>NW_027507718.1:350873375-352073375 GCF_037356315.1 Lithobates pipiens | reverse complement strand
ATTAAGCGTATAACTGTAACAGACCATTTTATAGTGGAGCACACTAGACCATGCCTGTGAAACTATTTAAAAGTGTTTCAGCAGCGGTAGTAAACACTGTTCCTAGCCTAAGGAGTTCTTGTCACAGATAACCTTGTGCCCAGTGCAGGGTCCCAGTGTCAAGGGACTATCCTTAGGTGGGGGAGGGGTCCTGTGGTTGACCCTCCCAGGAGAATGACAAAGCCCCAGACTAATCCACACCAGGGTACAGTAGGCCATACCACCGTCTCCATGGACAGAGTCCTCACATTACCGGTATTTGAGTTGGCACTGCCTTGGACTTGTAAAGCACTCTGCAGCTAACTACACCATGTTTTACTGCCATAGAAAGGGTGAGCACTAAAAGCAGTCCTGTGGCAGAGGCAACATTACACCCTGACCCATGTCTTCCATGTTGCAGGTCCAAGGGCTACTGATCCAGAAGCTGCAATATTCTTGCTCCAGTGTCATTGGAGAACCAAAAGGGGGTTATTTACTAATGGCAAATCCACTTTTCACTGCAAGTGCACTTGGAGGTGCAGTCATTGTAGATCTGAGGGGGACATGCAAGGAAAATAAAAAACAAAGTTTTTGCTTGCACATGATTAAATAATAAAATCAGCAGAGCTTCACCTCATTGCAGAGCTTCCCCTCAGATCTACACCGATCTACATCAACTGCACTTACAAGAGCTCTTGTAGTGAAAAGTGGATTTGCCCTTAGTAAATCAACCTCAAAGTCTTTAATCTTCCAAAATAATCAGATTCTTAAGCTAGAAACCTACCATCAAGTGGGAAGAGGTTGTCCACCAATAACTGCTAAGTGATAAAAAGATGCTAGTGTTCAAAGAATGTTAGGTATCATCGATTATTATGCCCTTTGTGGCCAAGGAAAAAAAAACAAACGTTTCAAAATCGGAGGAGGCGTTTTAGAGCATAAGCTCTAGAGACCAAATTCCTTGTCCAGCAATTGTGAATTTGCAGTAGCTTTTAGGTACACTCTAATGGCTCTACAAACATCCAGGCTATATAAAGAGACTTACTTTGGATGCTTAGGAGCAAGGGGCAAGGATGGCAGAACAATGCCCTTGTTGAGACCGAACAATGAAACCAACTTTGGAAGGAAGGATGGCATAGGACAGTGATGGCGAACCTTGGCACCCCAGATGTTTTGGAACTACATTTCCCATGCTGCTCCACTACACTGCAGAGTGCCAGAGCATCATGGGAAACGTAGTTCCACAACATTCAGGGTGCCAAGGTTTGCCATCACTGGCCTAGGATATAACACAGCCTTGTCATGTAAAGTATGTAGAAAGAGACACTAGTTTAAAAAGAAGTCTAACCAACTTGATGGCCAGCAGAAAAGCTACCTTTTAGGTAAGAGATTGTAAGGGAATATGCCTGATCTGTTCAAATGGTGTTTTTTACAAGGCAGAACAAACCAAGTTAAGATTCCAGGGGAGCACAAGATGCTATAAAGTGGAGGTGGAGTGCCTTATAAGAGAAACACCTTGAATTACATTTTTTATGTAGAGAAAGTGAAATTAGAAGCCTTTGGATGGATAGGGCTGAAACTTGCTCTTTGGGGTGCTGAAAGTGAAAAAAACTGGTCTAGACCTATTTGTAGGAAGGCCAAAACATGGGAAACAGGTAATCTATGGGGCTGAATTGACTGCGCTCACACCAGGCAAAGTAGGATTTCCAGGTATGATAATAAATCTTTCTAGTTGTGGCTTTTCTTGCTATGAGCAAAGGTAGCAATGGCAGGCTCAAAGACCTCTATATACTTCAGAAACTGTGTTTCAACCGCCGTGCTGTTAAAGCCAGACACAGTAAAGTCAGAGACAGAGTGGAATAGAGGGCATTGAGAAAGCAGATCCAGTTTGTTGAGGAGGTCAAGGGTCTTCTGGAAGAAGCCGAAGTATGTCTGTGTACCAGGTTTTTCTGGGCCAGTTTAGTGCCAGAAAAATCACTGTCTTCCTATTTTGTGGAGCAGGCAAGGTAGACTGTTCAGTGGAGGAAAGGCATAAATTGGCCTGATCCAAGAGCAAGTGCTAACTAGAGCATTGGAGGTCAGAGCTAGAAGATCCTTTGTCATGTTTTTGGTTGATGTTGCCGCAGCTGGTTGTTGCTGCTGCTGTTGTTGTAGTTAGTTGATATTGCTAGTTGTGGTTTGTGTTAGTGGTCGTTAGGTGTGGCTGGTTGTTGGTTACTGTTGGTGGTTGTTTTTGGGTGTGGTTGTTGCTGATTATGGTTGGCTGTTTTTGTTGTTAGCTGTTTTTGTTGCTGGTTGTGGACGGTGGTTGTTTTTGTTGATGGTTGCGCTTTTTGGTGGTTGTAGCTTGTTGTTAATGTATTTGTTTGTTGGTTGTTATTGTTGTATTTGGTTGTTGTTTTTGATGATTGTAGTTGTTTATTGCATTTGTTGTTGTTTGTGAATGTAGGTTGTTGCCAGTTGTGGCTCTTGGTTGGCGTTTGTTGATGTCTGTTGTGATTGTTGCTGCTTGTGGATATTGGTTGTTAGTGGTTGGTGTAGTCGATTGATGTTGTTGCTGGTTGTGCTTGTCAGTGGTTGTTTTTGTTATTGGTGGTTGTGTGTTGCAGATTTTTTTTATTTGGTTGTTGTAGTTAGTTGTGATTGTTGTGTTTGGTTGTTGGTGGTGGTTGTTTGTTGTGGATATTTCTAGTGGTTGATGTATTTGGTTGATGCCGGTTGTTAGATTTGGCTATTGTAGTTTGTTTATTGTAGTTGGTTTCAGTTAGTGGTTTTCGTTACTGGGCGTGGTTGTTTGTTAGTGGTTGTCATTTGTTGTTTCTGCTGGTTGTTAGTTTTTTGTTGCTGTTTGTACTTGTCAGTGGTTGTTGTAGTTAGTGGTTATTGTTGCATTCGGTCACTGGTGGCTACTAGTGTTGGCAGTGTTTGTTGTTGCTGGCTGTGCTTGTTGGTGGTGGTTGCGGTGCTTGTTGCCAATTGTGTTTGGTGGCTGGTTGTTATATTTGTTTGTTTGTAGTTGGCTGTGGTTGTTCATATATTGAACTCACCTGGATGAAAATACCTTGTCCATGTGGTGACAGCTGAGAAAGTCTCTCTGGAAATTGTCCGCTCCTGATACATAGACTGCAGAAATGACTGCACAGTGAGTTTCTGTTCACAAGAGAATCTGGTTTGTTTCCTTTACGTCAGCTAAGCTCCTCTTGCCCCCTGAATTGGCTGTTAAATCAGATCTTTCTCCAGTGCAAGAGAATTCTCTCTCACTGAGGTAGAGTGTTGTGTGAGGGGAAAATGATAAGAAGTGGCAGCACATCCAGGAATTAAAGTCAATGACTTTATTGGGAACTGCCCGCCTCGATGATGGAAGCAACTATCATCTTGATACCCAAGGCAGGGAAGGACCCATTGGATGTAGCTTAATACAGGCCGATATCTTTGTTATGCTCAGATGTCAAAATCATAGCTAAGGTATTATCAAATAGGCTGAACTAAACCGTTACAAAACTTGTACACCCAGATCAAACTTGATTTATCGCGGGAAGATCTACCAGCATGAATATCAGAAGGGCATTTCTAAATATATCCAGACGCCATCGGAAAATAAAGGGTCAAGAGCTATTCTGTCCCTGGATGTAACCAAAGCTTTTGCTAGCCTAGAGTGGTAGTACTTATGGCGCGTTTGAGAAATTCCGGTTTGGGTCTTCTTTTATTGGCTGGATTAAAATGATGTATAAAGCCCCTAGTGCAAAAGTAAGAGTTAACAATGAACATTCTGAAAATATAGAAATGAGCAGAGGGACAAGGCATGGATGTCCATTGTCCCCCTTGCTTTTTGCACTCACAATGGAGCCATTGGAGACTGCAGTTAGGTCAAACCCTGAGATAAAAGGGTTCCAAAGGAAGGGGGGGGGGGGGGGAGGAAAGAATTGCATTATACGTGGACGATGTTCTCCTTTTTTTTTTTTAGGAGATACTGGCCAATCCCTTAGGAAGGCAATTAAATTAGCAGAAGACTTAGGAATTTTTACGGGGTTAGTAATAAACTGGGGGAAGTCCGAGTTGCTCCGGGTCGACCCTCGAGATGCTGCATTGGTGGTATCCCAAATGGAGGTTGTAGATACAATGAAATATCTCAGTATTTAACAATAGATCCCAACCAGTAGATCAACAAAAATATAATACCATTATTGAATAAATTTAAACGAAAGTGTGATGTCTGGAGTCGGCTCCCCTTATCGGTGGAGGGCCGACGTAGTTTGATTAAGATGATATGGATGCCACAACAATGCTCCAGTATGGATATGTAAAAAATGGTTTAAAAAATTTGAAACTTTTCCGGGAGTTGATCTGGAAAAAGGGTCAGGCAAGGATCTTGCTTCAGACATTACAATTACCAATGGAGAGAGGGGACCTGGTGGTACCCCATCCTAGGAACTACTATTTGGTGGCGCAGCTGCAGCATCTGGTGGGCTGCGAATCGGGGGATGGGGGAAACCCAGGCGGCAGGATAATGATGACAGGAGCCCTGCATGAAACATTGGTTGATGTATTAGAGGCAGATTCCTTTCAGTATAAAAACTCCATAATAAGTATGGTGGGTAAGGTATGGAAAACAGTAAAAACACTGATGGGATATACAGGACTGTCAAAATATACACCCCTTTGGGATAATAAAAACCTACAGCAGGGGTATGCAATTAGCGGACCTCCAGCTGTTGCAAAACTACAAGTCCAATCATGCCTCTGCCTCTGGGTGTCATGTTTGGGGCTGTCAGAGTATTGCTATGCCTCATGGGACTTGTAGTTCTGAAACAGCTGACAGGTCCGCTAATTGCATATCCCTGACCTAGGAATTATTATTAATAGGGAAGATTAAAGCATGGGAAAGGTAGGGTATTACCAGGTTGATCCAACTGTATGATGGAAGAATTTTAAAAACATTTTCAGACCTGAAAAAGGAATATGTTATACCACAACAATCATTCTACAGATATCTACAGTTGAGACATGCCCTGGCAGCTCAGTTTGGACCACATATACCACAGTGGGTCAAAACCCCTTTACTTCAGAAGATATTTAAAATAGATAAGACTAGAGGGTTTATATCTCTGATATTGGAACTATTACATATCTGACCATATAAGGCCCTTGACCCCCCCCCTAATCAAAAGAGGAGATAGGAAGAGGATATAGGGGAGATTTCAGATGAGCAGTGGAGGAGCATAATGGCACTAGGGCCAATGATATCGGTCTCTCCCTCACAAAAAATATCACATCTGATGTTGGTATATAGGGCTTATTAAACTCCCAAGAGATTGTTCTTGTTTGGAAGGAGAGCTGATGACAGTTGCCCTAGATGCCAAGGGTACGGAGACCTTGTACATATGGTATGAAGATGCCCAAAGCTGTTTCGCTATTGGGGGTGAGTTGTGGAAACCATAAATAAAATCTTTGGGATGAGGGAGGGGAGAGGGATAAAGGAGGGGGATATGCAAGGAAACATGGGATAAAGAAGATGAGAAAGTACTGAAAGAGAATGTGTTTCTAATACTTGTTATATTTCTTTTCTTTATGTTGTATGGTATTATGATGATTTGTATGGAAGAAGAAAAATTTAAGATTAAATAAGGAGAAAAAAAAAAGTGTTGTGTGAGGGGGAAAATGATAAGAAGTGGCAGCACATCCAGGAATTAAAGTCAATGACTTTATTGGGACTGCCTAAAAAGATGAAACATGACACACAAATGACCCAAAAGGTGCTCAGTAGACTTGTTTATGTAAAGTTTTGCTGCCAGTAGGATATATATGGTGTGTAAAAAAAAAAAAAAATTAAAAAAAAAGTACTTCACAACCTGGGAGTAGACCATTGTAAAGTCCTCATGACAAAGACCAAAAGGAAGCACCTGAGTATCTTATAAGGGGTCTAGGCAGAAGTGGCAGTAAGATGTGGGACATATGGTGCAATTTACCACCTGATCATCCACCTAAAACAAAGCTTCGAGTGGATGAGTTTTAACACCAAGTTTAAAAAGATTACTCTGTAAAGTGAATACATGCAACAGTCCCAAGTGTGTACAGTAATATTTAGTGACCCAGGGTTATCCTCTTACCTGTCTAGCTCACTGATCTTGACTTTACCAGTAATGGTGGGCATGCCCCTGGGGGGTTGGGGTTCAAGATTAGGGCTCCACACGGATGGCTCTGAATTGCTCCCTGTGGCTGTCTACTGTGCATGTATTGCACAAGGCGAGTGCTGTATTAAGTTGATTGAAGATTCCAAAGATAAAATAAGGTCGTTAAGCTAAAAAAGTGAGTGACACTTGTTGGACTTGGAAGACTCAGTTGTGGTTGTGTCCTCAAAAGCTTACCACTGTCCAATAAAGCAGGAATAACCAGCCTATAAATAGAAATTCTGACCGTGTGTATGCTCCATTGACTTTTACTGGCGGAATTTCCGCCAGAAAAAGATTGAGAGCAGGTTCTCTATTTTTGAGAAATTCGGCTCGTCTGTATGCAATTCCGACGCACAACAAAAACACTCATGCTCGGAAACAATTTTCCGCATGTTCGGAAGCATTGAACTTAATTTTCTCAGCTCGTCGTAGTGTTGTACATCACTGTGTTCTTGACGGTCATAAGTTCAGAGAACTTTTGTGTGAACGTGTGCATGCAAGCCAAGCTTGAGCGGAATTCTGTTGGAAAAACCATCCAAGATTTTTCCGATGGAAATTCCGCTCGTGTGTACGGGGTATTAGGTTTGTGTTAGGCTGGGTTCACACTGCTGCGGTGACGAGATTGGATGTAATTCGCACCGCACTGCAGTGCAAATCACATCCGATCTCTGTGCAATGCGAGTTCAGCCATACAGACAGTATGGCTGAATTCGCATCGCATCCGGCCCAAACTCGCACAGGACCCTTTTTTTGGTCCGCAGCAGAATAAGATCGCATGGGTGTTCAAACCATGCGATCCGATTCCTGTCTGAGTTTGCAGATCACACTGCGATATGCGAACTGATCTGGGGGTGTCATTAACTTTTCACTGACAATCCCAGCAGTTCGCATAGGGCAGTGTGAACTGCTGCCGGGAGGCATGTGATGCGGGAACCCGCAGCAGATTCTCAGCGTTCCCGCATCGCAGCAGTGTGAACCCAGCCTTAGGGAGGATGCTATAAATAGATTAGCAGAGCCCTGAAAGATTCAAGGGACAGAGCTGAAAGTCTCTACCTATGAGGAGAGGGGGCATGTGCCTTTCCTCCAATCAGCTGTCTTGGCTGTATGCCCAGGCTTCACTGCAGTGCCAACCAGGAAGAGAAAATCTCCTTACACAATGTGCACTTTCTAAACAGTATATACAGATGAAGACAGCAGATTAACATGTAAAACTTATGTAGGGAGATTAGTTTTATCTTTGTATATCTGAAATGGTTCACTTCACTGGGTATATGTATAGGTTTACATCCACTTTAAGGGTGCAAACTGCCCTCTTGATAACACTGTAAAATACATCTAATCCAATGCATAATTAAAAAAAAAAAAAAAAAAAAAAGGGTAAATATGTGATTATGTCGTTTAGAAAACTTGTACGCAGTCACACCAATATATTTAAGTACAGTATGATGTGGGATTTTATTACAGCTGGGACTTTCAGTCAAGTAGGGCACTAGCTTACTAAATATCTGCTTTGTTTTTCATATTTATAGATGGATTGTGCTTTGACAGTTCTGTTTGATAATGTGATACTTTCTTCCCTAGGATAAAAGTGTTGATGGCAGCATAAGAACTGAAGAACAGAATAATGGTTTATAAGCAGACTCCTTGTGGAGCCAACTTGGACACATCTTCGTGTGTATTCACATGCTACTGCTTACAGAAGAATAACCAGAAAATAGTGAATGAAGACCTAGGTTTTGTGGCTGGAGATGAGTGGTATTAAACTATCTTACTTACTTCTTGTAAATGTGTTATTTCCAAATCTAATATTTTGCAACACTCTTTGTGTGGGTTCTAACTAGGTTAGTAAACCTGAATTCAAGATATGGAAATGTTTACATGGTTACATTGGTCCAGTTTGCACCAATGTAATTATGTATGTGCCATGCTTTCGGGATCCCTGTGGAAGCTGGAAATCACCAATGCAGATCACTGTGGTAGTGGTTAGAGGTCGACCGATATATCGGCCGATATTTGCCATTTTTTAATTAATCGGCATGGGCCGATTGTGCTGATAAAAAGGCCGATTTTAACTACAGCGCGACTTGCAAATGACTTCTGAAATAGAAGTCAATGCAAGTTGCCTGAGTCTTCAGTGAAGCGACTTTCCTCCTCTCTGGGCAGTCTCCCAAGAAAAGAGCAAAGAGATACAATGTTTACACTTCTGAATGAATTGAGCTTTGTGTGTAGAGTTCTCAGTTTAACCATTTAAAGACTAAATCTTTTCTGACACTTGTTGCTTACAAGTAAAAATCCTGTATTTTCTGCCAGAAAATCACTTGGAACCCCCAAAAATTATATATATTTTTTTAGCAGAGATCCTAGGGAATAAAATTAAAGGGGACGAAATTTTTTTTTTTTTTAAATTGGCCTAACATATCAGCCCAAAAAAAAAAAAAAACAAAAAAAAAAAAAACAGGATCATATATTGGCCATCGGCCACCGTGATTTCGAAATATCGGCATCGGCCAGAGAAAAACCCATATCGGTTGACCTCTAGAAGTGGTGCCTACTACAGCAATTTCCAGGTTCCATACCTACAATGGTCCGAGCTAGTAAAATTTGCCATGCCTTCAACAAGCTTTAACCACTGGCCAACTAGTGCAAATCTTTAACCCCCTTTCTATATTGTGCATCTTAGAAACTTCTTAAATAGGTATTACTAGAGATGCACATGTAAAGGAATGTGAGCAAACATTTATTTATTTACTTATCACCTTTAGGAAAGTACTATTCGTCTTGTGGTCTGTAGCTACGAACCTGACAAGCATGGGAAGCAGAAAAGTGAGCAGCGAGATAGCCAGACAAATAAAAAAGAAAAAAAATCAGAAATGAGCTATGGCAGCCCTGTGGTTTCGGAATGGCCATTCTTTTTAAATCTCATATGGTACACACTACAGAGAGAGACTGAAGTAGGGAAAGCAGCGGGAATGGAATAACGCTAGCTTCTTTAACAAATAGTACAAATCTCACACCACTGCACTCACTGGCAAATATCTGCAATAAGCATTTGTCAAAGTGTTCTTCACAAGGCATTATAGCAACAAAGTCCAGAACATAAACGTGCTGTAAAAACACAGCTCCATTTACCTCCATTATTCTGGGCAACCTTCACTCGCTCTTACCAGGCCTGAGCTGAAAAGTTTACTATTGCAGATAACCATAGCACAGGGTTATGAGATTAGTTTTCATTTATTGCATAATGAACACACAAGATAATAAAATACACATAATACATGTATTCAAAAGGTTTATTGCACCAAATGCCACATAAAATATATTTAAGATGATATAACAGTAAATTATATATATATATCCCAAATTCAACTGACAACTGTTCAATGAATACTATACAGTGCAAATAATATCTACCTAGGAGACAGTGCCACGCACACAATCACGTTAACAATGTCTCCTGCTATGTGGACAGCATATTCATACATACACAGTAAGACTGTCTGCATCAACATCCAATTCGTCACAAAGAAAAAAAGATGACCAGATGGGGTTAGGTTCAATCTGTACTAAAAATATACTTCTAAATTAAGCAGCAATATAAAATAAAAGTTCCAGAATTAAGTGTTATCTGGCCTCAACACGGTGACAGCAGCTCATTTTAACAATACACTAACATTTAGTAATGTTAGACTCTTTGCAAATACGATAAGCTTAACATCTGTACGTTTCCTCCATAAACACACCGAAATGGATTCAAATCCAAACTTGTTGAAGCAGAATCTACTTGAATACTGCTAAAAAAAAAATTCTAAACGCAAGAGGGAAAAAAAAAAAAAAATGTATAACTCAAAACTCATAACTGGATTCTTTTTAAACATACAAAATAACTAGCATCCATGTCTTGTGTAGTGCATTTCCACCCAGCTTACACAACACAGTAAAGTGAATTGTGATACATTTGAACGCAGTCTGGTCTATCACTTCACTAATAATTACACAATGCATTCTTGAGGTGTTTTTTCCCCCCCATTTTAATGAAAATTAAGACTTAAAGAGTCACAGTCCTAACAATTGAGGTAGTAACGTGAAGAAGAGACAGTGACCAAGGTCTGATAATTAGTGTTTTATATGAATACATTTAAATATTGACTTAAGCAAGTTTTATTCACCCTTAAGGATGTAACCTGAAATTATTTTCTACCATATTTTACCGATTGGTTACGTTGAGCTAGCATACAGCATCATTTCATGGCCTTGCTGAATTTTTGCAGTAGTGCAAGGTGAGCAAGCTTATATAAAATGTTATACTATACCATAAAATATTCTGCTACAAAATTACCAGTGCTGAAGATCTCATTCCTCAAAAGGGCTGGTTATAGGACATTTCATAAATTATTAAATGGCTCTTCAATTTAAAGCAGAAATCCAGCAAAAACACATGGCCTGTAATGATCTTGCCCAGCATAATTGTAATGGGATAGTGTTATTTGTTTAAGCAGCCTATGTACTCAGCAAAAATAGTACCTTTGTACAGAACAATCCTTTTCCTGTAAGAAGCTCCAGCTAGACGACTGGTTTTCTGCAGTCCCCAACATGCTCCCAGAGAGAAACCTTTCCAGCTCTCATTCCTGAAGAAGGACTCCATCATTTGTCATTTCTCCTTTGCTGCATACAAATTTTTTTTTTTAAGGAGCCAACTTTAACAGTTGCATAAAAAGGTATTTAGAATTACATTTTATATAAGTATTATTTTCAGAATTCACACCATTTAGGCAATTTACTGTAAGCTTCAGCGTGCGCCTGAAGTTCAGTTTCAAAAGTCAGTGTGAAATAGCATGCATGATTAACACTTTACAAGCCGTTGGATTGTCTATTGAACCAGCAGATGGCAGCCATCAGTTTCCCAGTGCTGGGCAGAAAAATGAAAGGAGAATCTGACTGGTTGCTATGAACAATGCAGCCCCAGTTTGTTTAGGGCTCATGCACACATGTTTTTTTTAAATACTGCTTTTAGGGGCATCTGGCATTTTCTTTCTGCCTCTAAATGCCCCTTCAGGTTAGTCAGGTTTGGAGGAAGGAAAAAAGAAAACAAAAAAAACACCCCCCCACTGCCAGCGCATCCAGGAGCAGCTATGTTTTGGCAGAAAGAATAACACTTGACGCATGTAAACGTGTCTAATTGTGCATTACCGCCCATGCTTTTGACACGTCCAAACACGTTTACAGGCATCAAGCTTTATTTCTGCAATAACGCGGCTGTCAAGAGGAAAGACATTTAGGAGAGGTTAGACAACCTATGTGCATGGGGCCTTAGTCATTTCCATTTCTGGAAGAATCCTTTGCAAAAGGACTATAGGCAGCCAGCAGCTTTTATATTAGGTAAGGTTTTAGCATTAGAGTCTCTATTCAAAGCAAGGAATGCGACAGCACAGGCTTTAGGACCAGTCCTAACAGATTTAAATTTTGAGTCAAGCAAGATGTTACTGTCCAAAAAGGTTAAGATATATTTGGGAGGGTTCCCATGACTGACCACCTCCTGGACAGCTTATTGGACCAGTAGTCATGCCAAAGCACTGGATTTAATATCAACTGATCACAAATCTAGTCAATGATAACAGCTGATTAAAAAATCCAGTCAGTGTCCTTACCTGTATTCATAAAGGATCCTGATGAGATCTAATTGCATGTCTACAAATAGGCTACTGGCCTTAACTTCCCAGTATATTCCTATGAAAACCTCATCTGAGTATTTATAGTACAGATATAATTATATCATGCACCCTCCACTGGTCTCTATAGGTGTACATAAAGAAGAGTCTCTCACTGGGAATTTACAGCTATTGAGACCTATGCCAGAACTTCCACATTTGATTAAAAAGGATTCATAATTATACATTTACCTGAAAGGGTTCATAAAAGAAAACCCAACTAACAAATACAGCAATCAAAATGCGGTTCTAAAATCTGCCCATGAAAGATGGGGCTGAATCTTCAAGAAAACTCTCCCAACTAATGCAAGATTACAGTATGATGAAACAAACAACAATGTGGTGGTGAAGAACCAGGAGGTACAGAGTGAAGCAGCCCAGAGCAACCAATCATATCTCAGATCAATTAATCATACCCTATTAGACAAGAAAGGATTTAGGGTTGGCTGCTAGATATTAAAGCATTGTGCGCACCATCAATACTCTTTTCACTGCCTTACTGAAGCATTTAGATTCCTTGGGGCTTAGAATGGTCATTTCCCTCTCACCATGGCACAACCTGTAGATGTCTATTGGGTTTATCAGAAACGAATAAGATCAATGGGGATATTGTGATTTCTGCAAAACCAAATAAACTCTGCACTAATGCAAAATAATATCCTGATGTGATCGAGAGTGTTTCTGTAAAACAGAACTATTATCTACAAAATACCCATAACAGCTTACGTTTGTAGCACTATTACTTTGAGTGTGATGAAAAATAAGCAGTTTTGCAAACCGCAATCCCTTTAAAATTGGTGTCCAAATGTACCCAAAGATCTACTTTAAATAAATTTAAAAAAAAACTAACAGCTGCCAACAAAAAACCCACAGATAGTTGCAAAAATTATGCATCAAACATGTATAGTACTGTTCATTTAAGTCCAATAAAACCAATATAAAACAAATTACCATCCCCTTAAAATGTAAACAATTTGATATCTAAAGTGTTAACACTTTAAGATTTTTTTTTTTTTTTTTACATTAAATGATGGATAACATTTAAAGATTAAATCATGTCCCTTTCCAAGTTCACTGTGTAAAAAGTTTTAATGAAAGCATCAATACACCACGTGGAACGGTCCTTCACTGCCACCAACACATAGCCGTACTACTTACTATGTGGTTTAAAACCTGTCAGTGGAGGTCTCTTAAAGTTTAAACCCGCTCAAATGGCTCACAGGGCACTTGATTCAGAATGGTTCGCTACTATCAATCTCCACATGCCTTCCAATAAGCAACTCGGTCACAACTGTAGATCTGAAAGAGGAGTTACCCCAGGAGGATGTGATTGAGACTGAGGACCTGGACAGAAATATTTTGTGCATCACATTCAAAATCAGAGAGGTTATGAGCTCCACCAGCGTCCAGACACTGTCTGCCTGTGAGAAGTTGCTTATTGGAAGATGTGGAGATTGATGCCAATGAGAACATTCTGAAACCAGTGAGAGCCATTTGAGCGAGTTTAAGTGCCAAGAGACCTCCATTGATAAGGGGTCAAACCACACGGTAAACTGTTGGTGGCAGAGAAGAACCTTTCCACGTAGTGAATGGGACTTGATCATCATTTAATGTGATCTTTTCACACTGAATGATGGATAGCATTATTATTTAAAGTGGTAACACTTTAGCTATCAATTTGTTTTTGTTTTAAGGTAATGGTAATTAAAGTTGCATATTGGTTTTATTGCACTTGAAAGGAACAGCACGATACAGGTTTGATAAATAATATTATGATTTCCACCAATATACTGCATTTTTTTTTTTTTTTTTTTTTACTGAACTGTACCTTACATTTTATATGTACCATATTTCCTGTAGGTGCCTTTGTTTACTGCCCTTTCACGTGGTTACTGAAAAAAACAGAAGAACTAGCTTCAGAGCCAGTTCACGCCATAGAAATGCAGTCCGGATGTGTTCCAGATGCTTTTCTGCATGTGCATTTTTGATGCAGTCCAATGCATTTTTTTTCCCTCTTTTCTTCATCTTAATCACTTCCGTACCACGCACACCGATATATATCCTAACTCTGAAGAGGAATATCGTTGTTATGGCAGCAGCTAGCTGCAATAACCCCAGTAACCTCTTCTTCGGCCGGCAGTCCGGTTTCCGATAATGGTGGCCTCTACGGCAGACTCGTCGCCAAAGATTGCTTTTATTGGCGCACTGCCGCTTACTGGAGCCATCGGCAGCAGCGGAGACAATAAGTTCCTCTGCCATGCTGGGTATGGACACGAGTGAGGGAAAGATAGCCCCAACCAGTCTCCATACCATTGCAGGGCGGAAGCAACATCAAAATGTCACTTCCGCCCATAGCTCTTAAAGGGCCTTTTTTTAAATGACAATTATTTTTTTAATGATTGCATTTTAGTGTAAATATGAGATCTGAGGTCTTTTTGACCCCAGATCTCATATTTAAGAGGTCTGGTCGTGCTTTTTTTTCTATTACAAGGGATGTTTACATTCCTTATAATAGGAATAAAAGTAACTTTTTTTATTTTTACACTGTTCTTAAAAAAAAAAAAAAAAAAAAGGGTAAAATAAATAAGAACTTTTATTTTTTTTAAACACGCCCCGACCCACCAAGCTCGCGTGCAGAAGCGAACGCATACGTGAGCAGCGCTCCCGCATATGAAAAACAGTGTTCAAACCACACGTGAGGTATTGCCGCGAGCAACAATTCTAGCACTAGACCTCCTCTAACTCAAAACATGCAACCTGTAAAAAAAAAACATGATCTTTCACAATATATAAAAAAAAAATGGGCTAACCTTACTGTTGTCTTATTTTAATTAAAAAAAAAAGTGTATTTTTTTTTCCAAAAAAGGTGCGCTTCCAAGACAGCTGAGCAAATACGGTGTGACAGAAAGTATTGCAACGACTGCCATTTTATTCTCTAGTGCAGTGTTTCTCAACTCCTGTCCTCAAGGCACACCAACAGGTCATGTTTTCAGGTTTTCCATTATTTTGCACAGGTGATTTGATCAGTTTCACTGCCTTAGCAATTACCACAGCCATCTCATCTGCGGGAAATCCTGAAAACATGACCTGTTGGGGCGCCTTGAGGACTGGAGTTGAGAAACACTGCTCAAGTGTGTTAGAATTTTTTTTTTATAATGTTTAGGGGTTCCAATAAATTTTCTCAAAAAGAGGCTCGGCCCTTAAGTGGTTAAGGACATGTGCGTTCTGGTGCATTTTTTATGCATTTTACAGCGTTCCAGTACAGTCCCAGTGCAGGAAAAATGCAGCATGTTCTACTTTTTTTTGGAACTGGAATGCACTGGAACAGCAAGCACTGGTGTAAAACTATGCCATTGAAAACCATATAACCTACTTTTCATGTGTTTTTGATGCAGAAAAAAAAACTGCATGGACTGAAGTGTCAGCTGTCCCTCGTTTTGCAGCACAATTTTGGTAGGACTGGAAGGGATGGTTTGGAGAAAACAGGCACATATTCAGATTTTGGCATATATGAAACAGTAATATTGCACCAATGCCTGAAGCATCATGCCTCCTACATGTAAAATGATGATGTCAGGCATTTGATGGATATCAAATATTGCCTTCAGGCCACGGTTTAAATTTTCATCAAATTGACCACAGCTCACGCCTTTTCAAAGGAGGACTAGGGCCCTGCTGCACAGACTTTCAGCTCAGCATTATTGTTCATGGGATTTAAACTTTCTTGTATATAGGTGTAAGGGGAAACATAATTCAGCAGTCAGACTACTTCCAAACATTTGGCTGTCACTAGCGGCAGTGCCCCATTGTACTTTTCCCTTCTGGGATGTGTGAATCACAGAATGATATTTGGGGAATGCACAATACAGAATCTGATGCACCAGTCAAAGTTAAGGATCCAGGTAAGTCACCACCTCTGCAAAGTAAACTTAACGCAACAGAACTGCTGGTGCTGACACTGCAGGCTGAAAGTGAACTGTCAAAAATAGCCAATATCCTACACAGCCATAGGAAAGCATACTCTTGGCATTGTGCAGCTTGCAATCAGGCACTGGGAGCTTTGACTGTGTTAGAATACTTAAAACAGCCCCAAGTTCCCTGGATTTCTTCATGTTCCTCTTACAGCTTCACTACTTGAATACTTCCTACGAAGCCACTGAAGTCAGAACTGCCTGTCTGCATGCTTGCTGAAGCCCAATAATTCATTAAATAGTAAGGTTGAACAATGACCATCCTACCAGGAAAATAGAAACTTCTATACTATATATATATATATATATGCAAGATTATTCCACTTGTGTCAGCCAAAAGGATTACAAGAGTTGTCAAGAGTCAACTGATAAATATATGGCCCCGAATTAAGAGAAATTGATGGTGAATGAGAATAGTTCCCATGTTTGTGTTACAAAGCATTTCAGCACAATCCTAGCATGCTATAATCCATACATTTTCTATTAAAAACACGCTGCCATAAACGTACAATTGATAATGCTCCAAGTAAGAGCAAAAAAACAAAAACAAAAACAAAAAAGGTAGAAAACGGAAAGATATATACATCGTCCATTGAAGAAAATCCTAACAAGCATGCAGAGTCAAAAACGCTTCTGTAGTGTTTGAGAATTTCAGACTTCTCCTTAATTCTTCCCTGTGAAACGACAGAAGGCCACGGGGGAAACACCATAATGCCTTGTACTTCATGTAAACTTTTAAAAAAGGTGTCCCCTAGGGGTTAGAGGGGCAAAGGAGTTTATGGTAGGAAGAAATGGCAGCACAATCCACTGGCCCTTCTTCTGATTGGTTGCCGATTTGCAGCTTAAGGAATGACCATTTGTAGAACGCAGCTTATAAAAGGATTTGTGCAACATGGGGTGAATGAGTACTTGCCACAGCTGCCAGCAGAGGTAAGTCACTGGATTCAATCCTAAATTTGTACAGAAAAAAAAAAAAGAAGTAGTTAGAAAATAAACTGACAGCACAAAAAGCAATATATTGCTTCACTTGGGTTACCCCACACAGAATTATAAATACAAGTACTATAGTTAAATGATAATTCATAGAAATGGTCTTTACTTTAGTACACAGAGGAGGTTAAGAACATCGCTTTTATAGATTGACAAATGGCAGTACATTGTCCTGTATGAATGAGAAGCTCTTAGTAAATTGTGACAATGCCAATTACATTGGAGGAGATGAAGTTGTGTCAGCTACCCATCTCTTCCACAAACCGTAATTGCTCCTAGGCAAAAAAGGAGCCATTATGTCAACCGAGTCCTATACACATTGGAGCAGTCTATATACAGGGGTACCCTACTATTACTGTGGAATGATGTGCTCCAGCCACATTAGCGACATCCACTTTTTCAGTTTAAGCTTTTACACATTTTGTAATATACTATTATATATATATATATATATACACATATACATACACACACACACACACACACACACACACACTATGTATATGTATAGACAATCCAAGGTTGACTTCTAATGTCCATTTCCTCTTGCCCTGTACAAATTACCTGCATTGCAGGATGTACAAAAAAAAAAAAAAAATGAAACCAAAAGGTTGTTATACTTTCGTTACCACCAGTCTTCACATCGCCGAATCAGAGGCGTAGCTTCAACATCCTTCTAGTAAAATTCCTGGGAAATGCAGCACAGGTAAAATTTTGCAAGAAGACACTTCAGTCCATTTCCCACCTTGAGAGATCTTAGTTGCTCTGTATTCCCCAGGATTTTTATAGACTTCTCATTCTCACCAATGGAATAGGGCAAGATACAAAATCTACAATTTTTTTTTACAGATCCATTTTATTCAAGAGATGATATTTACAGGGGTTAGGGACCCAGATACTATAATTGGGCCATGCATTTTAATACAAAATCTGCTAAAGATCTTCACAAAAACAGAAATCTGCATGTTAAAAATGTTATATATATATATATATATATATATATATATATATATATATCTATATCTATATATCTATATCTATATCTATATCTATATCCACACACACACACACACACATTATATATATATATACACACACACACACACTTAAAAGCTGCATACATAACTTTCTGATCTCCTTACAGTCTTTTTTGTGTACCCCTTCAAACAACCCATTCATCGGAACACCAACTATAAAAAAAGCATAATTTGTCTCTTTTAATCCAAAGAATAGATTTGAGTATATTACATCAGATTTAAAATACAAAATTTTGTTATCAGTTACTCACCCCAATACCAAACCAAGCTCTTTTACATGGACTCTCTTGTGGCCCCTTAAATACTCTGACAACATTTTACTCTTGAAATACAGCTCTTGTAACTTGTCTTCTAGATACATCACGCACTAAGGGTTAAATATGAAAACAAGAGCAATTAATAGATTATACGTCATATATATGAATAACACAAAAACTTCTTTGACTCATGGTCAGTGTTTGGCTGAATCCATTATCATTCAACTTTGGTTATTCTTTTTAAAATCATAAATCACAACAGAAATTACCCAAATGACCCTGATCAAAAGTTTACATACCCCAGTTCTTAATAACGTGTATTGTCCCCTTTAACATCAATGACAGCTTGAAGTCGTTTGTGGTATTTGTGAATGAGGTTCTTCATCTTCTCAGATGGTAAAGCTGCCCATTCCTCTTGGCAAAGCCTCCAGTTCCTGTAAATTCTTGGGCTGTCTTGCATGAACTGCATGTTTGAGATCTCCCCAGAGTGGCTCAATGATATCGAGATCAGGAGACAGAGATGGCCACTCCAGAACCTTCACTTTATACCGCTGTAGTCAATGACAGGTCGACTTGGCCTTGTGTTTTGGATCAGTCATGTCGAAATGTCCAAGTACGTCCCATGCGCAGCTTCCTGGCTGATAATGTTTCTCCAGTATTTTTGGATAACTGCATTCATCTTGCCATCAATTTTGACCAAATTTCCTGTGCCTTTGTAGCTCACAAATCCCCAAAACATCAGCGATCCACCTCTGGTTTCCCAGTAGGAATGGTGTACCTTTCATCATAAGCCTTGTTGACTCCTCTCCAAATTAATTATGGTTGTGGCCAAAAATCTCAAATTTAGTCTCATCACTACAAATTACTTTGTGCCAGAAGGTTCGAGCCTTGTCTCTGTGCCATTTGGCGTATTGTAAGCGGGGTACTTTGTGGCATTTGAATAGTAATGGCTTTCTTCTGGCGACTCGACCATGCAGCCCATCTTTCTTCAAGTGCCTTCTTATTGTGCATCTTGAAAACAGCCACACCACATGTTTTCAGAGAGTCCTGTATTTCACCTGAAGTTATTTGTGGCTTTTTCTTTGCATCCCAAACAAAATTTTCCTGGCAGTCGTGGCTGAAATTTTAGTTGATCTACCTGACCAAGGTTTGGTTTCAACAGAAACCCTTGTTTTCCACATCTTGATTAGAGTTTGAACACTGCTGATTGGCATTCTCACTTCCTTAGATATCTTTTTATATCCCTTTCCTGTTTTATACAGGTCAACTACCTTTTTCCAAAGATCCTTTGACAAATCTTTTGCTTTCCCCATGATTCAGAATCCAGAAACATCAGTGCAGCACTGGATGAAAGATGCAAGCGTCTGTCAGGAGTCCAGAAACTCATTGACCTTTATACACACACACACACACACACACACACACACAAATTGCAAGCAAACAGATCACAGATGAGGATGGATACCTTTAAAAGCCATTCAAACCCGTTTGTGTCAACTTGTGTGCATGTTATCAGACCAAAATCATCAGGCTATGTAAACTTTTGATAAGGGTCAGTTGGGTAGTTTCTGTTGTCATTAGGATTTAAAAAAAAAATAAACAAAGTCGATTGATAATAAATAGCTTCAGCCAAACACTAACCATAAGTGAAAGAAGTGTTATTTTGTGTTATTCTCTGAAAAATGGCCAAGAAATCATAAATCTGCGAGGGTATATAAACCTATGAGTACAACTGTAAATAAATTATAATATATATATATATATATATATATATATATATATATATATATATATATATATATATATATATATATATATATATATATATATATATATATATATATATATATATATATATACATACATACATACATACATACATACACACACACACACACACATATACATACATACTCACACACTTAAAAATCCATGACTTTTTCTATGTACACAAAATGCCTATTTCTCTCAAACATTGTTCACAAATCTGTCTAAATCTGTGTTAGTGAGCACTTCTCCTTTGCCGAGATAATCCATCCACCTCACAGGTGAGGAATATCAAGATGCGGATTAGACAGCATAATTATTGCACAGGTATGCCTTAGGCTGGCCACAATATAAGGTCACTCTAAAAATGTGCCGTTTTATCACACAGCACAATGCCACAGATGTCGCACGTTTTGAGGGAGCGTGCAATTGACACAGGAATGTCCACCAGAGCTGTTGCCCTTGAATTAAATGTTCATTTCTCTACAATAAGCGGTCTCCATAGGCGTTCCAGAAAATTTGGCAGTAACTGGCCTCCAAAGGCAGACCACGTGTAACCACACCAGCCCGGGACCTCCACATCCAGCATCTTAGCCTCCAAGATAGTCTGAGACCAGCCACCGGGACAGCTGCTGCAACAATCGGTTTGCATAACCAAAGAATGTCTGCACAAACTGTTAGAAACAATCTCAGGGAAGCTCATTTGCATGCTTGGCATCCTCATCGGGGTCTTGACCCGACTACAGTTCATCATCGTAGCCGACTTGAGTGGGCAAATGCTCACATTCAATGGCATTTGGCACTTTGGAGAGGTGTTCTCTTCTCTTGAATCCTGGTTTTCACTGTACAGGTCAGATGGCAAACTGCATGTATGGCGTAACGTGGGTGAACGGTGTGCTAATGTCAACGTTGTGGATCGAGTTGCCCATGGTGGCGATGGGGTTATAGTACAGGCACAACAAACAAGGGTGGATTTTATTGATGGCATTTTGAATGCAGAGATACCATGCCGAGATCCTAAAGGCCCATTGTTGTGCCATTCATCCACGACCATCACCTCATGTTGCAGCATGATAATGCACAGCCCCGTGTTGCAAAGATCTGTACACAATTCCTGGAAGCTGAAAACATCCCAGTTCTTGAATGCCCAGCATAATCACCGAACGTGTCACCCTTTGCATGTGTTTGGGATGCTCTGGATCTGTGTGTACGACAGCGTGTTCCAGTTCCTGACAATATCCAGCAACTTCACACAGCTATTGAAGAGGAAAGGACCAACATTCCAAAGGCCACAATCAACAACCTGATCAACTCTATGTGAAGGAGATGTCCTGCGCTGCGTGAGGCAAATGGTCACACCAGATACGACCCTCCCCCCCGACCCCCCAATACAGCAAAACTGCACATTTTAGAGTGGTCTTTTATTTTGGCCAGCCTAAGGCACACCTGTGCAACAATCCCGCTGTCTAATCAGCATCATGATATTCCACACGTGTGAGGTGGATGGATTATCTTGGCAAAAGAGAAGTGCTCACCAACACAGATTTAGATAGATTTGTGAACAATATTTGAAAGAAAAAAAATATGCCTTTTGTTTACATAGAAAAAGTTGTAGCTCTTTAAGTTCAGCTCATGATAAATAAGGGCAAACACAAAAAAGTGTTGCATTTATAATTTTGCTCAATATGTATTATATACTGGCAAAAGGTGGACTCTGTCCTAAGATGTGCCCATAACTGGACCCAGATACTCCAAGTGATGCGATGAGTTGGTTCCAGGGACAATTTCTGAAGCTTCAGAATCCACCCGAACCTCTAACTTCTGATCAGTTAGAGGTCTGCTATCCATCAGAGACCTCTTGACTGCCCCCCCAACTGGAGGTTATCCAAGCATTCTAAAACAGGGGATGCCAATAGAATACTACAGGGTTAACATTGCACCTCCAGTGCTGGCTCCAGAAGAGTGGCTGAAGAGCAGGTCCACAAATTAAGCATAGCGGCCACACAGCAAAGTACAGAATGCCTGTTGCAGCAAGAAAATGGGTACATGTACGTAGGCAGATTTGGTGAATTCCAACTGGAATTTCTAGACTCAAAATGTGAAGTGTTGAGAGGGAAGATGAGGGTAATGTGCCCTTTGGATTTAGGAACAGTGAACGGGCTGGAGTAAAACCCCTAGAACCATTCTGCCACAGGGACTGGAACAATGACCTTGACCCAGAATCTTCTGTTGTGGAAGATGGGTGCTTTTGACACTATCAGCATCCCTGATAATGTTTTTAAGAGATGGTCCAAAGAGACTGTGAAGGCCATGCAGACAGAATAAGGTCTCTCTCTCTCTATAAATTATATTAATATATATATATATATATATATATATATATATATAAATATATAAAACATTTCCAGGATGGCCAGGTAGCCTTCACAGGATGCATCTGTGAGGCCCTGCCTACATTAGCAGTGCCTCTAAAGACCAAGGAGTTCAATGTAGTTAAATGTAAGAGCTTTTTTTTTTTTTTTAAACGAAATCTTCAGATTTTCAATTAGACTGGCTACAGTAAACACGTGAATGACGCAGTGTTGTGAGTGAGAAAATAATTGGGGAATTGGAGTCAAAGCCTTGCATGACCCATGGTAAAAAGCTTAGCTGAAAGGGCAGAGCACCCAACCATACCTGATGGAAACAAACAGAACTCCGATGACAGGACAGACAGGTTTAAAACAAAGATAATAAAAACTGCAAATAAAGAAATCACATGACTCTAAAAATGGGTTAAGTTATACAGTTTCCATTGTACTGCAGAATGTCACCTCTATTGTCGGATACTTACAAATAAAGGCGGAGTTTTGAGTTTATACAGGTGTAAAATGGTCTGAATTAAGTTGCACACTTGATTAGACACCAAGACATCTGTGCCAAGTTTGGTGTTGTCCACAGTGGTCTTCTGGCTGCTGGCAACCTGGACACTCCATCGATCTGTATCCGCCACAATACACACAGCTTCTGCAAGAGGTTCATCCAACACAGGGTGCTAAAAGCAATGAAGAAAAAAAATAACAAACACACACATTACACACTGAATTGTATTATATATATGGGTCAGTGTTTTTTCAGGCAACCACAAATTGAAGAAGTAAAAAACCAAACCACCACGCGTTATATCAAACACTAATATTTAACCCCCATTTAAATTATCCTGAATTTATCCTTACCGATAATATTACAGGCAGAATATTCATACACCATGTGTTATGGTTATGTACCTTCAGACCATTGGGCACTGGCAAAGCATTAGAGGACATACCCCCTGGCTCTCTGTAAGCCCTCTGTTTTGAAGCAAGCAATAGAGAGTAGAACAAGGAATGGAAGGTAGGGTGGCTTGTGCCCTTTACTCCAAGATATGGAATTTACAGCCAAGTCTAAACTCCTCTATCTTAAATTTTACAATACATAACACAGGCAGAATATTCATAAATTATGAATATTACCCAAGAAATGAATAGGAAGGGTGGGTGACAATGGGGCAGACCGAACACTTCAGAGCCCATGTGAGAACCTTTTGACCAAATGCTCTATCAGCAGTTTGAAGTTGGGAGCCACCTAGATGCCTGGAGCAGCAGCTTGCTCAGCCTCTCAGCGAGTCACTGAAATCCTGAGCCAGCAGCTCCCTCCACAGCCCAGCCAACCAGTGAGAAAGGTCCATCACTTTTAGACACTAGCACATAACTAAGGACTCACAGGGTGGGGTAGGATTACTGGGAAGGCACCTAGGCGTGTGTCCTTTAAAGCTGATGAGCGTAAGTGTCACTTTTGGGTGGGACTCTGCTTTAAGATTCATTACATGTGCTTATAACACAATGTGTAAAACACGGCTTCCCACCTCTATTATAAAATTACAAGCACCATCTGTTTTATTAAATGGCAATGCCGATCCCAAGCCAAAGCAAAGCATGTCTGGTGGTTTTGGGTAGACTGGGGAGGGACAGACTTCCACATCCCTTTTGGGGAAAATGCACCAGTTTCTGTCCTGGGGTGACCACAGAAAATCAAGTAAATCTCCTACCACAGGGACAGAAATAGCAATCCTGCCAGCCTTCCCTACTGTACTTGATAAATTAGGATATTTTCTCTAATGGTTATGGAAACGGCAAGACCGTTAATTACAGGGGGGCGATCAAAGGGTTAAAGATGTTCCCTGGAGGGGTTTTCTAACTGAGGGACTGGATTCACTGGGAGGAAGAGAGAGCATAGATCGCGATTCAGCTTAGCTGAAACACAACCTCTCTTTTCCTCAACTAGAGAGCAGTGGTGTGCTTTGTTTACATCAGCACACAGCTGCTCCATCTATTATGAACGATTGGAGGGTCGCATCGGTAATCGCAGTTGCCAGACCCGCTGATTGGCTCCCACTGTGTCCAATAACAGCGGGAGTGGCACACATGCCGCCCCCCCCCCCCAAAACGCATGCACAAAATCACATACAGGTACATGATTGTGTGCACTCATGCTGCCCTGTCGCAGTAAATGTACGTGGGGTGGTTCGGAAGAGGTTAAAGTAACATTAAACCTTTTTTTGTTTGTTTGTTTTTTTTAAACAACAAACATACTTACATGCTCTGTGCAATGCTTTTTGTCATACCCAGGCTCACTTGCACAACAATAACACAACCAAAAAAACCTAGTTCCTTAAAATACCTAAATCTAGTAGTTACAAGTGGTACGCCAGTGAAGGCCAAGACGTACGGACATTCCAATTAGTCTAAAAAATCCTCCTCACAGACATCCTACAAAGCATGAGTCAAAAAAGGATAATGAGCATAAAAAGAGCGCAAACAGCCCCTCCCGATCCCAGATAACAGGAGCAGCATGCCATTACTGTAGGGTAGGCCACTAACGTCAACACCATATATTTAGCCAAACCCAACATAGTCTTGAATAAATCATCTGGGGAATCAACGTTAGTACTAGGGGAATCCATCCAAACATTCCGCACTTTCTGAAATTTCTTGGCACAGCCTCTGGATAAGTATGTAGTTTTATATAGCGGGAGGGCTGTATTACTCAAACGTTTCCACAAGTTAATTGATGGGGCAGAAGGTGATTTCCATCGTAGGACAATGGCTTTTCGAGCATAGTAAAGCAGTAGTCCTATGAGGGTTCTAACGGCCCAGCTATGGGCCAGAGGATTTACAAGTCCCAGTAAACATATGTCCACCGTAAGAGGGATTTGGATTATAGTGACTGCCAAAATAGTTGTAGTGACCCCAGTCCAAAGGGTTTCAAATCAATGAGCATTTCTAGAATACATGCAAGTCTGCTGCTGGTGAGGTACACCTCCAGCAGGCGTCTGGTATGGAGGAATAGCGTTTGTACAAGCGCATGGGTGTAAAATACACACTATGGATGATTTTAAATTGGACCTGGCCAAAACTAATTGAGAGAAGGAGCAATCTCACATTTCCTCCCAGTCCTCTGCGTCCCGAATGGGAAAGTCCATCACCCACTTAGCTCTAAGTGCATCTAGGACCATGTGCACATTGATAAGATTTTATATATGATAGACAAGGGCATGGGTAAAGAATCATCCCTGAGGTGTATAGAGCCACCTGAGAATTTTCAAATTCGGTATTAAAAAGGTGTGCCTGAGTTGCAGAAACCAAAATAAATGGTATTAGAGGTCGTATTTACGTTTTAGCTCATCAAAAGTTTGTAACCGGTCCCCCAGTACATATCTGACCCACATACTTGATACCCTTGAGTGTCCACACACTCGGGTCAGGTATTGACAAATTCTGATAACCTCAGATTATACCAGAGAGGGTTATGCAGCGAGATATGCCCAGGGGGCATAGGGTGTAGGGAATTAGCCGCTAACCATGCCTTCACAATGGTTTTCATGGCCACTGTCAAGGTAAAGGGGGCTCCATATCTATCTCTACTTCAGACTGTATGATTAAACAGACAGTGGATGCAGCATCCCTCATCTGTACCATTTGCAGTGCATCTGATTGTAGAGCCCTTCCTGGTAAAATCAGCCTATCCCAAGATCGCAGCTAATATCTGTCTAGATCTCAACCTGTCAAGAAAATTCCATAGCAAAACAAATCCCCTTATAATACCAGTTTAGTGTATAAACAGAACATACAAGTGTGGAGTGTGCCAGACTGGCTGTCAGGCACTGCTTCAGTTTTTCAGCACTGGCAATCCCATGAAGCACTAGGTCTGGCATATATGTGGAACAGTATCCTCCAAATAGAGACCTTCCAAAGTTCTTGACACTTGGACTGCTAATGACGTCTGACCTAAGGAATACAAGTTAAACATAAGCACTCTCAATTTCCATTACAAAAAAAAAAAAAAAAAACACAAACACATAACTGCTATGTATAAACGCTCTACATTGAATAAAAAATTTAAAACTACTACATAAATTAAAATATAAATAAATAAAAGACAGATAAGACCTATAGCACAAAGTAGTAGTGGTTGATTTACTTACTGGAGAGTTCAAAATCTGGTGCAGCTGTGCATGACAGCCAGTTTTTAACTTCAGCTTTTAGTTAAGCTTTGAAAAAACAAACCAAAAAAAAAAAAAAAAAAAAAAACTGGAAGCTGATTGGTTTCTATGCAGAGCTGCACCAGATTTTGCACGCTCCACTTTTAGTAAATCAATCAACCCCTTAGCGTAGGGATATGCAATTAGCGGACCTCCAGCTGTTGCAAAACTACAAGTTCCATCATGCCTCTGGGTATCATGCTTGTGGCTGTCTTGCTATGCCTCATGGGACTTGTAGTTCTGCAACAGCTGGAGGATCCACTAATTGCCTATCCCCGCCTTAGAGTCTAATAGCCCATATTATCCAGAAACGTCCACTATTCTGCCTGTCAACCTGACTGTCTGCAGTTACTGAATATCACAGTGCACTGTACCACACAATTCCAGAATTCTAACCCCAGTGATTCCTAAAAGACTCAGAAAATTAAGCAAACTTCAAAAATTATAAACTGTATATTAATATTTATAAAAGACGAAAACAGGAACAGTAATTTTCTGACGCTGTTCTTACCTGGGAAGTGGAAGTTCCACTTCAGCATCATGATCACCATGGTCCCAATTTTCTGAAATGATGTGACCAGCATTTGCTTCTTCATCACTCTGGCCGAGTGCACTGTCACAGCTCTCGTTCCTTGGAATGTCTCTCACTGCCCTGACTTCAGTCCTTATGCCTTGATCCCCACAGGGGACGATTAAAGAGGCTGTTTGACCAGAGAATATACCAGACCCTGCCTGTGCAGCATCAATCAAGTCCTTGCCATTCATACTTGTACCTGTACAGTTAGCTGCAGATAAATCACTAGAAGCAAAACATTTTTCGGATAATAAGGGGTGAGGTGGAAGGCTGTCTACTGTATTTGTTTGAATACTATTACCCTCCACAAAATATTCATCAAATATACTAGAACCTTCCTCACAAGATGGAATTCGTGAGCACAAAATCTTTTTTCTGTGAGCAGCAAGTGTGCGATTAGGTGCAGATGATGGCTGTATGCAGTCAGATCGCAGCGATTGAACATTTCCCTCCAGGTCCTTTCTGTACAGTTCCACATCGCTGTCTGGAGAGGGGGAAGATCCCATTTTAAATGTCACCTTCTGTGGTGGAGAAGATTCACCTCTTCCATCAGCAGACAGAATTTCCTTTGCCCAGTCTGTCAGTTTCACTGAAGTATCCATGTCACTATATTTGTTGGCCCAGTGCTTTCCTTTAGCTTGGGATGTTATAGGCTGTGAAATAAGTGAATTTTCTACATTATAGACTGGAGTTCTTGTGACTGAAACCAAAGTTTCCACTTTGGCCTCTTTAATTAGGGTTGTATTTTCTCTGCAAGAGCAGACGTTAATCGCTGAAGATTCATTGCTAGCTTGTCCTGATGGTGCTTGGTTGTCACTTTCTACTTTCTCACCGTTCACCTTTAATAAAAGGTCAGAAGCCTCAGATCCAATCGTTTTTATAGGACACGCTGACCCTGCATTAGAAGGTAGCGAAGGAGAGACCAGAGCAGATTCATTGTTTAGAGTCACAAACACATATTCTGATTCTTCCACTTCTCCTTTCTCCAAAGAGGTTGTGACATTGCTGCCCTGTACCACTTGTTCGCCTCTCTTTAAGACCCTGTCCCTCACCAAACGATTTTCCTGTAGTTCTGAGCAGCGGATGAAATAGGTGAGGATGTACAGAATGCGCTGGACTAAGTCCTTGCGTTTCCCAACCACAACAGTTCTAGTCATTCTAACTGGTGATCCGATAGCCCCGTAAAGGTCTCCTATAGGACAAAAACAGATAAAAATGTTGGTATTTTTTAAATCTAAATTTGACAAAATACAGTAGCAGACAGTGGTATATTCTTTAACATAAAAAGAACAGTGGGGTTGATTTGCTAAAACTGCAAAATCTGCTTTAGTTCTGCGTAGAAACCAATCAGCTTTCAGGATTTTTTTTCCAAAGCTTAAAAGGGGTTGTAAAGGTAAATGTTTTTTCACCTTAATGCATTCTATGCATTAAGGTGAAAAAACATCTGACAGTCCCGGCGCCCCCAGCCCCCCCGTTTTAATTACCTCACCCCTCGAAAGTCCCGCGCTCGTCCCCCCCCCACGGGAGCGTCACGGGAGCGCGCCCGCAGTTGCTTCTCACCATGCAAGCTCCCTTGCATGAACGTGAGAAACACCTGCAGGAGGAAGCCGAGACAGCCGCCGAGGGACCCCAGAAGACCAGGTTCGGGGCCACTCTGTGCAAAACGAGCTGCACAGTGGAGGCAAGTATAACATGTTTGTTATTTTATTTTTTTTAATTCGCTTTACAATCCCTTTAATTGAACAAGCTGAAGTTAGAAGCCGATTGGCTACAAAAGCACAGTTGCACCAGATTTTGGACTTCCAGTTTTAGTAAATCAAACCCAACAGAGTCAATACGTCAAATGCCTTCTTCCCTCTATGTGAGCAATACTCACCAAGTTGTGCCCAAAGAGGATTATACGGATGTGATTTGGCCAGCAGACTGACAGACTGAGACGTGTGCTTTTCACTGAAAGACTTTATAGGAGGATGGTCATTTGGCATCACAGTAGGAACCCATGCCAAGTGGTAAGTTAAAACTGCAGTGAGAAGTGCTGCAAAAAACCTAAAGGAAAAAAAATAAAATATAAAAGTGTGTTCAGCCACATTAAGTCAAAGCCAAAAATGGCAGCAACCACATTATATCTTATAATACAAACTAACGGGCACTGTCCCAACCTATAACTGGCCTTTGCTGCAAGGAGCACATGGAAGGACAACGCATGCAAAACAAAACCAAAGAAAATTCCCAGTCAACTGATCAGCCAGCCTGCAACCACCCGAGTTAACCTGTCTAACAGTTTTCATTGTGCATCTACTATGGAGGCTCTTAAAAACGTAGTTAGGACTGCGGATAATAATGGGGCGCCTTGTGACGGCCTCCGCAACTTACTCATGTATTTGCAAATGTGTGCAAACTAAACCCCTGTTTTTAAACACAAACTGTTAAATCAGGTAGTTGGTTGCAGGCTGGCAAGTTGAGCTGGGAACATTCTTTGGTTTTGTATTACATCCTATAAACCCAAGAACTTGGTGAGGTGGTGCAATCACAGAAGGTCCTTCAAAGCCAAAATGGAAGGAAAGCAAATAAAACTCTAAAATTTTAAAATGTTAAATGTCGGCCGAGCGGAAGTGAGCGTTTCGCTCCATAACGTGCAAAAACATGTTTCACCTTGATAGAAAAAATAAAAAATAAATGTATGAACCTGTTAAAAAGCACAGCTGTGTCACAGAATTCACAGATCCTGCTTTCTGAACTACAGAGGCGCTGAGAGGTGATTCAGGCAGCAGAGTCACTAGAGGAAACCCAAACTGCAGGCAGCAAGGTACCATGGGATATGTAGTCCTTAGAGAATTAAGAGTAAACAGCAGTGAAAAATCTGCAAAGCATGCAGGGAATCCAGGGAGCTGTGAAGAGTGTTTGCAGCAGATAGGAAGCACTTACAACATGAAAGGAGATTTTTCAAGCAAGCTTATGTTGGATTGTCCGAAACTATTGTTGGTATTGCAATTATAATGCTGATGAGATGCCAATATTTCTTGCTAGCTGCTTGGAACACGGATACTCCCTCATAATTGTTATACTCAAGGGCTGGTATCCGGCACTATGAAGCACATTTGTCCGATTAGGTGTTCTCCGTTGAGGAAAACTATGTTATAATATAATATGTACATACACACAACTTGGCTGACTACAAAATGGTGTTGCAAGGTGTTAAGGGCAGCCTTCCATTTTTGCAAAAACAGGACAAAGAACACCATGGTCATTGAACAAATACGAAGACCATTTTCACCATTTGCTGTGTACACCGGCCAAAGAAGCGTTTACAAATAACCAGAGGCGAAGTATGTACTTACTGGTTCTTGTTAAGTTGCTCAATTAGGTAGGTCAGCTCTTTCAGAAAATGCTGGCAAAGCTGACCTTTCTCAGTAGTGCTGGACATCATGGTAAGCCACACTGGTTCAGCAATGCGAGGGGCACAGTACAGATTCCAGATGGTCTCCCTAATAATACACAAAAGCAATTTAAAGCCCTCAACAGCATTTCAGTTATACCCACGTATAAATCTATATACATAAAAACCCCAATAAAAAAAAAAATAAAAAAATTGGATTTTTGGATTACCTCGAAGATCATTTTTGGAGTACATCTCAGGACACATGGCATATTCGTATCCATTATGATAGGGATATGCTGCCACTTTAAAAAAAAACACACACAAAAACACACACTTAAGCATAACCCCTCCCAACTCAACACAAGAAGGGTGGGATCCCAGTATCCTGTGATGTACTCCGAGAAGGATTTTACAGGTAAAATAAAAATCCTATTTTCTCTATCTAACGTCACAGAACATAGGGGAATCCTTCACTAGGGTACATATTTCTCAAAGAACTGAATATGAGGGGAGGGCACACGGCAACAAGTCAAGAGACCCAAAAAAACAAAACAGGTTAGAGCCTCACACAGCTGCCTGCAAGACCTGCTGACCAGAGTTCACATCTGCTGTGGCCCAAACATCCAGACCAGGTAAAACTTCATAAAAAGTATGAACCGACCAGGTAGGTCCACCAAGGACAGCAAATGTCCCCTCACCCAAGCGAGTGGGGGCATGCCTTCACTACCAGGACTTTTTAACAGAGGTTTAGAAATTAAGGTCTTTTTGCGGAGATGGGACAGAGGCTTTGGTTTAGAGCAGGGGTCTCAAACTGGCCGCCCTCCAGCTGTTGCGGAACTACAAGTTCCATCATGCCTCTGCCTATGGGAGTCATGCCTGTAACTGTCCGTCTTGCTATGCCTCATGGGAATTGTAGTTCTGCAACAGCTGGAGGTCCACCAGTTTGAGACTCCTGGTTTAGAACCTGAGGCCTATGATTGACAAAAGCAGAAGGGCATGTAGGTTTTTGTACTGCAAAGTTTCAACTTCTTACGCTGCAACAAGGTACTCTTGCGTAAAGGCCAAGGCAGATCCAGACAAAGATTTTTCGGCTTCATTCGACCTGCTCATAACAAGGCAGCTCTGTAGACCAATACTTAGTAACTGTAAAGTCTTGTTTTTTTTTTATAGAAAAAGGACAAACAGTTTATACTTACCTTCTCTGTTGCAGTGGAAATAAACAGAACAGCCTAGATCCTCTTCTTGGGTCCCTCTTCCACTCTCCTGGCCCCTACCTCCTGTCGAGTGCCCCCACAGCTAGCAGCTTGCTATGGGGGCACCTGAGCCGACTCAGTTTCCTGGAATTGATAGCATTAACCCGTGCAGTGTCCATTCAGACATGGGGATGCGGTCCGGGCCCACCCCCTCTGTCCTGATTGGCTGACTGACTTTGATTGACAGCAGCGGGAGCCAATGGCGCTGTTGCCGGGTCTCAGCCAATCTGGAAAGAGAGTCTCGGACGTCCGAGACACACGTGGACATCGTTGGACAGAGATGGGGCTCAGGTAAGTATTAGGGGAGCTGCTACACACAGAAGGTTTTTAATCTTATTGCATAGAATGCATTAAAGGGAAAAAAAAAAAAACACACACACACACACACACACACACACACACACCTGACTTTACAACCCCTTTAAGCCATAAGATTCTGCACATGTGTACAGATAAGACTCCCAAATGAGAAGGCCATTAAATGGAGTCTAAAATGCGTCCACTGAGAAGATAAGGGTATGGTAAAAATCTTCCAGGTCATCTGCCTGGCTCAGCCTGTGTGTGGTCTGGGTCTCTATTCCATCATCTGACACACCCACACCTTGAGGGCTTGACACACTCGTATAGGTGCAATCGCAAGCTGCAATACCTGGTACACACATTCAAGTTTCTTTAGTTCAAAATAAAAAATAGGATTGCCGTACTAAGTGAAGTTAACGCAGAGATCTCTCCCGCTGCCCCCCCCCAGAAAACACTAACACACTAGTCAGCGCTCCTACTAATATTTTTCACAATATTAAAATAAGTGTTAATGACTCAAACCGATTTGGTGTTACAACAACTTGACTTAATACTATGATGCTACCTAACAAAGATACAATCATAGCATGTTGATTTCAGTGTTTTTTTCAGTGATAGCACAATATTACACAGATAGAAAAAGACTGAAACAATATCAATGAATTAGAATGCCAAAACTCATGAAGTCATAGCTATATTATAGGAATATTGCATTACAGTAGCTAAGAGTTATGTAGGATCAACATGATCAAAAAAAAAAAAATTTGATGCAAGGACCCTTTTAATATATACAACAGCTTAATACTAAAATTTTAAGACCCTACCTGAACTGTGCCAAAGCCTCCATGATCTGACTGAGATAGACTTGCACCCGCTGACTTGAATCAGTAATCTTTCTGCATGAGATCATAGCCTGTAGAGAAAAAAGAAGAAAAAAAAAGGCGTTACTACAATTTCAAGGACAATCCTGTAACATAATGTGAAATACAAACAAAATACACATAACCTATTGTATTCTGACAACAGAGGAGTCCCCCTGTCAGGATACAATAGTACAGCAGAGGATTCCTTCATCCACCTCAAACATGTGGATGGGAGAATCTTAGGTTTCAGTGGAAAAAACAATCCAACTTAGGCCAGCTTTACTTGTACTGTACAGGGCACGGGAATTTATTCTTAGAGCAAGGGACGTCCTCAAGCAATAAATTGAGGGGTGAGCAACAAGGAAGCCAAGATCGCAACAAGCACACATGAAAAACACAAAGTCAATGGACCCAAACAGACAGATGACATCAGAAGAAAAAGACAGACAAAAGCAGGAAACAGTAGAGGCTCAAAAATAAACACTGGTTTGAAAATGTGCACAGAAAAACAGGCACTGGCCCTGCAACCCATGAGAAGGTTGCTAGATAAGGAACCCAAGAACCCCAACCTCTTGGGGAATGGGTTCAAGTAGGGAAAGAGGGACTCATTCTCTGAAGTCAGAAACCCTGAAAGAAAAGTCAAATTAAGCACCCAGCCAGGTGGAAAAGGAGGAAAGATCCCCATAGAGGGACTGCCCTATAGGGAACAGAAAAGGGGTCAATTGGCAAGGGAATACAGGATGGAATGCCACCATAAGATGGTCTTGACATACAGTACATTCTTGACAGGGTTATAAATCTCAAGGACAATAGACACTAGTAGACTAAAAGGTCTTTAGACAGGAAGTGATCCCCTATATAACCCCTCCCATACAGGAAGTACTTCAGTTTTGTAGCAAGCACTGAAACCTCAAAAAGAGGGGAGGGACCTCTATGTCTCATGATGTACTCAAAGAAAAGTATTTTATAGGCAAGTATGACAAAAAAAATCCTATTTTCTTTTTCATAGATCATGGGACACAGAGTTAGACTAATATTCATTACCTACTGGGACATCACAGAGCAATAGTCTTGAGGGGAGGGAGACACCCTGCCAAAAAATAGCCATCAGACCTTATATGGCAGTCCGCAGTATACTGCGGCTGAAAGCTGAATCCTTGGCTGCTCGAAAATCCACATGATAAAAGTTTGTGACCGTATGCACTGAAGACCAGGTAGCAGCCTTACAAATCTGAGCCACAGATACCTGATGGCGAAAAGCCCAGGAGGTTCCTACACCCCTGATAAAATGAGCTCTTACCCTAAAAAGGGAGGAGCTTTATGTTTCAGACCATAGGCCTGAATGACCAATTGATGGACCCAATTGGCAATGGAAGACTAGGAAGCTGCCTGCCCCTTCTTGGGTCCTTTTGGTAAAACAAAAAAAGGAGTCTGATCCTTGGATCTCCGCAGATCTAGACAAATAAACCTTGACTGCCCGGACAATGTTCAAAGAATGCAGACGTCTCTTCTGCCAAACTAGGCTGAGAGAAAAAGGGAAGGCAAAATAACGTCCTGATTTAAATGAAAGGCTGACACCACTTTTGGCAAAAAGGATGGAACAGGTCATAACACGACCCTGTCATGGTGAAGTATCAAGTATGGTTCCCTGCATGAAAGGGCTGCCGACTCCGGTACCCTTCTAGCCGAGGTGATGGCCATCAGGAAGTCTAGCTTGACAGTAAGTCTAATGGAATTTCCTTGATAGGCTCAAATGTTTTTTTCTGTAACACACACAGCACCAAGTTCAAGTACCAAGGACACATAGGTGACCTAATGGGGGGGAAGCAAACAAGTTGCTCCCCCTGCATAAAGGTTCGGACCAGTGAATGGAAGGCTAAAGGCCTTTGAAAGAATCCTAATAGGGCCAAAACTTGACCTCTGAGCCAATTTGGATTTCCACAGCTGACTGTAGAAAAGAGAATTATCCCAATCACGTATTTCCGAGGATGACATTTTTTTGGCTTCACACCAAGCAATACAAGTCTCCCAGACCTTAGGATAGATCTTCCTAGTGACAGCTTTTCTAGCATTCACTAGGGTAGACACCACTGGTCCCAAGATGTCACGGTCCTTTAACACCCTGGCTTCAATAGCCATGTCCAATCTAGAGACTGTAAATTGTGGTGGAACATAAGACCTTGAGACAGTAGATCGGGACGATACGTCTCACAATCTCTGGGAACCAGGGCCTTCCGGGCCAGGCTGGTGCCACCAGAATGACTGGAACCCCCTCTCTCTGAATCCTGTCTAACAGATGTGGAAGGAGAGGGATCAGTGGGAAAGCATAACCCAGGGAGTACTGGCTCCATAGAACTACCAGAACATCTGTCCGACTGCCAAAGGATCTCTTGTTCGGGACACAAACTGCTGTAGCTTTGCCAGTTGGTCGACCTCTGGCCATCCCCAACATTGGCAACTTTCCTGGAACACCCCAGGGTGTAGGGACCGTTCTCCTGGGCAGATCTGCTGGAGGCTGAGATAATATGCCTTCCAGTTCTCTACTTCTGGGATATGGACTGCCAATAGAATCGGCACATGTCCATCTGCCCAGGCTAGTATGTGGCTCACCTCCTTCAGAACTGAACGACTCCTGGTACTGCTTTGGTGGTTTATATAGGCCACTGCAATGGCATTGTCAGACTAAACCCTGATAGGGCAGTCCTGAAGCTCCACCGTCCAGGACCGATGGGCCAGTCGTACTGCTCGTAATTCCAGGACATTGATGGGCAGGATCTGTTCTGTCCTCGACCATTTCCCCTGAGAGACTGACATCTGTAGTCAGTACTCTCCAGTTATTGTGAGGAAGGATCTCCCTGTTTGCAGGTTCTGATCCTGCAATCACCAGTTTAGGCTTAAGTGTGCCCAAGGTGATGAGGACATTGGATAATCTAGGGTTTGTCCTCTCCTGTTCCAAGCCAACAAGATGTCTTGTTGTGGAGGCCTGTAATGGAACTGAGCATAGGGCACCGCTTCAAAGGAGGATACCACCCTCCCTAGAAGACTCATACAGAGCTGAATGGAGAGTTGTCTGGTACCCCTTTTCTGACGCACCTGATCCTTCAGGGCACAGATCCTTGTGGATGGCAAGAATACTCTTGCTTGGACCATATTTAGGATCAGACCTAAATACTTTAGACTCTAAACTGGTCTCAAGGTTGACTTTTCGGTATTTATGATCCAGCCCAAGCTTTCGAAATACTGAACTGTACAGGTTATGCTCTATTCTAGAGCCTGTAGTGGCTGATCTCTGAGCAGGAGGTCGTCCAGATACCCAAGCACCAAGATCCCTTGGGCCCTTAAAAAAACCCAGTATTGCTGCTAGGACCTTTGTGAACACCCGGGGAGCTGTAGCAAGCCCTAAGGGTAGAGCCACAAACTGAAAATGATGTTCCCCTACTGCAAATCACAACAACCTCTGAGGAGGTTGAAAGATAGGCAAATGTAAATACGAGTCCTTTATATTGATGGAGGCTAGAAAGTCTTCAATCTGGAGTGAGGCGAGTGCTGCACGCAGCACTCAAAACTCGCTGCAAACACTGCAGGGCAGCCCTGCTGTTGTGGGGTTCAGTTAAGATCTGCAGATGTACACTGAGGGTAGCCAATCAGGAAACTGCTAGTGAGCCATAAAGCAATAAGCAGTCTGATCTCGATAGAATCCAATAACCTAAAAAGGTATTGACACATAACCCATGGTCTAAGCCCTTGTACACACGGTCGGAGAATCCGTCGGAATGTGTCCTATCGGACCGTGTTGTCGGATAATCCAACTGTGTGGTATGCATCGGACTGCTTCCGTCGGAATATCCGTCGGACCCAATTTTCCAACATGTTGGAAATATTTCCCGACCAACTGGTTCGATCGGACATACTCCGATCATGTGTAGAGAATTTTGATCGGACCAAGTGCCACGCATGCTCAGATCAAATTCCTACATCAAAGCTATTGGCTACTAGCCTGAACGTAGTCCCATCGTAACGAAATTACGTCATCACTTTGTGAATGATCCCATTTTTCGACAACTTAGTCCGACCGTGTGTATGCAACAATTTTGGACAAGATCCGACGGACAAAATCTGACGGATTTGGTTGTCGAAATCTCCGATCGTGTGTACAGGGGCTAAGAATCAACTCCTATGTTATGCACTGTACAATTAAGATATTACATTATTTTTATGTTTAGGAGAAAATTCCCCAGCAAACATACAAGATTGAATTATTGAGCAATTAATCTTCTACTCCCATGACATTCTATGAAGGAGATCATTAGTACTTCCGTGGTATGACAAGACTGACACTCTTAACCCATTGCAATAGCAGAACTTCTATACACATCAGTGGTATTTATGGGAGATGTGCACACATACATTTTGCTGCAACTGCCGCTACAATGCATACACATGACAAGCATTCCTAATAAGCATGTTGCTTAGACAGCCATACTTTGCTTGCAAACAGAATGGAGGGCTGTAATACTGCTCATACATTGCCATTTTTGAGCAACCCGAATAAAAATTAGGAGCTGCTAAAATAATGTCACTTGGCAATATGGTGTGCAACAATGATGCAGATGTGACCCTCTAAGTGGACTAATGATGCATTTTCCACACTGGTATGTTTTGCTTTCTGACAAGGTTGCACCCATTACATTAGAAGGTCAAGGTGGTAGAGTAATCAAATTCTTGCCAAGTGCACACAAATCTGTTTTTTTCTTCAAACATGTTAAGCAACGCAACACGATATACTCCTGACAGCATTCATAATCCACTTTACACCCAGCTACTGCCTGAATCCCAAAGTTCTGCATTACAGTATAGGGGCTATATGCATTACCTTTTCTATAGAGGATTTTAGTTTGTTTATGTGGGATTCAAACAAAGGAAAGTGGGAGAAAAAGAAGTCCTGGAAATTCTTCTGTGCTTCCTCCTCTTTAGACAAAGAAAAGAGGATGCTGATCGCAATCTTCTTGCGGCCAATCATTGCTGGGTTTGAAGTGTAACTCTCATCCGCCATACTAAAAGTTTCTTCTGTTGACCTGCAAACCAGATTATTTAGAAAAGGTTATAGGAGACACCAACACATTTTTCTTTTAAATCACCAAAAGGAATATACTAGGAGTACATTTGCCCATGGATGTAAATTATTCTACTGATAAAGCATTGGCAAGGTTTACTTTAAAAACGATACTGACAGCCAAATGAAATATGCTACTTTTCTAATAGTGAAGTAGTCTATAGCAAGCGATGGAATACACAGTTGTCCAAGGAAGGCCAGACTAAACTATTCTGGGAATATTATTCGCAGACCATACACTGACAAACTGAATACTGTATATCCAAGTGCAATTGTAGGGGGATCAGTTTTTGAAGCGATATTTGGAACCAGAGTTGTGGGTGCATTTCTGTTTTCTTTGATCTTTTCAAAAAGATCTTGCTGCATAATTTTAAGAGTGGTGTTAGATTAAAAATGTACATATTAGATAAGGTTTAGGGGCTATGATAAGTGTGGGCGATTGGATTATGAGTCAGATTAAGTAAAGGGTACGTTTAAAAGCATACGTTAAGGTTTTGGTTTAGGAATAGGGTCCTCTATGAAACCATTAAGTTAATGTAATCCTCTTCCATTCTATATATGTGGCATGCAGTGGGTTAACAGACAGGGATGCAGGAAGGAAAATTAGCTTTCGCTGCCTATTTACATGCTCTGCTCATGTAGTGTGTTCACTGCAAAGGGAGGCATGTGAGCCATTTGCCAGGTTACCAGATCACATCCAATATACCAGGTCAAACCTGGCAGGGATCCCTTTGTTAAATTGAAACTAGTACAGGTACTTTCATAATTAACTGTGAAATAAAAATTAGCCCAGATCTGAAGCAGGTCTAGCATTGTTGCATGCCACTTGTGCCAGTTTTCTGTAGTATCATAAATAGGACAGAGAAAGCTTTGCCAATACCCCCAAATGGGTGCATCATCCAACAAGACAGGATACAGAAGGGTTGATGAAAAAAAATAAAAAAAAAATAAAATAAATTACCATCTTGGAACCACCCCATTTTCTAGACTGGTGATTTGACTTCTCAACAATCGCCGCTGATAGCTGCTGGCATAGTTACTTGAAAATGATGTACTTGGTGAAGGAAGAGGGGTAATCAGAAGACTGCTTAGAGATGCTGCAACAAAAGGTCAAGAAAAAAGGAAACATTTGTTAGGTGTATATACAGCTGTTATAGAATAAAACCGGTGTTTAAAATAATTATATTGCAGATGTGATAATTTTGCTTTATAGTTGAAGTATAACAAGGGAATTAAAATCCAAAACACCCGGTTGAAAAATCTTTGCCGGTTTTAGAACTTTTAAAAAATCCAAAACAGTGCAGACCAATCCACGTGCTGTTAACATTGATTAATTTGTTTCCGAAGTTAAATATAACAAGTGCTCAAAATAAACAAACAAAATGTAATCAACCATGCAATACTCCTAGTCTCTGGTGCCCAACATGTGGCCAGCATGCAGCCCATGAGTCCACTATCTGTTTGCAACTGTAAGCACTTTGCAGAGAGTCATCTGGGTGCTGGACATATCAGTATTTCAGCAACTGGCCCTAAAGTCAACAGCATACTGTCAGGTGGAGGGATTTCTGCCCAACAGTACAATGATAGGAAGAGAGGGAAAGATTCTGGCATGGAGAGGAGCAGCAGTAAGAAAAAGCTCCGGAAACTGTGCCACTGTATTGTAATGACCAAGACACAAAATAAATAAATAAAATTAAAAACACACGCACCACAACAACACAACGATTTAAACAGCAAACAAGACCACCTACAGGATAAGTAGCAAGCATCAGAAAGTATCCAAGACTGACAGATTCCAGCAGAAAAGAAACACGCAAAGACCATCCTGCCACAACATATGGGCGTATACACAGTTGTGCTCATAAGTTTACATAGCCGACAGAATTTATGATTTCTTGGCGCCATTTTCAGAGAATATGAATGATGGCACAAACTTTTCTTTCATTCGTGGTTAGGGTTTGGCTGAAGCCATTTATTATCAATCAACTGTGTTTACTCTTTTTTTGGGGGGGGGGGGGGGCACCAATCAAAGGTCCGCCCAGCCTCTCCATGGTCCTCGCACTCACTGTATAATATATATATATATATATATATAATATACATATATACATACATATACATACACACACACACACACACACACACACACAGCAGATGAGAAGAGACAAATGGAATTAGGAGGGTCTACACTGGAAAGCAATGTAAATATAGATATAGGTATGGCATCTACATACAGATCTCAAACACAAAGTGTCTGAACCCATGCAAATATGGTCTTTGACTGAGATTGTGCTAGTTGTCAAGTAGGTTTATAAAATATTGACTAAAATCTTATTGAAATCAAAAGCAATAGCTATAGTGACAATCATTCATAATTCAATTTGTCCGGTGTAATTTGCTCATTGGATGATATATATATATATATGCCTTTGGATCCAAAGTAAATGATACAGACTTCGAAACAAAGATTGTGACATTGACATACAAATCCTGAAGAAAACAGACCCAGGCACAGGAAGAATCAGTAGTATCTACTGGTTACAGAATGCTCTGTCCCTGTCCAGAAAGATACAAACATGTTTAGGAGGAATATTAATCTGGTATAAGGGGGAGACTATATGGCTTCTGGTGGAAACATACCTAATGGGTTCTGCAAATTACTGTCATGAGTCAATTCAGACACAACGAAACAGCTATGACTGTACAAATAAGTGCGGAACAATGCTGAATTTGTGTTGAAGTCTAATGCTGTGTACACGGACGGTCTTTGACAGCAAAGGTCAGACGGAATGAGTCGGATAATTCGACAGTGTGTGGGCTTCATCAGACCTTTGCTGTCGAAAAAAATCAGACGGACTTTAGATTTAGAACATGTTTCAAATCTTTCCGACGGATTCGAGTACGGTCTAAAAATCCGTTAGTCTGTATGCTAATCCAAAACCAACGCTAGGGCAGCTATTGGCTACTGGCTATGGACTTTCTTATTCTAGTCCAGTCGTGCGTCCTCGTGGTCGAATCTGTCGGACTTTGGTGTGATTGTGTGTGTCCAAGTCCGTTGAAAGTCTGTCGGGAAGACCGTTGGACCTAGTCTGCCGGAAAGTCGTCATGTTGTACACTGCATTAGGCTCTACATTCTCAACAGCTGCACCTAGGCAGACGCTCTGGGAAGATACCCTAGGCTCCCATGTAGGCAGCAGTGTGGTAGAGTAGGCCATCACAGAAAAAGAACACTTTACACATCAATGCCTTTCTAGTTACTCCACAACTACAACTATCAGACCATAGCAAAGCATGAGCATCAATGCGGATGGTTATTACTGTGGCTACCGACACCAATTCTGGAGGGCATAACTGCAATCTGACACCAGTGCCAGGGGATTTTGTGGTCACTGACACCAATACAAGGGGTTATTAATGTATGAGCTGACACCAACTGAGGTGCTTTCCCATCAATTAATTTTGAATGTGCGGTCTAACTTGAAGCAATGCACGAAAAAGCACTTTCTATGTGTCAGGTCACCTTGAGGCCAGGTGACAGATGCACACCGTAGGGATTAGGTGTGCACCGCAAGGTTGTGGACCCTACAGCTGACTGCTGCGGATGGGGATCAAGGCGATAGGAAGGCAGGGCCGCCAGAACACCAAGATGGATCCCACCGGGGTTAGAGCGTAAGCTTCCCTGGGGCGCGGAGTCTAAGAGCCAGCAGGTGTTCACCAGAGCCTCGAGTGGTGAGGATGGACTTGGCTGCAACTGGCTCCAGGTCGCGACCCCCAGCTCACACCCACAGTAGGCAACAGGAGGATAGGGATGGTGAGGGACAAAGCCAAGGTCGGGGCCACAAGCAGACAGGAATAGTCAGGGACACGCCAAAAGGTCAGGATCACAGGCAAACAGGGATAGTCAAGGACACACCAAAGTCGGTAACGGAATAACAGCAGAGCACACAGCAGGAACAAGAAGCTAACACACAAAGGTTGATCAGCAGGGTTGGCCTGCAGTGCACAGGTTAATATAGAGTTGTCCGATAGGAGCTAGGGTGGAGCCATGCCAGAGGATGGATTACAAAGGCAGTCAGGTGAGGGTCGGCTGGTCTCTAGAGATGAACACATGGAGACAGGTAAGCAGACAAACTATTGCATAACCATGACACTATGCAGTCCTCTGAAGTGTCAATGGCTGCACTTGAGGTCCTTTATAAATTTTCAGGCTGACCACCATTGCTCTAAATGCAACTCAAAAACATTAGTATGGTACGGTAGCAATTATGTTGGGGTTCCATGAATTCATGTTCCCAGTGTCAGCAACACTAGGCTGTTACACAGCAGAAACCTATCTAAATCTAAATTCTACACAGCATACCAGGAGCTAACAAAAAGATACACAAAAGGCCAAGAATTTGTTTTATGGTATAAAAGAGTAGCAAATTTACATAGAGTTCAGGAACTAGTCAACCCCAGCCAAGCAACATTTCATTAACAAAAAGGAGCATGGTCTGTTTGACTTATGTGATTGGTCAAGTGCTATTTCCATATACATTATTATATATATATATATATATATATATATTTTTTTTTTTTTATAATAACCAAGGTGGTTGCCTTTTCCACTTGCATCCTTCATGAATTACAGAAAGGCAAATGCCATGGTGATGGGAGGATAGAACATGAATAAAATGCAACTAAAGCAAACCAGAATGGGAATACAGTTACAGTGAACACTTAAGATACCTGATCGTGCAATGCCGCTGTCCTTGTCTTCATTCTGTCCTCTGCTGGGCATATCCACTGGTGTGCTGTGAGCTGCACAGAGGAACACGTAAAAACAGGTCCAATTTAATCTCAAAGAAAAATCTGTAGCATACAAATGAACGATTAAGTTCTGCAAAGGCAATATCACCTAAAACAGTTTTACCATTATTCACACCTTCCCATATTGCACAGTGTGGTTCCATGCCCATTTTGCATCATCATAGACAATCTGAAGCTGTTTAATCATCACCATCAGGGTTTTTTCAAGAATAGTGTAATTAAGTGCCGTGACCCAGAGCAAGTCAGCTACTGAAAGGTCATATTCGATTAGATGCTGTGGGTTAGGGCACATTGTTAATACTGGACTAATACATGTTTACAAGCCCAGCTGTGTTGATTTTTAACTGGTTGTGACTCATCAGCAATTGAAGCATTCACATAAAATTGCAAACCTTCTTTTCTCTTGGTTGTTAATGATGAAGCAAAAAAAGGAGGAAAGAAAAAACAAGAAAAGAAAAAAGAAAAAAGAAAAAAGAAGAAAGAAAAAAGAAAAAAGAAGAAAAAAGAAGAAAAAAGAAGAAAAAAGAAGAAAAAAGAAGAAAAAAGAAGAAAAAAGAAGAAAAAAGAAGAAAAAAGAAGAAAGAAGAAGAAAGAAGAAGAAAGAAGAAGAAAGAAGAAGAAAGAAGAAAGAAGAAGAAAGAAGAAGAGGTAGGAGGATACTGTCTACCTGTAGTATTTTGCTGGCTGGGGTAGGTGAATCATAAGGTAAAAGTATTTACTCCATACTTATGCCAGGGTAATAAAGTGCCAAACTGCAGAATCTACTGTTTCCACCAAGCAAAGTCACCATCAAGCCAACCCCGCCACCAAATTGCATGCATAATTGAAAAAGTGCATTTTATCTTCCAATATATAAACTGCAGTCTACTCCTCTCACATGTGGTGCCAATTCAGAAATGGAGTAAAACATTCATGATTGTTTAAGATTTTCTTTAGATCACAGGAGACAGTTGTAGCAAACTATCTCACCATCTCAATTTGAAGAAGAAATGTGTATGCCAACATTGCTACAATGTTGTAAGAAGAGTGGCATTGGTTTCTTAGAAGCAGTAAAAACAAATATACATTTTGTGTCATAGTGGCTTGATGAGCCAAGCATACTGCAGTTTACAACATAAGCCATCATGGGTGACCTTCTGTGCCAAGCTCTCAGAAATCCCGACTGAAATGTCAAATGCCCTACTGGTGATTTAAAGCAGGCCCTTCATGGAAAAAGTAAGGAATAATTTGAAGTGTTGCCCAACTATTTTAAAGGAGCTTTTCATTTTGGTTTCATCTGACCAGGACCAGCTGGCAAGAGAGGTTGCAGCAACAATGTCACCGTCGCTGCCTCTTACTAGCAGAGCAGAAGCGCCAATGCTAGAACAGATCAAGATGTACATGTATAGATAAAGTTTCAATTAGTGCAATAGGACAACACCAGGGATGACTTACTAAAGGAATTAAAGCTGTTCTCCTAGCAAAGGGAATCACCCTGGAAAGTTCATGTTTACTTTGCAAAATGGATGTTCGTGAAAAAAAAAAGGCAAAAAAGAGGTGTTCACTTTGAATACCCATATGAAAATATTTAGATGCGCTAGTGGATGAAAGCAACACCATAGCCAGTAAGTTGCACATACAGTATACAAGAGAACTGGTTAGATAATGGGACTTTAGGGTGTTCTCACAAAAAAAATGATTATAAAATAAATTTTATTATATATATATATATATATATATATATATATATATTATAAAGAATAAAAATCACAATAAAAAAAAGCATAGGCTTTAACATCCTCATAGTACTTTCACCCTCTAGTGGTGAGGCCATAACCACTATAAACACATGTCAAACACAGGGCCCGTGGGCTGAATCTGGCCCACCAGGCCTCGTCATGTGGCCCTCGAACCCAGTTAGCCAGCGTGTAGAACTTCATTCCTCCACTTCCGGCTCTCCCCCTCCACTCTTGCTCCCCTGCTGCCACTTGTAAACACTGAAGGCTTCTGTGTTTACAAGGTAAAGCTTTTCTCAGCAGCTCCTAGATCTAACAGATCCTTGCATGCATTCACGGTGCAGCACAGCAGGGACAGATCTCCATGCAAGGATAGTTGCCTGCAAACAGAGGTACTGTATGTAATGATACCCAGATAAAACAACTGGCACTTTGAGGGCAGCCATACTGATAGAGCCCGCCATGAAATTGGGTTTGACACCCATGCACTATATTATTAATGCTTAATCTTATATCTCTAACCCAATAATCCCAGTCTTAGTATACAATGATCAGATGTCAATACATATGTTACGGATATAGCCAGAGTTCTATACATTTTGCCTACTGCTTCTTTAGGAGTGAGGTGCTGTGAATGAAGACCAAAAAAAAAAAGTCACTTACAATATCTTGACATTAAGTTGTATATCATTGTGTATGGCTAGCAATATGGAGCACAATGAAACTCAGTCTTTACCAGTATGGCTATTAAAGGATGATGTTCATCAGTGCACCGGTGTAAGGAGTCTGTAAAGCCCTAACTGGAGGAACAAGAACCGGGGCACCCACAAACCAAATCATTCTAAAAATACATTTAATAAAATCATTATAGGTGTACTCAGGCAATTAAGATCCCTTAGTACTATAAAAGCAAAGGGGAGATATACTGTACCGATAGACAATGTCGTTCACATGAATATTATTATAAAAAAGTGGTTCACCTTTTGTGACATCTGATCAGTGTCTACCTACACTGACCCCTGGATTGTTGAGTCGGAAATATAGAATTGAGATAAAATTATAGGCAGTGGTTATGGGCTGACCACTAGAGGGTGCCAAAACTACTATAGGAGGATGCCAAAGTCTTTTTTAGATCCGTGATTTTAATCTCTATATTGTATATAAAATAAATAAAAATTATACTTAATGTTTTTTATCCATTGTTTTTTCTGATAGGCAACACCTTTAAGGTCTCATGCACACCGGACATTAAAATAATGTTCTAAAAATGGCAGTAGCTTTACAGCAAGAGTTTTTCAAATTTTTTTGTTTTTTGCAATAGCGTTTTTCCGCGTCAGCGTTTTAGCAGGTTTTTTTTTTTTATGGGTCAAAATGTTAAAAATGCTGGTGAGCAACTTGAGTTTTTATTGACGTTTATCAGCATTAGAGCTTTTTTACAGCTGAAAAAAAGTCTCTCAGAACCCACTTGTTTTGTTTGTTTTTTACTGCTCAAAAACGCTACTGCCCAAAACCGCCGATAACAGCCTGTGTGTGCGCATGGACACATAGGAGAACATGGAGAGTTTAATGACTGTAGAAAAAAACATCTACAGCCAAAAACAGCTGCTGTAAAAAGGTCAAAAAAAAGTCCAGTGTGCATGGGGTCTAAAAGTCCAATTTTCTGGCCTGTTCTTCTCCGGAGCTGTGTACTTTAAATCCTGTTTTTATTTAAATTCACTCAAACATGATTGTGTATTCAAAAGGAACACCATACACGCTGCAAAGTAAACATTTTTTTCCAAAATGAGCAGCCTCTGTTTCTTTAGTAAACCAACGCCATTCACAGATCTTAACAGTATATTCAGCAACATAAGGAAGCTACAGGCAGATAGGCAGATAGATTTTCATTTTACATATCGATTTATATATCTTGCCCATTGCCTGGAGCACTCCTTTAACACGTTGCTATAGTACTCCACCTAGTATGCAATTATTTATATAGATGGAATGACAGACCCACTTTAAAATATTAGTGTTCATTAGAAATTAATTCAATGCATCTAGCACCATTTCTTGCACGATTAAAAATAAAAATAAAAAAATCATATATGATAATCTTTTGTAATGCAATAAAACCATAAATTATTTCAGAATTACAAAGGCTCAATTGGGAAGAAAAAAAAAACACCACACACACAGGCACTATGTCTTGTGAACTATACAGACAATTATGGCAAGATCTTAGGTTTTAGTAGCAATGTACAGTGTATCCTGGAAAATCCAAAAAAATTTAAAATACAGAAATTGAATATGGACATCGGTCATGAGAAAACCAAGGGGGGTGCAATTGCTGGTCTTCTGAGAATAATATTTTTCTGGCTGTGTGTGACTTTCTTGGAGCAAGAATGTAGAAAATGAAAAAGTTTATTTATTTTTTTAAAAGGAGAGTCCTTTATCTATATATACTTGGTCCAGATCATGGACTTAAAGTATTAAAACCAAAGCATCAACCTGCCCTTTAAACTGCTAGCTTTTTCACGAGTGTTGGTATAGGGAGCGAACATTTTCCTTTACTTTAACTGGGCAATGAAATCCGTGGGGCAATAAAACTGGTATTTGACTTCTACGTGGATAACAATGGAGATTCGGTTCTTTATTTGGATACTGCAGTAAAAGCAGACACTTGACATGTTGCATGAGAATTCATGGCCTAAAGATTTTACCACAACCGTCTCCAAAAACATAGATGCAAAGTAATGCAAGTTGGAAAAGATGGGCATGTAAAACAAACTGCAATGTTCAGAAAAAAAAAAGCCATATGAAAAGAATCAATGCAGCTGACATGCATGAAGTGAGTGGTAGTGAAAACCAATGTAATTGTGAAGTAAGGTATGGCTTTGTGGATTCAGATCACACAGGCTGTGGCGTGTGGCTTCCACAGTACCCAGCATTCCACACAAACCTGCAAAGAAAGAGGCACTCCGAATGAGCCGGAGTGGGTGTGCTTCAAACATGGAGGGCAACAGTTTGCTGCCACACATCTGTAAAATACCTAGAACAGGGAGTGGAGGCAAACGTTTTAAAAAAAGAAAAAGAAAAACAAAAACAAAAACAAAAAACACATGCAAAAAAATAAAAATAAACACAAAACAAGCAATACACATACCAAGGGAAAAGGTGCAAGTCATGCAAAGTGTTTGGGACAGAAGCTACACTGCACACTGGAAAGGGTAAAGAATTTCAAGATAAAATATAAAACATATAACATGTTTTATATTTTAATATAGGTTTGTTGCTTTTCCTCTATTTGTTGTTTATATATATTTAAAAAGGATTTTTGTACTCACTGTAAAATCCTCTCATTGAAAGACACAGCAGACCTTAGGGTTATATCGCCCCTTTAGGAGAGAACTAGCAGAAAGTGTTAAAAACAGCAACACTACCACAGTACCAGGGGGCGGTCCAGTTTGTCAAAAGCAGGACAAACAGAAATAGGAGGGGTGGGTGCTGTGTCCGTAAATGAACTTCAGAGAAAGGGATTTTACGGTGAGTACAAAAATCCTTTTAATAAATTATATTATATTATATATTACAGTGGTGTGAAAAAGTGTTTGCCCCCTCCTTCATTTCCTGTTCCTTTGCATGTTTGTCACACTTAAGTGTTTCGGAACATCAAACCAATTTAAACAATAGTCAAGGACAACACAAGTAAACACAAAATGCAATTTGTAAATGAAGGTGTTTATTATTAAAGGTGAAAAAAAATCCAAACCATCATGGCCCTGTGTGAAAAAGTGATTGCCCCCCTTGTTAAAACATACTATAACTGTGGTTGTCCACACCTGAGTTCAATTTCTCTAGCCACACCCAGGCCTGATTATTGCCACACCTGTTCACAATCAAGGCATCACTTAAATAGGAGCTGCTTGACACAGTAAGGTCCACCAGAAGATCCTTAAAAGCTACACATCATGCCGAGACCCAAAGAAATTCAGGAACAATTGAAAAAGAAAGTAATTGAGATCTATCAGTCTGGAAAGGGTTATAAAGCCATTTCCAAAGCTTTGGGAATCCAGCGAACCACAGTGAGAGCCATTATCCACAAATGGCGAAGACATGGAACAGTGGTGAACCTTCCCAGGAGTGGCCGGCCGCCCAAAATTACCCCAAGAGCGCAGCGACGACTCATCCAAGAGGTCACAAAAGACCCCACAACAACGTCCAAGGAACTGCAGGCCTCACTTGCCTCAGTTAAGGTCAGTGTTCATGCCTCCACCATCAGGAAAAGACTGGGCAAAAATGGCCTGCATGGCAGAGTTCCAAGGAGAAAACCACTGCTGAGCAAAAAGAACATCAAAGCTCGTCTCAATTTCTCCACAACACATCTTGATGATCCCCAAGACTTTTGGGACAACATTCTGTGGACCGATGAGACAAAAGTGGAACTCTTTGGAAGGTGTGTGTCCAAGTATATCTGGCGTAGAAGGAACACTGCATTTCATAAAAAGAACATTATACCTTCTTTTCTCTTTTTCAGTGTTTTTCAATTTTCTCTTTCGTTCATTGATGGACAGCAGCTCTTCTTGACCTTAGGGACGTCCCCAAGCAGTGTCAAAGAAACAAGGGGTGGGAACAGCAAACAAATAACTCCACCCATAACAACCAGAGCTCCTCAAAGGAGGAGTTGCAACCTTAAACAGCCGCCTGTAAAACCTTGCAGCTGAAGCAAGCATCTGAAGATGCGCTCACATCAACCTTGTAGAATTTAGTGAAACTGAACGTATGACCAGGTCGCCGCCTTACACACCTGGGAAACGGACGCTTGATGTCAGAAAGCCCAAGAGGCACCAATCGCCCTGGTAGAGTGCGCCGTGACAGGAAAGGGAAGCGTCGTCCCATTATGGCACAAGCCTGAACTACAATCTGTCTGATCCACCGAAAGATGGTGGCCGATGAGACCGCCAGTCCCATCTTCAGACCAGACAACGATATAAACAGCGAGTCCGACTTCCGAAAAGAAGCCGTAGCAGACAGATATACCCACAAAGCCCAGACCATGTCCAAAGAATGCAAAGCCACCTCTGAAGTGTGACGGCCGAGGATATAAGGACGGAAGCACAATGCCCTCATTTGGATGACAGGCCGAAGCAACATTTGGAAGAAACGAAGGCTGAGGCAATGCCGTTAAAGCCAGTGACAGTAAAGCAGGATGAATTACTGGACCTTGCGACAGAAGGTCCTCTTGCATCGGCAGTCACCAAGGAACATGCGCAACCAATCATACTATGTCTGCGTACCACAGATGCTAAGGCCAATCAGAATCACCGGAATCCCCTCGGCCTCCACTCTGCGAAGCAGACGTGGTAGAAGTTTGATTGGGGAGGAAGGCAATGGTGGCTCCAATGGGGGCACTAACATGTCTGCTGCGTCAGCTCAGGGATCCTTTGACCTGGCCACAAACCTCTGTAACCTTCCGATTGAGTCGAGAAGCCAGGAGATCCACATCTGACGTTCCCCACCTTAGGCAAAGGAGCCCAAATACATCCAGGTGTAGCGACCATTCCCCTTGGTCCAGCATCTGATGACTTAGGTAGTCCGCTTACCAGTTTTCTATGCTGGGAATGTACACGGCCGTCAGAGCCAGCACGCGCCGCTCTGCCCACTGCAGGATGTGAGCGACCTCCAGTGTTGCAGCCGAGCTCCTTGTTCTTCCCTGATGGTTGACATACACCACCGCCGTGGCGTTGTACAACTGGATCCTGACCTGACGCCCCTGCAGCCTCTGTGACCATGTGGAGAGGCACTGAGGCAACCGAAGTTCCAACACATTGATCGTCAGGCGGGATTCTTCCTGAGTCCACCGACCCTGGGCTGACTGTACGTCCCAAACTCCCCCCAACAACCGGTCAGGCTGGCGTCCATTGTGATCACCGTCCAACGAAAAGGAAGGAACAACTTCCCGGTCCGAAGGAGCAGGGAATCCCTGACTAGCTGGCTCACCCGAATTTGACAATCCAGGGACAACGGAGATTTGTCCCATTTGGACAGGATCTCCTTTTGCAAGACTCAAGTGTGGAATTGAGCATACGGTACCGCCTCAAAAGTGGCTACCATGAGCCCCAGGACTCGCATGCAAAAACGACCACCTGCGGGACACTAATAATTTCAGCTTGAAGAGTCTGCAGCTTGTCCGAAGGGAGAAAGACTCTCGCCTCTGAGGAGTCCAGAAGCAAGCCCAGGTACTCCAGGCATTGAGTCGGCACCAACACCGACTTCTGTAGGTTCAGTACCCAATCAAACTCCCGAAGAGTTTGCATAGCGATTGCCACATTCTCCCTTAATTCTGAGGCGGAAGCTGCCCTCAGAAGGTCATCCAGGTAACCCACGATTGCGTTCCCTCGCTGCCTTAGCCAAGCCAAAATTGGGGCTAGCACCTTGGTGAAGACCCTCGGTGCTGACGCCAGGCCAAAAGGGAGAGCTACAAATTGGTAGTGCTCCTCCCTGACCGTAAATCGCAGAAACCTCTGAAGCTTGATGTATATGGAGACATGCAAGTATATGTCCTTGATGTCCAGGGATGCCAAAAAATCCTTCTGATGGAGTGCAGCTACCACTGAGCGAACTGATTCCATCTTGAACCTTTGCACTTTCACAAAGCTGTTGAGGGCCTTAAGGTCCAGGACCAGATGGACCCCTTCCTTCTTTGGGACTACAAACAGATTAGAAACCCTACTTAATGTGATTGTAGTTGTGTAGAAACCTTGAAACCTTTCTGGCATCGGTACAGGTACTATCACCCCACACAGCAGTAGGTCCTGTACTGCCCCGAACAGGGCCTCACGACAAGCCGGAAGATGAAGGTTGGATAGGAAAAAATCTGTTTGACGGACAAGAAAGGAACTTATACCCTGAGGAAACCAGTTTGCAGACCCACTGGTCGGAAAATAGGGAGATCCACCGGGCTACAAACTCCCGAAGACGACCAACCACCCAAGAATCAGGCGGGGGCAAACCTTCATGCGGTAACAGATTTTCTCACAGGCTTGTTTAGCTTGCTTTTGGACGCTTTTATCCCTCAGCAGGCACCTTGTCAGACTGGGAACGCTTACCTGCCGACCCAGATGAAAAATCTGCTTCTGAGCAGAAAAAGAGGGCCCTTGCCTCCAGCGTGGCTCCTCTTTTCTTGACTGTGGGAGTAACGTACTCTTACCCCCAGTAACATTCTTAATAATGTCATCCAGCGAGGCACCAACTAGCCTCTCTCCCTGGAAGGGCAAGTCCGCCAGTGCTTTCTTAGATGCCTGGTCTGCAGACCAGCATTTCAGCCAAATCAGGCGACGTAGCACTACTGCTGATACTGAGGCTCTAGAGAGCAATGAGGTCATATCTAAGGCCGCATCACAGACATACTTAAAGAGAAAGTAAACCCTAATGGGTTTGATTCCCTGCAAAGGTAAAGCATAATGGACTACTATGCATCGCATAGTAGTCCATTATGCATCACTTACCTGACACAGGAGCCAGCGAAGTCACCACTGTCCCCTGTAGTTCCGAGCGTCCATCTTCTTGGTGGGTCTCCGGGGGTCTCGCTGCTCCGGTGCTGTGATTCGCCGGAGCAGCGACGACGTCACTCCCGCGCATGCGCACGGGAGCCAACACTCGCGGCATATCGCCACGATCTGCGGCTTACCCAGTGCGCCCCTGCGCCGCTGTCCACGGCGCATGTGCCGTAGACAGCGGTGGCTGTCTTCAGGTAAATATCTCCTAAACTGTATAGGTTTAGGAGATATTTCTTGGACCTACAGGTAAGCCTTAATCTAGGTTTACCTGTAGGTCAAAGTGGTTTGTAAGGGTTTACAGCCATTTTAAAGGCCCTGCACCAACTGGTCCACCAGCTCCACGCAGACAGATAGACGGTGCAACCATTTAGCCCATTCAGTAAGCCTCTGTGATACCAGGGCCATGGCCAACACTGGCTGCAATGCTGACCCCACCACATGGACCGTGCAACCGCCTCGGCCCTTCTGTCGGCAGGGTCTTTGAAAGCAGGAGTCTCTTCCACCAGAATCGTGGTTAGCTTATTTAACCTGGATACCAGGGCTCAACAATCTGAGGAGACGTCCATTTCTTCAAGAGACTCTCCTCAAAGGGGTAACTCGCCGCCATGCGTTTCAGGACTGAAAAGGCCCGCTGCGGTTTTCCCCATTCCTTGTAAATAAGCTTATCAAAATAAGTTGGGTAAGGAAACACCTTAGCCGTGCAGCCTGGCTTGTGGGACCCCGAAAGGGACCGAGATCTATGTAGATTTTTTTTTTAGGTATCCTGCACCACTGTAATAAGTGCTCCTACAAGCGCCTTTTTCTGCGCCGACCCAGACACTGAGTCATCCTCACTGTCTGGACGGTCCTGGTACACATCCTCTGATACACCAAAAACAGGGGCCGCCTGTCAAAGCGGGGCCCAAGTCTGAATCAGAGCTTTGCCCAGAAGTCGGTGGGGGGAGGGGGCATTTACCCCCCCTTGCGCCCGCACGCCACTTCCACCCTGGAAACAAAGGCCTTCAGGACCGCCGACAGAGCGTCCATAGGCACCGCAACAACAAGGATGTCTGGGGAAGAAGACCCACAGTCGCCTGTCACCACTCAGGGACCCAAGGCAAGTCACACAAAAAGTCCACCCTCCTAGCTGCACAGACTGGGGACCCCGCAGGACTCAACACCCTGACCAAGGTACTGCGCTGTGCTGTCCGCTCTCCCCGGTGTCGGGGAAACAAGCACCCAGCACTAGAGGCAAAACTACCTGAGGCTACTTGAAAATGGCCAACTCAGCAAAAACACCTGAAGGTGCTAAGAAAATGGCCACCAAACTACTAGAAAATGGCTGAAGGCAAAAAAAAAAAAACTGGCCGCGGCTACAAAGAAATGGCCACGGCCACAGTAAAAATGTCTGAGGAGCGTGCGGCAGGCTCCCCTCATGTCTCACACAGTACAGACACCCCACCATGCCCCAGACCCCTCTCCCCCAAGTGCAGCCCCCTGCCAGGACCTAGAGGCCCCTCCCCCCCGGAGGACCCCCAGCCAGGTACATGCACCGCACCCCCATGTGCCCAGTCAAACAGCGGCCCATAGCATGGGGAGGAGGGAAGGGATAGGGAGAGAAGAAAGGGAGAATGAGCGATCCCCTAGTCGACCTCCCAGGGAATGCCCAGCTGCTCCAAACTGCCGAGACAGGTGGAACCATACTATACCCCTCTCCTGCAGGGACTACTGGATGCATTTCACAGACAGACCCATCACCCGAGCAGTATGGGGTGGCTGCCGACCACGGCACACTGTGACACAGACACCATTAGCCCAGTCATATGTGTGCCCGGAGCATATGGCTCACCGCCCACCCCTGGATTAGACAGGGCATGTTGTGGTCGACCCAGCGCGTAGCTAGGGCCTGCTCATGCTCGATGGCCAGGCTGGTGAGACTACAAGGATCTATATTATCCAGCCTGTCACCCAGCCCGGCTGTTTATTGTAGATCACAGGAATCAAAAATGCAGAAAGAAGAAAAAAAAATTCCCAGGACCAATGGTCCCAATGGGAGCCAGGCCCTTCTACACTAGGCAGAAAAAAAAAAAAAAAAAAAAAACTGAGCTGAGCTGCCGGATGCAGTATGAGGGGGTTATACCCAGTAGGACCGCCCCCTGGGCGGTACTGTGCAAGTGTTGCTGTTTTTAACACTTTCTGCTAGTTCTCTCCTAAAGGGGCAATATAACCCCAAGGTCAAGAAGAGCTGTCGTGTCTGCCAATGAACGATAGAGAAATATATATTTATATAAAGATAAATTATATTTACAACCACTTTAAAGCTGATATTTTATAAAACCGAATACTCCTGAAGTGCTGCAAAACTAAACTGCTAAGATGTAGAGATGTTTGTCATACAAAAGACTGACTTTAGTGCTGTGCCCTGGATTTCTATGCTGTATGTTGTCCTTACATTTAACCACTTCAATACAGGGCATTTTCACCCCCTTCCTGCCCAGGCCAATTTTCAGCTTTCACTGTACCCATAAGACATTTTGATCATTTTTTTTCCCCACAAATAGAGCTTTGTTTTGGTGGTATTTGATCACCTCTGCGTTTTTTTTCTCTTTTACGCTATAAAACAAAAAAAGTAATGTATGTATGTATGTATGTATGTATCTATCTATATAAAGTAAAATATATCTCTGGTGTACGAGGAGCATTGAATTGTATGCAACTGACCTTATCTATATGTGATCTACTCTGCAGGATAATGTGTGTGTATATTGCTTTAGCCATACAGGATATCTTTTGTCATGCCATCTGCGCAATGGCTCTTTCTTCTTCCTTTTGAGTATTGCGGGAACACAGAAGCCACAGGAACACTGATCTGACCGTCAGTCACTGTGGAAATATATATATTATATATATATATATATATATATATATATATATATATATATATATATATATATATTTCCACAGTGACTGACGGTCAGATCAGAGTTCCTGCTGCTTATTCACATGTTGCATTAAATATAAGCCTCACTGTGTTCCCGCAATACTCAAAAGGAAGAAAAAAGAGCCATTGCGCAGATGGCATGACATAAGATATCCTGTATGGTTAAAGCAATATACACTCACATTATCCTGCAGAGTAGATCGCATATAGATAAGGTCAGTTGCATACAATTCAATGCTCCTCGTACACCGATGGTACACACACAGCACTGTGGGTGATGTCACTGGCTCCTCCCGACACATTGTGTCACCAGACACGTGACTTTTTCAAGGGTACTGAAAAGGTCACGCGTCTGGTGACGCAACGCGTTGGGAGAAGTCAGTGACGTCACCCGCAGTGCTGTGTGTGTACAGTCGATGATCTGACCGTCAATGTGGTCACATATTGAAGCCCAAAAATTACTTTAGCACATAATGTGAATTAATCAGAAAAGACTCAAATTTCATTAGTGGAACTATTGTGAAATCATATACTTTATTTCTGGTGTCTGTGTTATACTTTTTTGTGGAATATTTTATTTTGTGTTTGTGTCACACTTTTCCTCACTAGTCAAATCAGATAGTGTGTGTTTGAAGTTTCTGTTTTTCATGGTGAAAGATACATATATGTATATATATATAATTTTATATATAGGGATATATTTATTGAATTGTAGTGTGTTGGGGCACTGTGCAATATTAGAAGTTTGATATTTAGCACATTATTGAACTTGAAATTCCTCAACATTGAATTAAAATATGTGACTCGAGTCTCAATTGCATATGTTTTATTCATTTTTTTTTTTTTTCTCAATGAAAGTGGAGTTATTCTTTAGAGATGTCAAGGGCCCAGCCACCCAAGATTTACATCTAAAAATGAAACAAGTAGGGTTAAATCACACACTTAAGTGGCAGAATCTTACTAAATGCAGCGGTAACATTCACCCTAGCTCCGCTGACATAAAGGTAAGGGGATTTATTTTGGGAGGATGAAGCTCTTAAAGGTTTGGAAGCATATGACGATCTGGAGAAAGCTGCAAACAAGTTTACATGCCCACTTTGGAAGACTGACAGTTGTGAAGGGGCTTTAATATAAACATCAAAACCTTTTGCGTGTGTACCTGGCAAAACTTACACATATGGGGAAAAACAAAAAAACAAAAACAAACAAAATACATACCTAGATTAGATCCACATAGTCCTTGACCGGTCTGGCTCACACCTAGTCTGACAGTGCTATCATGACTGATGTTTTCTAGACTGTCCTGAAGCCTGAATAAAGGCAGACAAAAATTAGCAATAAAAACAGAAACACAAATAAGCAGCTTGTGGACTACAGACTTCATGTAATCTGACAGAAGGATTAATTTCCAACAGAAAGAAAATTTTGTTAAAAATAACTAGGTTTCTAAAAAGGCAACCCAGAACCAAGGAGGACAAGACTAAGGCTGGCCATACGTTATACAATCTGTAGTGCAAGGGCCTCCCTGATTTCATACAAATTCAAAAGTTTTTAGGTTTGACCTCATATTTTAAGGTTTTGGAAAATCTAAAATTGTAGGAGAAAATTGTATAATGTATGGCTATCCTAGGACTGAATTCACACCCGAGCAGCGCATCGTGTTTTATAATGTTGTTGGCAGTTTTGTCGCATAACAGTCCAATGACTTGAATGGTCTGCCTGTTGTGCAGCAAACATGCCAAAAATAGCTCATGTACCAATTCTGGCACCAACCCAAGCGAGGTCGGCAATGCGCATTTTTGCTTGTTTTCATGCGACAAAATGTGCACCTGCCAACTGTGCTTGGGGTGCCATTAACAAATGATGGCACCACAAGCGTGACATGTGCTTTTTGCGAGTTTCTGGAAACATGGGCAGAAACATGTTTCTGCCCGCATTTCCATGTCGCTCAGGTATGAATGCAGCCTAAATGACAGCGCTTTCAAATCTGTTGGAAACATGCTGATCATACATTCACATCAGGACCTATTCAATGCACTGCTAATTATTTTCAATAGAACCCCAATACATGAATCTAACAGACATTACAGTGCACTACAGTGCAGTACAGGTGTACACCACCGTGTGTTGTGGTGTGCTGCTTTCGAAAAAACACTGCAGGTCAAATTTTTGCATGTCAGCGTGAATGGAAAGCCTTAAATACTTCTTCACTGTATAAGTACGTATATTTACATCCTTGTTGGGAAGTAATTATAGATTAGGATCACAGCAGCAGCGGCAGCCATGATCCTGGTAATTTTTTGAAATGAAAAAGTGATGCAAGCATTTTTTCCCAGGCTCCCTCGTCCCACCAGCAAGCCCAGGACTGATGTGACCAGCAAACCCAGGACTGATGTGACCAGCAAACCCAGGACTGATGTGATCTGTCACATCATTTACACTGTGACTGACGTTCCATCCTCCTCTTCTCATCAGAAACCGGAAGAGGCAAGGATTTTGTCATTTCTGTTTTCAGACCATTCACCAGACTTTACCGCCTTAATGCAACAGATCAAACCAATCTTGGTTTGATTCGCTGCTTTGGGGGGCATAAGATAGATATGGACACCAGATCTTGTCACAAAGAGGACCTGTTATGACCCATGATATCACAAGGGATGTTGTTCAAAAATGAAAGCATATAAAAAAAAATAAGATAAAAAGTAAAAAGATCTTCACCCAACAGAGAAAAATAAATAATATTTTTTGTCGTATCCACGTTCCACCAACACACACATAATTCGTTAAAGTGGTTTTAAACCCTTACAAACCACTTTGACCTACAGGTAAGCCTAGATTAAGGCTTACCTGTAGGTCCAAGAAATATCTCCTAAACCTATACGGTTTAGGAGATATTTGCCCAAAGACAGGTACCGCTGTCTACGGCGCATGCGCCATAGACAGCGGCGCGCAGGCGCACTGAGCGTGGCATTTCCAACAACGGAGCTGCCGCGCGTGTCGGCTCCCGTGCGCATGCGCGGGAGTGACGTCATCGCGGCTCCGCCGAATGAAAGCGGCGGAGCTGCGAGACCCCACCGAAAAGATGGATGCGCCGGACTACAGGGGACAGCGCTGGCTCCTGTGTCAGGTAAGTGACACATAATGGGCTACTACGCGATGCATAGTAGTCCATTATGCTTTGCCTTTGCAGGGAATGAAAGAGGAAGTAAACCCATCAGGGTTTACTTCCTCTTTAAGGTGTATTATTTTTTTATTGAAGATGTGAGATTGATAAACTGCTCCGCAAATATTGTGCGACATAAAAAATTGCAGCACCCACCATGTTAGTCTCCAGGGACTTTGCTTTCAGAAAATATATATTGTTTGGGGTTCTAAGCAATTTTCTAGCAAAAAATAAATATGCAGGTTTTTACATGCATCTGAAAAATGTTGGAAATTGGCCAGGTTTTTAAGTGGCTAATGCAGCGCACATCAAAATGCATGCATTAACTGATTAACACAACACTCTGAGACACACCAGCATGAAAGGGCTCTCATCATTCTAGAGGTAACTTCACTGCTGGAGGAACAGACACAAAATACTATTTAGTACAGTTATCCTTTATTAAGTTGACTCCCCTATCCTCAACCCTCAAAGTCTTAAACCGGATGCACACTTATTCTTTTGTGCAAAAAACAAAACAAAAAAAAAACTGTTGAACTGTCCGTTCCGATTGGAGACACTGTACTGACCATGCAAGGTTAGTCCAGCGACCCCCCCCCCCCGATGAACAGTCGTGTTCTGACAGGAGGACGCCCCCCCCCCCCCCCCCCCATAAACACTCTGATCAGCACTCTCTGCCATTGGCCGAGAGAGCTGATCAGGAGTCGCTGCTGGTTTTCCAGCATGCCCGGCCGGGTTCTGTCGGACAGACCAACACACGGGCAGAATGTCGGCCGTTTTTTTTTTTTTTTTTTTTTAACTGGCAAAGTTCTTCGGACATTCTGCCCGTGTGTAAGGGGCTTTAGGCTTACTTGTCCACAAAAAAGGCCATGTGGCTCCCAACTACTGTACAGTAAATGAGAGAAGTATAAAACGTGAAGGGTTATTCAAGTAGAATTGTATTTAAAAACACTAAGTAATGCTAAAGTCTTTTAATCTGCAAATACATTTACCAATGATAAGTATCCTCAACATTCAGAAATCAAGCACAATAAAGCCACCTATTACTACTGTAGTGTATCATGTCATCATACCAGTCACCAGCAGGAGAAGTTAAAACTTACGTGGTTGTGCTGCAGCTGAATCCCCCCACTTTGGCAGAGAACACTTTACTAATCATCAGCTGAACGGGGCATCTGGTAAAAGAGAACAAGTTTAACAAGAGGGTAGGGTAATAAAAGGAAAACCACAACAGAGACAAATGGAAAGTGCTAAAATAAATAAATTGAATATGGGTGTATGTGTAGTATGTTGAAGTATCAAACAATGCATAAAGTAATGTCATTTAAGTAAAAAAAAAAAAAATAAATAAATAAAAAAAAAAAAAAAAAAAAAAAAAAAAGTTATAGAACCTAGTTCATTCACATTCGATCATATTAAAATTTGAGTTACCTAAAGCTTAAAGGGGTTGTAAACCCTCGTGTTTTTTCACTTTAATGCATCCTATGTATTAAAGGTAAGAAAACTTCTGGCAGTGACCGGTCCCCCAGCCCATTTTACTTACCTGAGCCCCGTATTTGTATCGGTGGAGACGCGCTGTCCCTCTCTGCATGGAGTCCCGGCTCTTAATTGGCTGGATTGATAGCAGCACAGCCATTAGCTCCCGCTGCCGTCAATCAAATCCAATGACACTGGCACCAGGGCAGAGTCTATGGATGTCGCACCTGCAAGGTAACGCCCCAGGAGAGCGCTTCTCCTGAGGGGTTATCTGATGCGGGGAGGAGCCGTGAGAGCTTCCGAGGGACCCCAGAAGTGAAGGATTGGGGCCACACTGTGCAAAACGAGCTCCATAGTGCGGGCAAGTATGACATTTAAAATTATATATATTATATATATATATATTTATTTATATTGCACACACATATACACACACACACACACATACGTCAGCCTTTAAGATTAATCTTCTTATTTTGCTTTCCCTGGTTCCTCCTTTTCTACATGCCAACATTGTTAAACACTCTTCATTTTCAGTGCATACCCTACCATGTCATCGTATGGTTTCTGTGCTTCTCAATGCAATACAGGCAGACTATGGCCGATGGGAGCAACCGGCAGGGTTGTGTATGTAGCTTCCTGAAATTATCAAAGCATCTTGCCTTAGGCCCCTTTCACAACAGCTTCAACTTGTGCAAATACCCAAGTGCCTTGATTGGTGGATGTCAGACTAGAGTAGTGGGCATTCTTAGACTACATTTGCATGCAAACTGCCCTAGGTAACTGGATGAATGGATGCCAGTCTGGCGTAGGCGGTTTTTATAGACAGGCTGAAATTGCATGCGGACTACCCTAGGCAATGCTCATATAATGCTCAACACTCCACAGAAACTGCCCTTTTAAAACTCACTAATGACTTGGACCTCTTTCACATGACCGATCCATTCAGGTCCGCCTGTCAGTTATTTTAGGCAGACCTGAACGGATGCTCCATAGACCTCTATGGAGCATCAGATGTCAGCGGTGACATGTCCACTGACATCCAACCGGCTCCGATCTGAAAAAAAAAAAAAAAAAATGACGGAGGAAAAAACTTTTCCATCCGTCTGCGGATCGGATGACGACGGACTCTGCGGTGACTACACAGGAACAGGAAATGTGATTATTCACAGTGGCAAGGAATGGTAATGCATTTTGAAGCTACAGCTTCTTCATCAGACCTTCATCTGGATCCCTGTAAGATCACACCAGTGTCCCAGGCTGCAAAGGGAAGACATTTATGAGACTCCAGGACTGGCGATTTTCACCACATACTGAACTCATCTAATTTAACCTGCAAGTTACTACTTGTTTTTATTAAATATATGATTTATACTGCACTCAGTCTGGTGCCCCTCTGTTCCTATTTCTACACAGAGTCCATCGCTTCACTCTAAGCCCTTGTGCACATGGTCGGAGATTCCGACAACCAAATCCGTCGGATTTTGTCCAACGGATTTTGTCCGAAACTGTTGTATACACACAGTCGGACAAAGTTGTCGGAAAATCCGACATGATGAGGTTATTTTGTTACGACGGGACCATGTTCACGCTAGTAGCCAATAGCTTTGGTGTAGGAATTTGATCTGAGCATGTGTGGCACTTTGTCCAATCGGAATTCTCTACACATGATCGGAGTATGTCCGATCGGAGCATTTGGTCAGAAAATATTTCCGGCAAGTTGGAAAAGTTGGTCCGACGGATATTCCGACGGAAACAGTCCGATGCAGACCACACACAGTCGGAATAACCGACAAAACGCTCCGATCGGACACATTCCGACGGAATCTCCGACCGTGTGTACAAGGGCTAAGGGAGCTGCCTCCAGGTGCTAATCATTCAAGACCTTGGATCATTTATGTACATTATGTTTTAACCACTTGGCGCCCAAGGTACGTCCTGGGACATCCTTGACTTTCCGGGGGTATATCTGAATGATGCCCGAGGCTAGACATCATTCAGATATCAGCATTTTTAGCCGGCAATTCCCTGCACCATAAGAATGATCATAGTGGCTATTCCACCGCTTGATCGTTCTTACGGGCGGCGGGAGGGGACATCCCCCCCCCCCGCTGCCCATCTGGTGCTTCTACCGACTCACAGGATCCGCCGGCCCCCGGATGGTGATCATGGAGATTTACGGCGGACCAGATGGTCGCCGGAGTCTCTATGATCATTTGGAGGCCGGGCGCGGTGTTATGACGTCACGCCCCGGCCTCTGCATTCAAATAACGGCGCCGCCTTGGCTGGGAAGCCGTGATCGTTTTTTTTTTTAGGCTTCCCAGCCTAGAGGTGAGATGTGGGGTCTTATTGATCCCATATGTCACTGTAAATAGGTCCGATCATGCCATATTCCTATTACAACGGATGTTTACATTCCTTGTAATAGGAATAAAAGTAATCAAATTTTTTTTTTTGTCAGTGACAAACTAAAAAAAAAATAAAAAAAAAGTAAAAAGTAAAATTAACAATAAAAAAAATAAAAACATTCACGGCTTCCCAGCCGAGGTGGCACCATTATTTGAATGAATTTAAATCGCCCCTGTCCCTGTGAGCTCATATGCATACACAAGTCCCGCCCACATAAAAACGGTGTTCAAACCACACGTGAGGTATCGCCGCGAACAGAGTGAGAGCAACAATTCTAGCCCTAGACCTGCGCAAATAACGTGAGAGATAAAAAGTTGCAAGGACCGCCATTGTATTCTCTAGGGTCTTTACTAAAAAAAAAAAAAACATATGTTTGGGGGTTCTATGTAATTTTCTAGCAAAAACAATTATGTATTTTACACGTAGGAGAGAAATATCAGAATTGGTCTGGGAGCGAAGTGGTTAAACAAATGTTTTAATATTATGTGTGCTTATTCACACACATTTTATGTATACCTATATTCCAGTTGCTATACAATTTTATGTTATCACCATATCTAGTGCCGCTGTTCACCCCCCTTTTTCCCCTACAATTCTACTTCCTCCTCTCCCCTTCCTTTCTCCATTGGGGTCCCTCAAGGTTCTGTTCTTAGACCTCTCTCTCTCCCCCCCCCCCCCCCATGTACGCCACCTCCCTGGGTCAGCCGATAGCCTTCCATGGCAATTCCCATGCTCCTCACATAATCGCCTCCAGGACTTCTCCCGAACCTCTCCAAATCTAACCACTTTTACGCAATCCCTGAAAACTTCTATTGAGAGAAGCCAATCCTGCCTCCACCTAACAACTGTACTTTCATTTTCTTCATTAGATCATCCCCACAGTTTTTACCCTCCCATGCTTGCCTCTACGACTTTTCCCCCCCGAGCCTCTCCCATCATATGGAACTCCCAACCCAAAGCTGTTGGACTATCTCCTACTCCCTCTACATTTCCACCTAACAACTGTACTTTTATTTTCTCCATCAGCTCATCCCCCAAAGCTATTACCTTTTGTATTACTTGACCCCCCCCCCCCTTTTAGATTGTAAGCTCACATGAGCAGGGACCTCTGAATCCTCCTGTATTACATTGTAAGTGTACTGTCTGCCTTCCTGTCAAGCGCTACACAGATTGCACTATATAAATCTTGAATAATAATAATAATAATAATAATAATAGCAAATCATTGCATCTGTTTTTATGCATTTTACACAGTGTGCCAACTTATTTGGGAATTGGGGTTGTAATTAAAGAATTATAAACAGTTATTTTTAGAAACCTACCTGATTAAATGAATCTTTAAAGTTGATCCTTTGTAACTCATTGCAACAGAGCCAAACATCATCTCCCCCAACATGTTCACATCTGAGGCTGGTTTAGTGTACTGCAGAGATACATATGTCAGAACAATTTGGAAAACCAGGCACAAGAAGGAGAAAAAAAAAAAAAAAAAAAAAAACACCCCCCCCCCCCCCCCAGGGGTCCTTTGAGTCCCCGTTCACCATTTCAGATCCGATTGGCTGCATTCGGACCTGGAAAAAAATAAATAAAAAATAAATGGACCAAAACACACACACAGGGCTCCTGTGCAAATTCGCGCCGGAGCCACTGCTGAGATATCTTAACCGGCTCCATAGAGAGCCAATCAAAATCTCCTGCCATTGCCAACTGGATGCGACCCACATCCAATTCCCAATAGTGTGAACCCAGCCTTAAGTTTTCTTGCAAGAGACCTCAGTTAGTGTTCAGGCACTGCTAGGTGAAAACATTTTAGGAGAAAAGGGCGATCAACCCTCTGAATATTTTATACCGTTCGTAAATTTTTCCACTCAAAATAAGAAAGTCCTGACAGATCCACTTTAGTATTTACAGATCTGAAAGTACAGTTGGGATTAAAAACATACTACTGCATTAGTCATTAACACAGATTTTTTTTAAAGTAGGTGTGCCCCTGCATGTGCCTTTGTGTGTGTCACATGAATAAATACCTATACCCATTTGCAGTTAGGGGTAGAGAAAGCAGGCTTTTATAGTTCAAGCAATTGTTTGCAAAATTGCCACTAATGAAATGACTGATTTTAAGCTGGTTGCTGAAGTGTTGCCCCCTACACCCTTCATTGGGACTACAGTTACTGGTAACAGCAAAAATATATGCAACACGCTTTAATTCCCCTCCCCATTCAAAACCTCCAATAATTAGTATTACCTGGTACTTAGGCATGGTTTCCCTTGCAGGCTGAGCATGTGCTGATGATGCAGTCCGTGAAGAGATGGTACAGGTCCCACTGCTGCTGGTCTGACAGGATTTAGTCTTCGTTGTAGCATCTTCTCCGACTCGCTGTAGAATACATTTTTTATTTTTTTTACTTTAGGGTGACATTGAGGAACGTTTAACCCATTTAACTCAGACTGACTAGAATGTTTTCCTGAAATAAGAATATTTTACAGCGTTTGCCTTTCCTCATCACTGCCCTAAATGCAAGAAAATAGATAAAATAGGACCAAGAAACACTATACATTGATTTATATCTAATTTAGCAAAAATCATACATAAAAAATAATGTGATTGTGAAAAAACAGAATATCAATATACAAAAAATGTGACATAAAAAATGTGAATACTAAAAACCATTAATAGTTAAATTAGTGAGTCCCAATAAACAAGTCCACATATATTGGATGGTGCACAAATGTTGTGGTAGATATTCCTCACAAGAAAAAAAAAAAAAAAAATCGGGGAATCCACAGATCAGGTACTAATACTTGATTTCACCTGATCTGTGGATTCCCCGATTTTTCTTGTGAGGAATATCTACCACAACATTTGTGCACCATCCAATATATGTGGACTTGTTTATTGGGACTCACTAATTTAACTATTAATGGTTTTTAGTATTCACATTTTTTATGTCACATTTTTTGTATATTGATATTCTGTTTTTTCACAATCACATTATTTTTTTTATGTATGATTTTTGCTAAATTTAGCGCCACACTATTTGCTACTCTATATTTACTGAACTTTGTTTATCTGAAGTGTTGGCAGCTGCAAAAGAGTTTTTTCGGTGTTTGGTATAGCGCAGTGTTTTCCTTTTTTGAATATTGATTTATATCTATCAAGCAGAGAATAGGCCAACTAAATTTATGCTTTGTGTTCGGGGCTTGAGAAATAAACTTGTTAAAATGACAATTTTGTGAAACAAATAAAATAAAAATGTTAATTTTCCCAGAAATTGGGACAAAAAATAAAATAAAATAAAAAACGCACCATGCCTCTTACTAAATACCTTGGACTGTCTACTTTCCAAAAAGGAGTCTTGAGTCCTGGCTTTTTAGGGCCTCAATAAAGGAGATTGTCAGCAAGTACATCAGGACTGATCAATTTTCAAAACATGCATACCTTTTTTCCAGAACTGAATGCAAGCAATAGTAAGATACTGGAGGGTCTATGATGCTGGCTGCTGGGGGATCTATTGTAACCGGCGGGGATATATTTTTACATGGGGATTTATTGTTGCTAGGGGGTTAAGCTACTGTTGAGCGAGAGGTCTATTGATGCTTGCTACTGGAAGATCTGTTTCTGGGGTGGCATTTTGTAACAGTGGACAAAATGTTGTGCGAGGGGTCTATTGTTGCTAGAGGGATACATTGTTGCTGTGGATATATTCTTGCTAGGAAGGCTATATTTTTGCTGGGGAGAGGGGGGGTGCCTTTTGTTGCTGGCTGCAGGGGATTTTTTATTTTACAGATTTTTTTTTGTTAACAAATTGCATACAAAAATAATACATGGTTCTGTTTTCTCTAAAAGCGGTGGCACTGGGGAGGTGGGTAGTGGGTGGAACCAGAGGATGGTACTTTGAGGTGGATAGGGGGTGGAGATATGGGGTGACTCAGATCCACATACACAGGGAGGTACTAGAGCCAGGGAGGGTAGGAGAGAGAGGAGAGGAAGCTTCGGGGAGGCTTGTGCACCCTGCACACTCCTGAGCCCTGCACTCTGTACATAGAGCACCCTAGATACAACTGGTCATTTGATGGCAACTATACCGCTGATGCGACCCACAATGAAATTGAGTTTGACACTCCTGCAGTATAGCAAAGTAAGTCCCCTACTAACTAACGAGTTCCATTCCGGGAGCTCATTTGTAAGTCCAACAAAGATAAGAACTTGCAGACGATGGCTGCGAGTGCTGATCAGTGTGTTCTGCTGGAGAAAGTCCATCTGTCAGGGCACAAAAAGTGGGAAAGATCTCCATGCCAACATTGCTTGTATTAGTATGACCAGTTTTTTTTTTTTCATTCAGGCCGCCGGGTTCAACAAAAGAAAAAAATAGGGTGTGTGTACCCCAGCTTAACATGAATGGGCATGCAAACACCTATTTGCATCTTTGAAAAGTTGAACGTTTGTATGTAGGGGACTTGCTGTATTCTCAAAAAACTGGGTTATACAGCCACCTGAAGACATTGGCAAAGCAATTCTGTGTAAGGACAGTCCAATACAAGTCCTCCTAATCCCAGCATGTTCTTAGAATGAACAGCTTCTCTCTGCAAAGCAAACAGTTAAACACAGTTGAAATACATTTACCTGTAAAATAATTTGTAATCATTTCCTTTCAATCTTGAAAACTGTGCACAGTTCAACCAGACAGTAGAATCAAGTTGGCAATTTTTTTCCATTGTTAAAGCCCGGTTCACCCTGGTGCGATGAGGGAACCACAAATTGATCTGGACAGGAATCACACCGCATTCTGTTCAAAATCGCAAGCGGCTTTGCAGAAGAGCAATTGTAACCATTCATTTTCTATAGCTCAAATCACACAGCGTCCGCACCAAGAACGTACACCAGAATCAGATCATGTGGGTGTGAACTGCATTTTGCAAACCAATTTTGGGGTGTTAACACATCTGCAGCGGTTTACATGAACAGTGTGCAATTTTGATGCGGGCGGGAAACGCACAGAAAATCAATGAAAATGCCGCATCACACCAGTGTGAACCAGGCCTATAATTGCATGGCCATCTCCCTGATCCCAACTCTTGGGAGTGAAGAAGAAAACAGCAGGCCAATGAGAAGGTCACCACTAGCAATGAATGCATTTATTTGTATTTTTTCCTATCTGTCTGGAATTGCGCTTTAATTTTATTTTAAATGGAGGCTGTGAATGGAATATTTTAGGTTTGACTTTGAAATGGATTAGAAACATTAAATAACACGTACATTTGTGTTCCCATGTTTTTAAGATCTGACACAGGTACAAGTAGCACTTTTGGTTTTAACACAGACACTGCAGAAACAGAGAACATGGTAGAGGGGGAATTTTCTCTTTTATTACAGGCGCACAGGTTATCTGGTTTACTTAATCTTTAATGTGACTATCACTAGGCTGTTAGAAAGCACACAGAGCAGTCATGTGCCTGACACAAGGCAGTGACAGGAAAAAACAGAGCCATTAAATATGTCCTCCCTCTCCAACGGACAAAAGAAGCATTAAAAAATAAAAATAAATAAAAACACACACACACACACACACACACACACACAGTGGTTGCAAACCCTTTACAACCACTTTATGCTACAGATAAGCCTATAATAAGACTTACCTGTAACTACCCAGGATATCTCCTAAACCTGCACAATTTAGGAGATATCCCGTCCCCTGCATGATATCATCGGCACATGCGCACTGGGGCAAACTGAATCAACGGCACGTATGTGCCGTTGCTTCAGCCTGTGTGGCGTTACCGGCGGCTCCTGTACGCACGCGCGGGAGTGAAGTCACTGCGGCTTCCGACAATCACGGCGCCGGAGCCGCAATACTCGGAAGTAACCCCCGGGAGAGATTTCGCCGGCCGGAGGGGGGAAAAGAGGATAGATGTGGGGGCTTTGACCTAAGATTAGTAATTCATAATGAGCTAGTATGCTATGCATACTAGCTTATTATGTCTTTGTCTTGCAGGGTTGTGTTTCACCCCCCCCCCCTTTTTTTAACCAGGGTTCACAACCACTTTAACTCGAAAAGAACATAGGGGGTTATTTGCGAAAGGCAAATCCACTTTGCACTACAAGTGCACTCGCTGTAAATATTAGGGGTAGATCTGAAATGAGGGGAAGCTCTGCTGATTTTATCATCCAATCATGTGCAAGTTAAGATGGTGTTTATTTTCCTTGCATGCCCCCCTCGGATTTACAGTGACTGCACTTCCAAATGTATTTGCAGTGCACTTGTAGTGCAAAGTGGATTTGCCTTTCGTAAATTAACCCCCAGTGTGACGTTATTACAGATACTTATATAGCGCCGGTAATTTATGCAGAGCTTTACATTCACATCAGTCCCTGTGCACACACACACACACACACACACACACACACACACACACACACACACACACACACGCCAATTTAGACAGGAGTCAATTAACCTTCCAGTAGGTCTTTGGAGTGTGGGAGGGACATGCAAACTCCAGACAGGTAATGCCATGGTTGGGATTCAAACAGACAACCCTAGAATTATTAATCTCCCAAAACTTTTCAAAGAGTACAGCCATACCGCCGCCACAGTGCTATAGGGTGGTGCTGTCTCTGCTTCCAGTATTTTCTGAATAGGCACACATACAGAAACTAATTATTGCAGGAATGAACCACTACCTTCACTATACTCCAGGAGTATTCAGAGATTGCCATTACCAGATGGATTCAATGCTATATGGACGATTAGGAAACAGTAAGATAACTTGTAACAGTTCTTTCCATTTCTCTAATTGTCTTACTTTCAGCCAAGTGGTCACTTTAAACAGGTGCAATTTGCCCAATGTCTGCTGTATGCATAAGCAGGCATGTCCAAAGTCCAGCCCGCCTGGTTATTTCGACATACATACACATAATTATCATGGGGCGCTGGGAGATCGCCCCCCCCCGACGATCTCCCAGCGCCACAAAAGATGTATATGCCTTGGAAGTGACAGGGAGGAGGCGGGACCGAGCGCCATATACACAGGAGAATTTACAGGTGGCCTCTGTCATTGGACGACTGTTTTGTCCATCAAAGGAGGCGGGACTTTCTATTAGAGAGGCTGCCGTGTAAACAGGAGATTCTCCTGTAGGTAATCTTTGGCGCTCGTCAGTGTGTTCCCGGCTATGGTGGGGGCATTCCCGGCTATGGTGGATGCTGCGTTCCTGGCAATAGTAGATCTGCAGATGGGCACTTGTGAGGCTGAATTGATGGGCACTGACCATTATTTTGCTTCACAGTTCTTTATTTAAAATAATTTTTTTTTCCTGAAACTTCCCTTTTAAAGTGAAGGTGCGTGTTATACGCCAATAAATACGGTATATCCAAATACGCCCAAGCTCATCTCTTCACCATACACAGCCACAAAGGCAAGAGAATTCTTGTTGGGCAGTGTATTAGTGCTCGAACTAACACTCTTAGCCCTTGTACACACGGTAGAAGATTCCGTCGGAATCTTTCCTATCGGACCGTTTTGTCGGATATTCCGACTGTGTGTGGTCTGCATCGGAAGGTTTCCGTCGGAATATCCGACGGACCAACTTTTCCAACTTGCCGGAAATATTTTCAGACAAAATGCTCTGATCGGACATACTCCAATCATGTGTAGCCTACTCCGACGGACAAAGTGCCAGGCATGCTCAGATCAAATTCCTAGACTAAAGCTATTGGCTACTAGCCTGAACATAGTCCCGTCGTAACGAAATAACGTCATCACGTTATGTACAATCGGATTTTCCGACAACTTGGTCCGACCGTGTGTATGCAACATCACTTCCGGACCTCTTCCAGAATTAATCCGTCGGAATAACTCCGACGGATTTGGTTGTCGGAATCTCCGACTGTGTGTATAAGGGCTAAGACCGAATTTTAACAGTTCAAAGAATGTCAGGCAAAATGGTCTGCCCTCACGCATGTTCACTTCATCAAATCTGGCCCTCTTTGAAAAAAGTTTGGACACCCATGGCATAAAGCAACCATTATGCTTTTTCTACGAAGTTTATCCAATATTTTGATACACCATAAACATTAAATACTACAAAGCAACCACTTGTTTCTCCAATAATAAAATCCAATATGCGACACATGGTAAGTGAATTGTGTGACGGAACAGTAAAGCATATCCACCGTTTAGCACTTTAAAAGCAGGAATCTAAGTCTCAGTATGCAATAAGTAAATATGACTGCACCCATTTAAAAAAAAAAAAAAAAAAAAAAGAAGACTAAAACATTTTAAAGCAGTTTTTTGGTTAGAAATTCCAAAAACGGCAAATAATCATGGATAACGTACACATCCACAAATCTGAAAAGGAGATTATATCTATTCCAGAGTACCCCAAGTATTTTATTTTTACAGCTTGTTCTAAGTGTTCTTACACACAGGTACAACAGCTTAATAATCTCATTATCTCATTAGGGCTCAGACTTGTCAAATCACATGACCTTATAACTGGATGAAAGTCACTGACAGCAGGCCAGTAAACTCGGACTGATCACACGCAGATGATCAGACGTTGCATGAATTGCTAGCGGACTCTAGTTCAAGTGATCATGTGATGTTCTCAGGCATTGTGCACACTCCCACATTAATCACCTCACTTCTTAGGTCATATCGTTGTGTGTAAAGTTATCAGGAAGTCAAATTTACACCAGAACTATTTTTGTTACAATAAAAACATAGGCAAGGTTGCACAATCTCTTTTGGCATATAAACTACAGTCTCCAGGGGGGGGGGGGGGGGGGGAGGCTGCCAAGGTATTACTGTGGCATGCATGCATGCATGCAAAAAAAAAAAAAAATCAAATGACTGACTTAAAGTGGTTGTAAATGTAGAAGGTTTTTTTTTTTTAATATCTTAATGTTAGGATAAAAAGGCATCTGTGTGCAGCAACCCAACCACACCCCCCCCCCCAACACTTACCTGAGGTCTGTCTTCTGTCCATGAATGTCTCAGCTGTCCAACATTCTCCCTCCCGATTGGCTAAGACACAGCAGCGGCGTCATTGGCTGCCGCCGCTGTCAGAGTCAGCTAGCCAATCAGCAGAGAGAGGGGGCACGGCCAGGTCTGGGCTCCATGTCTAAGGCTGGGTTCACACCATTGGGAATTGGATGTGGGTTCCACTCATCCAATTTGCAATAGCAGGAGATTGTGACTGGCTCTCTATGGAGTCAGTTTGCATATCTCTGCTGCGGCTCCAGTGCGAATTTGCACAGGAGCCCTAGAGGCCAGTAATTGGGTCATATTTTTCGAGCCTAGGAGCCCTATGCATCTTTTGGTCGGTTTTAGGTCCGAATTCAGCCAAAAATTTGGGCTGAAATCAGGCCCGAAAGCGGTGAACCAGGATGCATGGGAGCCGCATAAGTATTAGGTGTGAACCCAGCCTCAATGGACACAGGGAGCCGTGACTTGGCTTGGGTGCCCCCATAGCAAGTTGCTTGCTGTGGGGGCACTGAATAGGAGGGAGGGGCCAGGAGCACAGAAGAGGGACCCGAAAAGTGGAGGGTCTGGGCTGCTCTGTGCAAATCCACTGCAACCAAACATGTTTGGTATTTTTATAGGAAAAAAAACACAAGACTTTACAATCACTTTAAGCACACTGGTAACTGGAAAAGTCATAATTCAAGTAAGTTTTAGGAAACCGTTCAATCTGTGGGTTTAGTACCACTGTAAAGGCAAAGAAATCTGCGAAAATACTGACTGAATTAACAAAGTTGACACTTCAAACACTATTGGCCCATAACTATAATGTTTGGAAGCCTCACTGACCAATACTGAGGTCTGCAAATGGCAGTAGGTGGAAAGCAGAATAAACTTGGGGTATCATGAATTTTGTGCTGGTTACAGAAGATCACGCTAGAGAGTGTGCTAGAAATGCAAAAATGCACAATTCAAATAATGCAAAATGCCAACTGTAAAAAATGCACCGACATTTGAGCAACAATTACTGTGTAGTATTAGTACTGCATAAATAAGAGCCTATCAACACAAAGCACAAATCTATACAGAGCTTGGCACAGAAGAGTTCTCATTTCTACACTAGCTCGATCAATACCTAGACCAGTCCCTGCAAGGTCTTTCAGTTCTACCAAGATGATGCACAATAGAAGAGCTACATTATTAAAATAAACATTCAGCTACAAAATTAAAAACTACATAAAATGGAAAAAAAAAACAAAAAAAAACAAACAAACACACAACACTACAATAAAAAACAAAAACAAAAACAAAAACAAAAAAACACCACCACCACACATTTATCTTCTCACCTGGGTGGTTTCAGTTTTTATTTCATTAACCGCTTTAGAGTCGAATAAGACCTGCCTTCCTCTTCTTTCACAGTCCTGGTAAACAATCAAGCGAATGCAATTCAAGTCGAACTCTGAACAAGGCCAGCTGTGAATAAAAACATGGAGTTTGGTCAGTGAGGTGTAGACTGAGATGTGGTAACAGGAAGAGCTGATATTGTAATATAGTAATAAGCTTTAGAAAGAAAGGATTGCATTTTCTTTAGATTAAACCATGTACTCCATATACTGACCCAGGCATGTGAAAACAAAGACAACGCTTGCAAACATTTGTGGCTATAAAACGCGAGTTTCACGTCTCTTAAAAAAATAAAATAAAAGTATCTGCTGACTTAACCCCTTGCCGACCAGCTCACGCCAATATACGTCGGCAGAAGGGCACGTACAGGCATAATAACGTACCTGTACGTTGCCCTTTGAGACGTGGCTTTGTGGGCGCGCCCTCCACAAGCTTTGCGAGTGTGATTGCGGGTCCCGCGCAGGGGTTGACAAATTTGCTTTGAATTTAGGAGCCAGTTAAAAAAAAGTTAAGAGCCAGTTTTTTTTTTTTTTTTTTAGAGTGGTATGGATTGTCAGCTTCCGGGGTAAGGTCACCAATTTCCACCCCCTATCCCTAACTCACAATGGAGCACCCAGTCAATAACTCCAATGAAACGCTGTTACATCAGGGTTATGGGCTGACCAGAAAGAGTAAGGCTGGCAACAGGTGGTACTGGCTGGCACGTGGAACTGCCAAATGGCACTGGCAGGTGACACTGGTTGGAACTGGCAGGTGACACTACTGGTGGCACCGATTAACAGGTGGCACTGGTTTGGAAATGGCAGGTGGCGCTGGTTGGGGATGGCAGGTGGCCCTGGTTGACGGTGGCACTAGTTGTCACTGGCAGATGGCACCGATTGGAGGTGGCACTGGTTGGCGGTGGCACTGATTAGCGATGGCACTGGCAGGTGGCACTGGTTGGTGGCAGGTGGCACTGATTAGCGGTGGCACTCGGCACTGGCAGGTGGCACTGACTGATGGTGGCACTGGCAGGTGGTTGCAGGTGGTATTGATTGGCGGTGGCACTGGTTGGCACTAGCAGGTGGCACTGATTGGCAGTGGCACTGGCAGATGGCACTGGCAGGTTTCACATGGAGCACTCTGTTACTGAAATGTAACAGAGGAGCTGTCAGAATTTAGCTTAATGTCGGAATGGGCGGGACCCAGCTGTGTGAAATTGACAAGTAACAGTGAGGCAGATCTGTCAGATTTGAGCTCGTTGTCGGGGTGGGCGGTGCCCGGCCGGGTGGGCAGGACTCAGGAACTATCAAACACCAGCCAACGATTGGGCTGCTTAAGAAAAGGGGTGGGGCCACATACGCGTAGCGGCCTGCCCAGATCCCATTGGCTGTGTGCGTTGATAGCTGCTGGCCCACCCCGGCCGGGTCCCGTCCCCCCCGACATCAAGCTGTAATCTGGCAGATCCTCCTCTCTCTATTGCTTGTCAGTTTCACACACTTAGCACGGCGCTGCTGCGTGTGGAGGAGGGAGGACGACGGCAGTCAGTGTTAATGCGCTGCATGTCTGGGGCATCAATAATGAGTGGGCTGGTGGCAGCTTAGGCGCCAGGTTGCGATTTCTGGTCGCATTGGCGACCTGGCGCCTGGGGTTTGTCGAGCCCTGGTCCCGCGGACTCAATGTCCCCGGTGATACCCGCGATCATCTCACGGAGGGGAAGAACGGAAAAAAGCTGATGTAAACAAGATCGCCGCCATTACTAGTAAAAAATAAATAATTTATTAATAAAAATGCCATAAAAGTTTCCCCTATTTTGCAGACGCTATAACTTTTGCGCAAATCAATCGCTTATTGCGTTTTTTTTTTTACCAAAAATATGTAGAATAAAAAAAACGTATTAGCCTAAACCGAGGGAAAAAAAAAAAAAAAAAGTGTTCTTTTTATATATTTTTGGGGATATTTATTATAGCATAAAATAATTGCTTTTTTCAAAATGAACGCTCTTTTTTGTTTATAGCGCAAAAAATAAAAATATCACCAAAAGAAAGCTATTTGTGGGAAAAAAAGGACGTCAATTTTGTTTGTGATCCACGTAGCATGACCGCGCAATTGTCAGTTAAAGTAACGCAGTGCCGCATCGCAAAAAACCCTCTGGTCTTTGAGCAACCAAATGGTCCGGGGCTGAAGTGGTTAATAGACACTCGGTCCACGGTCCAGCGCTGCGGCCAGCCCGAAGCCTTGTTCCTCTTCCCCTCCCTTGCCATGGTGCCGGCATTGCAAGTGTGGGCACCCGGCTGTAACAACTTATGGGTTCACACCCGGGCGCATACGCAAGTCACGCTGCGCTCATAGTGGCCAGCCAATCTTCTGGGACCTGTGACATGTGCCAGAAGATTACTGAAAAGGGGGGGGGGCACCATGGGAGAGAGGAGTCACCGGCAAGGGGACTGCCAAAGCAGGAAGTGAGACAGGAAAAACCTGTCAAAACTAGATAGCCACCCCTTCCAAAAAAAAAAATTACATTCCAAATGTGGCATGCAAGGGTGGCGAGGAGTGCGTAAAGTGGAAGTGCCACTTTTGGATGGAACTCCACTTTAATATTTGCAAACAAAATGAAGGCTTCCTATTTAGAATAATAAGCTGTCAGGTTAGTAAAACGGTGATATCAGAACAGATTTTAGGTTAATCACACATAGTAGTACTACTCAAATTATTTTATTTTATTAAAACAATAGCACTGCCAGTGCCGGTTATCTCAGCTTGCATTCATTGAATGAGTTTACCTAAAATGTAGCTATTGCAGACTATACAGCCTCATGCTACATAACCAAGCTCCATTGCATGCAGAATAAACCAAAAAATGATTAATGCATCTTAAATGGAAAACTATCTTTAGATAGATTTTTACTCCAAAAGAAAGTTAAAAAAAAATGAGATATATATATATATATATATATATATATATATATATATATATATATATATCATTGATTTTTATCCACTCCTGCTCTCTGTGCAGACCTCTGGCTCTCCCACCCCACTAAAGATGTTATCCTATCAGGGCAGGCGTAAGGTGGAAGAGCTGGGAGAGGAGTCACAGGCATGTCTGCATAGCGGGAGACGAGTGGCGACTGCGGTCTGTGTTAGCCACTTGTCTCCAGCTGAACAGGCCGCACTTGTTAGAACATATGGCCTGGTGGGCCCTATGGCCAGTCCAGGCCTGCCTGTACAGGTTGGCTCCACCCAATTCTCATATTTCAGCTTTGACAGGCAATTTTATCATATCTTTTGAGACATCAGCAGGGAGATTTCCCTTAAGTATATCTTCATCACATCCCTCTAACCTCTTTGCTGCTGCTGCACCCTATTATCTATGCATACAAAATTGAGAATTACCAATATATGCAGCTGTCAGCACTGTATAAACTATGTAGTATCCGCTACATACAGTTTACACCATGGTGTCCTGGCAGCAGGATGGGGGTTTTCCCATCTGTTCAGCCAAAATCAACGCAGCTCAGCCATACGCAGTAAGCCTTGTATTTTTTCTTGACAGTAAATGAGGACAGAGTATCCTCAGTTAGCACATTACAGCATGCCTTGGAACATCAGTTCGGTATAGAGTTACCAATAAGTATTTAGACAATAAATTAATGCTCAATTTTTTTTTTACAATAATTACTACTGGCTCAAGTGGCAATAGGATCGAATGTCCCTCACACTTGAAATTGGAAAGATTTTTTTTTTATTATTATTAATTTTTATTTTATTTTTTGGAGCAATGAATATAAAGCTTCCCCTCAATGGGAGAGATGGAGAAGCAGGTGGATGATGTCACAACCTACATGTCAACCAGAGGAAGCTTTCTATTCCTTCATAAAATACAAAGATTCCCGTGAAAGGCTAAAAACGGCACTCAAGCCAAGATTTTTTATTTTTTTTGGAAGAGAACAGGAGTGCTGAGAGCAGCCATATGTATAAGTAAAAGGAAATTGTTTGGGCCAGCTTGGTCCGAACAAACTATTTGAAGTGATAGAGTTGGGCTTTATTGCCAGCCCCACCAGATGTACAGTACTTGCCTTCCCTGAAGCCTGGTACACACGATGAGAATATCTGACAATTTTTTTTCCCCCTGCATGCCAGTCTCATACAGGAATCTGATCAGATCAGAAATCAGATTACTAGCGTTACAAAAAAATCTTGTAAAACAGCATAAAACTTCCCGCGATGATGTAATATATTGTATTCTTTCATGGATTGATTTTTTACTGATTAAATGCAAATCCATAGTTCTGGTATCATCCCTTCAAATAATTTCAGATGAACCGTCATGACCAGCTCTTGAAAGCTGTATACCAACGATCAGATCATCGGACAATCGCTCATAAAACAGTATTTTTTTTGGTCCAATTTTCTCATAGTGTGTACTAGGCTGTTGCAGGAAGTGGAGAGATTTAGCTACAATTTACAGCTTATACAAGGTTTTAGTCTGTCCCTCATATGACAATACTGGCTGCCCCACAGCCAACTGCCAGCGTTGTTACATGGGAGGGAATTGCATGATCCCTTATACCCATAAGTACCAGATGTTTTTTTCCTTTGTTTGCAGAGGGCTTGTGAAGGGAAGGCAAGTATGTGCTGCTGGTGGGGCCATCTTAGAGTCAATCTGTGTTACTTTAATCTGCAAATGCAAAGCATCAGTTCACTGGGGAAAAAAAAAAAAAGGAATGGTATAAATATATATATTTATTTTTTTATAATAAAAATGGGATAAATTGCAATATGCCATCAATAAGAGCATAAAGTGTAATGCCTACAAAAGCCTTGTGCATCATTCAGAAAATGAAAGCTAAAGTTTTCGGAGAACGTCAATTTACTGCATTTTTTTACCACGTTTAAAACCCCAAATGCCAACAAGCCACAAAAAAAAAAAAAAAAAAAAAAAAAAAAAAAATAAAAAATTCAGGCAGGACACAGATTTGAATATAATCAATGAGACAACTGCCAAGTAATTGCAAGCAAATGCAAAGAACAAAGCAATATAAATACCTTTCCATATAATCCATGCTTTTTTCTGCTAGTCTGCATGGCCAGACTGTCCAGTGTGCAATGGACTGATATTGCCCTCACCTTTATTTGGGGTTTATTCCAAAGCACAAGACTATCAGATGACTACGAGCTGCCCGCCCTTCACCCTCATGACAAAAGCTGCTGAGCAGACTGATGGCTGCTCTTCCATTCTGTATTGTGTAGGTAGTGCTCACAATACACCGCACACCCATATTACCCTGTGTTCACCTCCTGTCAGCACTCATACTAGCCAATTCCTGCCTCTTCCTCTGGTGGATCACCCAACCCTGACGACAAGAGATGATCAATACACAGAATCCATGTGTAGGTAGAGACATGAAAAGGGACTAGACCAAGCTCATGATTTAGATAAATCCTAGTTACACTGCACCATAAACGTCCACATTTCCTTGGCTGGGATTACAAAGTGTCTATTGATAGTAGTTTCAACACACCAGTTATAAAGATCACTTAGGAATCTTGTACACTGCAGCTTGAAAAAGCTCAGCACAGTGTGTTTTGTTTTGTTATTTTTTTTAACCGATCTAAAATGCAGCCTATTGTTTAAAATGTGACTGTACACACAGGCGTGTAAACAAGCACTGTGTATTCTTGAGAAAAATAAAAAAAATTATATTACACACACAAGCCCAAATATATATATGGCTCTCCCTAGGAATGCATTGTATGTGCATATATGTGCAAATAGGTGCAAAATATGCACAAATAAAAACGCACAAAACTACGTCCAAAAAAGCAGATGCACAAACACCACTACCGTGTGCAAGAGGCCTTAAAAATAGCAGCTTCAGACAGAAAACGAAATTCATTTGTTACAAAAGGACTCTACTGTAAGGCGCTACTACCACTGATCACGGGTGAAATCGCCACGATCCCAAATCACTGCAAAAACACAGGACACGTTTACAATGCCATTACTTGCATCCCAATCGCGCCGCTATTTTGCCACAATTGTCACGTAGCAAATCACAAACTGCCACGCTGTCGCCCAAAAGAAGCTCATGTTCCTTTTTGAGCGACAAGCGAAGCCCATTGCGATTGCAGCGAGATTTGCTGTGCGACAAGATCGCAGAAGTAGTGGCATCGCAAGCTCATCCCGCATTTTGATTTTGCCTGCGATCAGGCCTTAATAGAGCCTTAATGGCACCCTAATCGCGCTGGAATTGCAATGAGCTATGCTTGTCACTCAAAAAAGGAACATGAACTTCTATTAGGTGACAGAGTTGCGATTTGCCATGAACGTATCACAATTTACCGCCTGACAACTGCAGCCAAATAGCGGCGCGATTAGAAGTAATGGCATTGCAAATACGTCTCGTGTTTTGCAGCGATTTGGTATTGTGGTGGTTTCGCCCACGATCAGGACTGAATGGAGTCTAGATCCTACTGTTCTGTACTACAAATCCATAAACATACATTGCTTTCAAATCAATCAACTGCTATCCAAGCAGCCAAGAGCTCATTGAGACAGACAGGACAAATAAAAAAAGATAGCGTCCCAAGTAAAAATTGAGATGACAGCTGTCATTTTCATACAGCAGTAAACACAGACTGGTTAACAACCCTGACACTTTTCCTTTCCTGTAGTTTTTATGCATCAGCCCAGGAATAAGAACCTGGCAGAGGCTGTGACTGAAGGGTATATTATTAGTAAGGCCTGTGTCTGTTTTGGGGAGATTCCCCTCACTTCCAAATTCCATGAGTGCAACCAGAGGAACAGGAATTAATGGAAATTCCCAAAAAAGTGCCCAATGTAAGCAAATTAATCAGTGTTATGCCGCATACACACGACTGGACTTTCCGGCAGACTAGGTCCGACGGTCTTTTGGTCCGAGTTCCCGACGGTCCTTTCCGAACTAATGGACTTGCCCACACACAAACGGACTAAGTCCATTCATTTTGAACGTGATGACGTACGACGGGACTAATAAAAGGAAGTTCAGTAGCCAGTAGCCAATAGCCAATAGCTAATAGCTTCCCTTGCGTCGTATTTGGTCCGTCGGACCAGCATATAGACTAACGGTTTTCCCGATAGGAATTTAGTCAGTTGGACAGATTTGAAACATGTTCTATTTCTAGGTCTGCCGGATTTTTTAAACAAAAAAAAAACAAAAAACAAAACACAAATCGGATTAGCCCACACACGACCAGATTGTCCAACGGACTGATTCCGTCGAACCTAGTCTGCCGGAAAGTCCGGTTCTGTGTACGCGGCATGAATGTTACTTGGTCCAAAAAGCTGCTTAATGCCACTGGAATAATTATGCATTTTTTATGTCAGGGTTTCCCAAGTGCATCAAATCCATCACTGGCCCCGGTGGGAAACATTGCTCTACAGTCTATACCGTCCCTGAACAAGTCCTCTACACACGAAGGTCCGAGTTAAAACAGTATTAAACCCCACAAAAAAAAATAAAAAATAAAAACAGGATGGAAAAGTCTCAGTTAATGAATGATTTTTTATTTTTTTTTTGTAAGCCAATTTATTCCAAAATTAAAAATGGTTAACCACTTAAAACAGTTGTATACCTGCAAAAAATAAAAATAAAAACGCCCTGTAAGGCAAAAAAGGCATAATGAGCCATTATGCACTGCATTTTAAAAAAATATATATATTTTATTGAAAAAAAGTATTTTCCTTTAGGGCAGGTATATGCAATTAGTGGTCCTCCAGCTGTTGCAAAACTACAGGTCCCATCATGCCTCTGCCTCTGGGTGTCATGCTTGTGGCTGTCAGAGTCTTGCTATGCCTCATGGAACTTGTAGTTCTGCAACAGCTGGAGGTCCGCTAATTGCATATGCCTGCTTTAGGGCCATTGGGCGGAAGGGAGGTTTGCCGTCGCTGCAATCATCCAACAACACTGAGTAGAGTGGGGAAAATATTCCCTCATTCGACACAGTGCCTCTGAGGGGAAGGACCAGATCATCTCCATTGCTACTGGTAAGCGTCGGAGACCACCAGAACACAACGGGAGGGGCACCTCTCCCCCCGCCAATAAAAAGCGATCTCTCTGTGAATCTGCCGCAGAGACCACTTTTATCTTATTCTACCCTAAACAAAAAAAAAACAAAAAAAAAAACATTTAGAGAATTTTCTTTTTTTTTTTTTTTTTACTCACCTCTAAATGCCTGTTGCTAGGGGGTCCCTCGTCGTCTGCCTCCTTCGGCGCCTGGGCTCCTGAGGTCACTTCCCTTGGCGCAGGAAGGGAGATCGCCTCTCCCCCCTCCCTCTTGTCAATCATCTGGGACACGTGACAGGTCCCAGATGATTGTTGCGTGGCCAGTAATGGCGCAGCTCGTGCATGCGCAGTGGCTGCCCGGCTATGAAGCCACAGCCAGGCGCCCACAGTTAAAATGTCGGTGCCGCCAAGCAGAGGCTGAGTCGAGCAGGGCTTCGATCCCCCGCATCCCTGGACCCTGGGATAGGAAAGTGTCCAATTATTAAAAAAGTCAGCAGCTGCAGTATTTGTGGCTGACTGAAAGATAAAAATAATAAAGTGGAACACCACTTTAAGAAAAAAAAACAAAAAAAAAAAAAAAAACGGGGTTATGGCAGCTTTCTGCTGCCATAACCCAAGGGCAGCCTGGAAGTGATTAAAGCAAGCAAAAATTTGAAGTACTGAGGATTCCCAAGTCTGAAGTGACAGTTGTGTGAATAGCTGCAGCCATTCAGCCTATACAAAACAATGACAGGCTGACGCCAGCCGCAGCTACCCAGGACTGGTCAGACAGCCAGTGATTACCACCGATAATCCTGGCTGGATGCACACAAAATGCAGTCACTGTAGGTAACTTTTCTCAGATAGCTGCCGTCAGCCAGTATCTATATGCTGAGTGGCTGCAGCGTCACACACACACACACACACACACACAAATTCCTACCATTGGAAATCGTAGGTTATACTAACAGCCCATGTCAATGTAACCTTAAAAAAAGAGAACTAGCAGATTTACATGGACATGACTAAGCCAAATTCCAGCGAACACTATGGCTTCATTTCCAAGAGACGTTTTTACAACCTCTCTGGAACGATTTAACTTGACACATAGTAACCCACGTTTAAAAACGTCTGTTTTGCCACGTTTACATGCCGCAATTGCATTTAGAAGCGTTTTTTTAAAAAAATTCAAAGTAGCCAAGTTAAAAATGCCTCTAAACGAAAACATGGCTAAATGCAAGTTACCGCGTTTAGAAGGGTTTGCAATGCCTCTAAACCCATTTTTTTTTTTGCATTCCAAAAAAAGCCTTTCAAACTCAACTGCCTAGAAACAACCCTGTGTACATGTACTGATAAGAGAACTTAGAGGTCAGGAGCAGTTGGAAAAAAAAATGCCCATCTGCTTCCTAAATGTCCGTTCAGCAGCATACATGAGGACTAAGCAGTTACAACAACAGTTATTTCTTTTTGGGATAACGTTTTTTTTTTTTTACATAAAAAAAGGTTAAAAAAAAAAAAAAAAATAAGGAAGAAGACCATTGTAAGCAACCCTGTTAGTGTTAAAAGTGTTTGTCTCAATGGTCTGGCCTGTTCTAGGACAATGAAAAACAGATTAAGGGCCGGTTCACACAGCGAGGCGAGGCGAGGCGACACGGCTCGCCTCGCCTCGCTCCCGCAAGTCGCCCCCATTCAGTACTATGGAACCGTTCTGAGAGGAGCGACTCGACTCAGAAAAAAGGTTCCTGTACTACTTCGGGGCGACTTCGGGGGCGACTTGCATTGACTTCTATACAGAAGTCCTCTGCAAGTCGCGGCGAGGTAAGTCGGAGACGCCTCGCCGCGCATCGCTGTGTGAACCGGCCCTTACTGGCTGGATCAACAAGAAAAAAAAAAAAAAAAAAAAAAAAAAACTGACGCAGCCACAGCTAAGAAATGGTAAGCTGCAATAAATTAAATTTTTGTCTTTGGACTTCATGCCGCTTTCAAAGTGGTTTTAAAAAGGCAAAATATTTTTCTAAATAAACATGTATATGTACCTGATCTGTGCAACAGTAAAGTCCCATACACACTATCAGATTTTCTGCTGATTTTTGTCTTCAGATTTACCAAAACCATGTAGTGCAAAGCCCTGCCTGATTGGATACAAAATTAAACTCCTAAGGTTTGACCTCATATTACCGTATTTATCGGCATATAACACGCACTTTTTTCCCCCTTAAAATCAGGGGAAAATCGCGGGTGCAGGTTATACGCCGATCACTTGACGATTGCGAGGCTGTGGGCAGCTTTCAGGCGCAAGCTGCCGAGAATGGCTGAAAGTCACCGAGAGCTACAGAGCGCCGCCGAGATACAGAGCCGGGTGTCCATTTTTAAACGGCAAAGCTGAACATGAAACTGACAAGGCTGCAAATGATGGACAAGGCTGCATTGATGGGCATTTAAAAAGTAAGATTTTTTTCCCCTTAAACTTCCCTCCTAAAAATTTCTTTCCTTAAAATTCCCTCCTAAACTTGGGGTGCGTGTTATACACCGATAAATACGGTATATGGTTTTGGTTAAACCTGAAGACAAAAATCAGCAGAAAATCTGATAGTGTGTATGGGGCTTAATGCACAGACCAGCCCCAAACCACCTCTTCTGTGGTTCCCCATCAGCAATCTTGGCTCCTCTTCTTCGGTCTCTGACCCCATAGCAAGTGCTTGCTATGGGGTCAGACATGTGGGCTTGATCCCAAGCTGGACTGTGTACATCCGCTGACACAGGACAATCCTGTTCCGTTTTTTTTTTTTTTAAATAAAAGGACTTATCAAAAATGGTGTGGAATTTGGGGGGCGGTTTTCTGTCTGGATTTTTCATTGCCGGTGTCCTATCATATTGTGTCCCCCATCGGATAGTGTCCGCTGTGTACTGCACATGCGCAGTACACAGCACACACAGATTCCAAAAATAGCCGAAGATGAATGGCGCCTGCGCTGAGTCCAGGTTCTAGCCCCACCATCCAAGTGGACATAGAGTTAGAATATAAAAGAGCCGAGCATAGCGAGGCCATGCCAAAGCGCGGCGAGCCCGCGAGGGGCCCTCTAATATCGGCAGCCCTATGTCCACTTGGATAGTGGAGCTAGCACCTCCACTCACGGCCCAGGCGCCGTTCATCTTCGGAGATTTTGCAAAGATCCTTCTGCTCTGTACTGCGCAACCACTGCGCCTGCGCAGTACAGGGCGGACAGTATCCAATGGCCTGACTGAATATGCCAGAACACCGGCATTCTTTTATATACATTTCAGCTGTCAGCGGGGCAACGCACTAACAGCTGATGAGCCAATGGTTGAAACTGCACGCGACAAACAGAAATCGCGTTGTGAAATTCGCACTTGATATCACACTCTAAACTGATGCAATTTGCACAGCAGCAGTGTGAACTGGGACTAAAAGGGGCCATCAAGAGTAAGGCTGGGTTAACACCTATGCAAAATGAATCCAGGATTCCCGCATCCAATTTGCATAGCAGGAGATCGTGACTGGCTCTCTATGGAGTCGGTTCACACATTTCTGCAGTGGCTCCGATGCCAATTGCACAGGAGCCCTGTGCGTCTTTTGGTCTGTTTCAGCCCAAAAGTCAGGCTTAAATCGGACCTGTAACAGTGAATGGAGACACACTGGACTCCCGCTGTGTTCTCAAGTGTGGACCCAGCCTTAGGAGGGGGACACTGAGAACAAACACTCCAACAGTGAGTGTAAGTTATGAGATTCAACTCTGTACATCAATTAGTACAAAAGTGAAGTGTTTATTTTTGGTCTCATCAGTACTGCAACAAATCAAGGCTAATCATACCACCAGCCTCCAAGAGGTCTATGCATTTGAAAAAATAGTTTCCTCCAGAAAACTCCTTACTTACCACCTTAATTGCCAGCTACAGTAATTCAGACAAAATTTGTCCTCAGATGAAAAAAAAAAAAAAAAACACTTTCTATAAAAAAGTAGTGAACCTTTAAAACCACAATTGACCTTTTTTCTCCCCTAACCATTCCGTATTTCATTTACATTTCAAAATGTAAAAAAAAAAAAAAAAAAAATATATATATAATAATATTAATTTAATTTATACTTAAAAGCTGAACTAAACCCATCAATTTAGCAGGTTCATAAAACAGTTACATTCCTGGCACGTGCCTGGAATTTAACTGTCACACTGGTTGCGCTCGCAGCCAAACCATCAAATGGCTGGTGTCATACTGGATCACATGTGCGGCATCATGGCCATGGAATATCAAGCAGAGGCCAAGATGGCAGCTTTGGCTGAAAATGAAAGGAAGATTGAATTCTGCTTTAATCATCTATAGAAAAATATGCAAAATAAAAAAAGTAATTGTCACTGGCGTCAGTCATTCTCACGTTAAGAAGGCGCGGCCATTCATACAAGAAATGCCCACTGAAAAGTAGATGTATTTATTGCACTGCAGACTGCATCCCATAAAAATAAAAACAAATATATATTTTGACATACAAAACATGCTCAATTTAGAAAATATATATATATATATATATATATATATATATATATATATATATATATATATATATATATATATATATATATATATATATATATATATATATATATATATATATATCTCTATCTATATCTATATCTATAATAGGAAGGTTTGTAATTTTGACGGATTAATTAATAAAGAATAGTGAAAATAAGAATTATAAACCACGATGATGAGATACCGTGCTGAGATATAAATGAGATACAATATGAATGAGTCTCTAGCATAGGACTTCTGACGTAAAAAAAAAAAAAAAAAAAAAAAAAATATATCCATACAAAGCCGACCAAGCACAACAGCGTTCCTTTACAGAAAAGCTACTACCTGTAGTTCTTAGCCCTTGTACACACGGTCGGACATTCCGACAAAAAAATCCGTCAAATTTTATCTGACGGATTTTGTCCGAAACTGGTGTTGCATGCACACGGTCGGACAAAGTTGTTGGAAAATCCGATCGTTCGGAACGTGATGACGTTATTTCGTTACGACGGGACTACGTTCAGGCTAGTAGCCAATAGCTTTGGTCTAGGAATTTGACCTGAGCATGCGTGGCACTTTGTCCAATCGGAATTCTCTACAAATGATTGGACAAAGTCAGATCGGATCATGTTGTCGGAAAATTTTATATCCCAGCTCTAAAACTTTGTCGGTCGGATATTCAGACGGAAACAGTCCGATGGAGCCCACACATGGTCGGATTATCTGACAACAAGGTCCGATCGGACATTTTGCGTCGGAATGTCCGACCGTGTGTACAAGGGCTTAGAAGCATGTTCTAATAAACAACACACTTCAGACTACCTGCTCATATTTTATGGCAACAATCACAATTCAAGTAATACACAATTGATGCAACAAGGATTATTACAAATACAATATAAAGCAGAAGCAGGGCTGAAGTAGTTTAAAATGGAGACAGCAATAAAATACAAATCTAGTATAAAAGCTTTTGACGCTGAAAACTATCAGAGATTTTACCTCGACTCAGAGTCCGTATGGAAACGATTGGCGAGATCTTTGCGATATTTGCTTTTCGCTGTCCTGCTGTCAGAGTTTTTACACTTGTTGGCAAGCAGGCAGGTTGCAATCCACCTGTTCCGGAGTCTTTTGGAGGAACAGCCCGCATAGCCGCCAGTCCTCTGTGTACCCCCACACATTTTCTTTGTACCAGAACCACAAAACAGGTACAAGTTAGTGTTAGATATTTATCCCATAAAAAATAAAAAAAGGAGAAGGAAAGAGCTTTCAGAACAAGGAGGAAAAATAAAGGACGTATCCAACATTGGAAAACACAAGACTTCTCCTTCTGAATTCAAGGCTTGAAAGAATCATCGCCGATCTCATACAGACAGGTACAACCAGCTATGCTTTCCAGGTCTCCAATAACAAGGCATACGTTAAACTGTCACAAGACTCAGCCATATGTCTGACAGAAGGCTGGACTTCGGTTTCGGTCACACCCTCTGCAGCAAGGGTGTATAAACATTGGCTAGGCTGGAGATGACCGTCATGTGAGAACTATTCATCATGTGACAATGAAAAAGCAGCTTGACTGCTTACTGGCATTGTCTGCAATCACACTGACACTGCTAAGATGTCACTCAAGCACAGACCTCTACACATTCTGTACGGTGATATCAAATCCACACATGTGCAGACAAGTAAACTGCAGACAGATTCCTGATTCTAACTGTATACAAGATCTGCATAGAGGAACCTCACCAAAATCAGACCTGCACCACGTTAGATGTCAGGCACCCCCTGCAGTAGGAATGAAGAGAAAAGTGGTGAGCAAATCACACAATCAGGATATTAGATTTCCAATCACAATCACTGGCAAGTTGTTCTGTTTGTCCATGGCATAAATGTGGTCACTCAGGCTGGGTTCACACCTAGGCATTCTCCACTGGAAATGTATTTCAATGGGCATGGTAGCACAAGCCAAAATCTTGTCATAACGCACATTAAAAAAAAAAAAAAAAAAAACTGCACATCAAAAAAGGGAATCTCCGATATTAGCGGTGCACCTGAGGCTTGGTTCAAGCCAACTGCGGGAATGAAATTGTGTGCGGTCGCACGATTTCATTCCTGCATGTCAGTCCCGATTTCAGAGATGTCAATAGAAATCACACCCTAAAAAGTACAGAAACTACTTTTGGAAATCAGTGCGATACTGCATTTGCAATGCTGCACTGATTAAGATGGTGCCATTGCCACCGATTTGACACGTCACATCGCACCAATGCGAACCAGGGCTAATGGAAATTTTGGTGCCGAAGCTGAAAATTCAGGATGCACTTGGCCGACATGTATTTTATTTATTTTTTTAAAGAAGTAATATAATATATCATATGGATATGGACTAAAATTGCACTCTCAGGTTTAATTTGAGGGTATGAACATCAGAATAAAAACAGCACCTGCAAAGCTGCGTGAAAGAGCTGCTGCGTCCCCGGTTTGAAAGCCCCGAGGGCTTTCACACTAGAGCGGTGCGCTGCAGAACGAAAAAAAATAAAAATAAAAGTCAGGGGCAGCACAGCTATACCACCGCCATAGTGCTGCGTGGTGGTTTTAACCCTTTGGCAGTAAAGCGCAGCTAAAAATAGCAGAGTTTTACCGCCGTCACCCCGACCCCAGTGTGAAAGGGGCCTTAAAGTATAGCCATCCCCATTTTTTAAAACTAATTGGACAATTGAATCCAAAAATCCAAAAGAGTTTTCATGGTCAGGTGTGGGCTACTTTGTTATTTCTTCATCAATTAAGCAGGTAAAAGGTCTTGGAGTTGACTCTAAAGCCTCGTACACGCAGTACGATTGTTGGCCAACCGAGCATCTGACTTTTGTCAAAAGGGCGTATATCAGGATGTCTTGCATACTAAACGGTACACAATTGTCGTGCCACAAAACACAAACGTGGTGATGTACTACGAGGAATTTCAGCTCGAGCGCCACCCTTTTGGCCCCTTCTGCTAATTTTGTGTTCGGTGAGCAGATATTCCAAGCATGTGTGTTTGTACTTTCGACTTTTGTGTGATGGATTTGTGTACTGACCATACGTTAATCTGACGTCAAACTGTTGCCCGCCAAAGATTTACTAGCTTGTCATCCAACATTTATTGGCCGAAAGTTGGACAACAATTGTCAAAAAGGAGTGTACTAACAGTAAGATTTTAGGACAACAGACAATCCCCTGCCAACAATCGTACCGTTTGTACGAGGCTTAATGCCCGGTACACACAATGAGATTAGATTATCGGACAAAACAATCGTCCATTTTTTTTTTTTGCATGCTAATGTCAGATCGAATCTGATGAGTTTACTAAAATCACGAAAATTCTCGTACGACAGAATAAAAATTCGGAAGTGATGTCATGTGTTATAATGCATTTGTATTGCATTTTCAAAACGACCACTATACTGATTAAAATGAAAATCATACAATCTGGCATCGTCCGAAAAAAAAAAAAATTGACGTGCATGTCCGATCCAATAATCGGATGGACTGTCTTGATAGTACAGAGCTTTCGAGAGCCTAACAATCAGATTATGGTATGATCACTTCAAAATCAGCATTTTCTGTACGATTTTCTGATTGTGTGTATGGGGCTTAAGTGGGGTATTTACATTTGGAATCTATTGCTGTGAACCTTCATCATGTGTTCAAAGGAGCTGTCCACGCAAGTGAAACAGGCCATTGCAAGGCTTCAAACATCAAAACAAATCCATCAGAGAGAGAACAGCAACATTAGGAGTGGTCAAATCTGAGGAAAGAAGAACGCACTGGTGAGCTCAGTAATATAAAGAGGCCTGGATGTCCAAGGAAAGACTACAGTGGTGGATGATCACAGGATCCTCTCTATGGTAAAGAAAAACCCATTCACAACATCCAGACAAGTGAAGGACACTCTCCAAGAGGTGGGCATATCATTGTCAAAGTCTACAATCAAGAGAAGACTTCACAAGAGCAAATACAGAGGGATCACCACAAGGTGCAAACCATTCATAAGCCTGAAGAAAAGAAAAGCCAGATTAGACTTTGCCAAAAAAAAAAAAAAAAAAAAAAAAAACGTGGAGCAGGCTTGGAACAGCTCATGAGTCAAAGCACACATTTGTAAAACATGGTGGAGGCAGTGTGATGGACATGCATGGCTTCCAGTGGCACTGGGTCATTGGTGTTTATTGATGATGTGACAGAAGCAGTCAGATGAATTTTGCAGTGTTTAGAGATATACTGTCAGCCCAGTCCATACTTCAGACAGTCATTGCCAGTAAAAGATTCTCAACAAAATATTAGTATATGAATATATTTTATTTATGGATTATATTTGTCCAGTTACATTTGAACCCCTGAACATGGGGGGCTGTGTATGAAAAAAAATAAAAAAATGGTTGCAGTTTCTAAAATTTGTACTTGATATTTATGCTCAACCCCTTGAATTAAAGCTAAAAGTCTGCACTTCAATTTAGTTTGGATTGTTTAGAAATTGGATGTTTTACATTTTATTCTGGTGGCATTCAGAACCAAAAGTATGAAAGTGTGCCCATGTCTAAATATATATGAACCTAACTGTATAATTTTTTGAATAGAATTGTATTATAGTTGGCATTTTAATATCATGAACATAAACGAATACGAATGTCAGCCATTACTGGCACCTTTAGTGCAAGGAAAATGCATCCCTGTAAAATTCTACGCATGTTATAACACCGGTCCATTGCACTTCCGTTATGGTGTAAAAAAATAAAAAATAAAAAAATAAAAAAAACACGCACACTGAAAGGCATTGAAAACACAGCAAGCAAACTTCAATAAAACGCACCCATGTTACATTTTTGAGTCACATGACCCATGAAAAACACACCAAAAGCATATATGTTTTGGCCGCTGAAATTTCAGCACATCTCTTTACTTTAGGCCTGGTTCACACCTATGCATTTACTGCATTTCCAGTTTTGCAAAAAAACGCATTACAGTGCATTTAACATGGTTTCCTATGGGTAATGCTCATATATGTGAATTTTTTGGAAAGGGCCAAGGACATTTTTCTGGTTTTTGGTTCCATAAACTTCAGTGGTGCACCTGGAGTATGCAACCTGCATAGGTGTGAACCAGGCCTGAAGATCCCCTTTCTCAAGGTGAAAGTCTTGAAAAGCCAGTGGTTTTAACTGTATGTTATCTACTGAGATCTCAGTAAATATTAAAGATTCTCTTTATGGTACGCCGATTTCTGCAAGGTTTCCACGGACTGTGCACCCAGGATCAGGCAAAAAAGGTGAAGGTGCAGGATGGACTATATGACATAATGCACACATAAATGGCTTGTTGATGTGGGTAATGATGCATGTTGGTGTGTACTGTGCAACAGGCAACAAGCATTTCAATAATGTATTATGCAGATTATTCTTCTTCTAGTCTATTCTTCTGGTTCTTAAAAGCTTAAAGTGGTTGTAAATCTCAGTGATGAAATAGGAACAAAGCATTTCCCTCCATCGTGCGTACCTGTCTCAATTAAAGGCACAGAGTGTTGTTTCTGTCTGCTGCTTTGTTCCTTTGCTATCCGTATGAATCACTTCTGACAAGTTATCCTGACACCGATAAAAAAAAAAAAAAAAAAAAATATTATATATATATATATATATATATATATATATATATATATATATATATATATATATATATATATATATATATATATATATATATATATATATAAAGGGGGGGGGGTGACAGGGGAGGTGGCTCCAGCTGATTGACAGCCTCAACTCTGTTCCTGTGTGAAGGGGGTGTGTCTTTTCCCTTCAATAATCTCTCAGAGCTCTCTTCACCCAGCTCTGCAGAGTGTGACTTCAGCTCTCTGTCCCCATTTTTTTCCAGAACGCTCAGACAAGCTAATAAATTCAGCACGTTGTCTACCTGCAGTCTTCTTTACTCTACTACCATTCAGATACAACTTACGTAGGAGGATTTGTTTCATCTGTTCCACACCTGGTGGATCTGCTCAACAGTAAGGAGATTTTAGATTTGTACTTCTAATTTTATTTACTCGCTCACCTTGTAAAACCACCATTACAGGCATTGCTAGGGCATCCAGTGGAAGGGACACCGTAATACACGAGGAGGCCTATAGCGTTAATTTTTGTGGAATTAGCGGTAAAGCACTGATAGTTTTAGCACGCCTTTTGGCCACTAGTGGGGTGCTTTTAACCCCCCGCTAGCGGCAGAAGAAAAGGGTTAAATGCACCTGAAAAGCGCCAAAGCCCTTTTCAGGCACTTCTGCAGCACTGCCCATTCATTTCAATGGGCAGGGGCGGTGGAGGAGTGGAGTGGTGTATACGCCACTCCTTCACCGCCCCAAAGACGCTGCTTGCAGGACTGAAAGCCCTGCAAACACACCGCTCCGGTGTGAAAGCACGCCGGCTCTCACACTGGGGCTGCAGGGGAGGCTTTTTTCAAGAGCTATATTTATCCCAAAAACGCTTGGAAAACGCCCCAGTGTGAAAGGGGTGTAAAGCATCTTGGATCATGATCAATGAACGTCTTGAACGATAAACTTGCTCTTTGACAAAATGTGGGACCCTTGGATTAAATTCCTCTCGGATGCCTCATGAGACGTGTATAATATTGTAACTCTTGCCAGGACAGGGTGAAGTTCTTCCTTTTTTCTCCTTTTCCCTACTTTCTATCATTTCTCTTATTTTTTGGTGTTTTTTTTTTTTTTTTTTTTTTTTTCGCAAGGCCCTCTGGCCAGAAGTTGTGATGTAATGTAAAATACGAGCTAAATTCAGACCTTCACTCTAGGGGTGTAGTGCTGGATGGAGGCAGCAATGGGTACAGTGTCAATCCCTGGTCTCAGACATCATTGGTGGGGTGGAGTATGATTGGGTCTGAGTGCATATATCTTTATTGTTTAACATTTCAGTTTCTCACAATCTGGGTGAAGAAAATTGTGTTAATTGCAAATATGCCAGTTCACATTGCAAAGTTTAGTACCCTGGTATGCAAGCAATGTACACTATTTGTTGTCTGTGTGCCTGCTGGATTTATGTAAAAATGTAAAAAAACAGACCACCGCATTTATGACACTTTGAAGAACTCAAGCCAGACATCAAAGCCAACGTCAGTGTCTGCAACAATGTTATCTTTGCACAACTTCAAGTCCTTCCCCTGGTAAATATTTTCAGAGCTTGTCCAGTGCTCAGGTCAGGCTACAAGGGTAAAGCTGGCAGTGACAGTGGGCACAGAGCCATAATGTACTGCAGATCAGTGCAAGCAAAGGGGAAATGTCACTCAGCCTTACATTCCATTAAACTCCTATGTCTGGTTCTCAGTGCATGTGATCTAGGGTGAATGGTAGGGCAACAGTCAGACACTAAGTATAGCAGTTGTACTCCATTTCCTCAGGTAAAAATGCTAACATTCAGCTTTTTGCTTTGCAAGTAGGAAATGTGTTATGCAAATTGTTCCTAATGATCACAGGAAACATAGAAACCACCACACCTGTAAAGTAATCACAGTAGACACGTCTGAGTCAAAGTATGAGTCATTTCCAAAGAAAATCAATAAGCACAATTTAATCTATTAGTCCATCGCCCTTTTTTGTGGGATTGTAAGGGGGGGGGGGGGGGGGTGGTGGTTCTTTCAGACCTGGTGACCAGCTTAGCTTGAAACTCCAAAAACGTATACAGATGGTCACTATACACATACTTAAATCGCTGTCGGGTTAGATTAGAGGTCGACCGATATGGGTTTTTCTCTGGCCGATGCCGATATTTAGAAATCGCCACGGCCGATGGCCGATATATGATGCCGATTTTTTTGGGCCAATATGTTAGACCGATTATTTATTTTTTTCCCCTTCATCTCATAAAATCTAACAGACACTGGGGCGTTTTTCAGGCGCTTTAAAATAGCGCCTGTAAAGTGCCTGCAAAACGGCTCCCCTGCAGTCTGTGTGGAAGCCCCGAGTGCTTTCACACTGAGGAGATGCGCTGGCAGGACGTTAAAAGAAAGTCCTGCAAGCAGCATCTTTCGAGTGGTGTATACCGCTCCTCCACCACTCCTGCCCATTGAAATGAATGGGCACCGCTGCCGAAGCACCTGCAATGCGATTTGGCAGCGGTGCTTCACGGGCACATTTAACCCCTTCCTGGGCTGCTATTATAAGATTTAGTCTTTAAATGGTTAAACTGAGAACTCTACACACTGAGATGAGTTCATTCAATCAAGTGTAAACATTGTATCTTTTTGATCTTTTCTTGGCAGACTGCCCAGAGAGGAGACAAGTTGCTTCACTCAAGTCTCCAGGCAACTTACACTGACTTCTATTATAGAAGTCGTTTGCAAGTCGCGCTGAATATATAATCGCCATTTTTGAACAGCACAATCGGCCGATGCCGATTAATTAAAAAACGCCAAATATCGGCCGATATATCGGTCGACCTCTAGGTTAGATTTCAAATTTTTCGAACTGAAGAAGCTCCAATAAGGTTTAAAATTAGAAATAGGAGTTCAAAGCGCATTTTCCAGGGTTTGGTCAGGTAATGGAAAAGTGAGGCATGTTCTGGAGACAGCTCCCCCCCTCCCCCCCGGTCCATTTCCTTGAAACCTCCCAAAATATCACTTATTTCATCCTCCATGACGAGGAAGCCCCAAGCACCACAGTCCTTTTCCAATGCCACACGTTGCTATTGATTTAAGACAGCAACACCAAACAACCACCTATAGCCAACTGCAAACATGGTGACGGATGTGTGGCCCAACACACCAAGCTCCGGAACAGACATCTCGTGAGGTGCCACCTCCTCACCTAACCCCGTGCAGAATCAAGACTCTTCCTCTCCGCTTTGAATAGGGATAAAGACACTCCAGTGGAGCAAAACAGCAGGTCTCTCCTGATAGGGACCAAGCTATGGGTGATCCCACACCCTCAGGCCACAAAAGGAAGACTGCCTTGAATTTTGATGCCCTAATCCACCATCCCACACATGAGGGGACACTCTTCTGTATTAACAAACACTGAAATCTTGGTCCCAAACAGACTGATATCAAACTCTACCCATCGAGGCTGATTTTGAAGCTCTCTAGTTCCTGGCTAACCCCTCCCAATGGCTGATCTAAAAAAATAAAATAAAAAAGACACCCTTTTATGACATTACATAGGTAAGGGGTTGGGGGGTACCTTTTCTAGATTTAATTAATGTGATCAGATTATTGTTCTGCACTGGCTACAACCAACCGTTCACCAAACTTATCCCTATGGATGCCACGGCTTTGAAAATTACAGTGAAGCACAAAAAAATACCCAGACAGGTCTACTCCTTTCTACTGTTCCCAATGTGAACTGTAAAATGTAAAGTCCATGACTAGTTACACCCTAGAATGAAAACGAACGGTTTTAAAACAGGGAGACAGACATTACATGTACAGATTCTGAGCTCACTTTGGACTTTTTTTTTGATGATCTTATCCCAGGAATATAAAAAGAAAAAAAAAAAAAAAAAACCCTCACCACAAAACACACACTGTAAAGCAAGAATGCCTTTAAAAACATATTTAATGGTTTATTTTTATAAATTTACAAAATGTAAAGTTAGCAAAAAGAAGAAAAAGCCAAATCAAAAATTTGGTGCGACTACCCTTTGGCTTCAAACCAGCATCAATTCTTACACTTACACAAAGTAAGGCTCGGTTCACACAGGGGCGACACGACTTCAGGACGACTTTGTGAGGCAACTTGGAGATGACTTGAACACGACTTTTAGACACGACCTGGGGCGACTTACAAGTCGCCCCAGGCCAGGCGACTTTTGCTGTGGCCAATCAGAGAATGAGCTCTGAAGGGGGAACTCCACGCCAAATTTCTGAAAAAAATTTGGCGTGGGTTCCCCCTCCGAGAGCATACCAGGCCCTTAGGTCTGAAACAAACAGCTAACTGAAACAAACAGCTGTGTAGGAGGGATAAAACTGGGTGAGGAACAGTCAGACTCTGCTAATAAGGTGAGGTTGGAAGACAGTTTCGGGGCACAACTCATACACCATGGCAAGACTGAGCACAGCAACAAGACACACGCAGTGGTTGGCCAACTTAATGCAGCAGATGAAAGACACATCATGCTTAATTCCTTGCGACATCGGAAAATGTCCAGCAGTGCCACCAGCACAGAACTGACGGAAACCAGTGAGACAAAAAAAAATAAAAAAAAATGGAAGAATTGTGACCTCTGGTGAAGAAATAAGGCTAAGCGACTCAACTGCACAAAAACATAGGAACTGGGGTGCAAAACAAATGGCAGCAGGTGATCTGGACTAACGAGTCGAAAATTTAAGTTTTACAGCATTTCTTCACACTTGCCTAATTAAATATGTATTTGTATATATATTTATGCTATAGGGAAGAGTGAGGAATCCTAGCTCAAATTCAGATGTGCAACAAATGTGTTTTCTGTAGTTCCCTGGCCCTCCTTGTGTTATATTACGGTGTGTATATATATATATATATATATATATATATATATATATATATATATATATATATATATATATATTTATTATTTTTTATTAATGCTCTGATCATGGAGCAACCCAATATTACTTGAGTGTCACTGTTAAATTATTTGTATTGCTTGCCATGTGTGCACAGACTTTGATAATGCCATCTAGAAAACTATAGGAGAGTCAGGGCTGCCACTCAGATTATCATAATCCAAGTTCCAAGCCACCTTTCCACTCCGTGATCCTCAAATGTTTTGCTGGCAGGACAGAACTGTTTGTCACCTGCTTGTTCTACTAGGCATTCGTATAAAATGACGGCAAAGTAGCTGGGGCACTTGGGCATTTTTTGGGATATTGTTCCTCACACAAGTCAATGTTAATGCAAAAGCAATTGAAAGTGGATATAAACCCTCATATAGGCTCAGTGAAGTGAAGAGCCTCAGATGATACACAGGGATGAAACAAATCTCCCTACATAAGGTTTACATTTATATACGGTTTAGAATATACACATGGTATTAGGGTTTTTTTTCTTCATGTTCAGTACCGCCGAGAAGCCTGAGCATACAGCTGAAAGGCACACACCCTCTACTCATTAGGTGGTGACTTTCAGAGACATTATTTAAATCATTCTAAATTGTGATAATCTCTTTATAGCATCCTCCAACACAAAACTCAAGCTGCATTTATCATATGTGACAGAGAACTTGTCGGAAGTTATCAGGCTGAGAGCAGAGCAGGAGACAGCTACAGGACTAAGTGCTTTGAAGAGAGATAAGAAAACACTGCAGATATATGCACCCAGCTCAAACTTCACGAAATGGGTTTACATCCACCTTTAAAAGCTAAAATATATCTAAACCCAGAAACAAAAATGTACAATGCAGCTTCCAATTCCTTACATCAGTCTTTTTCTAGACTTGTTTGTCCCTATCCATTGTCACCAGTGATCCTGCCAGGAACACTTCCTGACCCTAGGGTGGCAATCACTGAATGTACTGTATTAAAAAGGACCGTCATCACCCTGTAGACAAGGTAGCCATACACTGAGCAAATTGTAGTCTGTTCCTGATGAACTGGGTAAGATTCGAGCAGTGGTCAGCCGTCAGCACCTTTCAATATAAAAATGGAAGAGGCCAGGAGGAAAATGGTCACCCGAACAGCAATTGCATCTAAATCAGATGAAGGTACTGTTCAGGTCAGAATAGAAAAGCTGGCACTGCGGATTCATCCATTGTCCATATTTAGCAGAGATGTGGAAAATCCAGTGGTTTCTTTCATTTAGCTTGCAGAGCTGAACAAGGAAAATCTTAAGTATATGGCCAAGTTTAGATTAGGGGTGATGAATTAAAATTCAGAGGTCCGATTAGTAGAACACAAAGCGGAGATCGGGAGGCAGGGCAGATCGTGAAAGAAGCACAGTAACACTGCATGGAGCAGCCAAAGTTAACGTTGCATATTACCAAGCTTGTGTGGTTGCTAGGACCGCTCTGTGTCGTAGCAACCAATCATCTGCAAAGTTATCCTGGGCTCCATGCAATGCTACTGTGCCTCTCTCACAATTTGTCCTGCCTCCCGATCTCCGCTCTGCTGTTATGGCGCTAAAATAGATTTAATTTGCGTACAGTGCAGCATGACCGGGAAATTTCCAGTTAAAGGGGTTGTAAACCCTCATGTTTTTTAACCTTAATGCGGGGCTGAGTCCCACAATCTGCATCTATGGATGCAAATGCTGGACTCGGGAGCACGCCCGCAAGGTAACCCCCCTGGGAGAGCGCTTCTCCTAGGGGGGTATATGATGTGGAGGCAGGAGCTGACAGCGCCGCCGGGAGACCCCAGAAGAGGATGATCGGGCCACACTGTGCAAAAAAAACAAACTGCACAGTGGAGGTATGACTTTTTTTATTATTATTATTATTAATAATAACATAAACAAAGCTTTACAAATCACTTTAAAAGTAGCACGGTGCTGAATAGCAAGAAAATGCCCCGTTAATTAAGGGGGTAAAATCTTCCCGAGATCAAATGGTTAAACCATAAGAATGAAAGCAGATTGTCGTAAACACTCGTGTAAGTGCTAAATGTTTTTTTTCTCAACAGTCTCCCACTTTTGTTGGAAAGCTTAGTCTGTTAAAGGAAGAGGAAAAATAAGCTGGGTTAAGCTGGGTTAATGGGAAATAATGAGGTTACAGTGAGAACTCAAACAAAAATGGACTGTGGTAATGCTACTGGCAGACTGCATCATATAAGTAAATATTTTGGCCATAGTTGCACTTTCAGGCTCGGTTCACACTGCCGCGATGCGAGACCCCAAGTCACATGACATGTTAAAATTCAATGTTTCCGTCCTCGCTTAGGCAGGACATATACTAAAATTAGAACCATACAGAGAAGATTAGCATGACCCCCACGCAAGGATGACATGCAAATATCGTAGAGGCTCAATACCCTCACTACACAACAGATACTACCAGCAATGGTACCACAGTACTAACCCTCATGCCAAATCTAAAAGGGGTGTCTGTTGCCTTTCATAAATCTTTTAACCCTGAGGTCTTAGACTCCCTTATTGACGGCACTGGTCGCTTCATTTTTCTCAAGCTGAAACTAAACAATTTTCTCTTCACAGTGGCCAACATATATGTTCCTAACATATTGGCTCCTCTGATCCATTCTCACCAAACTATCCTCCTTTGGGGGCCCTTGCTTCATCATTGGCAGAGATCTCAATGTTGCCCTGTCCCCGTCTGCAGACACATGCCTCAGGTAAGTCCTCTGTTCCTTTCTCCATGCTAACATGCATCAAATCTCTGATACATTCTTCCCATCTGGTGGATGTATGGAGTGTCCAGCATCCCACAGAGAAGGACTACAGCCACTATTCTGCAGCACACAACTCATAGCAGATACTCGATCATTTTCTGATCTCATAATCCCTACTAGACTCCCCTGTCCAATCATCTATTGGCCACATTCTCTGGTCTGACCACACTCCGGTCTATTTGACCCTGGCTTGCCCTCGGACATTTCATGAGGGTGCGCGCTGGAGGCTCAATGACAACCCGCTACGGAATTCAGTCTGTGTAGCCAATATCCCCAAGATCATTTGGCACTTTGTATCTGATCATTCCTCAGACACCCCCCCCCCCCCCTTATCCAATGGGAAGCCCTGAAAGGTGTCCTACGGGGTTTGCTCAATGCTCATACAGCACGGCTCTCGCCTCAAACGGATAAGAACTGATGACATCCGCCGCCTCCTCTCGACTATTGCGGAATTCAAACCTTGTCATAAACGAGACTTGAACCCGATCGTCCTACTTCAATTACTTAATGCCCGAAGGGACTTACTCCAACTACTAGACTCACACTCCTTGATAGCTCGGCTTAGGGCGCGCAATCACTATTACTCCTTGGCCAACAAATCCAGAAAACACCTGGTGCAGATCCATCACCCTAGACCACCCCGACACCTAATCCCCTTCATCACCCAACTAAGACAAGACTTTCAACACAAAAGGCCTTTCTTCCTCCTTCAGACAATACTACTCCCAACTCTACAACCTGTCACCTGCAGCACAATGCTCCCAGGGCACCTCCCTCTAGTTACAAAAATGTGAGACTACATAATGTAGACGGCATTAATAACCGTCGACGCTCTAGATTCCGTGGAGCTTGATGAACTCCTGACCACTCCTGAATTTCTAGAAGCCAAACACCTGAAGATAGGCAAAATGTCCTGGCCCAGATGGGTACACCTCCAAAACCTTTTCCCCGCAACTAGCGCCACTTTTTACTAAAGCTTTTAACGCCATAGACTATCACCTACCCTCTAAAGACCTGCTATCTGCTAATATCTCTATAATACCTAAACCGAGCAAAGACCCATCCCAATGTAGCAGCTATCGGCCGATATCTTCTCAACAGAGACCTCAAGCTGTTGGTCAATTGCCTATCCCCTCCCCTACTCCCACGAGTGATCCATAATGACCAGGTGGGATTTGTTCCTGAGACAATACCATGAAAATGATCCATCTCATCTTTTATCCAGTGCAAAGACTTAAAAGCCTGCCTTCTGTCCTTTGACACCAAAAAGGCGTTTGACAGAGTTAACTGGCGCTTCCTACAGCTTTCATTGGAACAACTTGGGTTGGGAAACGCCTTTATCTCTTGGGTGATGTACCTATACTCACAACCTTCAGCCTTGGTCCTGGTGAATGGCACTGCCTCTGAGCCGTTGGACATTTTAAATGGCACCCGGCAGGGCTGTCCCCTTTCCCCCCTCCCCCTTTTATTTGTCAGTTATAGTGCACCTGGCCTGTGTCATTCATCAGAACGCCTCCATCCAAGGTATCCAACACCCTCCTCCCATCATAAGTTGTGTCTCTATGCTGATGACCTCCTGGTTTACATGCAACATTCCTACCGTCCCTTTTCCTGGAATTCCGCCGCTTTGGCTCCTTCAGTAATTTCAAACTTAACATATCTAAAACAGAAGCCCTTAAGATCTCCCTTCCCCCCTCTACAATGACCTCACTACTTCTCCTTTTAATGGCAGGTGAAGGGTATATCTTATCTAGGGGTTACTATTAACTCCAACCTTTCCAGCCTATTTACTTTGAACTATGTCCCCCTCCTCTCCTGCATATGGAAGGATCTGGAAGAGTGGGGTGGCTCCACCTTACCGTGGTTCGGGCAGATCAACACCCTTAAAATGGAAATACTGCCCAAACTTTTATACCTCCTCTAAACAATCCCTATTATGATTCCCAAATCTTTTTTCACCTCCCTACACTCCACCGCCATCAGATTCATGTGGAACTGAGGATTACCTAGAGTAGAACACAAGTTGCTCACCCTTCCGAAGCTACAAGGTGGGGCGGGTCTACCGAACTATGAGACCTACTATAAAGTCACACATATTGGAATGGTCCCCCCCTCCCGTCCTAAAGGCTTCATTTATGATAGAGCAGGACTTGGCTCCTGTGGACCTTCAAGCTCTTCTCTGGGGATATCGCAACAACCTGGTCCTCCTACAGGCTTCCTCACCACCCACACTTGCCTCCCTCAGACTCTGGTACCACAGAGGTCTATGTTCCCCTTTGTCCTCTGACCCATCTCCATTGTTCTCTGTGTTTGACAAACCTGCTTTCCCCCAGGGCATGGGAGTGGCCACTTGGAGATCCTTCAAACGCTCCGACTGGTCCCATTCCTATGTACACCCACAGCATGGGACACCGTCAGTGTCGGTGGGACCCTGTGACTGGCTCACCATCCTCCACCTATCCACATTCTCCATACACTTACACTCTTCCTCCCAGGTACACCGTCCCTACACTGAATTTGAAAGACTGTGCTCCCTCTCTGAAACTCCTAGACACCTCCTTTCAAAAAAATGAAAATATTATACATATACATATACACATACATACATACATACATACACACATATACACACACATCGACTTGCCACCTTATATCAGGATATGGTCTGCAGACTTGGGAGAGGACATAGCCAGACATCATTCCATTTCACTCACAAGTCAACGGTATCATGCTACTCCCAAGAAAAGAATTACAAGATCCTGTCCAGGTGGTACAGAGATCCCCCCACATTACACAAAATTTTCCCATCCACTTCGGCCTCCTGTTGGCAATGCAACTCCTCTACAGGAACCTATCTCCATGTCTGGTGGGAATGCGAGAGGATCCACCCCTTCTGGACCCAGTGTCAGGGCTGGGCTCAGCCCTTCATTCTCAGAGCTGGCCACTCAGCTGTCGGCTAATTGCCAGCTCCTTTCTCTCTAGTGACTCAGCTGTTGATGATCTGCTTGTCAGTCCTGCATACTTAAAGCCGTCCAGCTAACTTCATTTCTGAGACTTTCTCCTGCGTTCCTGTTGAACACTTGCTCGGCTGATGTCCCTTCTGGCTCCTGATCCTGCTTGCTGTACTTCTACGTTGATCTCTGGCTCTTTGACATTGGCAGACTACCCAATCTGGTTACTGAACTCTGGCTATGTATTGACTACGCTTACCCTTTTATTATTAAACAAGTGTGATTAACTGTACTTCTGTCCTCGGTCCGATTCATGATTTTTGACACCCAGGTATTTGCTACAGTAAAATTTATGATAAACCACTATTGCCTCGGCATAAGATGGCCCTCCTTTCTATTTTCCCTGGGTTGATGTTGTCTCAGAAGGGGAGTCTTCTCCGTTTTTTTTTTTTTAATGTCCTCAGTGAGGTAGCTAATCCCATCCTTCTGGAAGAAGACCACCACTTCTCCACTATCCCTCTGGGTCTCGATTATAAACGATACCATGAAAATGGAGGAGATGCTGCCTCTCGAAAAACAATACCCTTGAAAAACATAAGATACTGTGGTCCATCTGGCTCCGCTTCTTGGCCTCCAATACCCCCCTGAACATGTAAGACCTTTAACCGGAAAGCCCTGCAGCGTTGTCCGATGTTGGAACGTATAGTCCCTGGTCCCCCATCACCTGTCTACTATGTTTTTCTTTCGATGAAAGTCTCTTCAGCAGTTCTGGTGCTTTCCTTTGACTCTCCCTCACTTTCCATCGGTTTTCTTTTCACATCCGTTTTTTCTTTTTCCTCTCACAGCTCATGCCCCATCCCCCCCTTCCGTTTTTTTTCTGACCTAGACTCTTTTGTTTTTAATTATATCCATATGAAATTTTTTTTTTGGGGAGCGAACAACATGGCCCCTTGGCCAAAATTGCTCTTGAGACTGAGCGATGGTCAACATTAGTACTATATTGCATAATAAGGGGAGTCTAGCTATGAGCGATAGCCACCGAGCTAACTCACTATAGAATGGGTATTTGTGACTGTTTATGGAATGTAACTCCTTATGTTGTTCAATGTGATATCTGTTAAAATGACAATAAAAACTTAAACCCTAAAATTCAATGTTTCCCTATGAGAGCCACCTTAAGACCCCTTTCACACCAGGGCGTTTTGCAGGCGCTATAGCGTTAGAAATAGCGCCTGCAATCCGCCCTGCAATCCACTTCTTTGGAGTGGTGAAGGAGATGTGTGTGTGCTCCTCCACCGCTGCTCCCCATTGAAATCAATGGGGCAGCGCTGTAATACCGCCAGCAAAACACAGCTATTGCGGTGTATTCCCGGCGGTTTTAACCCTTTCTCGGCCGCTAGCAGGGGGTAAAAGCACCCCGCTAGCGGCCGAAATGCGCCGCAAATCCAGCGGTAAAACGCCGCTAAAAATAGCGGCGTTTTGCCGCCGACGCAATGGGCGGTGTGGTGTGAAAGGAGTCTTACTGATACCGTATAAATTGCTCTGACTTTAGAAATGGTTCCTGCACTACTTTGGTCCGACTTGGGTGCAATTTCAGCTTCCTAAATAGCATCCAAGCTGGAAAGGCAGTCGCAGGGCAATGTTGTAGAACTTTGCCATTGCAGCAGCGCGAATCAAGCCTAAAATGCAACCCAGTACATCCATGTGCTCACGCAAATCACTGTACAGGGGGGGTCCCCTACTTACAAATGGAGGGAGATAACAGAAAGCAAGAAGAAATCTACCTCTAGTAAGGGAAATTCTCTCCTGTAAGAGTTAAAATGGGGAAAAAGGTGTCTCCACTGATGCTTTATCACCAATCCTTGTTTCCCTAACAGCCCAAAATTTTCAAAATCCAATTATCATTGGCAAAGACAGCTAAACAAATGTTACAGGGGTGATAACCCTTTCCCTAGGTTATCCAAAAAGCTTAAAAATAGATTTTTTGGCTGGAGCTACACTTCTTAGTGTAAGAAATCTTAGTGAAAACCTGTCAGCCATTTAAAAACAAACATTCAAAAAGTCAAAGTCATACCTAAAAGCCGGCCCATCGAGCTTCCTGTTAAATCCCCCACCAAAATGTGTGCACTGGTTTTACTTTAGGGCATGCCCCTGGATCTAAACTCCATCCAGTATCCCCTCCAGCAACAGCTTTTCCATCATTGGGCAGAGTTTACCCCATGTCCTTCATAACAAAATCAAAACCAGAGTCAGAGTCAGATGGATGACCAGAAAAGGTTTTTCTAACCATAAAAAAATAAAAAATATATATGTAAACTACTAGAGTGCCTTGAAAAAGTTGTCATGTTACAACCAAAAACGTAAAATGTATATTATGCAATAGACCAACAAAAGTGGCACATAATTGTGAAGAGGAAGGAAGAATGATTTGCAACATTTTTTACAAATAAATATGTAAAAAGTGTGGCGTGTATTTGTATTTAGTTTTATGCAGAATTAAGTTACAAAAATTATTATTAACATCAACATTACCAATTCCCATCAATGCAGCCTACCTGTGTACATCAATGCCGCTTCACCTGCGCCCAACAATGCAGCCTACCTGTGTACATCAATGCCGCTTCACCTATGCCCAACAATGCAGCCTACCTGTGTACATCAATGCCGCCCCACCTGCGCCCAACAATGCAGCCCCACCTGCGCCCAACAATGCAGCCCCACCTGCGCCCAACAATGCAGCCCCACCTGCGCCCAACAATGCAGCCCCACCTGTGCCGGGGAAGAGAGAGAGAGAGGAGGAGGAAGAGGGTTTGCTGGATAGATCAAAGAGCCGAGGAACATCACTTCAACAGCTTTCACTGGAATTGCCGAGTGTCAGTGTTCCCGCCACTCACCATCACATACAGCCCAGCCTTCTGGCCCCGGTACTTTGATACAATTCACACATCCCGGCATTAGATGGGTGTTCTGTCTATCAAAGTACATACTTGGGGAACACTCTGCAGTTCTAATGAAAGCTGTTACAGCGATGTTCCTCGGTGCCCTTACGATCCTAGTATGAAATAAATAGCACAGAAGAAAGGCAAATCTTTGAAAGGCAAACATATCCCAATATTACTGGGTGCTAGATACTTTGTGCTATCTTTGTTGACAGTTGCTGGATTTGGATGATGTACAGAACTTTGAGCAAACAACCAGTCTGTACTTTTGTAATTATTAAGCAGCCATATCTCTCTTCCTAAACACAACCCATCATCTACATATAAAAACAGACTAGCATGCTTGGCAAATATCAAAATGGTCAAAGGGAACAGGTCAGAGAGTACATGGAAGAGATAGCTCAAGTTCACAGACATTAACCACTAAACGATGTAATGAGGAACTGTTCGCTGTAAAGCTCACCTCATGTACATACCGTACATCAAATTTAAAGCGTATGTAAATCCAACATTTCATATTCCTGATATACCATGTACTTGTATGAAAAAAGTATTCTGTTCCTTGTATTGCTTTCTGTGTGAAATACCTGGTGTCCCTGCCAGTCCCTCTGCTTTCCTAGTAAAAACTGACCACACTAAGCAGGAGAACACTGTTCAGTTCTAGCCAGCTCTCCTCCAATGATCAGACTTGTCTTAACACCCCTACTCCACTTTCACTGGGAAGTGCAGTATACTGTTGCTTTTTCCCCAGCTCTTATGCGGCTGTGAACATGATAAAAAAAAAAAAAAATAACATAACCCCATAACCTTCTTCAGCGGGCAGTCGGCTTTCAGATAAAAGTGGTCTCAGAGGCAGATTCGCCGCAGGATCACTATTTTTTATTATATCAGAGGCGGGAAAAGGCCCCCCCCCACCCCACTACAGTAGTCTCTGCCACTTACCAGAGCCATCAGTAGCAGCAGAGACAATCGGGTCATCATCCATCACAGGCTGGATGCTGACTCGGCTCCATAGCATTGGATGGCAAAAGCGACGTCAAATGTGACTTCCGCCCAATGCTCTTAAAAAAGGGGAAATTTTATTTTTTGTACGCAAGTCGCGCCCGGATATAAAAACATAGTTGAAACCACACATGTGAGGCATCGCCACGATTGTTAGAGCGAGAGCAATAATTCTAGCACTAGACCTCCTCTGTAACTTAAAACTTGTAACCTGTACAAATCTTTAAACATCGCATATGGAGATTTTTTAAATGTCAAAATGTGTTGCCATTCCACGAGCGGGTGCAATTTTTGAAGCATGACATGTTGGGTATCAATTTAGTCAGTGTAGAATTACCTTACAAAAAAAAAAAAAATAATAATTGTATCCCCCCCAAAAAAAATTTGTTTGTAAGACCACTGTGCAAATGATATAGATTATATATATATATATATATATATATATATATATATATATATATATATATATATTTTTTTATATATATTTATATTAAATATAAAAATACATTATTAAAATATACTGAAGGCTTGACTGCCAGTTTCCCTTAGTGAAGATGCCGGTGTCCTGTCGGATAGTGTCCGCTGTGTACTGCGCATGCGCAGTACACAGGACAAGCAGATTCCGAAAATAGGCAAAGATAAACAACGCCTGCGTCGTGAGTCCAGGTTCTAGCCCCACCAGCCAAGTGGACATAGAGTTGGAATAAAAAGAGCTGAGCAAAGCGAGGCCGTGCCCGAAGCGTGACTAGCGAAGCGAGCCCACGAGGGGCACTCCAATATGTGCAGCCCTATGTCCACTTGGATGGCGGGGCTTGCACCTTGACTCACAGTGCAGGTGCCGCTCATCTTCGGAGATTTTACGAATCTCCTTCTGCTCCATACTGTGCAAGCTCTGCGCAGTACGGGGCGGACACTTTTCGATGGCCGGATTGTATATGTCACAACACCGGCATTTGAAGAATCAACTCGAGGTGCCGACATCTCGAGGCTGGCTCTCTGGACAGGTAAGTTTAGTTATATTAAAAGTCAGCAGATACAATATTTGTACTTTGTGACCAGACTGGAGCTCCTCTTTAAAGCACCAATAAGAGTCAGAGCCCCCTGTATATTTCATTTGCGGCTATCAAAGAAAAGGACATGGAGATATGATGCTGCTTTATCCCAGAAATGTGAGGAGCCCCTCACTACTCAACCATTTATTTTTCTCCCTAGGAAACTAAAAATTGCCTAGGATGGAATTGCATACAGAGTCATTTGTAAATTCACTGAACTGAGAATACACTCAGAGGAAACAATAATGAAAAGTAACAAAGTTTAGACAGGAGACTATACTGGAACTGCCACTGGCCTTCAATGATACAATGTAAAACACACTATATACACAAAGTAACCGTGTACTGCCACCCAGCAATAAAAATGTGACAAGACCATCCGATACATTTTTGATCATTTAAGTTTTAACTGTACCTGTGTACATTTTTTGACATTTGACTTTACTAATCCAAATAAAGAGAAATTTACAAAAATTAGATAACATGTTCAGACCAGCTCCTTCATTTATTTAATCAAGGGAAATTGGAAAAGAAGTAGCCATCAAGGCAGGTAAGGGGTGTAAAGCTGATTTTTTTTTTGCAGAAATAAAAGTACATTAATGATATATTGGTACATACAGAAGCTGGAATAATAAAAAAAGGGGGGGGGGGGGGGGGGGGATTTAATCCTTTAAGCACTTTGTGTGAAACATACCTGTACGTCGTATTGAGGAAGTGGTTGTACTGGGGGTGAAGCAGCTGCAGGCTTCAACCTGGTACAATTTTTTAGAGCTGGTGGTTGGCTCTCTGATAACAAGTGACGCGTCTCAGCAGCCATTCGGCAGTTATCACAAGGAGTAGGATGGAACGTTGCCTCCCCCCGCCCCCTTTTGCCGCTCTGTCCAGTTCTCCCACTGGGAGATCCCCAATAACCAGCCGGCATGTCCGTCGGCTGGCGGGAGTCCCGAACAAAGCTGGAATCAACTTCAATCGGGTCTCCGATGTAGTAACCCGGAAGCGATGTTTTCAATACTTTTAAGTGCAAAGGAGGGATTTGGGGTCTTTTGGACCCCCACTCCCTCCATAAAGAGTATCTGTTACCACCTATTACTGTCACAAGGGATGTTTACATTCCTTGTGACAGCAATAAAAGTGATCAGATTTAAAAAAAAAAAAAAAAAAATAATAATAATTTTAACGCCCTCATCCTCATCCACCAAAGAATGTGCATACGCAAGTCATGCACGCAATTTTAAACAGCGTTGAGTTCAGACATATCACCGCGATCGTCAGAGCGAGAGCAATAATTCTAGCAAAAAGACCTCCTCCTCTGTAACTCTAAATTGGTAACCATTCATTTTATTTATTTATTTATTTATTTTTAAGTATTGCTTATGGAGATTTTTAAGTACTGTAGTTTGTCGCCATTCCTTGAGCGTGCGCAATTTTAAACCGTTACATGTTAGGGATCTATATACTCGGTGTAACATCTTTCACAATATACAAAAAAAAAAAAACTGGGCTAACTTTATGGTTTCATTTTTTTTTATTCAGTGAAGTGTATTTTTCCCCCCAAAAAAACTTGTGTTTGAAAGACTGCTGTGCAAAAACCACGTGACATAAAATATAGCAACGATCGCCATTTTATGCTCCAGAGTGTGAGTGAGAGAATTTTTGGAGTTCCAATTAATTTTCAAGCAAATAATACGGATTTTAACTTGTAAACAAGTGTCAAAGATAGGCTTGGTCCAGAAATGGTTGAGCATTTACATAGTGATAGAAGCATAGTTTATAATAGGATTATCTTCTATGATCATTCACTTCACTAGTTCATCACAAGTCAGCATTTTCCTGATATATAAAAAAAAAAAAAAATATATAAAAAAAAACACCCACATGACACGGCCACAAGGAGGAGCAATCATAGGAGATGATCATACTGCAAACATGACAGCGATCATCTGTGGGAATGCTCAAAGCGGGAGTCCACGTTTTTTTTTTTTTTAAAAGCCAGCAGCTACAAATACTACAGCTGCTGACTTTTAAAATAGTGACACTTACTTGTCCAGCGCGCCCGCGATGTCGGCACCCGAAGCCGATCTCTAGGTCGCCTGTCGGGTCCTGCCGCCGCCATCTTGGGTATGGGAATCAGGAAATGGAGCCGTTCGGCTTCATTTCCCGGTTCCCTACTGCGCATGCGCGAATCGCGCTGCGCAATAAGGACGCTCCCCGCTGCCTCTGGGATCTGTGTGTTTCCCAGCAGGCAGCGGGGCACTTGCGGGAAGGGGCGGGCACTTGCAGAAAGGGGCGTACGTTACGCCCCTTTCCGCAGAGAGCTATCCCGGAAGTGGGTGCAGTTACCTGGATTATCCAGGTAACTGCACCCCCCTCCCCCCTGAAAGGTGCCGATTGTGGCACCGGATGGGGGGAGGGTTCCGATGAGCGGAAGGTCCACTTTAGGGTGGACCTCCGCTTTAAGACATCCACATGGCAACAATTTTTTTTTTTTTTTTTTTTTTACTCCTAGTTAAGTCCTAGTTCTAGTGCAGTCAAATTTGATTCTAATTTGACAGCAAAAGTGTAACGACACTTTAAATACCGCAAGCCACCAGCTGATAACACACCTGAAGTTCACGAGTTCTGACTTTACCTGTTGTATGCTTGTGTTACCCAATTTACTTAACCGCTTCCTGACCGCCTCACGCAGATATACTGCAGCAGAAGGGCACATACAGGCAGAATCACGTGCCTGTAAGAGGCGGCTTGCAGGCGCACCAAGAGCCCCGTAGGCATGACCACAGGTCCTGCGGATATCAAGGGATACCCACGATCGCCTCACGGTAGAGCTGCACAATTCTGGCTAAAATGAGAGTCGCGATTTTTTGGCTTAGAAGCTAGATCACAATTCTCTCACGATTCTTTCACATTAAAAAAAAAAAGTGCCAACTTTACTGTTTCTCTTTTTTTTTTTTTTTTTATTCATTCAAGTGCATTTTTTCCAAAAAAATTGCGTTTGACAGCTAGGCGAATACAGTGTGACAAAAAATATTGCAGCAATTAACATTTTATTCCCTAGGGTCTCTGCTAAAATTTATATAATGTTTGGGGGTTCCAAGTAATTTTCTATCAAAAAAAATATTGATTTTAAAGTGGTTGTAAACCCTTACAACACACTTTGACCTACAGGTAAGCCTAGATTAAGGCTTACCTGTAGGTCCAAGAAATATCTCCTAAACCTACACGGTTTAGGAGATATTTGCTGAAAGACAGGCACCGCTGTCTACGGCGCATGCGCCGTAGACAGCGGCATGCAGGTGCACCGAGTGTGCCACGGTCAACGGCGATATGCCGCGAGTGCCGGCTCCCGTGCCCATGCGTGGGAGTGACGCTTCGCCGAATGACAGCGGCGGAGCAGCGAGATCCACCGAGAAGATGGACGCTCGGAACTACAGGGGACAGCGGTGACTTCGCTGGCTCCTGTGTCAGGTAAGTGACACATAATGGACTACTATGCGATGCATAGTAGTCCATTATGCTTTACCTTTGCAGGGAATGAAAGAGGAAGTAAACTCATCAAAGTTTACTTCCTCTTTAACTTAAGTGTCAAAAAAAGATTTAGACTTTAAGTGGTTAAACTTCCTGCATTTACACTTGTTTAAAAACTTGGCCCAGATTTTCTTCTTTACACACAGAAGTTTCCCTTTGATCTAAGAAGGAACTTTGTTACAATGTTTCATTTTAAAAACTTGGCAGACTTCCCGCATGTTTTCTTTTGACAGCTGAGTGAGCAGAGAAGTCTCTCCACTTGTTATATGAAAGAATTGGCAAACTCTGCAATAGAGATCGTCACAGGGGTTGAATCGAGATCACGATTTTTTTAAAGATTAAATTGTGCAGCGCTACCTCATGGAGAGGAAGAACGGGGAAATGCTAATGTAAACAAGCATTCCCCAGTTCTGCCTAATTACACCGTCACTGATCACAGCTCCCTGTGATCGGGTGCTGTGATCGGTGTCTTGTCACACACAGCCCCTCCCCCCCACAGTTAGAATCACTCCTTACTACACAATTAACCCCTACAGCGCCACCTAGTGGTTTACCCCTTCACTGCCAGTCACATTTACACAGTAATCAGTGCATTTTTAATTGCACTGATCACTGTATAAAATGTGAATGGTCCCAAAATTGCGTCAAAAGTGTCCGCCATAATGTCCCCAAAAAAAAAAAAAAAAAAAATTATATATATATATATATATATATATATATATATATATATATATATATATATATATATATATATATATTAATAATAAATAATAAAAATGCCATAAAACTATCCCCCATTTTGTAGACACTACAACTTTTGCGCAAACCAATCGCTTATTGAGATTTTTTTTTACCAAAAATATGTAGAATACGTATCGGCCTAAACTGAGGAAAAAAAAAAACGTATTTTTATATATTTTTTGGGGATATTTATTATAGCAAAAAGTAAAAAATAATGCGCGTTTATAGCGCAAAAAATAAAACCGCAGAGGCAATCAGATACCACCAAAAGAAAGCTCTATTTGTGTGGGGGGGGGGGGGGGGGGAAGCACATACATTTTGTTTGGGAGCCACATAGCACAATTGTCAGTTAAAGCGACAGTGCCGAATCGCAAAAAGTGCTCTGGTCTTTGGCCAGCCAAATGGTCCGGGGCTGAAGTGGTTAAAACACTGAATTTACATCAGTACAGCAGCAAATAGAATTTCCAGGGGCTGGCCAGCAATGTCAGCCTGAAATTTTTTCTTAAGTTATCTTTAAGAGGATCCCTTCTACCACACAACAAAATGTAATGCTTGCAACATTACGCCATGTGTCATTTCATACTACATGCTCCATCTCCTTAGTCAGCCATGTCCATCAATGCCATCCTTGGGAGTACAACTTATCAGTGTACTGATCCATGGCTCAACCGCAGAAATGTAAAAAATACAGATTGTTCCAAACAGGAATATTCGAGAATAAAAAGAGCAAGTATGTATGCTGCAATGCACTATGCATGGTTGTACTATTGTACATGGTAAAATGCGTATTCATGCAATATAACAGGCCCCTCAACACCTAAAAAAAAAAAAAAAAAAAAAAGACATGCACATACTTTTCACTTTTACCAAACAGCTGTCCATGCTGGTAAGGGGTGCCTGCAGATAATAGCAAGCTATTTAACTTTGGTCAAAGCTGCACAATGTTCTTGCTATAGGTGTGAGCCATTTATGTACCTCCTGAAGCCTGGCTAAAAATATGCCCAGAAATGGTATCATCCTTTACACTGAACACAGCTTTGAAATTGTGCGAGTTCATCCGAATACTGAACATTATGACTTGAGCAATGTCATAGTGGAGTCACAGGCAGAAGCCTATTATGGTTGAGCGGATTTGGGTGTGTTGCAGGACGGTGTCAAGTCTCGCGCATGCACAGACAGTGAGGCAGAATCGGACTATTAGATTCTCCCTCCGCAGTTTACAGATCGTCATATAATGCCACCGACGATGATCTGCACATGTGCGGTGCTGATGTCGTGTCGGCTGATCACCATATCAGCTGGAGTGACATTAAATTATGTGATTGTGCAGATCGTCTGAGGCATTATGCGACGAGATGCACTATTTGATGAAACACTGGCAATAGGCTCTGATTTCACGTGCAATTTGACCTGTAAAATTGCGCCAATGTGAATTGGGGGGGGGGGGGGGGGGGAGATAAGGTCTCACTCAGACAGGTGAAAAAAAAAAATCACATCCTTTGTGCAGAGGGGCAAACAAGACAACTGACACCCCCCCCCCCCCCAATCACTCGCTTGTCCCCCCACCATCACGCACTTACCCCATCTAGGTCGGGGGCAGCTTTGGCTACTTCCTGCGTCTCTGGCTTCCCTCCTCCTTCCTTTGGCAGCCAATACAATTGGGGCATGCAGGCAGTGGCAGTCCATCCATTTGGGGGCGTGGGGGTGCCTCTTGGCCAATCTTGGCCAGGCGGAGAATCAGGAAGACAATAGCGAATATTAATTTGCTATTGTCACACAACTGGGTGGCCTCAGGGTGCAGTGCTCTGCTCCTTGTGCCCACCATTTTTTTGAAGCCAATTGGAGCCTCTGGCTCTAATCATGTGTTTCAAAAAAAAAAAAAAAAAAAAAAAACATTGAAATCCATGCGTCCGGCACACTGCATGCAGATTAGGGGTCGGACGCATTGATTAGTAGGTGGCACCCCCGCGCCACCAAATGGATGGACCGCCACTGCCTGCATGCAATGCCAAACACACATCTGCATGGGAGGATGGGCTAAGCCACTCATGTGATGATGTGAATGAGCCCCTAACCTGTACAGATCCCCAGCTGTGGCATCGCTATATGGGTGCGGCCCGCCAGAGGGTGACAACAGGGCTGCTGCTACACACTGTGCTATACTGCTTGCAGTAGAGCGGTACAAGCAGGGTACCCAGCTGTGTGGGGGAGGCTTCCTGTAACACCCCCCTTCAGGTTAAGCTGTCCCTCTGGGATCTCCAATATCTCCCGAGGTAGCCGGTGTTGGTGGGCGGAGCTGGGGGTGTGGCTGTCTCCTCCACTCCTCCCACAGACTCCTTCACTCTCTCTGATCCCGCAGCTGAAGGAGAGGACACAGCAGACCCGGGTGTCTTCATCTGCAGGCATGCTGTACATTACTGCACACTGTCACTACAACCTGTCCTTTAACACTTAAGCCTGCCCTATAACCACCCTAAACTATCCTATGCCACCCCAAACTGACCTATGCTGCCCTAAACTATCCTATACCACCCCAACCTGCCCTATAACCGCCTCAACCTATCCTATACCGGCCTATAACCACCGCAACCTATCCTATACCACCCTAAACTGCCCTATAACCCCCCAACCTGTCCTACACCACCCTAACCTGCCCTATACTAACCCCAACCTGCCCTATACCACCATAAACTGCCCTATACTAACCCCAACCTATCCTATACCACCCTAAACTGGCCTGTAACCCCCCAACCTGTCCTACACCACCCTAACCTGCCCTATACTAACCCCAACCTGCCCTATACTAACCTCAACCTATCCTATACCACCCTAAACTGCCCTATAACCACCCCAATCTATACCACCCTAAACTGCCCTATAACCACCTCAACCTATCCTATACCACCCTAAACTGCCCTATAACCACCTCAACTTAACCTATGCTGCCCTAAACTATCCTATACCACCCCAACCTGCCCTATACTAACCCCAACCTATCCTATAACAACCTCAACCTATACTACCCTAAACTGCCCTATAACCGCCTCAACCTATCCTATACCGCCGTATAACCACCCCAACCTGCCCTATACCACCCTAAACTGCCCTATAACCACCCCAACCTAAGCTGCCCTAAACTATCCTATACCACCCCAACCTTCCCTATACTAACCCCAACCTATTCTATACCACCCTAAACTGCCCTATAACCACCTCAACCTATCCGATACCACCCAAACCAATCCTATACCACCCTAAACTGCCCTATAACCACCCCAACCCATCCTATACCACCCTAATCTGCCCTATAACCACCTCAACCTGTCCTATACTGCCCTGAAAACACCCCAACCTATACCTCCCTAAACTGCCCTATAACCACCCTATACTACCCCAATCTGCCACTATACCACCCTACGCTATCATTTACTGGGACCAGTTTGGGGTGCGCTGCGTGCAGGGCACTGGGCACCCTAGACACCACTGATCCCCATCATTCATAGGGCTCCATGGATCACATGCTCCTATTGCACAGAACACAAGTGGGGCTCATTCACTAATCCCTGGATGAGCATTATTCTAGCCATCCATGCTTTTTCCCAGGAGAAGATGCAGGACTGATCTCCCAGAATGCAGCATCCCTCCATCTTCTCCGGGGATTAGTGTGTACAGGTGATAGGTCAGGTGACGGGTCATGTGACCTCCCCCCCGTACATATCTCCTATAGGTAGACCGGTCCGGTATTATCACCTGAATGCGGCGCTCTCCTTGGTCCCTCTGCCGGCTGTACAGTTGGAGTTTCCTCTCTTGCTGAATATCTTGTGGAGGAGAGCCATGGTGCCGCCACATGTATCACGGCTTCATATACACCACCGGGACACCCCCTCTCCGTCCGCTCCCCGCCATGGTGATCCCATGCAAGCGCTTTATCTCCTGCATGGAGCCACACTCATGTGACTGAGAGGGCGGGGCTCAGTCCCGGGGTCCCCTCCCCCCCAAATCCAGGAGCGGTTACGTCACCGGGGAATCTCCTGCCTGTCGGGGAGGATTCCTGGCACGGTGATGACGTGTCTATGATGAGCGATGATCATGGGGTGGGAGACGATCGGGGAGATGGTATGAATATAAGAATAGGCATGGAACGTTTTTACTTCCAGACGAGGAATTGGATGGTGGCCATATACACTTCTATTGTATATTCATCCAATTGTTGTACGACTGGATCACAATGATCGAATTTGCAAATAATCAAATAGCCATAGCTTCCCTTCCCATCAATATAGATCAGAATCGATCATACTGAGAGGATTGGGCGGAACATTACCAAACGTCAGTGATTGGTCACGAATCCAAACGCATTTTAATCGAATAGATTGCATGGTAGAAACCGATCATAAAAATATAACGCCGCACAATATACTATTCTAGAATATTCACCCTGTGTATCAATTCTGTATGTATAGATAAATAATCATATCAAGTGCTCCCCTGTATCACCAGAAGCAAAGTCACTTCTAATTAGACATCTTCAAAAAATGTGTTCGTTTTTGTTTCATTCCTTTTTTGTTTTTTGTGTCGTTCGTTGTGATCGAAATTCAAAATATGAAAATTCTGAAATTCCAAAATATGAAAATAAGAAAAAAAGCCGAAAATTGGAAAGAACGTAAATACAAAATACTAACTAATAATAACTATGAAATTATAGGTATCGGAATTTCCTTTCAAATTTGTCTGTTAGTGAACGTAACAAATACGAATTAATCCGAAGTCACGAATTATCCGAAAATAACAAATTCGGATAAATTCGTGTTCGTTACGTTCACTAACATCCAAATTTGAAAGGAAATTCCAATACCTATAATTTAATAGTAAGTTAAGTTATTATTAGTTAGCTATTATTTCAGATTTTCACATTTTCGTACTTATTTTCTAATTTCTGAAATTTCGGATTTTTGAATTTCAATATTTCCTAATTTCCGGATTTAGAAATTTCTGATTTTTCCAAATGTATGAATTTTCAAATATTTGAATACACCATATACACCGCTCCTGCCCATTGAAACCAATGGGCCAGCGTGGCTATACCGCTGGAAAAGCGATGCCGCAGCAGTGTTTTGCGGTGGTTTTAACCCTTTCTCTGCCGCTAGCAGGGAGGTAAAACCACCCCGCTAGCGGCCGAATACCGCTGCTAAAACGGTGTAAAGCGGCGCTAAAAATAGCGCCATTTTACCACCAACGTGGCTCCCGCCCCAGTGTGAAAGGGGACTTAGAATGGGTTGCCTCGAGATTGTGCATACGTTTAAAGGTTACCTCAATCAAAAAAGGTTGAGAAACATTGCTATAAGCAGTTCTTTCTCAGTAATGTGAATCCAACTTATAACGCACCACGTTCATCCACTGTGTGATCAATCATCCCACCACCAGTCAAATACTGCGCTCACCTTCTTCCTTGGACCCAATATTTATTAGGTCAATTACACTTTTTTCCTATCATTAGTGTTTCTTTGCTCCTCGGGATTCCAGCCTTTAAAAAAAAAAAAAAAACACCTCCGCAACAGTCGCATCTTGTATAATGCACTCTGGTATATGTAGTAATAGAACTTTTTGGTTAGATAGTTGTGCAAATCGCCCACTGTTACCTCCTTGGTAAGCGCACTCTCATCTTCAGTGTGGGCATCTTAAGCCCACTGGATACCCGATCTCTGGATCTCGCACATGCACATTGCGTACTAAGCATGGCACACTCATATTATGGATCCTGCCCATTGACTCCTGGGATTGATATGGCGTACCTAGCCGCGGCGAGCTACTGCGGAAAGTGCACATGTGTCATGGCCAAAAAAGGTAATAAGCTCTGAAAAAAAAAAAATCCATGATTCATGGCAATGGCAATGTGATCCGCAAAACAGGGGGGGGGGGGGGGCGAACTTCAAAATGAAGTGGAACTCCACTTTAAGAATCCTGGAAAGGCAATTCACTGCCACCCTGGGTTATCCCACCGACTATTCATGTATTCTACCCAAATGAGAATAGTGCTAAGGCCGGGTTCACATACGTGCGGCCGCGGTTTTGTGCCTGGGGTCTGGTGCGTTTCTGTTCACGGTTCAGGTGTGATTCAGGTCCAAATTTTTTACTGAATTCGCACCTGAACCAGACCTAAAAACCCACAGGACCCTTTAAGAATCCACACCGCAGCCGCCCGGACCTGTGTGAACCAGCTCCATTGTGAGCCGGTCGCATGTCCTGAGAACTTGATGCAGTGAAAATACGCATCCGATTCGCATTTATATGAACCCAACCTTATAGTGCTCACTGTGTTTAAAGCATTATTTTTAATAAAAGATGCAAAATTGCCACTCGCTTTTTGACAAATAGTAGTCGTCTTTGAGTATCTTTAAGATGCAGCCTCTGTGTACCTTTTTCAAAATGGCGTTCCGCACACTTCCGCTTGCGGTGGAGGAGCCGGTGATGTCACGCAGAAGTGTGCGGAACGCCATTTTGTATCTCAAGGGTAGGTGTGAACACTTTTTAGTGTCAGCAGCAATAATTGTTAGAAGTTGGGGAGTCATCAGTAGCACTGTCTAGTTTGAGATTGTGGTAGTAATTGGATATACATGCATACACATCACTACTTCCTCCAGAGATTTTCACAATATATAATTTATCATATGGTAGAAACTGAGACATGATCATTCACTTACAATCAGATCTTCCAACTATCAAACATAACGTGTGGCATATCGATCGAATACAATGTCAATTATAGTTTCATTATTCCTGACAGAAGATATCAATCAGAAAAGAAAATAATGGTTTATCAGAGTGTGGACTGCCACACATGCTTCAATAAATTATCATGTTTATTTTCCAATCAATTTCTTCCAATAGATTGTTTGGAACTGGCAGCTCATGTAAGTTGCGGTCATGTGCGCTGCTCATAAATACTTCTTTTTAGGTTTGAGTCACACATGAGATTACATTAATATTTATGTATTTTGCAGACAATTTGATGCATCTTCTCCTGATGAAGTGGTTATACCCACAAAACGCGTCGAGCACTAGGATGCAGCCATGCTTTTAATAGACAATCCATTTTTCTATTTAGATAATTTTATGATTTTTTTTTATTATTTGTACAAATGTTACTACATGGAGTACTATCATCTTACAACTTGATAACTGTAATGTGCTGCTTATATATATTTATGTATATTAATTACAACATTTGATGGCATGTAGATATATGCATTTAATTGGTAACTGCAATATGCTGCTTAATTATTCTTGTACATATATGAATTATAAAAAATGATGGCATGAAAATATATGAATTTATAAATTTTTATATGTGTGTACCTACCACAATGTGATATGATATTGGTTTACATAATAAATGTGGCAAGATATATTTCTTACCTAGATTTTGTCAATTCCCTCATTTAAAGTCCCAAAAACCCTCCTCCTTTCAAATAAGAACTACTTGCGATGTTGTACCCCAATAAGATTGTCATCCTTTATTACCCACAAATAGAGCTTTCTTTTGTTGGTATTTGATCACCTCTGTGGTTTTTATTTTTTTGCGTTATAAACAAAAAATGGCCAACAATTTTGAAAAAAAAAAAAATTTTTTTACTTTTTGCTAAAATAAATATCCCCAATTTTTTTTCTTAAAAACAAATTTCTTAATTTAGGCTGACATGTATTCTTCTACATATTTTTGGTAAAAAAAAAAAATCGCAATAAACGTATTTTGGTTCATTGCTTTGCGCAAATATTATAATGTCTACGAAATAGGGAATAGATTCATGGCATTTTTATTATACATTTTTTTTACTAGTAATGGCAGCAATCAGTGATATTTTATCTGGACTGCGACATTGCGGCAGACAAATCGGACACTTTTGACACTTTTTTGAGATTATTGGCATTTATACAGTGATCAGTGCTATAAAAATGCACTGATTACTGTGTAAATGTCACTGGCAGGGAAGGGGTTAACACTAGGGGCGCACAAGGGGTTAAATGTTTTTCCTAGGTCTTATTCTAACTGTGAGAGGATGGGACTGACTAGAGGAGGAGCCAAATCATTGTTCCTACTCAGTAGGAAGAGTTGATATGTCTCTCTTCCAATGTCAGAACCGAGATTTGTGTGTAGCCTAGCAGGTGTGCGTGCCACCGCACAGCGTGTGGCCGGAGGGAGCACAAGAGCCAGAACAGGGGTCTGTGTGTCTAAACACACAAATCCCCATTCTGGCTCTTGTGTCCACAATCGTGGGTGGCCCACATGCCTGTGACGACTCTTAAAGGAGCCGCCATACAGGTGCGGCTGTTCACCCAGCGGTGCCAATCTGCCAACGTATATCGCCGTGAGCCAGTCGGCAGGTGGTTAAAAATGCTTCAGGCAACTTGGAATGGAGGTGTGAACCATGTCCATAGGGAAAAATTTTACTTTGTTCCTCCAGTGTTTTGGAGCTTCGAGCTTCAAGCTACAAAATGCTCAGGTGGGAATGAGGCCTAAAGAAATGACACTGGCAGGAACCTCTCCTCCCTCCGGGCAGGCATCATATGACGACCACCCGCTCTCGCCATTTGTGCGTGCCTCCAGGTGTATGCAGCACGGCCAGCAGGGTTGAGGTGGGTCCCTTGGACACAGCCAATGCCCGATCAGTGTAAAGAGTCAATAAAATTGGCTCTTTACCACATGACCGGCTGTGTCCAATCCTAAGTACCCGAGTACCTGTCTCAAGCCCATCATTGTATCATAAGGAAATCATTCCAGATGGCTGCACTTCCAAAAATCCTTTTATTGAAGCTTCATATGACCAGTGGTTGACAAATGGAACCAGGGACAAAGAGGTAGATGCATTCTGCGCAAATGCTAGTGCTAGCGCTTAGTCATTACCAGATTACCTATCTCCAGCCCATCAGAGTACCCGAGTACCTATCTGTATATATTCAGAGTACCCGAGTACCTATCTGCAGCCCAACAGAGTACCCAAGTTCCTGTCTCCAGACCCATCAGAGTATCCGTGTACCTGTCTCATGGGTTCATTTTGTGGGTGTTTTGCGTTGTCCTGGTGCTCCAGGGCCTTCACAGATGTGATAGGTAGTCGTGAAATCAGATGTGTAATTTATGCTCCTAGAACACTTGAAGGTGCTACTTGAATGTTGGGCCCTGAAATTTTTGCTATGCATATGTTAGAAATATCTTATGAATTAACACCTTTGCGTAAAAAAAAAAAAAAAAAATGACATGTTCAAAAGACTCATTATCATAATGTAAAATATACATTGGGGCGTTTGCTTTTAAAAATATGTATGGCTATGCTGTGTGTGAGAAATAACTTATGACAATTTTGTGTAAAAAAAAAAAATATATATATATATAATTTCTTGATTTTCCTAAGAATTGTGGGAAAAAAATAAAACTTCACTGGACTGTCTACTTTCCAAAAGGGTAATTTGGGGAATATTTGTAAAATTTTAAGGGCCTTAAGAAATGACATAGGCTGTCAGTATATCAGGTGTGATCAATTTTCAATGATTGGTACCATAGCTTGTAGACTCTATAACTTTCACACAGTCCAAATAATATAAACTGATTTGGGTTATTTTTTATCAAAGATATGTAGCAGTATAAATTGTGGCCCGAATTTATGAAAATTACTTATTTGCAAAATTTTATAATAGAAGCTTTTAAAAAAGTGTTTTTATTTTCAAAATGTTTGCTCTTTTTTTCACTTATATGCCAAAAAATAAAAAAATCCAGTGGTGATTAAATACCAGCAAAAGAAAGTTCTATTTGTGTGAAAATAAATGATAAAAAATGTGTTTGGGTATAGTGTAGCAATTGTCATTCAAAGTGTAAGAGCACTGAAAGCTTAAAATTGGTCCGGGCAGGTAGGGGATATTCGTGCCCTGCATTGAAGTGGTTAATTGGTTAATATTTAACCATTTACCGTCTGGCCTATAGCAAAATGATGGCCGGGCAGTGGAACAGTTATCCTTACTGTGCGCTGAAGGGATATTTAGCTTAACCGTCTTCATTCTTTAAGAAATTTGGTTTCCATTTTGTGTCTCTCTCTAACATCCACCTCACAAAATGTATGCTCAAGTTTTGCTAGTCTAGTTTCGTTTCCCATGTTACTGTTATCTTATTTAGTTGTTTTGTTTCTTGGAAAGCACATGATTTTGAGGAATTGCTAGTTTCACTTTTATTGTAGGCTGTACTTGTATATGATTGGATAATCTGTATGACACGTTCAAAGGGTGGTACTTTCTGAAAGCCCCCTTTAAATATTCACACCAAAGAATAAAGATTAGATTTGCTCGGAGAGACTTTGCTGTTTTGTGTCATTGTCTCAATGGGCTAATCTCCCAGGCCTGTGTGGGGATTGAACATCACACTTTGACAGACATGAAGGGGTTAAGAAATCACCTTTAGACAATCTACATTTCCCTTCAGTTTGGGGGCTCGTCCGGGGTCGATTATAATATATGTCTATATGGTGAGTTGAATTGATATATGTATCTCTCACTGTGACATCTATTTAGAAATCGTTCTTTGAACCTGTAATTTATGTAGACGTTGTTTTTCAGACCTCGTTGAGAAGTTTAATTGCTCTGAGAAGCAGTAAAAAAGGCTGTTCTGAGTTAACAGTGATAAAGCCTTGGGTGGGCTTTAATGGACTCTGAGAAGTTCATTTAATAAGACTGCTTTAAGAAGCAGCACCTGTTCCTGTGTGAACAGGTAGAGAAGCCTTGGGTGGGCTTTAATGGACTCCGAGAAGTTCATTTAATAAGACTGCTTTATGAAGCAGCACTTGTTCCTATGTGAACAAGGAGAAAGCTCGGGGGGGGGGGGGGGGGGGCGGCTTTCACGGACTCTGAGAAGTTCGTAGGAAAATGATTTATACAGTACCGTAATTATAAGAACAAGTCTGATAAGGTGTGACGGATAAAACCCCTTCTCTTTGCTTATCTTCCTATCGCCCGTAGAAGTTTATAAGATGATTTAACTGTGTGGAATTTGTCAGCGTTGTAAGGTAAGACAACGCTTTCCACTGCGCTGTGTTATAAGGGTACGTAAATAAAAGGCGACAGACGTGTCTTGCGGTGAACTCCCGACTCCTTTTTGTGATTGATGGAAGTTCCCCAACCGAAACGTAGAGCGATGCTACAGTATCCGTTGATGTATTTATGTTTTCTCTTAATGATTTACATATGAATGTTTTGACTCCAATGTATGAGATAGTGAGCATAGTAGCAGTGTTAATAACACTCTCTTAAGGTAATACATAAATTGGCATAGTCGGTAGTATACTCTGAGGCTAACTTTTGATCAAAACATGTTATTTGAATAATTCTTTTTGCTACTGACATCTCTTGCACAGGGGAAGCCAGGTGCAAAATTTGAATATTTGGCTTTTTGCCAACAGGGTTCAAGTGCTAATATCTCACTGACCGTAATAGATAGTGAGGAATTGTTTGCGGCATTGGTACTACAGCAATTGAAAGTAGTGTTTAAAACCTGTTGGCACTCTGCCAAAAAAAAAAATTTGAAATATAAATAAAAATTGTTTGGTTATAAAAATAAGAAAAGTAATAATGCACAAAGCTTGCTTGTGATCAGGGGAACCTCTGACCATAAGGAGTGCTTGTTGGAATTTTGCCCAAAAAAATAAATAAATAAATAAGAAAGTAAATGAAATAAAAGTCAGAATGTTTAGAAAGAAAAATAAGGATGAAAATAAACATGCTGTGGAGATCCCCGGCTGGACCTAGGCTCCCTATAGCATCCTAGCCACAACATTGTCCACGATGGGTTTAACAGAGACATGAGAGGGTGGATTTAAGGGTTAAATCAACGTTTTCTATGTATGTACCATGCGCCCCCCTCCTCCCCCTTACATTCCACAACCAGATAACAGTTTCACTAAAGACTTCATTACATAAGGACACACAGCAAATATCAGAGTGGGCTACAAGCACAATAACTGATTTCTGACAGCGAAGGATGCTGCAGGATGTTTTGACATCCTTAAGCAAACACCAGTGCAGACACATTATCAAAATGGTTTCTCAGGAAATAAAAGGGGGAACTTTTATAAAAAGGGAGGGGGCAAGGACAAAGAGGGGGTTACACACAGAGACAACCAAGAGGGAAATTGTCTCGCCCTACATTAACATTAACCCAGTAAGAAGGAAAATGGTGACTATTGGTTTGTACAAGACCTAAGGGCCATCAATAGCCTAATGGTACCGACTGCCCCAATAGTGCCTGATGTGTCATCAATACTGCCATACTACAGGATGCAGAGTATTTTACTGTGATTGATTTATTGAATGCATTTTTTTATTTCCGTCCCTTTGGATGAGGAGACACAGCCAATCTTTGCTTTCTAACTAACATACATGGTGTAGAATGCCCCAGGGCTATGTAGACTCCTCTGAAGTCTATCCCATTGTCCTCCAAACTACTCTCAGAGCTTGGATACCAGGACACTGTTTATCCCTGCTGCAGTATGTGGCTCCTCATCTGCAGTTCGGTGGCCGCCCTGGAGGATGGGAGGGATCTTCTGAAATGTTTTTTTGAAAGTGGTCACAAAGTGTCAAAGAAATTATTGCAATGGTGTCAGGAAAGGGTTGCATATCTTGGTTGTGTACTCTCAAAAGGAGAAAGGAAAGTCAATCACAAAAGAGCTATGGTTCTTGTGGGTCTGCCCTGCCCACTTACTAAGAAAGACATGCTTACCTTTCTTGGTATGATTGGTTACTGCCGCCAATGAATACCTGACTGTTCCTACTATGACAATCTCCTGAGACAAGCCATAGGTTCAGACATGCCATACTGTATAAAATGGTCAGATGAAATGTGCAATGCTTTTGTGTATTTGAAAAATGCTATGCTAATGGCTCCAGGGCTCGGCTTCCCTAATTATGGAAAATGTATTTATTTATTTGTAAGGGAAAATTGTAAGACTTTGTCAGGTGTTCTCGCTCAGGAGCATGGAGGCAAGTTGCGCCCTATTGTTTTTTTTCCCTCAAAGATGGTCCCAGTGCAGGTTCAGGGCATGCCTGTGTGTCTCAGAGCTCTCGCGTCCTGTGGGATGATGGTTTAGATGACCACTTCTTTCACTCTGGGGCACGACACGACACTTCACACCACCAACAATGTATCAATCCTATTGAAAAAAGTACATACACAGCACATGTCTGCTCAGAGGTTGAGTGGCTATGAGGTGATCGTGCTGTCTAATCCAAAATTGCACATCAAATATGCTTCTCCCACTGCAGGACCAGCACCAATCTTAAATGCCCTTTAGAATTAAAATGAGAACAGGATGAGGTTGTGCCACAACATGATTGCATAAACCTCATTCACCAAGACACATCACCCAGGTCTGATTTATCTTTCACAGCACTGCAGAGCACACACAGGCCAACAAACAGATAGCCAAGGGAAATGCTCTGGCTGGTTTAGCTGCTAAACAAGCTGATATTTCACAAAATGCACAGATCTAAATGCCCATGCTAGCCCCAGAATTGCCCTTCTTTGATCAGGTTCTTTCAGATTTGCAGGGATGTGCAGAAGAAGCTGATCTCAGGGATTGGGACAAAATAAGTGTGCAGAAAGATCCAAAGACTGGACTTCTCTGCAAAGAGGGGAAGCCATGTATACCAGTAGCTAGTGCATCACTTTATTTCCCAGTACCATGGAATAGGTCACAGAGGCTGGAAGGCCACTTGTGAACTATTGGAGGAAGATTTTTATTTTCCAGAACTTTCCTGAAGGGTTAAAGATTATGTATCAAGATGCATCACATGTATCAGGAGCAACCCACACAAGGCCAAACACTCCTTTTACACATTTGCAGACTGACTTCACACACATGCCCAAACTAGGCAAAAGTCAGAAATATCTTTTGGTAATTGTGAACATTTTCTCAAGATGAGTTGAACTTTTTGTAACCACAAAAGAAGATGCACAAACAGTAGTGAGGATCCTCATTCAGGAAATCATTCCTCGATGGGGATGCCCACTTCAAATAAACTCAGACAATGGACCTACATTTGTATCAAGGGTCTGCCAGGACTTGGTAAAAACTCTCAAGATAGAATGGTAGTTTGACATTCCCAACCACCCTCAAAGCTCAGGGATAATAGAAAGAATGAACAGAACAATTAAAAAGACAAAATAAGAAAGGCCACAGGAGGAACCTTTGCCAACTGGAAGAAGGTCCTCCCAGCAGTCCTGGCAGAAATAAGAATGACCCCTTCCAAGACAACAGGGTATTCACCTTTTGAAGTCTTGATGGGTCTACCTTTCCCCACCCCATGGGCCAGAGCACGTTTAATGATGGAAAAGGTAGATTTAGACTTAATATAGGAAGAATATGTAAGGAAATTGGTTGAAACATTGGATACAGTTGAGAGAAATGTTGCTCGCACCTCTCCTTTTTCTTCACAGGAAGCTACTCACCTCTTCAAGGTGGGAGACACCGTGGTGGTCCAATAGCTGAACAGAAGTAAGAAGCAAGAGTATCCCTATGGACCTCCTACCACAGTGGTTGCAGTGACCAGAACAGCCATCCTAGTGGAGAATTGCCAGTCCTGGATCCATGCCAACAGAGTGAAAAAGGTTGCCCAAAGCCCCAAGAGCAGGAAGGAGATCTTGGATACAAGAGGCCCTCAAGCAGAAGTCCAAGCAAAGGAAGGAGGAGTTCCTGGGAAAGCAGGTCCGGCCAGAGAAGATGACCTCGCTTATTTCATCACAGACTTCTGGCAAGGTATTTTGCCTCCTGATCCTGATCTCTCTGACAGTGTTCCTACCCACCTGAAGATTTGGGTGCAATTAAAAGTATCTTTTGGAACACACACACAAACACACACACATACACACAAGAGAGCATTACAGTGACACAAGCTAGAATCAAGAGAGAGACTGGAGATAGTTTTACTGATAAGATGCTTTTGCTAAAATTTAAGTATGCTTATGCTCAGGAAAAATCAGGGTATGAAGAATGTAGGATATGTAACAAATTACATCCTAGCACTGCCTGAATTCCCTTTTGTCTGTACCTTTAAATATTTCCTCCTTTCTCAAGGAAACTCCTCCTGTATTCCTGACTAACATATCCACTCTGTACATAAACAATTTTGTTACCTTTCAGGAAGGTAAGCAGGAAGAAGTCATTCCCCTGATTGGTGTTTTAATGTAGGGAATGAAACACAGACTAACCCTTCTTTCTGCAGCAGGTCAATATTTAACATCAAGATGTGGGAATGCCTGCTCACTGTTTCAAGTATCTGACCCAGGGCTAAACTGTACTTTGCATAAATTTTCTTCTTTCCCTAAAAATGTAGGTGAAATATTACACCAATAATCGCGACACAGGACAAGTACACTCATGAGATTGTCGCTAAGAGACCTTTTGCACTAGGACAAAGTATTTATGTATGTTGTGGGAAAGTGTGTTATCCCTGGGTGCCCCTTCATGTTAAGGGATGGTGTTACCTTGCATACTTGGTACCTGTCATGGGAGTGGTAGGGGATGATAAAAGGGGACATCCCTTAGAGGTCAGCTCCAGCAGGAAGCTAGGGACATTGCTAAAACATGGAGCCCATTTGCCAATGCAGGATTTGGGCTTGGAGGTATATTTTAATGGTTAAAAGACATTGTCCTTGTTATTGTTATGATATTTATCCTTGCTCTGATTCTTTACCTCTGCTTTAAGTGTTGCACGCCTTCAATCTCCCGATAAGGTTCTATCCTACATGACATACATGAAGAGTCATCAGGCAATCAACACCACAACCCCAAAGAAGTATTAAGACACAACATAGAATGTAGAGATCATCTTATATGATCTAAGAGGGGATTGAAGGGATATTTAGCTTAACCGCTTTCATCCTTTGAGAAATTTGGTTTCCATTTTGTGTCTCTCTCTAACATCCACCTCACAAAATGTATGCTCAAGTTTTGCTAGTCTAGTTTTGTTTCCCATGTTACTGTTATCTTATTTAGTTGTTTCGTTTCTTGGAAAGCACATGATTTTGAGGAATTGCTAGTTTCACTTTTATTGTAGGCTGTACTTGTATATGATTGGATAATCTGTATGTTCAAAGGGTGGTACTTTCTGAAAGCCCCCTTTAAATATTCACACCAAAGAATAAAGATTAGATTTGCTCGGAGAGACTTTGCTATTTTGTGTCATTGTCTCAATGGGCTAATCTCCCAGGCCTGTGTGGGGATTGAACATCACACTTTGACAGAAATGAAGGGGTTAAGAAATCACCTTTAGACAATCTACATTTCCCTTCAGGCGCCATATGATGTCCAGCAGGATAAGCCGCTATCATGCGCTCTAGGGGGAGTGCAGTGTGGCAATCGGAGGTGCGGCATATCAGTTTGACACACCGCATCACCGATCTCGGTAAAGAGCCTCTGGCTGAACATGATGTAAACGGGAAGAGACGTTTTTCCAGCTTTTCCTCACTTGCGTCTGACAGACGATCGGCGGCTCTTCTGACAGGGGGGGGGGGGTCTGTGCTGATTGTTTATCAGCACAGCCATCCCGCGGATGCCTGCCCAGGACCTCCAGGATGCCCACCACACAGCAAATCCAGGTATGCCACCTTAGACCACCAGGGATATACCAATCAGTGACCAGGCAGCTGCCAATCAGAAAAAAATGCCTGCCAGTGCCAGTATCACCAGTGATGCCTATCAGTGGCAGCTATCAGTGCCTAGCAGTACCAGCCGATTAGTGCCGTCCACCAGTGCCACCTATGAGTGCCCATCAATGCCACCCGTCAGTGCTACCTATCAGTGCCCATTGTCAGTGCGATTTCATTGGTGCCACCTCATCGGTGCTGCTTTATCAGTGGCCATCAGTGAAGGAGAAAACATACTTTTTTTCAAAATTTTATAACAGAAACAAAGAAAAACTTTTTTCTTTCAAAATTTTCTGACTTTTTTTTTATTTGTTTAGCAAAAATAAAAACAGCAGAGGTGATCAAATAACACCAAAAAAAATCTCTATTTGTGGGAACAAAATGATAAAAATGTTGTTTGGGTACAAAGTAGCATGATCGCGCAATTGTCATTTAAAAAGTGACAGCGCTAAAAGTTGAAAATTGGCTTGGGCAGGAAGGGGGGGAAAGTGCCTGGTATTGAAGTGGTTTTAAAGACCAACTCCAGGGTATCATTTTCTTTAACCACTTTCAGACCGGACCATTTTGCTGGTCAATGACCAGAGGTCTTTTTACAATTTGGCACTGCGCTGCTTTAACTGGTAATTGCGCGGTCATGCAATGTTGTACCCAAACAAAATTTGCGTCCTTTTCTTCCCACAAATAGAGCTTTCTTTTGATGGTATTTGATTGCCTCTGCGATTTTTATTTTTTGCGATATAAACGTAAAAAGACCGCAAATTTTGAAAAAAAATGATATTTTCTACTTTTTGTTATTAGAAAAATCCAATAAACTCAATTTTAGTCATACATTTAGGCCAAAATGTATTCAGCCACATGTCTTTGGTAAAAAAAAAGTCAATAACTGTATATTTATTGGTTTGCGCAAAAGTTGTCACATCTACAAACTAAGGTACGTTTTCTGGAATTTACGCAGCTTTTAGTTTACGACTGCCTATCTCATTTCTTGAGGTGCTAAAATGGCAGGGCAGTACAAACCCCCCCCAAATGACCCCATTTTGGAAAGTAGACCCCCTAAGGAAATTGATAAGTGGCATGTTGAGCCCATTGAATATTTTATTTTTTTGCCTCAAGCGATTGAATAATGACAAAAAAAAATTTATTTATTTTTTTTACACAAAGTTGTCACTAAATGATATATTGCTCACACATGCTATGGGCATATGTGAAATGACACCCCAAAATAAATTCTCCTGAGTACGGGGATACCACATATGTGGGACTTTTTGGGAGCCTAGCCGCGTACGGGGCCCCTAAACCAAGCACCGCCTTCAGGCTTTCTAAGGGCGTAAATTTTTGATTTCACTTTTCACTACCTATTACAGTTTTGAAGGCCATAAAATGCCAAGATGGCACAAAACCCCCACAAATGACCCCATTTTAGAAAGTAGACACCCCAAGCTATTTGCTGAGAGGCATGTTGAGTCCATGGAATATTTTATATTTTGCCACAAGTTGCGGGAAAATTACAAACTTTTTTTTTTTTTTTTCACAAAGTTGTCACTAAATGATATATTGCTCACGCATGCCATGGGCATATGTGAAATGACACCCCAAAATAAATTCTGCTGCTTCTCCTGAGTACGGGGATACCACATATGTGGGACTTTTTGGGAGCCTAGCCGCGTACGGGGCCCCAAAAACCAAGCACCGCCTTCAGGCTTTCTAAGGGCATTACAGTTTTGAAGGCCATAAAATGCCAAGATGGCACAAACCCCCCCCAAATGACCCCATTTTGGAAAGTAGACACCCCTAAATTTAGGGGTACACTAGTGAGACTAGGTAATAAATGGCGGGTGCCCTGAAACTATAAAAAAATAACTAACCAACCAGCGTCACCTGTAACAGTTATATGGTGATCACTGGTGAAAGGGTTAACTAGGGGGCAATCAGGGGGCTTTATGCGGTAGTATATGGGGGTCCCTGGCGCTATAAAAAGCTGCGGCGAACCTAAATACCTACCTGCCTAACTAGCGTCACCTGTGACACTAATACAGCGATCAGAAAAACGATCGCTTATTAGGCTGGGTTCACACTGGAGCGATGCGGGAACGCCACGTATCCGCGGCGGGTTCCCGCATTGCATGCCTCACACTGCCCTATGCGAACTGCTGGGAGTGTCAGTGAAATGTTAATGACACCCCCAGATCAGTTCGCATATCGCAGTGCGATCTGCAAACTCGGATCGCATGGTGTGAACACCCATGCGATCCGATTCTGCTGCGGACCAAAAAAAGGGTCCCGTGCGAATTTGCGGCGGGTGCGGCGCGAATTCAGCCATACTATCTGTATGGCTGAACTCGAATCGCACAGAGATCGGATGTGATTTGCACTGCAGTGCGGTGCGAATCACATCCGTTCTCATAAACCGCTGCAATGTGAACCCAGCCTTAGTGACACTGGCGACGGGGGGTGATCACGGGGTTAAACCTTTATTGGGGGGGTTAGGGGGGTACCTTAGAACTAAAGGGGGCTAACCCTAACTGCCCTAACAGTTATTACAGTCACAAATGACACCCGCCGGGTGATCAGGGGGTTAAACCTTTATTAGGTAATAAATGGCGGGTGCCCTGAAACTATAAAAAATAACTAACCAACCAGCGTCACCTGTAACAGTTATATGGTGATCACTGGTGAAAGGGTTAACTAGGGGGCAATCAGGGGGCTTTATGCGGTAGTATATGGGGGTCCCTGGCGCTATAAAAAGCTGCGGCGAACCTAAATACCTACCTGCCTAACTAGCGTCACCTGTGACACTAATACAGCGATCAGAAAAATGATCGCTTATTAGGCTGGGTTCACACTGGAGCGATGCAGGAACGCCACGAATCCGCGGCGGGTTCCCGCATCGCATGCCTCCCAGCGGCAGTTCACACTGCCCTATGCGAACTGCTGGGAGTGTCAGTGAAATGTTAATGACACCCCCAGATCAGTTCGCATATCGCAGTGCGATCTGCAAACTCGGATCGCATGGTGTGAACACCCATGCGATCCGATTCTGCTGCGGACCAAAAAAAGGGTCCCGTGCGAATTTGCGGCGGGTGCGACGCAAATTCAGCCATACTATCTGTATGGCTGAACTCGAATCGCACAGAGATCGGATGTGATTTGCACTGCAGTGCGGTGCGAATCACATTCGTTCTCATAAACCGCTGCAATGTGAACCCAGCCTTAGTGACACTGGCGACGGGGGGTGATCACGGGGTTAAACCTTTATTGGGGGGGTTAGGGGGGTACATTAGAACTAAAGGGGGCTAACCCTAACTGCCCTAACAGTTATTACAGTCACAAATGACACCAATGCAAAAAAAAAAAAAAAAAAAATGACATTGGTGTCACTGTGACTGGGGGGCAGGGGTAATTGGGGGGGTGATCGGGGGGGTGTGAGTGTGCCTGGCATGTTCTACTGTGTAGTGTCGTGTTGGTGCAACTCACCGATCCTCTCTCCTCGGTGTCGGAACGAAAAATACCGACACGGAGGAGAGATTACATCACTTCCTCTCCTGTGTTTACATTACAGGAGAGGAAGTGATGTCACGGAGCATTTCTATTCGTCGGGAGCGATCGTGAGGGGGTGGCCATGAATGAATGGCCGCCCCCTCATCCCGGATCGCTCCCGAACGAATACCGACCGCCGCAGGCACCGGGGGGGGGCCCGATCGGGCCCCCCACCCGCGGGAAGGCAGGGACGTATATATACGCCCATATGCCTGCCCGTGCCATTCTGTCGACGTATATCGTCATGCGGCGGTCGGCAAGTGGGTAAAGCAAATGGGCCTATAGCTGTTATTTTTTATAGATGCGTCTCTGACTGCAATATTCACTTCCTCTCTGGTGCTGTCCATTGGAGGCCTACATGATTTGTGGTCCAGTTCAGGTCTTTTTTTTTTTTTTTTTTGATGAATGACACCCAGTACAAGTAATTTAAACAGAACCTCTATAACAGATGATTCTAGTGTCTGTATAGGAATGAAATGCTTGGGAGAAGGATCGCCGCAGAGAGTCTAGGGGAGGCATCATCCATTCAGCCCAATCTGCTTACCAGACATCAAATCCTCTACTTTGTTGGGGTGGAGAAACCTAATAGATTTTTATACAAAGATGAATAATTTAGACCTCAAAAACAGATACTTCCTGGTCCAGGGAATATGGCATCGTTAGGCAAGTCAATTCAGGAGCACAATGCCCTGCCTATGTGTGGGACACCACCCACCAGATCACATTCCCTCGAAATCTTAACTAACTGAGGATTTCAGAAAATAGAGTTTGAGAAAATCTTCTTACAACCATACTGTATGGATCTGGAACCCTTTACCAGACTTTTTTTTTTTAAACCACTATCAATATCTCACTATTCAAAGCTGTACTTCTGATCTAAGCCACGCCATCAGGAATGATCCAACACCTACAATGTACCTCAAACCAGGCACAAATCACATTTTTATCAGCAGTCTACCTTTTTCATAAATAATCAATTTAAACCTGCTAACTCCAGTACCTTCAATTTATCATAAGCCAAACACAAATGTTACTGCTAACCCATTTATAAATGGCCTTTGAAAGACTGCTTTAGCTGGAGTACTTGCTAGTTTTAGCACAGATAGTCTTTAACTGTGCTTGACCCCAACTCGTTGGACATCAAAGCAAAGAATTAAGGATGGATAGTGGCTTCCAAAAAATGAACAAGCGATTTGTGTATGAACCTGGTCACTTTTCCTAAACCACTAGTGACATTCCTCTAGTTTTAGCTGTGAGTCAACAGGGCAAGTGATTCCCAAACAAGCAAGCCAGGTAGACATGGCACATGAACCAAAGTATTCTGGGTCATTCACAAAAAACTGTTTCAGGTCTTGTGGTTCTGGTACTCACAGCAGACACACAGTAAAGCCCTCCTGATGACTACCTGGATTACCCAAAAAAGGCAGCCTCAGACTTTATACTACTGGTACCCCCTGGTTTATCTCAAGCCAGATTGTCCAAGAAGACTATTTCAGGCCTGGTAGGTCTAGCATCATCATTTGTACCAATCAATTATCAAAATCCAGATAATCTATATATTGTGTCCTGGTAAGCTGAGTCTAATTTATAGAGAAGATGTAAGGAGACCAGGCAACCATGAATGCTTTCCATCAAAACCTGTGCCTTTCATGGAACAGAAATAATCTGATGAATCTAAACCATGCTTCCTAAAAAGTAATTCATGTAAACACTAGTAAAATAAAGTTGTTCAAAATCTGAAGTGCCAAATATACTCTATTTTAATATTTTGTATTCTTGTGTGTTTAGCACATATGCTTTACCTAAAAGCATATACAATACACTCAATGAAGTCTGGGACAAGGGGGGCAGAAGGGGAACCTGCCCTGGGCACAGTGTTGAAGAGTGCGCATTGGGAGCTTCAGTTCCTTCTGTATCTCAGTGACAGGAGGAAAGCTTTGTCTTCTGTCCCCGCCCACCGACCCTCCCATCACCTGTAAGTCTTCAGTGTCTGCCTGAGTCTAGTCCTGCCATTTTCTACATCTTCCATTGGCTTCTGTCCCCACCTGCCAGACCGATTAGCACCTATAAGGCTTTAGTATTATTGGATCTGTCTGGGTCTAGTCCTAGCATTTTCTCTTGGCTTCTGTCCCTGACCACCACCTGTAGCATGTGGGTGGAGCATGCAGGTCCTGAAACCTTACAGGGGGTGGGCAGACCATACAGATACTGAAGCCTTACAAGTGGTGGATGGACCATGCAGATGCTGAAATGCACACAGTTGCAGTGCAGTGGTGCAGCATAGGGGGTTAAAACAGGTGGTGAGGAGGCAACATATATCCTCCTTACCACCTGTCAAACACCTCTGAAAAGCAAGCCAACAATGCTGATCACTTTTCGGGGAAGCGGCGGTCCTTGTGAATCTAGTACCAGGTCCTGCCTAATTGCATACAAATTGAAAGTGTTTAGGTTTGACCTTTATACTTTATGGTTTTGGGAAATTGAAAGGAAAAGTGGTTGAGAAAATGGTGTAATGTATGGCTAGCCTTAGTCTTTCATGGGTCATCGTGGTTCTCAGATAATTCTTTATCAGGGCCACTTTGCTGAACTAACTTTCTCCTGAACAACTAGTGACCATCATGCTCAAATATATTCTAATGCCGCATACACACGACCAGACTTTCCAGCAGAAAAGGTCAGACAGAATCATTCCGTTGGATATTACGATCATGTGTGGACTTCATCAGACTTTTTTCTTTAAAAATTCAGATGGACCTAGAAATAGAATATGTTTCAAATCTGTGCGACTGAATCAATTTCTATTAGGAAAACCGTTCGTCTGTATGCTGGTTTGACGGACCAAATACGATGCAAGGACAGCTATTGGCTACTGGCGATTGAATTTCCTTTTCTAGTCCCGTCATACATCATCACGTTCAGAACAAACGGACTTTGGTCTATTCGTGTGTGGGCAAGTCTGTTCGGTCAGAACTCCATCAGAACTCCATCAGGAAGACTGTAGGACCTTTTCTGCCGGAAAGTCCAGTCGTGTGTACGTGGCATGAGATCTACATTAACACCTGGAAAAGTATCAGCAAGCCCTTCATTGTGTAATAAAACTGCCTGTTGAGATGGAGTGAGACATGACCAGACCTTTTGCAAAAGCTGCAAGCTGGACAATTTCTTCAACTAACACACTACTGAAGTCTTGAGGGAAAATATGTTAATTGTTTTTTTATAAAGGAAGTCTGGTGCCCCCTCTGACAGGGGGACCCTGGGCATTTGTCCCTTTTGTCCACTTGACGCTGCATTTACTGTCTTCTGGTGGCTTCTCTAGCTAGAGGAGTAACAGAGATACCCCTTGCACTGTGTGAAGAGGATAGTTTTAGATGGACTAGTAAAAACATTTCCTATTGGATTTTTTCCTATTCATTTTTTTTTCTATTGGATTAAAAGTTTTACATAAATGAATAAAAGCTGACCATTGTTAGCACCCTGTCAAAAATAGTTTGTCTCATCCCTCTAACTGCCATTTTTGCTGTACAGTCTTTTAAAGGATGTTGTAAAATAAAAAAGTTTACTGGCTGGTAAGGTAACAGGTAAAAAAAAAACTTACGGAGGGACTAATAAAAATAAAAATAAAGACTGCTGTGTTAATTCTACTGACAGACTGCATCATATACAGTATGTCATTTTTTATTTTGTCTTTAGTACCGCTTTAAGTACATCATGAGTGCCTGCTAACCATTGGCTCCTCCACATGCCACTCCCGCCACCTCCATATCCCTGTCCTTCTGCCCCCGACCCCTGTGTGCTTCCCTGCCCCCCTCCCCCCCACAGCACTGAGGGGGTAAGGGGCCGGTAACTGTGTCTTCATTTACCAGTCCCTTCCTTGTCGTAATGAACAGAGTCAGTAATCGGTAACTATCACTGACTGTTTTTTTATTATTATTTATTTATTCATAGCTGGGGCATAGTAAACTATGTTTTCTATGCCTGAGTTATTGAATGAATGGGAGCTCTGTACAGAGCCTTTTCGTTCTATTCATTCTGTGCAGCTGAGGCTGAAGAGAAACGGACTGATGAATCTGTCCGCAGTCCCTTTCTCTGTCTCAAAAGTGAGACATCAGGGATCTGTTTAGATCCCTGATATTTCACCAAAGTCCTAACAAAATATGTTGAAAATAATAAAAAATAAAATCGTGCAATATAAAATAAAATGGGAAAAAATTATAAAAATTAAAACAACAAAAAATACAAAACTACTGGACACCAGTGTGTGTCGGGCCCTTCATGGTTTGTTGCACCAAGGCCCTGAAGGTTCTAGTTATGCCTCTGGCCCTTCCTTTATTTATAGTTCATTGATTAAAAGAAATGTCTCATGAGGGATATACAGGAGCTGCAATTGCTGATTTACTTATAAGGACTCCATCACTGCTTTCTGAAAATGAAACTTCTCTAACTGTTATACTGATTTTCTGGTTTTACTGCTTTCTTAAAGCTGAGGTTTAAAAATAAAAGTCAGCAAATACTGCAGCTGCTGACTTTTAAAATAAAGACACTTACCTGTCCAGGGCGCCCACGATGTCCTCACCCGAAGCTGACCCATCCCTCGGCTCCAGGTGGAGGCGTGGCATCTTCAGTAAGGGAATCAGGAAGTGAATCCTTGCAGCTTTACAGCTTGGATCCCTACTGCGCATGCGTGAGTCACGCTGCGCGTTTTCGCGTTCTGAATGATCCCTGCTGTCTTCTGGGACCTGTGTGTCTCCCAGAAGACAGCGGGGGATGGAGGAGGGGCCGGAGATGCCGTAGATCACCGCGGATTATGCAGCGCTCTTTTGCCAGAAGTGGGAGCAAATACCTGTATTAGACAGGTATCTGCTCTCCCCTCCTCCAAATGTGACATTAGAGGGGGGGAGGGGGGACCGGATCAGCGGAAGTTTTGATTTCTGGATGGAACTCCACTTTAAGGATCCTGGAGAAATGTTCACTGCAAGGATGCCCTGTCCTCTTCCTGTCTCTAAACATCTGACGCTGCAATGGATAACAGCTTGGGGCTTCTAGTCATCTGTGAAAGGGGGTGAGTCAGATCAGTCACAGGATTTTCCCCCAATCACAGATCATGTTACAAACAGTTAAAGCAATGAAAGAACTTTTCTCAATGGAGGAAGAGGAAGGACATGGCGTGTCCCTGTTGAGCCATCAATACTGCTGTTCTGCCTTAAAACCTGAAGATGTTAATCACTACTGTACCGGAAATTCAGCGATAGGAAGAGGATGGGTCATCCCTCCAATATCCAACTGCTTGTACAATGAGGGACCTACTTCATTACAGGTAAGTGACTAAAGCTGTAGAGATTTTTTTTTTTTGCTAAACTTCAGCTTTAAAGTAGAATAAAAATCTAACTATGAAATGGACCTGTAAATATTCCCTCCCCTTTTCTTCCTATTGCCCAGCATGCTGTTTATCACAAATTGCTGTGTGAATACTTTTTTTTACATGTCTTTTATACACGCAATCATGTGACAGCAAAACTCTGAGTTTTCTCTTTAAAGGGGAGCACCAACGACGGAGATGAATTGGATAGAGCAGTGATGTCCCCCATTAGTGGTCTCAATGCTATCTGCTATTGAGAGGGAGAAAAGTCTCTTCCTGACCATTGTAGCATTCTGGGAAGAGGACATGGTGCTCTGCAGTCACATGAATACATGTATAAAACACTGAAATAACATATTTACATAGCGATTTGAGATAAACTGTATGCAGGGTCATGGGGAAAAAAAGGGAGGGAATAATAAAATGTCAGTTTGATAATTAGCTTTCCCTCTACTTTAAAGGAATGGTTCGCATCTAAATTGCACAAAAAAGTGGTTGCAATCCTGTGCGATTCTTGTGTGATTCAGAGTGGCGTGGTTTTCAAACTATTAATTTGAATGGGCTGAAATTGCACCTAAAGTAGTGCATGAACTACTTTAAAAAACACACTGCAACCGGATCACATGGTACTGCAGTACCATGCAATTTGGTGCAGGCAAAAGTACTGGGTTTGGGAATCTGTGTTTGGGGTATCGATAGGAATACATTGATACCCACATAGATCTCATACCCAGTGGGTTTTTAACATGGTACGGGAAAGACGCATGGAAAGCAAGTTTCCCACATTGCATTCTACTGTGAAGAAGCCTTAAAGTCAAATTAAACTTAAAAATGAAAAAAATGCATATAGCGATGGTCTCTAAACTGTAGACTGGGGCTGGATGCGGCCCTTTGCTTGCTTTTATCCAGCCCTTGGGCCATTATTCCCCCTACTGTCAACAACATTGGGGCATAGTTCATGACACTGACAATGAGGCACTATTAATCCCACTTATACCAATGATGTGACACTATTCCTCCCACTAACATCAACAACAGGGCACTATTTCTCTCACTGACACCATCGGCGGGGCACCATTCCTCCCACTGACACCAACGGTGGGGTACCATTCTTCCCACTGACACCATCGGTGGGGCACCATTCCTCCCACTAACACCAATGACAGGGCACCATTCCTCCCACTGACACCAACGACGGGGAACTATTCCTCCCACTGACACTAATGATAGGGCATTTTTCCTCCCGCTAACAACAAAAATTGGATACTATTCCTATCACTGACACCAAAGATGGGACACTATTCCTTCCACCGGAACCAATGATGGTGGACAATTCATCCCACTGACATCAAAGATGGGGCACTATTCCCCCCACTGACATAAAAGATGGGGCACTATTCCTCCCACTGGAAACAATGATGGGGGACTATTCCTTCCACTGACACCAATGATGGGGGACTATTCCTCCCACTGACACCAATGATGGGGGACTATTCCTCCCACTGACACCAAAGATGGCACACTAATACCAAAGAGGGTACACTGTTTACTCTCACTGACGCTGGGACATTTTCTACTCCCGCTGGCCACAGTCCGGTCCTCCTAAAGTCTGAAGGACAGTACACTGGCCCTTTGTTTAGAAGGTTTGGAGACCCCTGACTTATAGGTTTTTTCTTTCATGAGTCCTCCTCTCTGCCTAATTTTTTTTTTTTCTGAATGTACACTAAACAGCACATATGCAGCTCAACATACATTTACAGCATAACTTTGTGCCAAGAAAAATTAAGTTAAGTCATCCTGGTCCAGCCAATCAAGAGGATTGCTTGATCATTTAGGTCAATGGGGCTGTTTGGCTCATAGTTCTTACGCATTGGGCACATTATAAATTGCTGTTTGGCCAAAAAAAGAAAGAAAGAAAAAAAAAAGAAAAAAACATTAAGCATGTGGCAGGATTACCTTATGATTACCTGACAGTGGGTGCTTACCCACACTTGGAAAAGTGAATCACTGCGGATTGTTTTTCAGAGCATGGACTAATGTGAACCTAGCCTAAGTCTGTTAAATGAAAAACACGCATGCACAATTACACACACATAAACAGTAATATGCATATCCAAAAATGCATTTGTGAAACAATGAGGGTTATTTACTAAAGGCAAATCCACTTTGCACTGCAAGTGCACTTTAAGGGCACTTGGAAGTGCAGTCCCTGTAGATCCGAGGGGGATATGCAAGGAAAATAAAAAACAGCATTTTAGCTTGTACATGATTAGATGATAAAATCAGCAGAGCTTCCACTCATTTCAGATCTTCCCCTCAGATTTACAGTGACTGCACTTGTAGTGCAAAGTAGATTTGCCTTTAGTAAATAATCCCCAATGCACAATATAATTTTTGGGTTACACTTCATAAAACAAAACAGAACTTGTACATTATGCTATTCAGTGCTGCCCCCTGGCTGCAACAGTTGAAAAAAAGGGTACTTGCATTTTCTTGTAATTGTGGAGGTATAGCAAAGACGCATAGTTCACTTCAAGCGACATGTGGACGCACTGCTTTGTAGTATCCTTTGGCATTATCACAGTGATAGTTCAGCTCTTCATTTAGTCTGTCCTCTGTGGAGTGACTCTTCCATCCTCTGTGATCCAAGTGCACCTACTAGATTTCTATATCACGCCTGTCTCAGTCATATTACCCCTTATAAGTCTGCTGCCAGATGTTGTGATGGTCAGAGTGAGTCAGAAATCTCAGCAGAACATGTCCAGCTGAAGAGCAACAAGAAAACCACAGAGTACAGGGACACAGCTGTCACATGTCACCAACAATGGGGTTATTGCAGAACGCTCTAAGGAAGGATAATGTCCTTAATCAGGATGAGGAAGAATACTAGAGCCTACATTAAAGGATTAGCTGAGGCGTAAATTGTTAGTGATCACGTGAAAACTGAAATACTGACCATCTAGTAAAAAAAATAGAACTGATATGTAAGCACAATTCTTCTTTGGTGTACTTTTTAATTACTATTAATAGTTTGGCATATACTCAGTGGTCATTAGGAACACCTATCTAGTATCTATACTGGGTTCAGATGACCAGCAACAACACCCAAGCACACTATGGGGTTTATTTACTAAAGCTAACTCCACTTTGTACTACAAGTGCACTTGGAAGTGCAGTCACGATAGATCTGAGGAGGACATGCAAGGAAAATAAAAAACAACATCATTTTTGCTTGTACATGACTGGATGATAAAATCAGCAGAGCTTCCCCTCATTTCAGATCTTCCCCTCAGACCTACAGCGACTGTAATTCCAAGGGCACTTGTAGCGCAAAGTGGATTTATCTTTAGTAAATCAACCCCCATATCATTCAAAAGATACTCAGATTATATTAAAATAGTAAAATCTCATGTATGCTTTTTACCTATAGGTGAGCCTATAATAAAGCCTATCTATATATACTGCAGATATCTCCTAAACGTGACGTGACGTCACTGGCGAATGCACTCTAAAGGAAGGGCATACCTGTTCCTTCAGAGCCGTGCCGTTAACAGTGACTCCTGCGAGCATCCGAGTGACTTCAACACCAGCTCGTCCTTTCATACTAAATTTTGTTAAATTCTGCACTTAGGTGTAGACTAGGCTGCTGCCACCCTTAATGCCCCGTGCACACGATTGTAAATTCCTCCAGCAAAAGTCAGATGAGAGCTTTTGGTCAGACATTCCGACCGTGTATATGCTCCATTGGACTTTTGCTTGCGGAATTCCTGCCAGCAAAAGATTGAGAGCAGGTTCTCAATTTTTCGGTTGGAAAAAGTTCCGATCGGAAATTCCAATTGTCTGTACCAATTCCGGCACGCAAAATTCCTACGCATGCTCGGAAACAATTCAACGCATGCTCTGAAGCATTGAACTTCATTTTCTCAGCTCATCATAGTGTTGTACGTCACCGCGTTCTTGGCGGTCGAAAGTTCAGAGAAGTTTTGTGTGACCGTGTGTATGCAAGCAAGCTTGAGCGGAATTCCGTCGGAAAAACCATCCAAGTTTTTTACTGACGGAAAATCCACGTAAGGGGCTCCAACCGGAGTACCAGTAGTAAAAAAGTTATTATATGAATATAGGGGTAGGTGGTGCTGGCCGTCACCTGAAGAGTGATTCTCCACAATGAGTCACTCTTCCCAGGTGAGTGTGCAATAGATAGGTGAAGAAACACACCTCGTCGCTACCTGAAAGGTGATTCCAAGGTGAATCACTATTTTTGAAAATGAATAGTGAGTGCTAAATCATGTGATTAATCACAAATAAAATAAATATCATGAAGGGCATTCTCACCCTGTACCTAAAACAGGTTATATTAGTAAAGCCCTATTAATTGTGTTAATTGAAACTTGTGTCTCAACCTACATGTGAAAATGAATGTGCTTAGTGTAGTAGTGAATATTCTCACCCATTCATTGATTACTGCCAAACTTCATCCTAAACAATTCATCCCAACTCCTATTTCATAAACTTGCAGCTGGAATTAATTGTATCCAAATTATTAGTGAACATGACTAAATGCATTTAACACATTCTATTACGAAAAAAAAATAATTTTGGTGAAAAAAGTGTGAAAAAAATAATAGTTAGTATTTGATTTTAAGTTCAGTCTTTGAAAGTTTCAAGTGACTTGTGCTTGTCCAAAGTGAATCGTACCTATATAGCAGTTTAGGTAAGTTCCGTGCTTCCCCTTCAGTTCCCTACTCACCAGATCCCTGCACACCTGCAGGGGTAAATTTCATGCAGTGAGTGTAGTAACAATCCTCAAGGCATTCAACTCCTCCTTGGCTCAGCAAACGATGGGGTATCCAAATCCTTGTGCCCCTCCTGGGGTAAGCCTAATAGATTAAGTTGCAGTAATTACCTCCTCCACGGTAAACCTCAAGATATCCTCTATCATCCTGTCAGAAACCATGAATCAGACTTAGCCCTTGTACACACGATCGGAGATTCAGACGGAATGTTTCCTATCGGACCGTCTTGTCGGATATTCCAACTGTGTGTGGTCTGCATCAGACTGTTTCCATCGGAATATCCGACGGACCAACTTTTCCAACTTGCCAGTAAAATTTTCCCACAAAATGCTCCGATCGGACATACTCCGATCATGTGTAGCCTACTCCGACGGACAAAGTGCCACGCATGCTCAGATCAAATTCCTAGACCAAAGCTATTGGCTGCTAGCCTGAATGTAGTCCCGTCCTAACGAAATAACGTCATCACGTTATGTACAATTGGATTTCCGACAACTTAGTCCGACCGTGTGTATGCAACATCACTTCCCGACCTCTTCCGGAATTAATCCGTCGGAATTACTCCGCCGGATTTGGTTCTCGGAATCTCCGACCGTCTGTACAAGGGCTAAGACAGAAGTACAATTAAATCACACTTGTTTATTAATAAATAGATAAAGCATAGTCAAAGCATAGCCAGAGTCCAGTAACCAGGTAGAGTCGTCAGCCAGGCCAGAGTTCAATAACCAGATCGGGTAGTCAGCCAGGCCAGAAGGCAGGGATCCAAGTAGAGCAACAGCAAGCAGGATAAGGAGCCAGAAGGGATGTCAGCAAGCCAGTCTTTAAACAAACCGCAGGAAATGGTTTCTTGTGATGTGACTAAGGCGAAGGCAAAGGTGAAGTGAGCTGGATAGCTTTAAGTAGGCAGGTCAGACGAGCATCATCAGGAACAGCTGATAACTGTGGAGAGAGAAGAGAGCTGGCAATTAGCCGACAGCTGAGCAGCCAGCCCAGAGAAGGAAGGGCAAAGCCAGCCCTGACAGTACCCCCTCCTCAATGATCCCTCTCCCTCGGAGGGCCACCGGGCTTGAGGGGAAACTGTCTATGGAACTTGCGGAGGAGGACCGGGGCATGTACGTCAGAGGATGAAACCCAGGAGCGTTCCTCCGGACCGTTTCCCTTCCAGTGCACCAGGTACTGTATGTGCCCACGGAACCTACGGGAGTCAACAATGGATTGTACCTCATACTCCTCATGGTTCTCAACCTGAATAGGGTGAGGACATGGCACCGAGGTGGTAAATCGGTTACAGACCAACGGTTTCAATAAGGAGACATGAAACACATTTGAGATGCGCATTCTAGGAGGAAGGTCCAACACGTAAGCCACTGGGTTAATCCTGCGAAGGATACGGAAAGGCCCAATAAACCGAGGTGCAAACTTCAGTGAGGGAACACGAAGCCGGAGGTTGCGAGATGACAGCCAGACCCTGTCCCCAACCTGGTAGGAAGGCGCAGGCCGGCGTCTGCGGTCAGCATGGAGTCTGTACAAATCATTAGCATGACGCAAAGCCTCCTGGACTTGTACCCAAGTGGAACAAAGACCACAGAGATGCTCCTCTAACGCAGGAATAATCTGCGGAACAAACGAGTCAGGCAACATGGAAGGTTGGAAAACATAATTCGCCATAAATGGAGACAATCGGGAGGCAGAATTCAAGGCACTGTTGTGAGCAAACTCTGCCGAAGGTAATAGGTCTGACCAGTTGTTATGATGGTCAGAAATATAGCAACGGAGGAATTGCTCCAAGGACTGATTGGCTCGTTCTGCGGCCCCATTAGACTGCGGCTGATACGCAGAAGAGAAAGCAAGCTGGATTGCCAACTGTGCACAAAAGGCTCGCCAGAACCGAGTGACAAACTGACTGCCCCTGTCCGAGACAATCACCTTGGGTAGCCCATGTAAGCGAAAGATCTCCCGAGCAAAAATGGAAGCCAGTTCCTTAGAGGTAGGCAACTTCTTAAGTGGAATACAATGACACATCTTTGAGAACCAGTCAATCACTAGTGATGGATGAACTTCCGACGGGACGTTTCGCGAACGCGGACCGCGAACGCGGCCGATAGTTCGCGAACCGTAACGTTCGCGGCGGGCCCCATTGACTTCAATGGGAGGCGAACTTTGCAAACCTACAGGTCAAATTTGCAGCCACAAAATAATTACTAGCTGTGCAAACATAGTCCCACCACAAGGCCAATGACATAACACATGTATGAGGTGAATCTGGGATCGACAACTACAAGCATTCTTTTTTTATATGCAAAATTGTTGTGACAATTCAGGACTGTGGAGCGCATGAAGGCAATGGAGGAGAGGGAAGGTCAGGGTAGGCAAAGAAGAGGGTGCAGGAGATGATCACCAGCAGCGTGACATACAGCAATGACACCTGCACCGTGATAGAGTCATCTGACACCAGCACCGTGATAGCGAGCACTGACATCAGCAGCGTGACATACAGCAATGACACCTGCACCGTGATAGAGTGATCTGACACCAGCACCGTGATAGAGAGCACTGACATCAGCAGCGTGACATAAAGCACTAACACCAGCACCGTGATATACAGCACTGACAGCAGCACCGTGATAGAGAGCACTGACATCAGCGGCGTGACATACAGCAATGACACCTGCACCGTGATAGAGTCATCTGACACCAGCACCGTGATAGAGAGCACTGACATCAGCAGCGTGACATAAAGCACCGTGATATACAGCACTGACAGTAGCACCGTGATAGAGAGCACTGACATCAGCAGTGTGACATACAGCAATGACACCTGCACCATGATAGAATCATCTGACACCAGCACCGTGATAGAGAGCACTGACATCAGCAGCGTGACATAAAGCACTAACACCAGCACCGTGATATACAGCACTGACACCAGTACCGTGATAGAGAGCACTGACATCAGCAGCATGACATAAAGCACTCACACCAGCACCGTAATATACAGCACTGACAGTCACCGTAAGCAGCCCCAGGAGGAAGTCAGCATAGCACAGGGATGGTGGAAGCCCCTCATAATGAGCATAGCACAGGGATGGTGGGAGCCCCTCATAATGAGCATAGCACAGGGATGGTGGGAGCCCCTCATAATATGCACAGCAGAGGTACAGCCCCAGGAGGAAGTCAGCACAGCACAGGGATGGCGGGAGCCCCTCATAATAAGCAGCCCCAGGAGGATGTCAGCATAGCACAGGGATGGTGGGAGCCCCTCATAATAAGCAGCCCCAGGAGGAAGTCAGCACAGCACAGGGATGGTGGGAGCTCCTCATAATAAGCAGCCCCAGGAGGATGTCAGCATAGCACAGGGATGGTGGGAGCCCCTCATAACAAGCAGCCCCAGGAGGAAGTCAGCACAGCACAGGGATGGTGGGAGCCCCTCATAATGAGCATAGCACAGGGATGGTGGGAGCCCCTCATAATATGCACAGCAGAGGTACAGCCCCAGGAGGAAGTCAGCACAGCACAAGGATGGTGGGAGCCCCTCATAATAAGCAGCCCCAGGAGGAAGTCAGAACAGCACAGGGATGGTGGAAGCCCCTCATAATAAGCAGCCCCAGTAGAAATATGACACCGCTCAACCTCTTCAAACAGGAGGGTACGGGCATATAGTACGGTGTGCTTTTTTTGGACAAGGAAGTGAGCCAAATGAAGAAAGAAGGTCTGTGTGCTCGATTAAAAAAATAGTTTATAGACATATACATGGTCTACTGGTCACATGTGTTGAATTCCTCCGTGATCCATGCCTCATTCATTTTTAGAAATGTGAGGTAGTTAACACTGTCGTGAGCTAGGTGAGTACGCTTATCAGTCACGATCCCCCCTGCTGCGCTGAACGTCCTTTCGGACAGGACACTGGATGAGGGGCAAGCCAACAGTTCGATTGCAAATTGGACAAGCTCTGGCCAGAGGTCAAGCCTGCCCACCCAGCAGTCCAGGGGTTCATCACTCCTCAGAGCGCCCACATCGGCCGTTAACCCGATGTAGTCGGACACCTGACGGTCTAGGCGTTCCCTGATGCTGGATCCGGATGACACCTGTCGATGGGTCGGCTGAAAGAATGACCTCATATCCGAAGTCACCAACACATCTTCAAACCGGCCTCTTCTTGCAGCCGCTGTTGTATTGGTACCCACAACTCCTTCTCTGGGAGTGGGAATTGCTCCTCTGCCAGCGCACACAAAAGCAGAATGCAGCATTTCTCGAAGCAAGGCCTGGAAGTGCTCCATTCTGACAGCCCTCTGTGACGGCGGTAACATTTCCGCCATTTTGTGTTTGTACCGGGGGTCTAAGTACGTTGCCACCCAGTACTGGTCCTTGACCCTTATGCTTTTTATACGGGGGTCCCTATTAAAACACTGGAGCATGAAGGCCCCCATTTGCACTAAACTGGAAGCAGTGTGCTGGCCTGGCTCCTGCTCATCATCCAGGATAATGTCGTCCTCTTCATTCTCCTCTCCCCATCCACGCACAACAACAGGGATCCCAGAAAGGTTTAAAGCATGCTCTTCTTGCTCCTCCTCATCCGCCCCGGCACCATCCTCCTCTGACTCCTCTTCAGACTCCTGTTGTTGACTTGTCTCAGATAGAGTAGCCCCCCCTGGGAATTCATCCAGCATTGCGACTTCCTCATCTTCCCACTCCTGCTCCTCCACAGCTTGATCAATGACACGACGCAATGCACGCTCCATAAAGAAGGCATAAGGTACCATGTCACTGATGGCGCCATGGCTGCGACTGACCAGTTTGGTGATCTCCTCAAATGGCCGCAGAAGTCTGCATGCGTCGCGCATGAGCAGCCACTGGCGCAGTGAAAAAAAAAACAGCCCCCCAGAACCTGTTCTGCCGCAGAGTTCATACAGGTAGACGTTAACTGCACATTTCTGCTAGAGCAGCCTATCAAGCATATAGAAGGTTGAGTTCCATCACGTCGGGCAATCGCAAATAAGACGTCTGACCGGCAGATTGTGTCGCCGCTGAATGTCAGCAAGGCGAGCCATGGCCGTGTAAGATCTTCTGAAATGGGCCGAGATTTTCCTTGCCTGCCGCAAGATGTCCTGGACCCCAGGGTATTTGACAACGAATCGCTGCACGACCAAGTTTAAGACGTGTGCCATGCATGGCACGTGCGTCATTTTGCTCTGTTTCAATGCGCTAAGCAGATTGGCACCGTTGTCACACATCACTTTACCAACTGTCAAATTGAGCGGTGTTAGCCACTGATCTGCCTGTGAATGCAAAGCTGAAAGGAGTGCCGGGCTAGTGTGGCTCTTGGCTTCCAGGCACAACAGATGCAGCACGGCATGGCAACGTCTCACCTGGCATGTCGAATAGGTTCTGGGGAGCTTGGGCGGCGCAGCGGAAGAGACGCTAGCAGCGAAAAAGGAGGAGTCAGCCGAGGAGGAGAGGGAGGAGGATGGAGTAGGAGGAGGAGAAGAAGAGCCAGGCCTGCATGCAATCCGTGGCGGTAAAACCAAATCTACACGGGTGCCAAGGGTTACATGCTTGACGGCCGTCAGAATGTTCACCCAGTGGCCAGTAAAAGTGATATACCTTCCCTGCCCGTGTTTGCTAGACCACGTGTCTGTGGTCAGATGTATCTTGGCACCGACACTGTGTGCCAGAGATACATTCACTTGCCGCTGAACATGGTCATATAGCTCTGGGATGCCCTTCTGTGAGAAATACTTCCTTCCTGGGACCTTCCATTGTGGTGTTCCAATGGCCACAAATTTTCGAAAGGCCTCCGAGTCCACCAGTTTATATGGCAGTAGTTGGCGGGCTATCAGTTCTGACAAGCCAGCCGTCAACCGTTGGGCAAGAGGGTTATCCGGCATCATCATTTTTTTACGCTCGAACATTAGGCCCACAGAAGCCTGCCTTTTTGCAGAAAAACGTGAGCTTGGCGTGATGGAAGGTGGAGTGGAGGACAATTGTGAGGAGAGAGGAGAAGGAGAAGTAGAAGACGAGGCTGGACGGTGAGAGCCTGGAGTGTGGCTTTGTGTGTTCCGTTGCTCCCACTGGGCTCGGTGATGGCTGCTCATGTGCTTTCTTAAGGTGGTCGTCCCTAGGTGAGTGTTGGGCTTACCGCGACTAATGCGTTGACTGCAAAGATTGCAGATGGCAACGCTATTGTCAGCAGCGGACATGTTAAAAAAAACCCACACTGCGGAGCCATGTGCCGGTGTCCTGGGAGCATCTGATGTGACCGTACATGGTCGATGACTCGCTCCTGATACATTTGCAGTCTGCTTTGTCCCTCCTGTGCAATATAAGTTATTCCTGCTTCTCCTCCCTATCTGCTGGTCCATATCTCCCTCTGAACTCCCCTCCTCTTCCTCTCTTGTGGGCACCCACGTGACATCACTAGACACGTCCTCATCGACGTCACCTTCCCCACCGCTATAAGTAGAGATCTCGGAGTAGGCAGCAACACCGGGGACCAACCTCCTCCTTGGGCTGATCTGAGTACTGTCGACAGACTGCTGAGTAGCGGTTGTTGCTACCTCCTCTTCCTGATCCAATACCAAGAGTGGCTCCGCATCAGAAATGTCTTGATATGGATCGGAAAATAATTCCTGTGACTCAAGCGGAAGGTATGTGGTGGTGGTGGTGTTGTTGGTGGTAGTGTCTTTGGGGGTGCACATAGCAGAGAGTGAAGAAGAGGGTGCAGATCCAGAGGATGAGGAGGGTGCAGAAGAGTAAGGCTGAGTGAGCCACTCAACCAAGTCTGGTGCATCCTTTAAAGTAATTGAACGCACCTTCTGCAACTTCCCACTTTGGCTCAAGCCTGTTGCTCCTGCCCTACCCCTACCACCCCTGCGGAAGGGCCTGCCTCTTCCTCTGCCTGTCATTTTTTAAATGACCCTGTGACAAAACTCTCAGTCCCTATACTGATAAAGGACTGCTGCAGTATAGGGCAGCAGTCAGCAGTAGTGCACCTCAACCCTATGTATTGTGGACCTATACCAGTCCTTAAGGAATAGCAGACTGTACCTCACTCAACCCTATGTACTGTAGCACCCTAGACCTTACCAGTCCTTATAAGGACCTTTGTGGAACAAGTAGGTTGTGAATGATTAGCAGACTGTACCTCAGTCCCTATACTCATAAAGGACTGCTGCAGTATAGGGCAGCAGTCAGCAGTAGTGCACCTCAACCCTATGTATTGTGGACCTATACCAGTCCTTAAGGAATAGCAGACTGTACCTCACTCAACCCTATGTACTGTAGCACCCTAGACCTTACCAGTCCTTATAAGGACCTTTGTGGAACTAGTAGGTTGTGAATGATTAGCAGACTGTACCTCAGTCCCTATACTGATAAAGGACTGCTGCAGTATAGGGAAGCAGTCAGCAGTAGTGCACCTCAACCCTATGTATTGTGGACCTATACCAGTCCTTAAGAAATAGCAGACTGTACCTCACTCAACCCTATGTACTGTAGCACCCTAGACCTTACCAGTCCTTATAAGGACCTTTGTGGAACAAGTAGGTTGTGAATGATTAGCAGACTGTACCTCAGTTCCTATACTGATAAAGGACTGCTGCAGTATAGGGCAGCAGTCAGCAGTAGTGCACCTCAACCCTATGTATTGTGGACCTATACCAGTCCTTAAGGAATAGCAGACTGTACCTCACTCAACCCTATGTACTGTAGCACCCTAGACCTTACCAGTCCTTATAAGGACCTTTGTGGAACAAGTAGGTTGTGAATGATTAGCAGACTGTACCTCAGTCCCTATACTCATAAAGGACTGCTGCAGTATAGGGCAGCAGTCAGCAGTAGTGCACCTCAACCCTATGTATTGTGGACCTATACCAGTCCTTAAGGAATAGCAGACTGTACCTCACTCAACCCTATGTACTGTAGCACCCTAGACCTTACCAGTCCTTATAAGGACCTTTGTGGAACAAGTAGGTTGTGAATGATTAGCAGACTGTACCTCAGTCCCTATACTCATAAAGGACTGCTGCAGTATAGGGCAGCAGTCAGCAGTAGTGCACCTCAACCCTATGTATTGTGGACCTATACCAGTCCTTAAGGAATAGCAGACTGTACCTCACTCAACCATATGTACTGTAGCACCCTAGACCTTACCAGTCCTTATAAGGACCTTTGTGGAACAAGTAGGTTGTGAATGATTAGCAGACTGTACCTCAGTCCCTATACTGATAAAGGACTGCTGCAGTATAGGGAAGCAGTCAGCAGTAGTGCACCTCAACCCTATGTATTGTGGACCTATACCAGTCCTTAAGAAATAGCAGACTGTACCTCACTCAACCCTATGTACTGTAGCACCCTAGACCTTACCAGTCCTTATAAGGACCTTTGTGGAACAAGTAGGTTGTGAATGATTAGCAGACTGTACCTCAGTTCCTATACTGATAAAGGACTGCTGCAGTATAGGGCAGCAGTCAGCAGTAGTGCACCTCAACCCTATGTATTGTGGACCTATACCAGTCCTTAAGGAATAGCAGACTGTACCTCACTCAACCCTATGTACTGTAGCACCCTAGACCTTACCAGTCCTTATAAGGACCTTTGTGGAACAAGTAGGTTGTGAATGATTAGCAGACTGTACCTCAGTCCCTATACTGATAAAGGACTACTGCAGCAGAAGGGCAGCAGTCAAGTATAATATTATTTCTATATTTGGAAGAAAGAATATTATACATGTACAAGCCTATTATCATACCAGTCCTGAAAAGAACCTTTGTGGATCTAATAGTAACAGCTACTGATTAAACTGACTGTCCCTTACTGCCTCACACACAGCTTCCTGCCTGTCCCTATTTAAACTGACAAAACAGAGGCTGCTGGAACAATAACTTGAATAGCACTTTTGTGGACCTAATAGTAACAGCTAATGATTAAACTGACTGTCCCTGCAGCACACAGCATCCTGTCCCTCTCTCTACACTGAAAAGAGACAGGCTGCTGCAACAATCAGTAGCACAGCAGTGCCTCAAACCTATATCCTGAACTACACCTAACACCTATACCAGTCCTGAAAAGAACTTTTGTGGACCTGATAGCTAGTGATTTGGGTCACTGCAATCTCTCCCTGCTCCACACAGCAACCTCTCCCTATAGTGACAGAATTAAAATGGCCGCCGGATCGGGTCTCTTTATAAGTTAGGGGGAAAGTCCAAGTGTCCATGTGCTGTAATGTTTCAATTGGCTGTCCTGTACCCCATGATGGATGTGTCATCATAGGTCAAAGTTCTTTTACACAGTAAACACAGAAGTCCGCCGGGCGAACGGCGGCAATAGTCCGCCGATTGGGCGGACGGCGAACAGCCAAAATTCGTCGCAAAACGACCGCCGGGCAAACCGTTTGGCCATCCCTATCAATCACCATAAGGATAACAGTGTTGCCTTGGGAGTTGGGCAACTCCACAATGAAATCCATAGACAGGTGAGTCCATTGCCTCTCTCCATTGGGTATGGGTTGTAGGAGACCCACTGGAAGGTGTCATGGAGTCTTACTCTGAGCACACACGGGACAGGCAGCTACGAAGGCAGTAACATCAGCCCGTAGACTAGGCCACCAGAATTGTTGGGAAATGGCCCAAATGAGTTGATTCTTCCCAGGATGGCCAGCAGCCTTGGGAGAATGGTAAGTCTGGAGCATAGCAGTACGGAGACTCCCCGGGGCAAAGCAGCGGTCACAAGGTTTCTCAGGAGGAGCATGGACCTGAGCAGCAAGAATTTTGTCACCCAAAGGAGAAGTAAGACTGGTGTGAACTGTAGCCAAGATACGATCAGGAGGAATCATAGGAACCAGAACCGACTCCGACTTGGAAGTGGAGGAAAATTGTCGTGACAAGACATTAGCCCTTACATTCTTAGTATCGGGTAAGAATGAGACAATGTAATTAAAGCTTGACAAGAAAAGAGCCCATCGCGCCCCGGGAGAGAGTCCCTTAGCCTCAGACAAGAATGTAAGATTCTAATCGTCAGTAAGAATAAGAACAGGCACAGTGGTACCTTCAAGGAGATGACTCCATTCTTTCAGGGCTAAAATGATCGCCAACAGCTCTCTGTCACCAATCTTATAATTGCACTCAGCAGGTGACAATTTCTTGGAAAAGTAGCCACACGGATGCATAGCGCTCTCAGAGTTAGGACGTTGAGACAGAAGGGCACCAACTCCAGTCTCAGAAGCATTACCTTCTAGGATAAAAGGCAACGTAGGATCAGGATGTGCCAACACAGGAGCAGAAACAAAGGCAGCCTTGAGAGTCTCAAAGGCCTTAATGGACTCCGGAGACCAACTCTGTGTGTTACCGTCCTTTCTGGTCATATCAGTCAGGGGCTTGATCAGAGACGAGTTACGAATAAACTTCCGATAGTTGTTGGCAAAGCCCAAGAAACGCTGCAGAGGACGTAAGCCCACGGGTCGAAGCCACTGTAGGACTGCTGAAAGTTTCTCTGGGTCCATCGAAAAACCAGCAGTGCAAATGACAAAGCCCAGGAATGTAACCTGTTCACAATGGAACTCGCACTTTTCCAGTTTACAATAGAGATTGTTCTCTCTTATTTTCTGAAGCACACAACAGACATCTGTGTGGTGGCTCTCCAGGGACTTGGAAAATATGAGGATATCATCGAGATAAACCACCACACATAACTGCAACAAATCTCGGAGGACATTGTTAATAAATTCCTGGAAAATTGCCGGGGCGTTACAAAGTTCAATAGGGTTCTGGTATTAAATGCAGTTTTCCACTCGTCGCCCTCCTTAATGGGCACGGGATTGTATGCCCATCTCAAGTCAAGCTTTGTGAAAACCGTTCCTCCCTTGAGGTGGTCAAATAACTCTGTAATCAATGGAATCGGGTAGGCATTCTTAATCGTGACACGATTGAGACCCCTATAATCTATACAAGGTCTCAGTTCACTGCTCTTCTTTTTCCCAAAGAAGAAACTAGCACCAGCAGGAGACGAGGATTTGCGGATGAAACCTTGAGAAAGTGCATCAGCAACATACTCCTCCATGGCCTTATCCTCCAAGACCGACAAAGGGTAAACCCGGCCACGAGGAAGTATGGCACCAGGTTGAAGATCAATTGCGCAATCATAAGACCGGTGTGGAGGCAAACTACCGGCTTGACCTTTATCAAAGACATCACTAAAATCGTGGTACTCCTCCGGCAGGAAGGGTAGTGAAGAGGTGCACAGGACCTTGGATACCTTCAGGAAGCATGTCTCACTGCATTGTGGTGACCAGGAGAGAACCTCAGCACGGAGCCAATCAAAAGATGGGTTGTGCCTCTGTAACCAAGGATAACCAATAACCAGCGGAAACCTGGGTGAGGAAATAACTTGGAATTGGATTATCTCATGGTGAAGAGCCCCTACGGCCATGGACAACGGAACCGTCTCATGAGTCACATGGGCAGGCTGTAAAGGTCTCCCATCAAGAGCCTCAATGACAAGTGTAGTGTCACGCAGCTGCAGCGGAATCGAGTTCTGCGAAACAAATGCAGCATCAATGAACAGGCCTGCAGCCCCAGAGTCGATTAGAGCCTGTATCTTGATGGACGAGTCAGCCCAAGAAAGGGTGACCAAAACCAGTGCCATCTGCCCCCACTGCCACCTGTCATCAGTGCCATCTGTCCCCAGTGCCACATGTCATCAGTGCCATCTGTCCCCAGTGTCATCTGTCATCAGTACCATCTGTCATCAGTGCCATCTGTCCCCAGTGCCACGTATAAGTGCCATCTGCCATCAGTGCCACCTGTCATCAGTGCCACAATAGTCCCACGTGTCATCAGTGCCACATAGTGCCATCTGTCATCAGTGACACATCAATGCCACATAGTGCCATCTGTCATCAGTGCCATATCAGTGTCACGTGTCACCAGTGCCACATATTAGTGCCATCTGTCATCAGTGTCACGTATCAGTGCCATCTGTCATCAGTGCCACCTGTCAGTGTCACATGCCATCTATTATCAGTGTCACGTGCCATCAGTGCCACGTATTAGTGCCATGTGTCATCAGTGCCATCTGTCATCAGTGCCACATATTAGTGCCATCTGTCAGTGTCACGTGTCATCAGTGCCACGTATTAGTGGCATATGTCATCAGTGCCATGTATCAGTGCCACCTGTCATCAGTGCCACATCGGTGTCACGTGTCATTGTCCTGGTGCTCCAGGGCCTTCAAAAGTGTAATAGGTAGTCAACAAGTTAGATGTGTAATTTATGCTCCTAGAACACGTGATGGTGCTTCCTGCATGTTGGGCCTCTCTATGTGGCCAGGCTGTGGAAAAGTCCCACACATGTGGTATCGTAATACTCAGGAGGAGTAGCAGAATTTATTTTGGGGCATTATTTGTGGTATACACATGCCATGTGAGAGAAATAACCTATTACAATGACAATTTTGTGGAAAAAATTTAAATAAAATAAAAAAATCTTAATTTTGCAAAGAATTGTGGGAAAAAATGACAACATCAAAAAGCTCACCATTCCTCTTACTAAATAGGGATGGCCGAACTGTTCGCCCGGCAGTCGTTTCGCGGCGAATTTCGGCTGTTCGCCGTCCGACCGATCGGTGGACTATTGCCGCCGTTCGCCCGGCGGACTTCCGTGTTTACTGTGTAAAAGAACTTTGACCTATGATGACACATCCATCATGGGGTACAGGACAGCCAATTGAGACATTACAGCACATGGACACTTGGACATTCCCCCTAACTTATAAATAGACCCGATCCGGCGGCCATTTTACATTCTTTCGTATGTCACTATAGGGAGAGGTTGCTGTGTGGAGCAGGGAGAGACTTCAGTGACCCAAATCGATAGCTATTAGGTCCACAAAAGTTCTTTTCAGGACTGGTATGGTATAGGTGTTAGGTGTAGTTCAGAATATAGGTTTGAGGCACTGCTGTGCTAGTGATTGTTGCAGCAGCCTGTCTTTTGTCAGTGTAGAGAGAGGGACAGGACGCTGTGTGCAGCAGGGACAGTCAGTTTAATCATTAGCTGTTACTATTAGGTCCACAAAAGTCCTCGTCACAGAGGGCTGTCAGAATGGAGCACTTCCAGGCCTTGCTTGGAGAAATGCTGCATTCTGCTTTTGCGTGCGCTGGCAGAGGAGCAATTCCCACTCCCAGAGAAGGAATTGCGGGTACCAATCCAACAGCGTCTGCAAGAAGAGGCCGGTTTGAAGATGTGTTGGTGACTTCGGATATGAGGTAATTCTTCCAGCCGACCCATCGACAGGTGTCATCCGGATCCAGCATCAGGGAACGCCTAGACCGTCAGGTGTCCGACTACATCGGGTTAACGGCCGATGTGGACGCTCTGAGGAGTGATGAACCCCTGGACTACTGGGTGGGCAGGCTTGACCAATTTGCAATCGAACTTTGGGCTTGCCCCTCGTCCAGTGTCCTGTCCGAAAGGACGTTCAGCGCAGCAGGGGGGATCGTGACCGATAAGCGTACTCGCCTAGCTCATGACAGTGTTAACTACCTCACATTTCTAAAAATGAATGAGGCATGGATCTCAGAGGAATTAAACACATGTGACCAGTAGACCATGTATATGTCTATAAACAATTTTTTTAATCGAGCAGACAGATCTTCTTTCTTCATTTGGCTCACTTCCTTGTCCAAAAAAAGCACACCGTACTATATGAACATACCCTCCTGTTTGAAGAGGTTGAGCGGTGTCATATTTCTACTAGGGCTGCTTATTATGAGGGGCTCCCACCATCCCTGTGCTGTGCTGACTTCCTACTGGGGCTGTACCTCTGCTGTGCATATTATTAGGGGCTCCCACCATCCCTGTGCTATGCTCATTATGAGGGGCTCCCACCATCCCTGTGCTGTGCTGACTTCCTCCTGGGGCTGCTTATTATGAGGGGCTCCCACCATCCCTGTGCTATGCTGACTTCCTCCTGGGGCTGCTTATTATGAGGGGCTCCCACCATCCCTGTGCTATGCTGACATCCTCCTGGGGCTGCTTATAATGAGGGGCTCCCACCATCCCTGTGCTGTGCTGACTTCCTCCTGGGGCTGCTTATTATGAGGGGCTACCACCATCCCTGTGCTGTGCTGACTTTCTCCTAGGGCTGCTTATTATGAGGGGCTCCCACCATCCCTGTGCTATGCTGACATCCTCTTGGGGCTGCTTATTATATGGGGCTCCCACCATCCCTGTGCTGACTTCCTCCTGGGGCTGTACCTCTGCTGTGCATATTATGAGGGGCTCCCACCATCCCTGTGCTGTGCTGACTTCCTCCTGGGGCTGCTTATTATGAGGGGCTCCCACCATCCCTGTGCTGACTTCCTCCTGGGGCTGTACCTCTGCTGTGCATATTATGAGGGGCTCCCACCATCCCTGTGCTATGCTCATTATGAGGGGCTCCCACCATCCCTGTGCTGACTTCCTTCTGGGGCTGCTTATTATGAGGGGCTCCCACCATCCCTGTGCTGTGCTGACTTCCTCCTGGGGCTGCTTATTATGAGGGGCTCCCACCATCCCTGTGCTGACTTCCTCCTGGGGCTGTACCTCTGCTGTGCATATTATGAGGGGCTCCCACCATCCCTGTGCTATGCTCATTATGAGGGGCTCCCACCATCCCTGTGCTGTACTGACTTCCTCCTGGGGCTGCTTATTATGAGGGGCTCCCACCATCCCTGTGCTGTGCTGACTTCCTCCTGGGGCTGCTTACGGTGCAGGTGTCAGTGCTGTATATCACGGTGCTGGTGTCAGTGCTGTATATCACGGTGCTGGTGTCAGTGCTTTATGTCACGCTGCTGATGTCAGTGCTCTCTATCACGGTGCTGGTGTCATTGCTGTATGTCACGCTGCTGATGTCAGTGCTCTCTATCACGGTGCTGGTGTCAGTGCTGTATATCACGGTGCTGGTGTCAGTGCTTTATGTCACGCTGCTGATGTCAGTGCTCTCTATCACGGTGCTGGTGTCAGATCACTCTATCACGGTGCAGGTGTCATTGCTGTATGTCACGCTGCTGATGTCAGTGCTCTCTATCACGGTGCTGGTGTCAGTGCTGTATATCACGGTGCTGGTGTTAGTGCTTTATGTCACGCTGCTGATGTCAGTGCTCTCTATCACGGTGCTGGTGTCAGATCACTCTATCACGGTGCAGGTGTCATTGCTGTATGTCACGTTGCTGATGTCAGTGCTCTCTATTACAGTGCTGGTGTCAGTGCTGTATATCACGATGCTGGTGTCAGTGCTTTATGTCACGCTGCTGATGTCAGTGCTCTCTATCACGGTGCTGGTGTCAGATCACTCTATCAAGGTGCAGGTGTCATTGCTGTATGTCACGCTGCTGATGTCAGTGCTCTCTATCACGGTGCTGGTGTCAGATGACTCTATCACGGTGCAGGTGTCATTGCTGTATGTCACGCTGCTGGTGATCATCTCCTGCACCCTCTTCTTTGCCTACCCTGACCTTCCCTCTCCTCCATTGCCTTCATGCGCTCCACAGTCCTGAATTGTCACAACAATTTCACATATAAAAAAAGAATGCTTGTAGTTGTCGAACCCAGATTCACCTCATACATGTGTTATGTCATTGGCCATGTGGTGGGACTATGTTTGCACAGCTAGTAATTATTTTGTGGCTGCAAATTTGACCTGTAGGTTTGCAAAGTTCGCCTCCCATTGAAGTCAAATGTTACGGGTTCGCGAACGATCGGCCGCGTTCGCGAAACGTCCTGTCAGAAGTTCGTCCATCACTATTACTAAATACCTTGGAATGTCTACTTTCAAAAAAGGGGTCATTTGGGGGGTATTTGTACTTTCCTGGCTTGTTCGGGTCACAAGAAACGAGATAGGCCACCAGTACATCAGATGTGATCAATTTTTTATGATTCGCACCACAGCTTGTAGACTCTCTAACTTTCACAAAGACCAAATAATATCCACTAATTTGGGTTATTTTTACCAAAGATATGTAGCAGTATAAATTGTGCCCAGAATTTATGAAGAAAAATTAATAATTGCTCCTGGGTTTCATCCTCTGACGTACATGCCCCGGTCCTCCTCCACGAGTTCCATAGACGGTTTCCCCTCAAGCCCGGTGGGCTGGCTGCTCAGCTGTCGGCTAATTGCCAGCTCTCATGTCTCTCCACAGTCACCCAGCTGTTCCTGATCCTACTCGTCGGACCTGCCTACTTAAAGCTGTCCTGCTCACTGCATCTCTGCCTTCGCCTTGGTCACATCACAAGAAACCATCTACTGTGGTTCCGTTTAAAGACTGGCTTGCTGACATCCCTGCTGGCTCCTTATCCTGCTTGCTGTTGCTCCACTTGGATCCCTGACTTCTGGCCTGGCTGATTACCTGATCTGGTTATTGAAATCTGGACTGGCTGACTACTCGATCCGGTTACTGGACTCTGGCTATGCTTTTACTACGCTTACTCTATTTAACTTTTTAAACAAGTGTGATTTAATTGTACTTCTGTCTCGGTCTGGTTCATGGTTTCTGACAAATAGGTAATAGTGGGGGGGGGGGACACATAGTAGGTAATAGTGGTGGGGGGGACACATAGGTAATAGTGGTGGTGGGGGGGACACTTAGTAGGTAATAGTGGTGGTGGGGGGGACACTTAGTAGGTAATAGTGGGGGGGCACATAGTAGGCAATAGGGGAGACACATAGTAGGTAATAGTAGGGGGGCACATGGTGGGTAATAGTGGAGGAGTGGGGGGGGGACACATAGTAGGTAATATTGGGGGTTGGGGGACATATAGTAAGTAATATTGGGGGACACATAGTAGGTAATAGTGGGGGCTGGGGGACATATAGTAGATAATAATGGGGGGGACACATAGTAGGTAATATCGGGGGTTGGAGGTCACATAGGAGGTAATAGTGGGGGTACATAGTATGTAATAGTGGGGGGGGCGACACATAGTAGGTAATAGTGGAGGGGGAGACAAATAGTAGGTAATATTGGGGGTTGGAGGACACATAGTAGGTGATGCTGGGGGGGGGGGGGGACAGTAGATAATAGTGGGGAGGACACATAGTGGGTAATATTGGGGGTTGGGGACACATAGTAATAGTGGGGGTTAGGGGACACATAGTAGGTAATAGTGGGGGGGGGGGCATATAGTAGGTAATAGCGGGGGTTGGGGGACAAGAACAAACAGTAGGTGATAGTAGCGGGGCAGTACACTAGAGCACAACCACACCATCCCCTCGCCTTCCTTCCTTCCTTCCCCCTCCACACACTCACAGACAATCCTGACGGGGTTGGGTGGGCGGGGACTATGGACCGGAAGCTGAGTGGTGGCCGCAGCGGAAGTGTGCTCAGGTGCTGAAGCCGGTCTTCTCATAGTGTACGGAGCACGCCGGGAAACATGTCTAATCCGAGCCCGAACAACAGGCCGTCCAACCCCAGCAATCCGCGGGTGTTCTTTGATATAGATATTGGAGGGGAGCCAGGTGAGAAGGAATAGGCGCCATCTTCATCACTCCGGCCAGTATAGGATCTCCCTGAGATATGTGGGGAATCTGTAGATGTACTGGGGGAACACAGGCCCAGCATCGGCCTCTATGTGAGGGACTGGCTGGCACTATCACAGGATGACACCTATGGTCTGCACGCTGCCATGTGTGTGTGTGTCATGTCCTCCATTGTGCTGTGTCTGTCCTGATCCTCAGTGTAGGGACATACCCCACTGCAGTGTAGGGACATACTGCATTGCATGATGACTGGGATCCTCAGTGTAGGGACATACCCCATTGCAGTGTAGGGACATACTGCATTGCATGATGACTGGGATCCTCAGTGTAGGGACATACCCCATTGCAGTGTAGGGACATACTGCATTGCATGATGACTGGGATCCTCAGTGTAGGGACATCCTGCATTGCATGATGACTGGGATCCTCAGTGTAGGGACATACCCCATTGCAGTGTAGGGACATACTGCATTGCATGATGACTGGGATCCTCAGTGAAGGGACATGCTGCATAATGACTGGGATCCTAAGTGTAGGGACATGCTGCATAATGACTGGGATCCTCAGTGTAGGGACATGCTGCATTGCATGATGACTGGGATCCTCAGTGTAGGGACATGCTGCATTGCATGATGACTGGGATCTTCAGTGTAGAGACATGCTGCATTGTATGAGTGGGGGGGGCTTTGTGGAAGTAAAAAGCACATGGACTACACTAGTCTATTATTAGAATGCAAGCTCCTGAATCAGAACAGTGTTATCTCATATACATAGGTCATGTCATGTTATTTCTGTTTGTGACTCCATAAGGCAGATTCTTCCTCCCTTCCTGTCCCTCTGCTGGCCATACAAGAAATTGAAGGCAGTCCTTTCCAGGACAGAAAGGCACAGACGGCAGTGATAAGTAACTCCCCGTAATCATGTTAGGGACATGCCGCATTGCATGATGACTGGGATCCTCACAGTGTAGGGACATGCCGCATTGCATGATGACTGGGATCCTCACAGTGTAGGGACATGCCGCATTGCATGATGACTGGGATCCTCACAGTGTAGGGACATGCCGCATTGCATGATGACTGGGATCCTCACAGTGTAGGGACATGCCGCATTGCATGATGACTGGGATCCTCACAGTGTAGGGACATGGCGCATTGCATGATGACTGGGATCCTCACAGTGTAGGGACATGGCGCATTGCATGATGACTGGGATCCTCACAGTGTAGGGACATGGCGCATTGCATGATGACTGGGATCCTCACAGTGTAGGGACATGGCGCATTGCATGATGACTGGGATCCTCACAGTGTAGGGACATGGCGCATTGCATGATGACTGGGATCCTCACAGTGTAGGGACATGGCGCATTGCATGATGACTGGGATCCTCACAGTGTAGGGACATGGCGCATTGCATGATGACTGGGATCCTCACAGTGTAGGGACATGGCGCATTGCATGATGACTGGGATCCTCACAGTGTAGGGACATGGCGCATTGCATGATGACTGGGATCCTCACAGTGTAGGGACATGGCGCATTGCATGATGACTGGGATCCTCACAGTGTAGGGACATGGCGCATTGCATGATGACTGGGATCCTCACAGTGTAGGGACATGGCGCATTGCATGATGACTGGGATCCTCACAGTGTAGGGACATGGCGCATTGCATGATGACTGGGATCCTCACAGTGTAGGGACATGGCGCATTGCATGATGACTGGGATCCTCACAGTGTAGGGACATGGCGCATTGCATGATGACTGGGATCCTCACAGTGTAGGGACATGGCGCATTGCATGATGACTGGGATCCTCACAGTGTAGGGACATGCCGCATTGCATGATGACTGGGATCCTCAGTGTAGGGACATGCCTCTTTGCATGATGGGGGGGGGGGCTTTGGGGAAGTAAAAAGCACATGGACTACACTAATCTATTATTAAAATGCAAGCTCCTGGATCAGAACAGTGTTCTCTCATATACATAGGTCACCTTATGTTATTTCTGTTTGTGACTCAATAAGGGAGATTCTCCCTCACTTCCTGTCCCTCTGCTGGCCATACAAGAAATTGAAGGCGTTCCTTTCCAGGACAGAAAGGCACAGACAGCAGTGATAAGTGACTCAATCCTATTGCTAATGCCATAAGTGACTCAATCCTATTGCTAATGCCATGTTTTGTCTTCATTGGAGAGACTATTATTCCTGAAACAAGTAACACAGATGGCAGTATAAAGGAAAAGAGACTCTGACCTGGGTGGGGATCAGCAACTGCTCAGTTATTGCAGCTATGACAGGACTCAAAATTTAAAGTCCTGAGCTACTAGCCAGGCCTCAAGGGTCACTCGCCACCAGCTGCCCCACCCTAATTCTGCAACTAAACATGCCCTCATAAATTCTCATGAAATGACATTTAAATGTTTTATGCAGAATTACGTTATTAAAATAAATATTAACAACTTCACCTGTGCCCACCAATGCAGCCTGCCTGTGCAGGGGAGGGGAGGAACAGGAGAGCCGCCCTGATCATCAGAGCCAGTCCTCAAATTTCACTCGCAAAATGTGAGCAGGCGAGTGAAGTTTTTGAGGGCTGACCTATGAGATGGGTACCTTACTTTCAATGCTCACATTTCAGCCACCTTTCTCTGATTGGCTGAGCAGTGGATCTGCAGTTGGTTGGCAAGTGTTTACCTGGCATGGTGCACTGCTGCTGCTGGAGCTAATGGGGCACAGCGAGGGCTGAATGAAGGCAACATATGGGGGCTGCTTAGAGCTGCACGATTCTGGCTAAAATGAGAATCCCGATTAATTTTTTTTTTTTTTTTAGAAGACAAATTACAATTCTCACGCCGTAACATCATCTATCACATTAAACAAAACATTTTTTTTTTTTACTCATTGAAGTGTATTTTTTCCCATAAAATTGTTTTCGAAAGACCACTGTGCAAATACAGTGTGGCATAAAATATTGCAACAATCGCCATTTGATTCCCTAGGGCAGTGATGGCGAACCTTGGCACCCCAGATGTTTTGGAACTACATTTCCAATGATGCTCATGCACTCTGCAGTGTAGTTGAGCATCATGGGAAATCTAGTTCCAAAACATCTGGGGTGCCAAGGTTCGCCATCACTGCCCTAGGGGGTCTGCTAAAAATAAAAATGATTTTATATATAATGTTTGGGTGTTCCAAGTAATTTTCTAGCAAAAAAAAAAAAAAGGTTTAGACTTTAAGTGGTTAAACTTCCAGCATTTACACACACATTTTATCCCTTTGCTCTGAGGAGGAAGAGTTACAATGTTTCTACTTATCTACTAGCAGAGACAATGTTGTTAAAAACTTGGCAGACTGCCAGAGTGAGCAGAGAAGTCTCTACACTTGTTACATGAAAGTATTGGGAAACTCTGCAATAGAGATTGTGAGGAGGGTTGATCGAGATTGTAATTTTTGTTTTGTTTTTTATGATTAATTGTGCAGCGCTAGTGATGCTACAACTTGGGATAAGAAGTGGTGAGGTCCTTGTTGGGTGTCATCCACACTTTATTGATGTTGCTAGTACTGACCCTCGAAACCACCCCACGCATTGCTGTGACAGCTTGAACTCAGCCAGGATTGGATTAGGGCTAATATGTTCTGGCCACAATACAAACAGCCGGTTTGTGGTTTTTAGGTACTGTGAAACATATCAAATTCCCCCTTCCTCCATGCAATGCTGCAGCACTGACTGATGACAGGCCAATTTCGCATAGAGTTTTGGGGAGTGTGAATATCTCAGTAAATGTTTGCTTGTTCAGTGAGCTGAAATCTTAGATGTCTTGGTGGAGAAGAATAACTTCCCAGCAACATTAAGCCTTTCTTCACTTCTGTGCAGCTACCAGGAAAGAAAGCTGTGTTAGCGCCTAACTGGTTGGCTGAGTCTACGCTTACTTTTTTCTACTGCTATAGCAGCACTGGATCAGTTACCAGGCATGGAGGATTAAGTTGCATGATCACATATTCCAAATTTGTCAATTACACAAGGCCCGCTGGCCGAATCCGGCTCTTGCAGCCAGAATGTGGTGGAACTCCATTCCGGCTCTCACCCTCTGCTCCCGCTCCCTGCTGCCACTTGTAAATTCTGAAGCCTTTGCTCTCAGTGGTTCGCAGGACTCACGGATCCTTGCATGCGCTCATGGCGTGGCTCAGCGGAGACAGATCTTCAGAATCTGAAAGAGAACATTCTCCTGGCGAGGCAGAGGCACACAGGGAGGTACTAGAGTTGGGCAGGGTAGGGGAGAGAGATGTGAGGAAGCTTGGGGTTTGCACACTGTGCATGCATAGTGCACCCCAAAACTCTGCACTCTGCACAGCGCACACCCCAAAACTCTAGGTAACATCCCTAAACCCTGCACTCTGTAGGTAACATCCCTAAACCCTGCACTCTATACATAGCGCATACCTGAACTGTGCATGGGGCACCACATGAACTGCACTCTGTACATAGCGTCCCCCTAAACTCTGTGCTCGGCACTCTTGCACTCTCTTGCACTCTATATGTAGGGCACCCCAGATATAACCGACCACAATTAAATTTGAGTTTGACAGCTCTGACCTATACCCTGTAGGGCTAGGTTTTTTGCTTCACTCCCAGCATCAGTTTTGGGGGGGCGCACGCAACAGGCAACTTGAGGGGTGGGTTAATGGCAGGATCTAGCCTTTGTCTATTCACAGAACACCTTGAGAGGAAACGGGAGAGTGAATAATGGGATCCTTAGGGCCGGTTCACACTGCGGCGCGAGGCGAGGCGACACGGCTCGCCTCGCCTCGCTCCCGCAAGTCGCCCCCATTCTGTACAATGGAACCGTTCTGAGAGGAGCGACTCGAGTCGCTCCGACTCAGAAAAAAGGTTCCTGTACTACTTTGGGGCGACTTCGGGGGCGACTTGCATTGACTTCTATACAGAAGTCCTCTGCAAGTCGCCGCTGAGGTCCGTGCAAGTCGCGGCGAGGCAAGTCGGAGACGCCTCGCCGCGCATCGCTGTGTGCACCGGCCCTTAAAGTGGATGTTAACCTCATTTATGAAATCTGACCTGGGCACATATATCAGTAGTGTTTTCTTATCTCTTTTGCTTATGGTAACAAAGGAAGAAAAAAATCTTGAGTTGTTCTGCCAGAAACCCATAATAGGCATCAGAAATGTGGATGCTAAAACCAATTTTTCTAATGGTTAATAAAATAGTTAATAGAGACGGATTCAATAACCAATTGTATTTATTTGAAGACCTATTTCTTAACCTCCCTGGCGGTATGATTATTTCAGATTTTAGGTGCTGAAAGCGGTACAATTATTTTGCATGGAAATTTGGCGTTTTATATTGTAGTCCTGTAATTCTTAGGAATAACTCACTTAAATCTGTCCAAACGAGAGTCTAATAGACATCCCGGGTATGATAAAATGTGAAATACAAAATCATAAATTATAATATAAAATATATATTTATAACAAATAATAATATAATAAGAATTATTCAATAATGTAATAAAATCAAACACTGAAATGTGCTGAGTTGCAGAATTGTCGCTGTCATTACTTTTAGTGCTGATGACGAATTTCCCTACAAATTACTATCGCTCAATTCTGCAAGTGATTCTAATTTATTATCGCTGTTTTCTAAAAGCACTTTTCATGTAAAAGGACATTTTTTGGTTGCTTTGGGCAATCTCCAGTTTCCCGTCATAAAGAATAGTATTTATAATATAAAACTGCATGCAGGACACTGGACTAACCACTAGGGACAAAAGGGATGTGTAATTATTTGATACAGTACCATAATCTGTAAGATTACAGTATACTGTATCTATACTCCGTCCCCGTGTGTCGCAACGTTCACAGGGAACGGAGCCCGGCACTGTGATAGATCGAGCGAGACACGGCGGCTCGCAGATCACAGCGGGGAGACATCACTGAATCCAGGGGACAAGGTAAGTAAACCCCTACATGGATCCTGCGATGGGATACAGAGTCTGGCTCAGGAATACAATCAATCAATAATGAAATCTTGCCCCAAGCCAGTCTCTGGAATATGGCCAGGGAGGTTAATAAGAGCAGTATATGGCAAAGGGAGTTTATGGTCTCCTAAAAGTAAGAAAAGTAGAACAAATGGGGAAATCAGCAATAAAGGTACTAGTGAGATTTTGAGAAGTAATTGTTTAATATTTTTTAATAGAATGTCAAGTTGATGTTTGTTTTCCTGACTGTGCATTATGGCTCATTATATTTATTAGATGACCATCATAATTTATACATATATATATTTTTTTTTTTTTTTTTTTTTTTTTTTAGTTGGTCGTGTTGTGCTGGAACTGTTTGCAGATGTTGTCCCTAAAACAGCTGAGAACTTCCGCGCTCTGTGCACTGGGGAGAAAGGTATAGGGAAGACAACAGGAAAGCCTCTGCATTTCAAAGGATGTCCTTTCCATAGGAGTAAGTGCTTATAAAGGAAGCATTTATTAATTGAAACATGCTTTATCAGTATATGCTTACTGTATCTCAAAAACAGCGTTTTCTAGTTTTTCTTTAAACTTTTTTTTATTTATTATTTTTTTTTTAGTTATTAAGAAATTCATGATCCAGGGGGGCGATTTCTCTAATCAAGATGGAACTGGTGGTGAAAGTATATATGGAGAGAAGTTTGAGGATGAAAACTTTCATTATAAGGTAGCTACAGTATTACAAAAACATTTTTTTTTCTATCAATATAAGCTTAAGTCGCCTTGTCTTGTAGTACAAGACTCGCTTTAGTTCTAGTTGTTGCTGTGGGCAGCAACAAATTATCCATTTACCAAAGCTGTTATTATTTTAATGAACATTCAGATGATGTTGCCTTAGGCACCCATTTGGATATATGCAACTTAATGTCACAGAATGAAAAGTTGCACCAAAGTCACACTGGAAATTCTGCGACTTTGGAGTTACACAAGTGTAAGCGGAGCCTAAGAGAGTAGCAGCAGACAAATGAGCTAATCGCTCTGCTTTTTTTGGCAGCACATCTCCTATCAGCCTATGTGCATTCTGCTAGACTGATTGGCAGGATGCCCTCGTTTTCCTCTTAGTAAAGGTTTCTTTAAATGAAAAGCTTTCAGAAGAGATATACAGAGGATGCTATGGCTGACCACCTTCTAAAATGCTACTTTCCTGGCTGTCCCAGGCTTTAGATCATTCTGACTTAGGCTGGATTCACACCTATGCATTTTAGTGCTTTTTTGCATTTTGCAGATTTGCAATACAGAACGTGTTCCATAGGAAACCATGTTAACTGGACTGTAGTGCAAATATGCAAATTACACTAAAAATGCATAGGTGTGAATCCAGCCTTACCTGGAACAAGTATGCAAAATGTGGAGTCAGACTTTCTGATCTGCATATTTGTTTCATGTCTAACGCATTAAAGGCTAAGTTCACCTTTTGAAGCATGTTCCACTTTACACGTGTTTTTAGAGTGTAACATGCTCTAACACATCCCTGCCCCTCCTCCTTACCCGATGTCCCATTTCAAAATTGGCGTCGCTGTGCGGGACTCCACCTGTACAGCCGCGTCATTCATTCAAAGCAATCTGTGAATGAAGAAACTACAAGTCCCGTCTTCCACCGCTGATGGGTGCCTTTTTGTAGTTCATTGACAACTTCTCAAGCTTTCTAAAAGAACTCGTACAGAAGCACAGGTAAGAATGCTGGAGGGAGAGTGTGCAGGAGCCAGAAATTTAAATGCTTTGCAGACTCCTTTGGGGGGGGGGAGGGAGTAAAAAGTGCATTTATTTTTTGTTTGGTGAGGTGAACTTAAACTTTAAAGGCATTGCAATCAGCATTCCAGCCAGTCGGCTATTACTTTCTTCAGGGGGATGTTCTCAATGACAGATCCCATATTCTGTCATTTTAAGTCTGTGGATACTTTGAGACAAGAGCAGGGGCCTCTAGTGAGTTATGCTGCAGGTATATGGATTACTAATTTAATGCCTAGTGGTGTTTAAACAAACAAAAATAATGCAAGGTAAACTGAAGTCAGGGATGTTTGGCAAGGTGATTATTTTTCTAATTATATGTTGTTTATTTCTCTCTTCAGCATGACAGGGAAGGCTTGCTCAGTCTGGCTAATGCAGGACCAAACACCAATGGCTCTCAGTTCTTTATCATAACTGTGCCAACACCTCATTTAGACGGGAAACATGTTGTATTTGGCCAAGTGCTTAAAGGGTATGGCATTGTAAAAATGCTGGAAAATGTTGAACTTCAGGGCGAACTGCCTAAGAAGGTAAGCTGCGAACCTTAAGCATTTCTAAAATAAACCTTGCTGTTTTAGTGAAAGTTTATACGAACATACAGTAAAACCATCAAATAAAAGTTAGAATGGAAATTGTAACCTTTCTAAAAACATTTATTCAGGTCCGCACCAGGACATGTAACCAGTCTGTTGGTAAGGTGGTCAGTGCTGAAGACCTGCTGTGATTGCCAGTCCCACAGAATTCTTCTGCAGGGACTTCATGGCCAGTGGCTTAGCATTGGAGCCTCTACATCAGTGGTTCTCAGCTCCTGTCCTCAGGACCCACTAACAGGCCAGGTTTTCAATATAACAGAAATGCATCACCGGTGATATAATTTGCTGCTCATTGATTGCATTATTCTAGTCTACATCTCCCTAAGGTAATACTTAAAATCTGGCCTGTTAATGGGTCCTGAAGACAGCAGTTGAGAACCACTGCTCTACATAAAGATTATAAGTGTTAACCTTTAGTAACGGTAGAAAAAAAACAGTCTTCTTTTTTAGTGGAGATCCAGTATAACTACAGTTGCTCAATGTTTCAATACGTTATGCTATCTACAATTGGCAGGTTTTGATCTAGATTAAATTGTGGCTTTTACCTAATCCTAGTTGTATGTTTTTTTTTTTTTTTGTTTTTTCAGCCGTGTGTAATAGCAGAGTGTGGAGAGTTCAGAGATGGAGATGAAGTGGTCGTGGCTCCTGCAGATGGCTCTGGTGACATTCATCCTGACTTCCCAGAGGACTCAGATGTTGAATTAAATGATGTATGTAACTTATACAATTAACTAAATCTCTCATAAAAAGTATTTGTCTGGATAAGACCCATATATGTAGATGGGAAAGCACTACAGATTATGTACATGTGGCTTACAGTTTGCTTAGAATTAGAGCTGCACAATTCTGGCCAAAATGAGAATTTTTTATTTTTTGCTTCGATCAAATGTAACAATTCTCGTGGCCTAAAAGCTTTCACATTATACAATAAAAAATTGGGGTAAATTTTTACTGGTTAGTGTGTGTGTGTGAAAGTGTAATTTAAAAAAAAAAAATGCATTTAAAAGACTGCTGCGCAAATACAGTGCAATATAACATATTGCAACAACCGCCATTTTATTCTCTAGGTTCTCTACTAAAAAAAAAAAAAAAAGTTTAGTGGTTCTAAGTAATTTTCCCTAAACGTCTTTCAGGACAGCTGAGAGCCCCCCCCCTCCCACTTGTCGACAGGTAACACACCTCCACTGAACTTTAAAATGAAGCTCCTCCCCATGTCAGTTTCCTTCCTCTGGAAGAAAACACTTTGTGGGGAGTCAGGAGCTTTGAAGGTGCTGTCCTGAGAGCCCAGGCTCCCTGCTCCATTTTTATATATATATATATATATATATATATATATATATATATATATATATATATATATATATATATATATATATATATATATGTATATGTTTTTTTTTTTTTTTTCCTACCTCAGAAAGCCAGTTCCTTCCATTTCCACAGGGGGATGCACTAGTCAGTGCTTGGGGAGAGCCGGGATTGCTCTAAGGCAGCCTTTCTCACCCTTTTCAACACAGAGGAACCCTTGAAATATTTCTCTGGTCTCGGGGGAGCCCCTGCTAAATATTAGAAATCTACAACTCACTGAGCAATCTGGTGTATTGTAGGTGCTCGTGTCGCCCTGCCCTGCCGAGCCCCACCAAAGTCACGGTTCAGATCTGGGAGGTGGCTAGGAAGCGTTTCATGGCCCCTAATAGATGGTCCCCTCGCTGCCCCTTGTGGGGAAACCCGTTACTTCCCCACTTTAGGTCTATCCCGGACCCACAATTGTGGGCCCAGGTATGGTGTCAAGACCTTGGGGGATGTGATTTCCAATGGGACCCTTGTCCCTTTCCGGGAGTTGGGGGGGGGGGGGGGGGGGGGCATGCTCTTTAGGTACTGGCAGCTATGGCATGCCTTCAGTTGCCGGCATGCCGCCGGTTCTGGGGGTGGATGTACTGGAGGGCCTGCTAGATCAGGAGTCATTAGTGAAACCCCTCTCTGCGTTGTACTCGGTGTTGATCAGTAGGGAGTCTCCGAGAATGGAAGCGTTGTGGGACAAGTGGAAAGGGGACATTCCAACACTGGATAGAGAGGCCTGGGAAGACTGCTTCGAGACAAGCATCGGGGTTCTGATATCCTCTAAGGATAGGTTAATACAAACTAAGTGTTTAAATAGAGTGCACTGCACAGAATTTTTCCGAATAGATCCCCAAATTGCCCTAGATGTCGATCCCCCCCGAGGGTTCGTTTTTACATATGTTTTGGGAGTGCCCACGCATATCACAGTATTGGTCTGCAGTTATGGAATGCATTAAATGAGCATCTTCAGAGGACTGTTCCCCTGACAGCTAAGCTGGCTCTGCTAGCTATTCACAATGACGAACAGAGGCCCAGATACACCAAAATACTGATTTCATTGCTGCTTTTCTATGCCAAGAAACAAATACTCCTCAACTGGACCTCGCCCCTCCCACCTACAAGGAGAGCTTGGGAAAAATCCATTGATGAAGTGCTGCCAATGTATAAACTGACATATGCCAGTAGGGGGTGCCCCCAGAAATTCATAAGAGTGTGGCAACCTTGGGTAGGCGCTAGGGAATATCGGGATGGAGGTTTCTTTTTGTCCTGAGCCCCGGGACTTCGGGAAGAAGATGTTGAGTGGGGTGTGTTGGCTGTCCCCCCCCCCTCTCCCCCTCCCCCCTTTTTCTTCCCCCCCGATCTTCCTTCTGGGTTGTGTAGACCATTTTGAAGCACGTTGGATGCATCGCTGGGAATTCCATGTGGTTATGTACATTGCTTTGTATTTTGTGTAAGAAACCTTGATATGTATTGTATTGGATTCTGTACCATCTCTTTCTAATGAAGACCAACCTTTTTTTTTTTTTGTTAAAGAAATCTACAACTCATGATACATTAGTGTGATGGTCAGTGGGAAGAGTGGTCCTTACACTTGTGGTCATTGGGAAGAATTACCTCCTTACAGATGGCTAAAAAGATCAATGGTGTGAGTGGGAACTTATCTGAGAGGCAGAGATTTCCCAATGCTGAAGGAACCCCTAGCAACCTCTGGAGGAACCCTAGGGTTCTGCGAAACCCTGGTTGAGAATCACCGCTCTAAGGGTTGCCACTTCCACTTTTTTTTTTGGTCAGGTTGCTTCTCTGAATGCTGCTGTCATCTTGGGATGGGCAGTCAGATGACTGCATCCACCAGAAGTGAAGTACCCGGAAGTGGGGCGGCATCCTAGGAGCAGCGATCGCATGGTGTAATTTCAGACGGAATGAACAGGGGGAGGAGGGATGAACAGGTCTGGTGCCTATATTTCCAGTTCCGCTCTGGTGCAGAGGCGCTAATGGAGTCCACAACCGGCGTTTAGCCACATACTTCGCGCTGCTGTACCAGGATGGATTCGGGAGCCGCAGCAAGTGGGATAGGCACCAGCAAGACCCAGGTAAGGGGCAGATGGGTGTTCTGCTCTACGTTACTTGAGGTCTCTATCTCTATCTCTTCAGTGGGATTTGAGTTTAGTTTCCCCCCTGGTGGTAGGGCCTGTCTGGGCACAGGACACTTTGTTTTCGCACTGTGCACCCATGGTGAGCATATTGGAAGAGTTCAGGCTGACTCATTAGGATGGTTTTGTTTTCTGTTCCTCTTTTCCCTTGTCACGGCAGGCCAGGAGCTCTGACCCATGGGTTAAAAGAAAATGCCCTTCATGCAAAGTAAAATTACCTGAAGGCTGGAAAAAGACACTATGTTAAGCATGCATTGAATCTTTAGTTAAGGAAGGAGGCTTCTTCCGCATGCAGTGATTTGATTGCATTGGTCAAAAAGGAACTGGATACTACCATTCAATCCTTAAGTAAGTCAGTCCACCTCACAATCCTATCAGAGTTCACTGCTAGTCCCGGCACTGGAGGCTGAAGTAGGTCCCCATAATCGGGAAGGATGTCCCGGTCCCCCCCCCCCCCCCCCCACATTCTAAGGAAGATGAAGAGGAGGACGTGGTGGAAAATGCACCTTCTAAATATATATTGTTTTTTAGGCAAGTAGACGGCCTACTAAGGGCAATTTATGCTACCTTGGGCTTGGAGGAAGAGCAAAAAAAAATTGTCTTTGCAGGCTGTACGCAAGACTATGTGCCCAAAAATCATACTTTTCCAGTCCACGCAGTAATCACTGAGACAAATGAGAAAGAATGGGTTGAAACAAAGAGAACCTTGCTTCCCAAGTGCCCATAAAAGGAGGTTCCCTTTCGATGAAGACCCAGCGGCACTTTGGAATAAAGTTCCAAAACTAGATGCAGCCTTTTCTCAGATTTCAAGATCAACTGATATGGCATTAGAGGACTTGGTGATTTTAAAGGACCCCATGGATAAAAAGATGGATCAACAGCTTAAGAGGGCTTGGCAATCCATCATGGGCAACCTCAAACCAGCAATGGCGACTACTTGTGTCTCTAGGAATATTGGGTGAATCAGCTTAAAGCTCATATAATCGCGCAAGCAATTCTCGATTCCTTTACGACTTTGTCAGCAGCTGTAGCTTATGATGACTTGTATTCAGTTCTTGACTGAACTGCAGATAAAAAGAAGACCTTTCCTGCGAGAGCCAGTAAAAATTTTTATTTATTTTTTTCAGGAACAAAGTAACAAACCTCTAGAGAAATATAAAAATCGGTTAGGGCAGAGGGGAAAAGGCAAGTCCTTTTTCCATCCTCCTGCGTCAGCCAGCAAACGCAATGACAGCCTGTTACAAGTGGGAGGAAGGCTTCAAAATCTTCTCTCCTACTGGGTAAGCATGACAGAAAACCAGTATATTTTGAGCATGCTGTCCCATGCTTACAAAATAGAATTTAGGGGTTGTGACTTGGGTACCACTGGGGGGAATGGTATCAAGGATTCTATTCCCATATATTTGATTTAAAAAAAAAAAAGGTTTTCGATTAATCCTAAACTTCAAAAAAACACTAAACAGTCCTATAGAAGAGGTTTCGTATCTATCTACTCTATCTTCACGGTCAGAAACCTATTGACCAAGGAGTGCTTCATGACATCGATCAAACTAAGAGGTGCCTATCTGCACATCCCTATAGCACCTCAGTCTCGGAGATTCCTAACGATGGCGATAAACATGGAATGAGGTGCTACATCTGCAATTCAAGGCCCTTTTCCTTCGGGCCTTTCTTCTGCCCCGCGAATATTTACAAAGGTGATGGCAGAAGCCCTTGCACCTCTCCGCCTTCAAGGGGTCTCGGTAATCCTATACCTGGATGACCTGCTCTTCTTTTCCCCTTCCAGGGAGAAATTGTTAGAAGACCTGGGCAAGGCCTGCAGTCATTTAACCTTGGGTTGGATTGTGAATGTTCAGAAGTCAACCTTCAATCCGGCTCAACAAGTACAATTTCTGGGGTACCAAATAAGCTCAGTGGAGCAAAGAATTTTTCTTCCAGAACAGAAAAAAAAATCAAAGTCCAAAATATATTAACTATGCTACAGACAAATCAGGAAATGTCAGTCAGAAGGGTTATGTCAGCCCTAGGAACTTTAACCACTTCAATACAGGGCACTTAAACACCTTCCTGCCCAGACCAATTTTGAGCTTTCAGCGCTGTCGCACTTTGAATGACAATTGCGCGGTCATGCTACACTGTACCCAAATTACATTTTTATCATTTTTTTCCCACATATAGAGCTTTCTTTTGGTGGTATTTGATCACCTCTACGGTTTTTATTTTTTGCGCTACAAATAAAAAAATACCGAAAATTTTGAAAAAAAAATGTTTTTTTGTTTTCAGTTTCAAAACTTTGTAAATAAGTACGTTTTCTCCTTCACTGATGGGCACTGATGGGGCTACACTGATGGGCACTGATAGGCGGCACTGATAGGCGGCACTGATAGGCGGCACTGATAGGCGGCACTGATAGGCGGCACTGATAGGCGGCACTGATAGGCGGCACTGATAGGCGGCACTGATAGGCGGCACTGATAGGCGGCACTGATAGGCGGCACTGATAGGCGGCACTGATAGGCGGCACTGATAGGCGGCACTGATAGGCGGCACTGATAGGCGGCACTGATAGGCGGCACTGATAGGCGGCACTGATAGGCGGCACTGATAGGCGGCACTGATAGGCGGCACTGATGGGCGACACGGATGGACACTGATAGGTGGCACAAATTGGCACTGATAGCTGGCACGGATGGGCATGGATAGGCGGCACGGATGGGCATGGATAGGCGGCACAGGTGGGCATGGATAGGCGGCACAGGTGGGCATGGATAGGCGGCACAGGTGGGCATGGATAGGCGGCACAGGTGGGCATGGATAGGCGGCACAGGTGGGCACTCATAGGCGGCACAGGTGGGCACTCATAGGCGGCATCGGTGTTATAGTAATGGATGCCAATCAGTGCCAAACAATAATGCATGCCAATCAGTGATGCCCATTGTGGCCACTGATTGGCATCCATTATGGGCACTGATTGGCACCCATTGTGCTGACTGGCACCCTGGTGGTCTAGGGAGGATTATGGATTTTTATTACCTTTTCCCTGGTGGTCTAGTGGTGTCCCTGGTGGTCCAGTGTGGGCATCCTCGGGGGGGCTGTGCTGATAATCGATCAGCACAGACCCCCCCCTGTCAGAGGAGCAGCCGATCGGCTCTCCTCTACTCGCGTCTGACAGACGCGAGTGAGGGAAAGCCGATCACCGGCTCTTCCCATTTACACTGTGATCAGCCGTGATTGGACACGGCTGATCACATGGTAAAGAGTCTCCGTCGGAGACTCTTTACCGAGATCGTAGTTGCTGGGTGTCACACTGACACCCCGCAACAACGATCGCCGCGATGCGCGCCCCCCGGGGGCAGCGGCTCATAATCCTAATCGCGTCATATGACGTCCGGTTAGGATTATGAAACCACTTTGCCGCCGTCAATTTGTAATAGGGCGGGCGGCAAGTGGTTAACCTCGACTATGCCAGCCATTCAATGGGCAGGGCTACATTTCAGACCTCTTCAGAGTTTCCTCGTAAAGGCATGGAACCACAGGACAGAATCTTATTCTTAGCCTACTATGGCCATTCCCAATAGAAAAAGTGGTGACATCAGATGCCTGCATGTGGGGATGGGTGGCCCACTTGCATCAAACTTAGCACAGGGAGAATGGTCCGAGACAAAAAGGTCCTCAAATTGGAGGGAACAAAGGGCAGTCTCCTTAGCATTGGATGCCTTCTCTCCAATCCTCCAAGGTTTCCATGTCCAGATTCTATCAGTCAGGGCCACTTTTTTAGCCTACTTGAAGAAGCAGGGAGGCACAAGAAGCAAAACTCTTCAGTTGCTGGCATCAAAGATCCTAGAGTGGGTGGAAAATCATTTGCTGTCCTTACAATGCAGTTCACCTGAAAGGCACACTAAACGTAGTGGCAGATTTTCTGAGCAGGAGACTGATTCGGGAGGCAGAATGGAGCTTGAATCCAGAAGTTTTTGCAATAGTCACCAGAGCCTGGGGCCATCCACAGGTGGACCTGTTTGCATCAGCGAATGCAGAGCTCCCGCTTTTCTTTTCCTTTCACTGAAACAGTTCTCAGGGGATAGATGGCTTGGCACATCCTTGCAACTTTCATCTGGGTTAAGCATTTCCTCCATTCCAGCTAATTCCGTTAGTATTGAGGAAAATACAAAAGGAAAAGGGGTCCGTAATCCTGATTACTCCATTCTGGCTAAAGAGATGCTTGGTTTACCACCTTTATGCAGATGGCAATCAAACCATTTTGGCAGCTACCTCTCCGACAAGATTTACTTCTGCAGGGTCCGATACATCATCCGGATGTGGCCAGTCTAAGTCTCACCGCCTGATATCTGAGGAGCAGTTGTTAGGGGACAAAGGTCTGTCAGGCTTTTGGCAGAAAGGTCCTGCGGGCTGTGGTCCCTGCCTAGTTGGTAAGTCTCGTTTATCCTCTCAGGTGCTGTCCTGAAAGGCATTTAGGGAAAATTTAGGTTAGTCTTACCGGTAACTTGTTTTCCAGGAGTCTCTCAGGACAGCAACAACCCGCCCTTATTGTTTGATTTTATGCTGTGACTATCCATATTCTGACTGTGTGTTCCAGCTTTGGCCGCAGGTTCACTACTACTACCACCGTGTGAAGGTTTTAAAATTTGGTTTGTTTCCTGTTGACAAGTGGGAGGAGCCACCATGGAAAACAAGTTACCAGTAAGTCTAACTTGAGTTTTCTAGCAAAAAAAAAAATAGAATCATTTTTTAAACTTGAAACCAACAAATGTCAGAAAAAGGTTTAGTGTTTAAGTGGTTAACCGTTCCTCATTTTACAAATCAAAGTGTATTCCTTTGATCTAAAGGTCAAATGTTGCAATGTTTATACTTAGTTCCACTGCTAAAGAATGTTTGTGATACTTGGCAGACTGCCTGTTTTTTTTTTTGTTTTTTTTTTTCCCCCTTTCTTTTGATGGCTGTCAGCTTCAGCAGAGCAGAGAGCATTCTCTGCTTAGAAAGCATAGGGAAAATACTTTGTCAAGATCAAAAGGGGAAAAAAAAAATCACAATAACTATTAACGTTTCATTTATGCAGCTCTACTTAGGAAATGTATTGTACTTTCTCTGCTTAACAGGTTGAAAAAATTGTCAGTATTGCAGAGGATGTGAAGAACATTGGGAATAATTTATTCAAGTCTCAGAACTGGGAGATGGCAATAAAGAAATATAATAAAGCTCTAAGGTATGTTGTGATATGCAAAAAAAATAAAAAATGCTTTTACTGCTTACTAGGACATTTAATGCACCCTTCTAATTTGTAAAAACTATGTTGGGTGTAATTGGCACATTTTTGGTAATCATTATTTTACTCCCTATAGTGTTCAAGCACCCAGTTCTGAGTCTAAATAGAACTGCCTTCTTGACAGTTGCCCCATATTTTAAGCACTAGGGTGAGCTTGTTTAAACACTTATGTTTCTGCAGTAAGCTAGTGCAGCCTGTTTGGGTAAGTACTGTATATACAAATAGTTCCCTGCACCTTGGATCTAGCATTATGGAGGTTGTTTCACTGGCTTGAAATCAGAACTCTGGTGTTTTTGGTTGGTGGGGCTGGGTATCCAATTCTACATACTACCCCTCATAAGTATTCATTCCCTTGGCATTTTCCATATTTTTAGCGTTTGACCATAATAAAAGAAAAAAGCTTTTAAAAGCAGTTTACTTTTTAATTTAAAAAAAAAAATTTTTTTTTTTTGCAGTTAAAAAAAAAAGTGCATTTACTATTTTTAATTTCAACACTGGAAAGCACTACACCAGCAATCAGATCTGATGCTATGCAGGTCTCCTGCAGACTGTCAGTGTGAGCTGCCTGCCCCCACACATCGTATGGGCAGGAAGAATCCACAGCATTGTGGTCGTTCATTGAGAACTACAAGCTGACGGCCACAAAGCCTGTCTGTGCTTGTAGTTTATTGATTCATAGGGATCTGTGAATCGATGATGTGGCCGTTTGGGTGGAGCCCCGCACTGCCGCACTCTTTGAATTGTGGCAGCGAGTACGGGGAGAAGATCCTCAGCTTGCTGCCACAAAGAGGGGGGTGGGGACAGAGGGGTCTGATGCTGAATGTGTTACATATTACACCCTAAATATGGATGTGAGATGTTCAGAAAGGTGAACTTATCCGTTAAAGGCTGGGTTCACAATGATGCGACCGTGGGTCCCATGAGTCCCTGTTCATCCAATTCTCATAAGTGTGAACCTGGCCTAGTTGTAAGTCAATTAAAAAAGGAAAAACCTCTGTTCCTGTGTGCCGCATGTGTCAATTATGTAGGTCTTCTCAGTACAGTGTTCAGTTGGGACCTAGGTGCTCCCTGGGCACATAAACACTCTCAACATGAATGAAAGCACTTACTAGCACCGCAGGTATCCTGCGGTTTACTTAGTTTAGACACTTTATGGCAGAATTGCAAACTGTAATTTTTTAATGTCCCATTTCCATTTTAATATTTTCTAGATATGTAGAGAGCTGTAAAGATGTCACCGGAGATGACAACATTTCAAAGTTAAATCCTATTGCTGTAAGCTGTAATCTGAATATTGGAGCTTGTAAGCTGAAAATGTCTGACTTCAGAGCTGCAGTTGAGAGCTGCAATGAGGTATTTTAATTATAACGGCATTACACAAACCATCCTGGGAAAGCCTTGTTTACTGAACTGTTTGAAATCAAACTCTTTGATACTGTTCAATTATTTTCTAAACTATGGGATTGCTGATTATTACAAAGGTGACAAATGTATTATTTAGGAGCTGACCAGCTCCTGTATTTAGGTGCTGTCCTGAGAGACTCCTGGAAAACAAGTTACCGGTAAGACCAGCTCCTAAATAATATCAATATGTGCTTTTAAGCAAGCATGGAAAATGTTCCACCAATCTAAAACCATAGTCACTTATTTTCAGTGCAGTGGCTCCCTGGATTTCTCACCACCATGCTTTACTACATAGGTACAGTCGCTTTGTGGGGGGAAAAAAACACAAAAAAAATGAACACAAGTAAACAATTCTAATGTTTGTCTATATTTGATGTTGCCTATAATCCCCAGACACTATTAGTAAGATGCTAAATTGTTGTATAACAGACATCCTATATCCCTGTAATCTGTGGTCATCCCACTATGGACTCCACAGTGGCTGTAATGAAAATTAGCAAGTTACGTCTCTATTGTCCTGTACTATCAAGAGTATTGTCTGCATGGAAAGTACTTGCAGCTACTGTATTTTAGAGAAAAATAAATTTTTGCATATTGCATTTTTGTTTTTTCCCCTCAAGGCTCTTGAAATCGATCCCTCTAACACAAAGGCACTTTACAGACGGGCCCAAGGTTGGCAGGGATTGAAAGACTATGAACAAGCACTGGTAAGTACTCTGTTATGTGTAGGTTTACAGTGCAGTTCCTGTGACAGATGTGATGACTAATTCCTGTTCTGTTGTAGGAGGATCTTAAAAAGGCACATGAGTTGACCCCAGAGGATAAAGGTAAATTTTAGTTTTCATTTTTACTTTGTCAGTGTGTGTAGAACTAACACTAAATGGGGAACCTTATGTAATTGTTAGCCAAACCAATTGACATTGGTTTAGTTTGGGTGTTGATTTGCCTGGTCTAGGTACTTGCATACACAATTTTCAGTGGCAACTTTGTGTATATGCTACTAGGAAGCCATGTCCTGTGTGATTTATTGTATTTAAAACTGTGCATAACTGGTGCATTTCCACTCTTACACCCTTAAAAAACAAATAAATTCAGTGGTGAATTTTGCTTTAAAGCAGAACTCCAGGCCTGGGGGGGGGGGGGGGGGTAGGGGGCAGATAAGTCACTAGCATGGGCTGAACTACAAAGACAACTGTAGTCAGTGGTGGTTTGTTTTTATATGGGAACCAGTCACTGTATAAACCAGCATTAGGCGGCTATCACAGACTTTGGGCCTGTTTAGCCCATTAGCATGAAGTCCAGGTGTTTTTAGGTGCCCAGGAGGCACAGGGGCAGTGCCCAATCTTACTGCCAGCAGCTTGTCAAAATCTGTGGCAGGCTGACATGCACAGGATATGGTGCTTTAGGGCTGTATGCCCAAAATACAGGAATTCATGTAGTGTTGGTTGCTGGGAAGTTTTCATTGAACTGAATGCTGTTTGATGCCATGTGGAGCAAAGTTGACATCTGCTTGCTGCACAAGTTTTGGGGCACCTGGTAAGCTGGAGTAGAATTTGGACACACCTAGGGTATGTTGACTACTGCAGCTAGTTTATGTACCATTTCCTAGGGCTGGCTGTAAAGAGAATTGCTACATCAATCTTTCTCTTTAAATTGTTCCTTTGGGCCATACAAGGCTTCCTCTGATTGGTGGAGAGGTAGGTGGATGATGTCATGATCTCTGCCAATCAGAGGAAGCGTTGTAAGCACTCAATACATACAGTTTATACAGCGCTAACAGTGGGTGCATCGATTTGTAGGGATACTAGTTTGTTTGGGTCACCTTCACCCAAATGTAACTATTTAAAGTGAAAGTAAACATGGAGTTAGGCTTTGAAGTAGAACTAAAGGCAAAACATGAAGTGAGGGGTAAATCCTCCAAATTGAGGGAATACTGGTTGTCACCAGAGATGGTGTTTTCATTGGAAGATTTTGCCCTCTATTCCGGTTATGGTAACAACACAAACTTTGGGATTTTCTTTCACTGTTGGTGATAACTGTAAAAAGGAGAAATGGGGTGAATCTCCCTAATGAGGACACAGACAGCAATATAAACCCAATAGGTATTCTTAATTTTTCTGCACTCTATCCAAAACTTTAAAAAAATGAGATATATATATATATATATATACACACTTTGCCTTTTTATACTGTAAAACCTTGTTTCCATGCCACACAATAATTTTTTAATCCAATGTTTGTGTTAGTATGATTCTGCTTTATGTAGGGCAAACCATTTGGAACTCTGAGCAGGTTTTGATATGTTGCCAAGTATATAATGTAATTTTGGTCTCTGACTTATTGGGAAATGTTGCTATAGATGATGGATTGCTGTCATCGTTTTCCTACTGCCACAGTATGTTCTGTCCTTTTCACCTGATCTCTGTTCTTGCAGCTATCAGCAGTGAAATTCTTCGGGTCAAGCACAGAATCAAAGAACAGAAGGAAAAAGAAAGAGCTGTCTATGCAAAAATGTTTGCATAAATATGTTTACAATAAACCGGGCATGCAGTGTTCTGAAATCTATGGTATCTGGGTGCAAAAGAGCTGTATGAGGCTATACCCTGTGATATTAAACCAAAAACTTTTTCATAGGTTTTCAACACAGGTGTGATGTTTCACCTAAGTGTTATTGACGGTTTACATTTTTTGGCCATCTTTTAATGTTTTTCTTTTGTGACACTGCATGAACTATGCAAAAAGTGATATGTGCAGTGTACCATTTAATTTGTGATTTTTGGCTTTTGTTAGTATTGCTTACTAGTCTTTATTATTTTGTGTGACAGTGAAGGAGCGAGGCTTATTGTTTTACTGTGCACCTTTTAGAGGGCAACAGCAGTTCTGTGTTAATAGCATAATGTGATTTTGCTCATAAACATGAGTAAAGATTAAACCTGTTACTGTCTTTCCTAATAAAGACTGTTACTGCTGTATGTTCTTTTTACCCGAGTGCCAGATTTAAGATGAGTTTGAGCTTATCGATGTTTCAAAGGGATATCAAGGAAAAGAGTTTACACTACTAATTACTGAAATAAAAGCAGTACATTTTATAGTGGTTAATATGCTCTTATTAACCCCTTTGGTTAAATGAGGATCTGTGTAAAAGCCGGTATTTGTGTTTAGCGGGGGACTAGGTACCACAACTACAGCATTAGACTTAAATTTCTCTTCACTGTTTGGATGTGGTCAGCGCTGTCTGGGTTTTCACTGACAGCCATGCCCTCTATTAGAAAAACAAGGTCTTGTCAAGGACGTCCTGCTTCCAAGTCCGCTATTGCTAGGTAGAGAAGGTAACTCAATGTGAGAATTTATCAAATTAGTATTGGAGCTTGGAGATTCTAATAAACCCACCACCTCTTTTTAAATTTGACAAAAAAGTATATACCCAGAGAGAAAAAAAATTGTGTTTTTAAAGAGGGATTCCACCTAAAAAAAAATATTAAAAGACAGCAGCTATAAATACTACAGCTGCTGACTTTTAATAAATGGACACTCACCTGTCCCGGGTTCCAGCGATGCCGAGGCCGATCAATCGCTCGGCTCTCAGCTGCTGCCGTCACCATTCTAGGGGAGGGAATCAGGAAGTGAAGCGAATCGGCTTCACTTCCCGGTTCCCTACTGCGCATGCGCGAGTCGCGCAACGCAATAGGAATTCTCTGCGCTGTCACTGGGACCCGTGTGTGTCCCAGCAGACAGCGCGGCAGGGCAGGAAATGACAGACTCCCATGGGAGTCTATGCCCAGAAGTGGGTGTAAATACCTGTCTTTGACAGGTATCTCCACCCCCCTCCCCCCTGTAAGGTGCCAATTGTGACACCGGAGGGGGGGAGGGTTCCGATCAGCGGAAGTTCCACTTTAGGGTGGAACCCCGCTTTAAGGTGCAAGAAAATCAATCAAAATTACAACAAATGAATAGAATATTTTTTTATTACATACAGGTGATATAAAACAATAACATTTTGGGTCAAAACAACCAAATGGTCAAATTACAAAGGTACTTTTGTACTTTGACCATTGGGTTGTTTTGGCCCGCATTTTATAAATAGATGATATAAAACTATGTAATAAAAAAATTCAATTTTTTTTTTTGTAAATTCGATTTTCTTGCATGTTAAAAACTCAATTTTTTGCTCTCTGGGAATATACTTTTTATTTTTTATTTTTTTTAAACTCAAATGTAAGGCCTTGTGCTGGCACCTCTCCAAGCTCACTCCCACAGATCAGTGTAGTTTCCTAGGCACTTACTGACATCAAGCCTTTGTTGCCCAGTTTTGTATGGCTACCACTTTCTGTTAAGTGATTACGTGATTCTGGCTAAAATGAGAATCACAATTTTTTTTTCTTAGAAGATAGATCATGACTCTCGTGGCATAACATCATCTTTCACATTAAAACAAACAAAAATTGGGCTAACTTTACTGTTTTCATTTATTTTTCTTTTTTTTCTTTCTTGAAGTATATTTTTCCTCCAAAAAATTGCATTTGAAAGACCTCTGGGCAAATACAGTGTTCCAAAATATTGCAGCAATTGCCATTTTATTCCCTAGGTTCTATGCTAAAATATATATAATGTTTGGGGGTTCCAAGTAGGGCTGCAACTAACAATTATTTTCATAATCAATTGTTTCGATTAATCAGTTAATAACCTAAAAAAAAAAAGCAATTTTATTCTTAAATATCTCTATGCAGTGGTAAATATAAATAACCAACTATATGGTTAGAGAGAAAAATCTCTAATCCACTCTGAGAACAATAGACAGAAGAGATATACTGTATATACTATTAGAGGAGATCTTCCCTCAAAAAAAATTTAATTTGAAGAACGTTTGTTCGATTTTTCTAAACGTTAGTGGGGGGTCAAATCGATGTTCATTTTCAACCACAGTGACGAGAAAATTTGGAAACAGAAAACTGCTTGGTGAAAGGAATTTTCAGACTGTGGTTTTCGTTCAGAAATTACACTCATTTTAAAAACAGAATGTTAAAAACAAGTGAAAATTTCAAAACATTCTTTCAGCGAATGTACAAAGATTTTTCGTCTGAAAATTGATCCGTGTGGCCAGCATAAGCCTCGGTATGCAGTTTGCTTTTGATCTGTTTCTGTAGTGCTTTTTGCTGTGCGTTTTTGCGCACGTGATTTTGCTGTGATTTGAGTTTTTGCATTTTTTTTTTGGCCAATTTGTTGGGCAGATTAAAAAACACAATTTGCTGCAAAACCCATTACATGCTTTTCTGCAGCTTCTCCATTAAAGTACATTGAACCAAAACAGCATTGTTTTGTGTTTAAAAAAATAAGTCCCTGACCGTTTCCAAATACACAGTGGCTGAAAAAAGCATACATGTGAACGTGTCCCATAGGAAACCATGTAAATGAACTGTAGTGTGTTTCTGCAAAAAGCACCAAAAAACACATAGATGTGAACTAGGTCTAAGATGTTTAGTAACATAATGGGGTTAAAAACTAAAACTAGCCCTTTATGCTACAACAAAAAGCAGATAATCACTACTGTAAGGGGTTCATTTTTTTTAAACTGAAGAACTGTGAAAGTGGTATTTACAGTAGCGATTATTTTCTATTTTTGTACTATAATTTTTTTTAACCCCATTATGTTACTGGCCTATTAATCGATTATGAAAATAGTAATCGATTAGTTCTCGATTAATCGATTAGTTGTTTCAGCCCTAGTTCCAAGTAATTTTTTAGCAAAAAAATATTGATTTAACCTTAAACGAGTGTCAGAAAAAGATTTAGACTTTAAGTGGTTAAACTTCCTGCATTTACACATTGCAGATTGCCCAGATTTTCTTCTTTACACACAAGTTTCCCTTTGATCTAAGAAGGAAGTTGGTTACAATGTTTCATTTTAAAAACTTGGCAGACTGCCCAGATGTTTTCTTTTGACAGCTGAGTGAGCAGATAAGTCTCTCCACTTTGCAGATTTTGCCGATTCTTTCATATAACAATGGAGATCATCAGAGGGGTTGAATCGAGATCACGATTTTAACTTTTAATTGTGCAGCTCTAGTTCATACCATCTAAAAATTCTACCAGTTGAACATCAAGACAGCTGCACACTGAGTTGGGTCTGTTGGTAACGTGCAGTTTTCATGTTGCCCACCCCTCTCTCATTAATTGCTTGGGGATAGAGCTGCATGGTTAATCGTTATTGTGTTTTTATTTTTTCTTTATTGTACATCATAGGACACAGAGCCTTAAGTATTTACTTGGTGGGTTATAGCTACCTTCACGTGTTGACACTGGCACACCCAATACAGGAAGTTGACTCCCCTATATAACCCCTCCTCCTTCCAGGAGTACCTCAGTTTTTTCTAAAGGTGTTGGCATGAGTGAAGATGTGCTCTGTGGAGCTCCAGGAGGGATCCATGCTGGATTTAAAAAGCATCCACAACCGGATCCATCCCACCACTGCGGTTCCAGGATGGTACCCGGATTCTCGCATAGAACAAGGTTTTGCCTGTAACCCTTCTCTTTGAGGGCTGGACCCTAGAAACCAGGACTCTTTCTGGTCTTGCTACATTACCTAAAGCTGTCCTGAGGGTTGCTATACATGGCCCAAAAGAGTGGAACCCCTATTAAAAGGGCCCCAGTGTTTAAAGGTTTAACCAGGCTGCCCGTGATGCGTGAAGTTTGGATCTGTCGGTTTACAGCAGTATCCTACAGCGAGGAAAAGGTAAGAGGAAAGCATAGGAACTGCAACGTCAACCTATGACTTTTCTTTCAATTATATTGTAAAATGGCTTAAAAACCTCCTCTAGAGGGAGTAATAGTGTATAGACCCTGTTTAAATCTGTGTTAATACAGCGTGTTTCAGCAGCTGGAGGGGGCTTTCCTTTCCCTCTAAATGGGGAAACTGAGTGGATAGGGATACTTGTTATGTTTAAACAAGCATAAATTTGAAAAGCTGATAAAACGGCTGTGTAAATCCCCTTCGCCACCCACCTACCCTCTGAGGTCACTTGCTAAAGCAAAGGAAAGGGCGTGGCACATAGACAATCAGGCTCACACCTGAGAAAGCTTAAAGCTGATACTCTGGGAAACAGACGGTGTCTATCAGAGCCGCTGAAGCAAGGCTGCCACAGGACACAGAAGTGCTGGTGCACGTGAGGGGTTTGCACAGGCATTTGCAGTACAGGAAAAAACGCATTGTTTAGCATTAGATCATTCTATGCTACCACTGTTTTTTTCCTACTATTGTTCAAATAAATAGAACAGTTCTTAGAGTACCTTTTGCTTTTTGTGCTTTGCACTATGGCTTCAAGGCTTACTACTAAGGCACCTAAACCACCCCCAGGCGCTGGGAACTCCAGACATTCCTCCACATTGTCCTCCTCTCTGGAGATACCTGACATGGCAAGCCAGGGTGAGTCATTGCCAGCAATTGGTGGTGCAACTGCTTCTCCCACTTCAGCCCCTGTATACACAACTGAAGATGCATTGTCCTCGGCCCTGCAGGGCTTAGAAGGAAGATTAGCGGCTTTAATCGCATTCTCCATTAAGAAGCGTGCTAGATCTCTCTCTCTCTCTCTCTCTCAACAGTGGGGACAGGATGAGGTATTGCCCTCAAACAATCGGGAAACACAAACCGATTACTCCTCTGGGGAGGAAACAACAGTTGAAGTTTCAGCTTCACAATCTCAGGTACAAATCCTTACAGACATGGTTCACTCCACTTTCAGGCTACCCCTAACAGAGTCAGCTGAAATTCTGGTTTCTTCGTTGGGTTCCTTGAAGCCTTCACAACCAGTGCATGCGTTTCCAGTCCACACATTACTAGAGAAGCTTCTTTATACCAAATGGGATCATCCGGATAAGCATTTTCTCTGTCTAAAGAGATTCTCAGTTCTCTAAAAAAAAAAAATCACCAAAAAATGGAAAGTTCCAGCAGTAGATGCTGCGATTTTCAGTGTGAATAAAAGTTTAACTTGTCCAGTGGACAATGCACAAATGCTAAAGGATCCAACAGATAAAAAGTTGGAATTCCTGTTAAAATCCTTTTTTCTCTTCTTACATCAGGGGGACACAGAGCCGTAGTACTTACTGTGTGGGTTATATCGGCGTATCGGGTGCTGGACACTGGCATGCCCCTTAAGGTGTGAACTTGCCCCATATAACCCCTCCCACTACTGGGAGTCCTCAGTTTTTTCGCCAGTGTCTAAGGTGTTGGGCACGTGTAAGGATGTGTGTACTAAGCTCCACGGGCAGTAATCCTTTGATAGCCAGCCATCCTGACCGGATCCATTCTGATGTCTCCGTAATGGACTAAATAAATGGTACCCGGGCCTCGTCATCCGAAGACACAAGGTTTTTGCTAGCGATTGCTCTTAAAGCTGGGCCCTGGGATAAAGTACTTTTTGATAGTAAGGCCAATAAAAGTTTTACTGGCAGGGTCTCCTCACAGGTCCAGGATTGCGGGATTACCTGAGTGTACCCGTTCCTGAAGGTTTCCTTTCAAGGTCTCGGAGCCTACCGTGAAGGGCGAAGATAAATCCTGCTGCGAGGCTAATAGCAGCTTTGTATTGTACTATAGCCTAGCAAGTGTAACATTGTTTTGCTGGTAGTGCCTTTGCTTTGTAGTGTAAACTATGAGTGGCAAGGGGGCCAGAAACTCTTCTAAGGGGTCACAACAAACTAAGACCCTGTCCAAAAGAATGCAATCCTCTGAGAGTGTTGCGACCAGTCAGATTGAGCAGATTGAGGGGAAGCTGTTATTGCAGTCGCTCAGGAAGCTTCAACTCCTGAGTATGTTACACGTGAAGTGTTATCTTCTACCATTGCTGGCTTAGAGAAAAAGCTTGATGCGATTTTATTCCTTCAGAGTGGGGTTAAACGCAGTAGATCCTCATCAAGTGCTCAAGATCCTCTTCTGGAGGTTCAGGATGCCGGGGATCAGGCAGATCTTCCTAGAGATATGGCAGAATACTGGCTTATCCTTTTCTGAGGATCCTAACACGGAAGGAGTATTGCCGCAGGAGAGCTTGCCTGTACATGCTCTCACTAAGTTGGTTCGTTCAACTTTTTTGCTACCTGCAGCGCAGGCTTCTGATGATCCCATCTCTAAGTTAGGATCATTAAAACCTCCTCCGGCTGGGGATACCTTTCCTATTCATGCGTAGCTAAGAAAGCTTATGTACACAGAATGGGAGCATCCGGATAAACAGTTTTATCTTCCTAAGAGATTTGCCAAACTGTATCCTATGGAAGAGGATTTCTATAAGAAATGGGGGATTCCATCGGTTGATGCTGCGATTACCTCTGTAAATAAGAACCTCACATGTCCGGTTGATAATGCACTCATGTTGAATGACTCGGCGGATAAGAAGCTGGAGCACCTTTCTAAGAACCAGGTGGCTTTAGCAGGTTCAGCAGTGCAGCCGGTTCTGGCCGCAATGGTTGTATCCCAGGCCATTAAGAAACAATTTTGAGGAGATGCTTAAATATTTACCTGTTGAACAGGTTCAGCAGTATGCTGATTTAGCAGACGCACTGTGTTTCACAGTAGATGCTATGAGAGATGCGTCCATTCAGATTTCACGTCTGATTTTGGGACTAGTGCATTCTCCTAGAGTTCTTTGGCTTAAGAGTTGGTCATCTGCAGCACTGTGTAAAAAGCTCCTAGCTAGTTTCCCTTTTCATGGTGAACGGCTATTCGGAGAAGATTTGGATAAATACTTACAAAAGATTTCCAATGGCAAAAGCTCTCTGCCAGTAAAGAAGAAATGTAGACATTTCTCATTTAAGCGGACCTCTTCTGTATCAGGGACATCAGCCTCTAGGCAGTCTCAACGGCCTTAGCTGTCGGGTTCAAGGGGGAAACCCCAGGGACAGCACCAAGGTCAGAAAAGATCTTGGGGAAAGAAGCCCACCAAGCAGAGTTCTAAAGCCTCCTTTATGAAGGGGCGCCCCACTCGCTCGGGTGGGGGGAAAGCTCCTGCAATTTTCAAAGATCTGGCAAGAGCAATGTCAGGACAAATGGGTGGCTCCTACGGTTTCTCTAGGTTACAAACTAGAGTTCAGAGTTTTGCCGTCTCCCCGGTTTCTAAGGTCAGGGGTTCCCAAGGACCCAGAAAAGACGGCTCTCTTAACACTGGACCATCTGCTAGCCAAGGCAGTCATATCAGAGGTTCCCTTAGAGGAACAGGGCACAGGTTTTTATTCAAAGCTCTTCACAGTCCCAAAACTAAATGGGGAAGTAAGACCTATTTTAGATCTCAAAGATCTAAATCAGCACTTGAGCATCCGATCCTTCCGCATGGAGCCAATTCGGTCGGTAGTAGCCATCCTCCAAGGAGGAGAATTTTTGGCTTCAATCGATATCAAGGATGCCTATCTTCATGTGCCAATATTTCCTGCTCACGAGAGGTTTCTACACTTAGTAGTAGAAAACCTTCACTTTCAGTTTGTGGCCCTGTCATTTGGTCTAGCCACAGCTCCTCGAGTATTCTCAAAGATTCTGGCTCCTGCTTTAGCCAGATTAAGGGCTCAGGGCATAATGGTCCTACTCTTAGTAGATCATCCAGTGTGAATTTGCTACAACAATTTTTCTTTTATAGCCATACTTTCACTGTGCATAGTCTTTGCTTTTATTATATATTCTTCACTTTTTGCATAAATGCCCCATAGACGTTGAGAGCTTATCATCATTGTTGTATCGGGCATCATTTCCTGTCTCTATACTAAGCTGGTAAGGTTTGACTACAGCACACGTATGAGACCGTTCAACATATAATTTACCATTTTTTTTTTTTTTACATATATAATGTTCATGTTGAATCATTTTGAGGCAGTTTAGTCATACATTTCTTAGAGGTCTCACGGAATCGGGATTGACGTGTTTTCGTTATTGTATATTAATCAGCATTTAGCGACATTGATATCATTCACTACAGGTTTTCCATGTTATATACATTATCACCACAATGTTATTTTACACTGACAACATGTTGACTCTATGTATGTGGAGATGGTTCTACAAGAACTATATATTAGTGATACATACTGTGTTGTCCCATGTGTTGGGTCTGGCTATATTAGTGTTTATATTTGCATCTTGGCATTATGTGCTGTGTTGTTGTATCTACACCCGTGATTTATACATCATGCATTACCGTTCATTCATACCCATTGTCTAAGTGTTTCATACATATATGAAATGATATCCAGCAACCTTCAAAAGGTAAGGATATTTCCACCTTCCACCTGGAAGGTAGTGTGGTAGCAATTTGGCTGCTATGCTATGCACACAGTCCATTACCTACTTTGTGCTTCAAATAAGCACCCATTTCCGTCTTAATGATATAATGCTTTCAGGTTACCTTCCAGTACATTCATCCCAATGACCAGACATCCCCAATGCAACCCACATCCTCATCTCAGCCTGGCTGCTCCTCAGCCAGGCCGCCCTTTTACCCATTAAAGAGACATCAACAGTGGTGTTTCCTTCTGCTTCATCGTCAGCAAGCCCAGAGAGCCCCCCCTTGACCAAAGCTTTTTATTACTTTTCCCACAGGAAGCCACGCCCTGGAGGGTTTGCCTCCAACAGCTGAACACCTCCCACAAAGGATGTGATCTCACAGCAGTAACAGGATGTGAATGCCCATATAAGGACAATACAATACAATACAAGGCACCTTTACAGACATGTATACATTCAAATAGTCTGTTACACAGACTGACCAAATTCTTTCAATGATGGAAACCATACAAAACCAATGAACGATGATTATAATTCCGTCAATAGAAATCCTTAATATATACATTGTTCCAGAGAACAATGTATACAGTGGATAATTCTTCGTCTCTTGTGAATGGAAAGCCACCTCCAGATGTGCACCGCCTATCTCCATATGTTGATCAGACACAGGAGAGACGATGTGCGCACATCCGCACACAGCCAATGCCTACAGAGCACGCATATGTCCCCAGACGATCGTCTGTACAATGTACAGGGGCCCTTTTGCTGGTGGACATACCCCCACTCCGCAAACACCTTTCTTTCCAACCCCAAGATATTATCCACTACCAAACGGATCTCAACCAGCGTCAGTCTGCCCCGGTCAGCTCTAAAAGAGCGGGCTGGGGGAGAATGAACACAGGAGGACTCTTATGACAATACATATAATAAATACATCTAAAATTTCCACAACAGCAGCAACTACTGATGTCAGTCTTTTAGGCTTGGGAGCAGTCCTGGAAGAGGATTCTATCCAGAGAAAGTGGTCCAGGTTGGAAAGGACCTTGTCTATCAATATTTTGGAAATTCGGGCAATCCATCTGGCTTTAAGAGCCTGGACGGTCAGACTGAGGGGCTGTCCTGTCAGGATTCAGTCCGACAATGCCACGGCTGTGGCTTACATCAATCACCAGGGGGGCATGAGGAGTCATGTAGCCCAGAGAGAGGTGAATCATGTTCTGTCTTGGGCAGAACACAACGTCCCTTGCCTATCAGCAGTTTTCATTCCTGGGATAGAGAATTAGCAGGCGGACTACTTGAACCGCCAAATTATTTCCAGGAGAGTGGTCTCTTCACCCCGACATCTTTCTTGTGATATGTCAGAGATGGGGTATTCCAGACGTGGACCTGTTTGCGTCCAGATTCAACAACAAAGTTGACAACTTTGTGTCAAGGACAAGGGATCTGCTAGCTTGCGGAACAGATGCATTCGTTTTCCCATGGGATCAGTTTTCTCTGATCTATGCATTTCCTCCAGTTATGCTACTTCCGCATCTTCTTCGCAGGATCAGGCAGGAACAAAAGGAGATGATTCTCGTGGCCCAGAAGGCCTTGGTTCGCCGAGATCATAAAAATGGCAGTAGGCGTTCCCTGGACTCTGCCATTACGGCCGGACCTTCTTTCGCAGGGTCCGGTATTCCATCCTACCTTACAGACGCTAAATTTGACGGTTTGGCTATTGAGACCCACATCCTAAGGGATTGTGGGCTATCTCCTTTAGTCATATCTACCTTGATTAATGCCAGCTTCCAGGATCATTTACTATAGAGCAGTGATATGCAATTAGTGGACCTCCAGCTGTTGCAGAACTACAACTCCCATCAGGCATAGCAAGACCCTGACAGCCACAATCATGACTCCCAGAGGCAGAAGCATGATGGGACTTGTAGTTTTGCAACAGCTGGAGGTCCGCTAATTGCATATCCCTGCTATAGAGTCTGGAGGGCATATGTTGCCTGGTGCGGATCCAGGGGTTGGCAGCCCAGGAAATATAGGTAGAATCCTTGATTTCCTACAGATGGGATTAGAGATGAATCTGGCCTTGAATACCATCAAGGGTCAGATCTCGGCCTTGTCAGTATTCTTTTAGTGGCCTTTAGCTTCTCACTCTTTAGTGCGTAGCTTTGTGCAGGGGGTAACATGGATCAGTCCTCCGATCAGGACACCCCTAAATTCTTGGGATTTGAATTTGTTCCTGTCAGCTTTACAGATGCAGCCTTTTGAACCCTTTTATGAGAAATTCCCTTGGTTCTGTTGACCAGGAAGATAGTCTTTCTGGTTGCCATTTCTTCTGTTAGAAGAGTTTCTGAACTAGCGGCTCAAACTTGTAAGGAGCCATATCTGATTATGCATAAGGATAATGTGGTTTTACATCCTCATCCTGAATTCCTGCCAAAGGTAATGACAGGGTTTCACTTAAACCAGGATATTGTTCTTCCTTCTTTCTTCCCAGAACCTCAATCTAGGGAAGAGAGGTTGCTACATTCCCTTGATGTAGTAAGGGCTGTCAGAGTGTATTTAAAGGCGGCCGCTCAAGTTCGTAAGACAGATATTTTGTTCTGCCGGATGGTCCAAGGAGAGGACAGGCAGCATCTAGATCCACTATTGCCAAGTGGATTCTTCAAGTCATTGTGCAGGCTTATGGTTTAAAGAGGAAGATTCCTCCTTTTCATATTAAGGCACACTCTACCAGGGCGATTAGTACCTCCTGGGCGGTGCATCATCAGGCCTCTGTGGCTCAAATCTGTAAAGCTGCGACGTGGTCTTCAGTTCATACATTTACCAGATTTTGTCAAATCGATGTTAAGCGTCAGGAGGATTCTGCCTTTGGGCGCAGCATATTGCAGGCTGCAGTATAAGTCCTCTGACTTCATTTTTTGTTGTCCCCCCCCCCCCCCTTCGGTTGCCATTGCTATGGGACATCCGACGTAGTAAGTACTACGGCTCTGTGTCCCCTGGTGTAAGAAAAGAAAATAGTATTTTTAAAACAGCTTACCTGTAAAATCCTTTTCTTTGATATAGATCAGGGGACAAAGAGGTCCCTCCCTTCTTCTCCTTATACACTTTGATTGCTTGACTACAAAACTGAGGACTCCCAGTAGTGGGAGGGGTTATATGGGGGAAGTTCACACCTTAAGGGGCTTGCCAGTATCCAGCACCTGATACGCCGAAATATAACCCATGTAGTAAGTACTACAGCTCGGTGTCCCCTGATGTACATCAAAGAAAAGGATTTTACAGGTAAGCTGCTTTAAAAATCCTATTTTTCCTCAGTTTAGGCCGATTCATTTTTTTTTTTTTTACCAAAAATATGTATCATAATAACCGTTTATTGATTGGTTTGTGCAAAAGTTATAGCGTTTACAAAATAGGGGATAGTTTTATGGCATTTTTATTAATCATTTTTTTGTACTAGTAATGGTGGCGATCTGCGATTTTTACTTTTTTTTTATTATTATTGTAAGAAAGAAAATGATAAAAAAAAAACAAAAAACTAAATAATAGCTGCCAGCACAACAGAAACTCTGCAAAATTAAACCAAAATGATAATAAAGTGCGGCGCTAAAGACAGTGAATGTTAGTATTCAAGTCAACAAAAACTACAAGTGAAACATATATCGTAACTCAATATATGTAATAGGAAAAATTGCTTATATCAAGTGATAAATGGCGTGAAAGTGACTTATAAACTAGATACACAATCCAGTATATATCTCTACTGTGTAGACAGTGTAGAAATTGATAAACCAGTGCTATATAAACATATATCTGACTATACAAACATGTTGCAGTCCATAAAAGTGCCAAAAATATAATAAGTGACAAGGTAAGTTTTCTTGAAAAATTAAGGTGACTTGTGTGAATTGACTGCAGATGTCCAGCACCATACGGAGAGAAGCTTACTGGAGATTCTGGACTCAAGTAGGCGTATACCTAATGAGTCTCACACACTTGATGGTGTAAACACACCCGGGGGGATATACGGTAGCTCCAGGCTCCAATGTACACTGGAACAAGCAGAATATATCAAAGAATGGATGCTGTGGATATCCACCATATAAAAATGGCTAAAGGACAATGGTTCTTCCCAGTATGGTGTAGACTGAAGGAGAAAAGATAAGGCCCTGTAGTGCGATACCGTTTCACAAAACCGTGTATTTAAAAATCATAAAATGGGTACTCACATGTAAGAAGAAATATAAAAGCATATAAGTAAATCTGGCAATGCAGTGGTATCAGCAAAGCCCTTCCCGACGTGTTTCACCCTAACTGGGCGTGCTGGCTCACTGCGGCCACTGAGTATTTATAGATTAGGAGGTACTCACAATGAGGGCCAGTTCCCTGGCCGCCGAAATTCGGATGCAAACTACTTCCGGTGTGCCAAAATGGCGCCCGTTGCTTGCACTTCAAGCCTCTCTTTGAAATATATCTCTGGTCCTGATATAATCACAACCAAATTGTATACTGATAAATGTAAATACATGTGAAACATGCAGACACACTGCAATTAAACTGCAGATAAATATAAATACAAAAAAAAAAAAACAACCGAGGGGCTAGAATATTCATTAATATATGCAGACTATAGGGCGAGAGAGGACAGATGTCACGTCGGACCACAAAAAAATGTCCGCCAGACCGGACATAACATCCTCCTCTTCAGATCGTCCTAATTGGATTGTAGGCTAATGGACCGCAAAGCAGCCCAAGCCTCGATCCTGCTCCAGGATGGATACCACATTAAACCACACCGTTTGAGGAACAAACCGGAAAAAACTCCCATTTGAGCGTACTAATTGGATGTTGAGCTGATGGACCGCATTGCGCCCCAAGCCTCAATATCGTTCTAAACGAAACCGGCCACTCAAACAATCGCTATGATTGCGGGGTAAATACAGAGGCAAGCTAACAGCAGAAACTAAAAATTTGCAGCGATGTCCAAAACCGAGTAAATTAAAGTCTTTAAATCTTGAGAAAATTTTGGAGACATTGCTGTTATTAAAAACAATGGCAAGCACAATGACAAACATGGTGTCAAACGTGTAAGATCATTGGTCACCAATTAGAATCATTTTAAAAATTAAATAAAAAAGGCTCTTAAAAGGGAACTGACACCAATGTGCATTCTCATCTCAATTATTAAATAAGATGAAATATGAATACTGCATTTATGTCCCACTCTACATTAATACCCCACGGCTGATATGATTGGAGTTCGATTATCCAATATGTTTCAAGTCGTGAAACGCCCCTAGTCAAAGCTCCGCCCCTCCAAGGTGGAACATAACTGTCAATCACCAAGAAACTGGTACCTTCAGGGTTACGATTATGACACACCCTGTAGTGTCTTGGGGCCGTATGTTTAACGTTACTACTCTTAAATTTTGGTGATTGGTGATATGTTATCCTAATGGAAAAGGTGCAGGTAGTGCGTCCAATATATTGTTTCCCGCACGGACATGTTATTAAATAAATGGAGGAGTTCCCTGTTTGAACGTTCCCCTAGAGAACGTGATAGTTCGTATAAATGGGCTTTTTTGACCTCATACTCTGTCCAGCATAGAGATATTCAAACCATTTTGAACAGACACTGGAATGTGTTGAGGACAGATAAAGTTTTACGGCCTTTAATACCTGAACATGCAAAAAATCACATTCTGGGGAGTCCCTTCACTCCAAAGCAAAATAGCGCCAAATATAATAAATCCTCCAGTACGCCCTGTTTTCTTTCAGGATCTAAACGGTTATTACCCATATAAAAAATTTCATTATACAGCAATCTGTACAAATGCACTGATTCCTGTGTAAATGACACTCGCAGTGAAGGTGTTAACCACTAGGGGGCAGAGTAAGGGTTAAGTGTGTCCTGGGGTGTGTTTCTAACTGGGGGGGCATGGCTACATGTGACACATCACTGATCTCTGCTCCCAATCACAGGTGATCGAGTCAGCGCGACCCACAGAGGTCGCAGCCGGCGCGCGCATGCGATGGCATGACGGCAAATTTAAAGAGACGTACCTGTATGCCCATTTGCCTGTCCTTGCCATTCTGCCGACGTACATCGATGTGCGCCGGATGGGAACCGGTTAAAAGATCAGTTCACAAAGGCCCTTAATGAGCGCTCTGGAACAACAGGCCAGTGAGTTGGCCGACTTACCAAAAGCACTATGTTTTGCCATAGATGCTATAAAGGATTCTATTCACCAGGCATCTCGCCTTGCGCTAGTACACATGCATAGGACCCTTTGGCTAAAGGGTTGGTCTGCCGAAGCACCCTGCAAAAGCCTACTGTCTAGTTTGCCATTTCATGGGGAGCGACTATTTGGTGATGATTTGGATAAATGCATCCAGACAATTTCCAGTGGAAAAAGTACTCTTTTGCCAGTCAAAAGAAAGTATAAACGTCCTTCATTTAACCACTTAAGGGCCGCCTCCTGCACATAAACGTCGGCAGAATGGCACAGCTGGGCACAATCATGTACCTGTACATGGCTCTTTAAGTGCCCAGCCGTGGATCGGGAGCGGGCCGCCGGCGGTGCGCTCCCGACCCGGTCCTGAGCTCCGTGACCGTGGGACCAGCGGACCCGATCGCCGCTGGTGTCTGCAATCGGGTCACAGAGCTGAAGAACGAGAAGAGGTCTGTGTAAACAAATCTCTCCCCGTGCTTCCTACTGTGGCTGTCACCGATCGTCTGTTCCCTTTTATAGCCACATGCCAGGCCATGCCTCCCACAATAAAAAAAAAAAACACATAACGTCATACATAACCCCTACACTGACCCATAGTGGTTAACTCCTTCACTGCCATTATCATTTACACAGGAATCGGTGCATTTAACCACTTCAATACCGGGCACTTAAACACCTTCCTGCCCAGACCAATTTTGAGCTTTCAGCGCTGTCGCACTTTGAATGACAATTGCGCGGTCATGCTACACTGTACCCAAATGAAATTTGTATCATTTTTTCCCACAAATAGAGCTTTCTTTTGGTGGTATTTGATCACCTCTACGGTTTTTATTTTTTGCTAAACAAATAAAAAAATACCGAAAATTTTGAAAAAAAAAAATTTTTTTTTGTTTCAGTTTCAAAACTTTGCAAATAAGTAAGTTTTCTCCTTCACTGATGGGCAATGATAAGGCGGCACTGATGGGCACCGATGAGGTGGCACCAATGAAGTGGCACTGATGAGGTGGCATTGATGGACACCGATATGTGGCACTGATAGGCGGCACTGATGGGTGGCACTGATGGGCGACACGGATAGGTGGCACAAATTGGCATGGATGGGCATGGATAAGTGGCACAGGTGGGCATGGGTTAGGCGGCACAGGTGGGCATGGGTAGGCGGCACAGGTGGGCATGGGTAGGCGGCACAGGTGGGCATGGGTAGGCACTGATAGGTGGCACAGATGGGAACTGATAGGCGGCATTGTATTATAATATATTGCACTAATGGATGCCAATCAGTGCCAATCAATAATGCATGCCAATCAGTGATGCCCATTGTGGGCACTGATTGGCATCCATTATGGGCACTGATTGGCATCCATTGTGGCACTGACTAGAATCCCTGGTGGTCTAGGGTGGCATACCTTGTCCTTGGCATCCCTGGTGGCATCCCTGGTGGTCCAGTGTGGGCATCCTCGGGGGGGGCTGTGCTGATAATCGATCAGCACAGACCCCCCCGTCAGAGGAGCAGCCGATCGGCTCTCCTCTACTCGCGTCTGACAGACGCGAGTGAGGAAAAGCCGATCACGGCTTTTCCTATTTACACTGTGATCAGCCGTGATTGGACACGGTTGATCACGTGGTAAAGAGTCTCCGTCGGAGACTCTTTACCGAGATCGTAGTTGCCGGGTGTCAGACTGACACCCCGCAACAACGATCACCGCGATGCGCGCCCCCGGGGGCGCGCAGCGGCTCATAATCCTGATCACGTCATATGACGTCCGGTCAGGATTATGAAACCACTTTGCCGCCGTCCATTTGCTATAGGGCGGGCGGCAAGTGGTTAAATAGCACCGATTGCTGTATAAATGACAATGGTCCCAAAAAATGTGTCAAAAATGTCCGATGTGTCCGCCATAATGTCGCAGTCACAATAAAAATCGCTGATTGCCGCCATTACTAGTAAAAAAAAAAAATAACAATAAAAATGCCATAAAACTATTGTCTATTTTTAAACGCTATAACTTTTGCGCAAACCAATCAATAATTGCGTTTTTTTTTTTTACCAAAAATATGTAGAAGAATACGTATCGGCCTAAACTGAAAAAAAAAATGTTTTTTTATATATTTTTTGGGGATATGTATTATAACAAAAAGGAAAAAATATTTCATTTTTTTTCAAAATTGTCGCTCTATTTTTGTTTATAGCACAAAAAATAAAAACCACAGAGGTGATCAAATGCCACCAAAAGAAAGCTCTATTTGTGTGAAAAAAGGATGCCAATTTTGTTTGGAGGCCATGTCGCACGACCGCGCAATTGTCAGTTAAAGCGACGCAGTGCCGAATTGCAAAAAGGGGCTCGGTCCTTTGGCTGCAAATTGGTCCGGGGCTTAAGTGGTTAAACTGACTTTCTCTCCTGCGCCAAGCGCATCCGCCTCTAGGCAGTGGCGACAGCTTCCACCGCCAGATTCCAGAGGAAAATCGCAGGGTCAGGCCCAGGCTCAAAGGAAGACCTGGAACAACAAGACTACAAAGCAGAATACTAAGACCTCCTCATGAAGAGGCATCTCCCCTCACCAAGGTGGGGGGAAGATTTCTGCATTTCGCAGAGGGAAACTCAGGACATATTGGCTCTCTCCACAGTGACTCTAGGATACAAACTAGAGTTTCAACCATTTCACTTTCTGAGATCAAACGTTCCCAAGGATCCAGGGAAGACAATCCCTGTTTCAAGCATTAGACCGATTATTGACTCAAGGGGTAATCATACAGATCCCCACAGAAGAACAAGGTTTAGGTTTCTATTCAAACCTGTTTATGGTACCAAAACCAAATGGAGATGTCAGGCCCATTTTGGATCTAAAAAAACAAAACAAAATCTGTTCCTAAAAATTCGCTCATTTTGAATGGAATCGATCAGGTCAGTGATTTCCATCCTACAAGGCGAAGAATTTCTGGCGTCCATCGACATCAGGGATGCATATCTGCATGTCCCTATATTTCCCACTCACCAAAGGTTTCTGCGATTCGAAGTGGAACAACGGCACTTTTAGTTTACAGCCTTACCCTTCGGGCTAGCCACAACACCACGTGTATTCACAAAAATACTGGCCCCACCTCTAGCCAGGTTGAGGGCACAGGGCATAACAGTGTTGGCGTACCTAGACGATCTATTGTTAATAGACCAGTCAGTGACTTGCTTAAGGCAAAGCGTACACATTACAACCAGTTACCTGGAAAGTCTCGGTTGGATCCTCAACCTAGAAAAGTTTTCCTTAAAACCAGTAAAAAGGCTGGATTACTTAGGCCTGATCATAGATACAGCCCAGAAAAGGGTGTTCTTGCCTCCAGCAAAGATCAGCTCCATACGAGAGCTGGTACAGATGGTCAGGTCAAAAGCAAATCCTTCAATTCACCTTTGCATGAGGTTGTTAGGAAAGATGGTAGCTTAATTCAAAGCAGTCCCCTATGCCCAGTTCCATTCAAGACAGAATCATCTCTGCTTGGAACAAGACGATCCAAGCTTTGGACTTGCCAATGTGGATGTCCCCAAGAAAGTCTCAAAGCCTCAGTTGGTGGTTACGAAGCCAGAATTTGCTGAAGGGGAAATCCTTCAGACAAATAATCTGGAAAGTAGTAACGACAGATACCAGCCTCTCAGGCTGGGGTGCGGTACTAAAGGAGACGACTGTCCAGGGACAGTGGTCAAAACTCAAAAGAGCCCTGCTCATCAACATCCTAGAGATTCGGGCAGTGTATCTGTCTCTGAAAACCTGGACCTCCAGGTTAAAGAATTGGGCAGTCCAGATTCAATCTGACAATGCCACAGTTGTGGCCTATATCAATCACCAAGGGGGCACCAAGAGTCTCTCAGCTCAGAGAGAGGTGAACCATATCCTAACTTGGGCAGAAAGGAATGTCCCATCCATAACGGCAGTTTTCATTCCGGGAGTAGAAAATTGGCAGACGGACACTCTAAGTTGCCAGCAGTTAATCCCAGGGGAATGGTCTCTTCCCCCCCCAAAGTGTAGATCTTCTAGCATCCAGATTCAACATGAAGTTAGTCAACTTTGTGTCCAGAACAAGGGATCCACTCGTATATGGAACAGATGCGCTGGTAACCCCGTGGGATCAGTTTTCACTGATCTACACTTTCCCCCCGATTCAGTTGCTGCCTCGACTTCTTTGCAGGATCAAGCTGGAAAGAAAGACGGTAATTCTGGTAGCACCAGCATGGCCTAGAAGGTCATGGTATGCAGAGATCGTAAAGATGGCAGTGGAGGGTCCTTGGCCTCTCCCACTAAGGCCAGACCTGCTATTGCAGGGACCGATATTCCATCCTACTTTATGAACGCTAAATTTAACAGCTTGGCTATTGAAACCCACATTCTGAAGAAGCATGGGCTTTCCAGGACTGTTATCTCAACTTTAATCAATCCAAGGAAACCAGTTTCCAGAGCTGTATATTATAGAGTTTGAAAGCTTACATTTCCTGGTGTGAATCCAAGGGTTGGCACCCTCGGAGATATATTATAGGCAGAATCCTTGCCTTTTTACAATTGGGCGTAGAGATGAAGTTGGTCCTAAGTACTGTTAAGGGCCAAGTCTCAGCCTTATCGGTTTTATTTCAAAGACCGCTTGCTACGCATTCTTTAGTCCGGGGTTTTATGCAAGGGTTGATGTGGATTAATCCAGTTAAATCACCTTTAACCCCTTGGGACTTGAATTTACTTTTGTCAGTGTTACAAAAACCGCCATTTGAACCATTACAGCATGTTCCCTTAGTCTTTCTGACTAGAAAGCTGATATTTTTGGTTACTTTATCCTCAGCAAGGAGGGTTTCAAGAATTGGTTGCTCTTTCTTGTAAAGAGCCATATTTGATTATTCATGAGGCCAGAATAGTGTTACGCCGTCGTCCAGGCTTTTTGCCAAAAGTGGTTTCAGGCTTTCATCTGAATGAAGATATTGTCCTGCCATTATTTTTCCCAAAACCATGTTCCAGGGAAGAAAAATCACTACATTGTCTTGATGTAGTGTGAGCAGTGAAAATATTTTTTAAGAAAACTGCTCAGATTCATAAGACTGATGTCTTATTTATTCTGCCAGAAGGTCCTTAAAAAAGGACAGGCAGCGTCGAAATCCACTGTTGCTAAGTGGATTCGGCAAGTTATAATTCGAACTTATGATTTAAGGGGTAAGATTCCCCCTATTCAAGTTAAAGTGCACTCTACCAGAGCAGGTAGTGCTTCTTTGGCAGTGTGTCACCAGGCCTCCTTTGCTCAGATCTGCAAGGCCGCAACTTGGTCTTCGCTCCATACATTCACAAACTTTTACCAAGTTGCTGTAAGAAGGAATGAGGATATCGCCTTCGTGCGCAGTGTGCTGCAGGCAGCAGTATAAGTCCTCAAGGTCTGGGGTGCCCTACGGGTTGCCTCTCCCTCCCCTCAAGTAGCATTGCTATGGGACGTGCCACTAAGTAAATACTTAAGGCTCTGTGTCCTATGATGTACGATAAAGAAAAGGATTTTTATAACAGCTTACCTGTAAAATCCTTTTCTTGGAGTACGTCATAGGACACAGAGGTCCCGTCCCGTCTTCTTTTATGTGGTTTAAGTATATTGCTTGGCTACAAAAACTGAGGTACTCCTGGAAAGAGGAGGGGTTATATAGGGGAGTCAACTTCCTGTATTAGGTGTGCCAGTGTCAACATCTGAAGGTAGCTATAACCCACAAAGTAAATACTTAAGGCTCTGTGTCCGATGATGTACTCCAAGAAAAGGATTTTACAGGTAAGCTGTTATAAAAATCTTATTTTTCCCCGATTGCGATCTTGACAAAGTGTTTTTCCTGATTTTTTTTTTTCCTATGCAGAGAATTCTCTACTCTGCTAAAGCCACAGCCATCAAAAAGGGGGGGGGAAACAAAAAACGAGCAGCGTGCCAAGTATCACAACATACTTCAGTCTCCGAACAAAGTATAAACATTGCAATGATTTGTGCTTTAGGGCAGAGGAGTACAATTTTGTGTGTAAATGAGGGAAGTTTAACCACTTAAACACTAAACCTTTTTCTTACATTTGCTGGTTTCAAGTTAAAATCATAATTTTTTTTGCTAGAAAATTACTTAGAACCCCCAAACACACACACACACACACACACACACACACATATATATATATATATATATATACACACATATACATACACATATACATACAAACACACACACGCTATATATACATACACATATATTTTTAGCAGAGAGCCTAGGGAATAAAATGCTGATTATTGCAATATTTTATGTCACACTATATTTGCGCAGCAGTCTTTCAAATGCAATTTTTTGGGGGAAAAAAAAAACTTTAACCACATGCCGACCAGGTCATAGCCGAAAGACGGCTACAGCGTGGTTGACTTATTCTGGGAGGGCGGCCATGGACGTCCTCACAGAATGTTGCTCTCGCGGGCTCCTGCAAAGATCCCGGACCCAGCGCATCACGGTAAACAGCCGCTTACGTGATCGATCTGTGAAATGATGGAGAGTACAGTATGAGGGGAGAAGGGAGAAATAGTTTTTAGCAGTGCTGAATCTGTAGTGCCCACAGCGCTGCTCTGTGCCAATACTTGTACAATACTCTGAAGTAATGTGCAATACTCTGCAATAATCTGCAATACATTTTAACAGAAAAAAATAAAAAAAAATTTTTACCGAATTTTCAGTCTTTTCTGATTTATAAAAAAATTAAAACCCAGTGATTAAATACCACCAAAATAAAGCTCCATTTGTGTGAAAAAAAAGGACAAACATTTCATATGGGTACAGTGTTGCATGACTGAGTAATTGTCATTCAAAGTGTGAGAGCACCGAAAGCTGAAAATTGGTCTGATTAGGAAGGGGGTTTAAGTGCCCTGTGGTTAATGAAGTGTAAAAAAAAAATAAAAAACAGTAAAGTTAGCATAATTTTTTTTGTATAATGTGACAGATGTTTTGCTACAAGAATCGTGATCTTTGTTCTAAGCAAAAAAAAATTGTGATGTTCATTTTGACCAGAATTGTGCAGCTCTACTTGGGGATGTCCCAGGGTCTGTGAATAACTAACCTCTGTTCTGTACTATACCATGCAGATGAAAGGAATTTTGACTTACCTGTAAATTCCAGATTTGTATAGTACAGTACACAGGCCTGTCCCTGTTTTATTCTTTTGCTTACTAAAAACAAATAAAAACGAAGGTTTCACAGCATGGGATAGGGGTATGCTCAGGGGGCATATCCAAAAGATCTGCCAGTCTCTAAGCACCGTACTATATAGCAGCCTATAACCGAGGGTCTATGACTATCTAGCCTGTGACCTGGAGTATATTTAAAGATACAGAATTACAGGTTAGAATTATGTATGGTCTGTTATACCATTGAAAGCTTTTCCATATATTGATCTGTTCAAGTCTAAAACTTGTTTGCTGCCATCTCCATGGACTAAACAAAACACTCCCTGTTATGGAGAAGAAAGGGATGTGTTACAGTCATGGCCAAAATTGTTGGCACCCCCAAAAATTTTCCAGAAAATAAATATTTCTCACAGAAAAGTATTGCAGTAACACGTTTTGCTATACACGTTTATCACTTTGTGTGTATTGGAACAAAACAATAAAAGGAGGAAAAAAAGCAAATTGGACATAATGCCACACAAAATTCCAAAAATGGGCTGGTCAAAATTCTTGGCACCCTTACCTTAATATTTGGTTGCAAACTGCTCCAGGTCTCTCTTATTGGAAGGGCGCCTTTTCCCAACAGCAATTTTAAGATCTCTCCACAGGTGTTCAATGGGATTTAGATTTGCACTCATTGCTGGCCACTTTAGGACTCTCCAGCGCTTTGTTGCCGTCCATTTCTGAGTGCTTTTTGACATATGTTTGGGGCCATTGTCCTCCTGGAACACCCAAGATCTTGGATGGAAACCCAGCTTTCTGAGACTGGGCTCTACGGTGTGACCCAAAATCCTTTGGTAATCCTCAGATTTCATGATGCCTTGCACAAATTCAAGGCACCCAGGGCAAGAGGCAGCAAAACCAAAACATCATTGAACCTCCACCATATTTCACTGTAGGTACTGTGTTCTTTTCTTTGTAGGCCTCATTCCATTTTTGGTAAACAGTAGAATGATGTGCTTTACCAAAAAGCTCTATCTTGGTCTCATCTGTCCACAAGACATTTTCCCAGAAGGATTTTGGCTTACTCTAGTACATTTTGGCAAACTGTAGTCTTGCTTTTTTATGTCTGTGTCAGCAGCAGGGTCCTCCTGGGTCTCCGTTTCATTTAATTTAAATGTCGACGGATAGTTTGCGCTAACACTGATGCTCCCTGAGCCTGCAGGACAGCTTGAATTTCTATGGAACTTGTTTGGGGCTGCTTATCCACCATCTGGGCTATCCTGCGTTGCAACCTTTCATCAATTTTTCTCTTCTGTCCACACCCAGAGAGATTAGCTACAGTGCCATGGGTTGCAAACTTCTTGACTATGTTGCGCACTGTGGATAAAGGCAAATCTAGATCTCTGGAGATGGACTTGTAACCTTGAGATATTTTTCCACAATTTTGGTTTTCATGTCCTCAGACAGTTGTCTTCTCCTCTTTCTGTTATCCATGCTTGGTGTGGCACACACAGACACACAATGCAAAGACTAAGTGAACTTCTCTGCTTTTTATCTGCTTTCAGGTGTGATTTTTTTATATTGCCCACACCCGTTACTTGCCCCAGGTGAGTTTAAAGGAGCATCACATGCTTGAAACAATCTTATTTATCCACAATTTTGAAAGGGGGCCAAGAATTTTGACCAGCCCATTTTTGGAATTTTGTGTTGCATTATGTCCAATTAGCTTTTTTCCAATAAAAGCAAAGGGAGTAAACAGGTGTATAGCAAAATGTGTTACTGCAGTACTTTTTCTGTGAGAAATAATTGACTTTCTGGAAAAAATTCTGGGGTGCAAACAATTTTGGCCATGACTGTATGTAGTCATAACACAATTCCTTTCATAGTGTGACAAAGTAAACGGGGTGAAGCAAAGCAGCCACTACATCTAGGAACCAGTTAGAAATACTACCAATTTTTGGTGTTAGGGTTAGACATTCTTTAAAGAGGAAGTAAACCCCTTCAAACCACTTTGACCTACAGGTAAGCCTAGATTAAGGCTTACCTGTAGGTCCAAGCAATATCTCCTAAACCTATATGGTTTAGGAGAGATTTGCCCGAAAATGGGCACCGCTGTCTACGGCGCATGCGCCGTAGACAGCGGCGCGCAGGCGCACTAAATGCGGCAAATCCAAGAATGGATTTGCCTAATTTGTCGACTCCCGTGCGCATGCGCGGGAGTGACGTCATCGCGGCTTCGCCGAATGGCAGCGTCGGAGCTGCGAGACGCGACTCCCGTGCGCATGCGCGGGAGTGACGTCATCGCGGCTTCGCCGAATGGCAGCGTCGGAGCTGCGAGACGCGACTCCCGTGCGCATGCGCGGGAGTGACGTCATCGCGGCTTCGCCGCTGTCATTGGTCGGAGCTGCGAGACGCCACCAGCAAGATGGATGCGGCGGACTACAGGGATCAGCGGCGACTTCGCTGGCTCCTGTGTCAGGTAAGTGACACATAATGAGCTACTATGCGATGCATAGTAGTCCATTATGCTTTACCTTTGCAGGGAAAAAAAGAGGAAGTAAACCCATCAGGGTTTACTTCCTCTTTAAGTATACATGCACAGTTTGTGTAACATGTCAAAGTCTAACAGAAGCAACTTAACTCAAATGTAGATGGTGCTGCACAGTTCATATGTGAATACATGTGACAAATGACCTACAAATTAATATGCACATCAAGCATGAAATAAATCAATATAGCATAAATGTCAAGTGCACCAATGTGGACAAGTGCTGGTAGTGGCTAAGAAATAATGTCCCAGTGCAAAAAAATATATAAATACATAATTCACTTGTGTGATCAGTTCTTCTTTAACTGTGGGGCTAAAAAAAAAAAAAAAAAAATAAAAAAAAAAAAAAAAAAGTGCTTCCACCATTCACCTCACAGACCACTCACCTTACTCACATATAACAAGAGACTAGAAGTAAAGTTCCAGCAATATGGTCTAGTTAGCCTCCTGTGGGAGGGTCCTCCCTTTGATCTCCCTGTTAGATGCTTGGCTGGAGGGTCTTAGCTCCTTCTAAGATGTCGCTGGCCTCATACAGCCATATGTTAAGGAAAAACAAACATAATGCCTCCTATAGTGTAGAATGTTTAAAAAGCGTTAATTTATTAAAAGTTAAAATATGCGCTTATATCACCCCACGTGACTTCCTCAGGGGTACCGGAATAGGCAGTCCTTTCTGGAATAAACTCCAATAGAGTGGTGCTGTGTCCGGCGATGAAAGAGGACGTAAAGGTTTTTTTTTACCTTAATGCATGCCATGCATTAAGGTGAAAAAACTCCTGTCAGTGACACCCCCCCCCCCCCCCCTCCCGTTTTATTTACCTGAACACGCCTTCCCTCTGCTAGGGGGTTCTCGGCTTTTGCTTGGATAGATTGATAGTAGCGCAGCCATTGGCTCCCACTACTGTTAATCAAATCCAATGATGGGGCAGAGGATGCCGAATGCTGGACTCAGGAGTGCGCCCCCAAAGTAACACCCCCCGGGAGAGCGCTTCTCCCAGGGGGTTGTCTGATGCGGGGAGGAGCAGAAAGAGCCACCGAGGGACCCCTGAAGACCAGGATCAGGCCACTCTGTGCAAAACTAACTGCACAGTGGAGGTAAGTATGACAATGTTTTTTTTTTTTAATTACCTTTAGCGTTACATAAACTCAGAGAAAGGTATTTTATGGTAACCAAAAAAAAGTAATTTTCTCTTACATTCACCCCTCGTTCACACTGAAGGTGTGGGATTTCAAACCCACATTTTAGTGCAAGTTTGGGAGCGATTTGAAAGACATGTGCAGGTTCATCCAATGGCAGCGGCCCTTTACCACATATGTAAACAATGTAGCTAGCAGGGGTCATCATAAGTTCATTGCTCTCCTCTCCTCACACTGATGCAGCGTGAGAGGAGAGCAATCGTGTGTAAAACTGAGTTGCATCAGTGCCCAATAGTGGCACATCAGCGCCACTGCAGTGGCGCCTGTGCCCATTGCCATCTGTGTGCCCACCAGAGCCACACCAGTGCAACCAAAGCCACTATAGTGCACATCAGTGCCACCTGTGCGCCCACCAGTGCCACCAGAGCCACACCAGTGCAACCAAAGCCACTATAGTGCACATCAGTGCCACCTGTGCCCATCAGTGCCACCCGCGCCACTGCAGTGCCCCATCAGTGGCGCCTGTGCCCGACAGTGCCACCACAGTGCTCTGCAGTGCAGCCTCACCAGCATGGCAAAAAAATTTTTACTAGCGAGGAGGCCTACCAGCTTCTAAGTATGACCGATGAGAGCAGCAGGGAGTTCTCTGAGTCTCAGTCCCATTCGGAATATGAACCCGTTACAAGCAGCGGATCTGATACAGAATCGGAAGAGGAATGTGTGCCCATGCAAAGAAGGCGTTCTGGCGTGGAGCAGCAGCGCAGAGCAGTCCACCTCGAGAGCAGTGCTGTCCACCTCGAATAGGGGCCATGCCAGCCTTCCCTATGCCTTTCAAAACCCCCTGTGGCTGCCCTCTAATTCTGGAGAAGCAAATATCCCCCCCTTCACCGCCCAGCCAGGTGTCCAGGTGAACACCGATGATTTTTCCATGCTTGATTTTTTTCATTTGGTTTTTACCGAAGACTTACTATCGTCCATTGTGGCCCAGTGCAACCTCTACGCACAGCAGCACATAGTAAGCAACCTTGGCTCTAGTTATGCCCGTACCTTTCAGTGGGGAGAACTAACCGTAGAGTAATTCAAAATTTTCTTAGGCCTAACTTTTTCTATGGGACGCACAAAAAAAAAAAACAATTGTACTCCTATTGGTCTACCAAACCTGTCCACCACATGCCACTCTTCTCATCCCTTATGCCAAGATCACGATACCTAATGATTATGTGGTTCCTCCACTATAATGACAACACCCAGTGCCCCCCTGATATGACCCAGCTTTTGACAAACCATTTAAAACTCGGCCTCTCCTAAACTATTTCTCTGAAAAACTTCCCCAATTATATACCCCTGAACAGAATATTTCCGTGGATGAGTCCCTTGTAAAATTCTCAGGCAGGCTTGGCATCAAACAGTTTATCCCCAGCAAAAGGGCCTGATATGGGGTTAAAATGTACAAACTTTGTGACCGAGCCACTGTCTACTCCTTCCTGGCGTACGAAGGGAAGGACTCCCAACTGCACCCCTCTGAATGCCCAGAGTACATCGGAATCGGGGCTGCTTTGTGCAAAAACCATTGTAAGCAAGTAGAACATGTTTGGCATTTTTTTTTTCCATTAATCCTTAAGAGCCCTTTCACATGAGCTGACCAATCGGACTCTCCATTGTCCTCTATGGAGCTTTGTCCCCTTTGAATAGGCGGACTGGACACGGACCAGCCATCCACCTGCTCAGCGGACAGATTCCCTGTTAAGCAGGCAGACTCCAGACAAAGTCCGCCCCGCGTGGAAGGGGCCTTACAATCATTTAAGTGACCCATCAGAATTACTGTCTCACAACATGTGTAGGTATTTGTGCCACAGCAAGTGCACTTTTTTGTCCCTAGCAAATGTATGCATAATGGCTACCATTTACCATAAACCGTTTTGTTACTGTATACCAAGCAGTAATATTTTTCTCACAAAAATTTACAATAGTACAGGTAAACTCACAAAACTACATACCAGGCTGAAATATGCTTGCAAAAATTTGCCATAGTACAGGTAGACTCACAAAACAAAAATGATGATTTGTAAAAAAATTTTTTTTCCCTGGCACAATAAAAAGCTTTACATATAAAGCTTGTATTTCAGTTTACATTCACAAAAAGGCATTGTCTATGGTACATGTGCGTCTTGCAAAAGCCTTCAATCCGACCTGTTAAATTTGTGGAATTAAGGCAGCTCTATGGAGCAATAAACCATTTTAAAACACAGAAAAAATCAAATGCCCATCTAAGCAAGTTAGTGCAATCTCAGGAGCACATAAGCAAAATAGTCCTGCTTTGGTGTCACAATTTGTCAGAACATTTTTAACAATCAACAGTTTTCCACTGTGGTCTCAGATGGTAGAATCAGTCACAGAATATGATAAAATATTGCTCGTATAGAGTGAATTACATTCCATTGTAAGCGGGTCCTCCGCCTCCTTCTGGTACGACCCAATTAATATTCTGACTTGGATCTTTAATGTCGCATGTCTTGCAGTGGACACAGTTCTGAGCATTGATCTGCAACCGTGAACCTTCACCTGATTCAAGCGGAACAAATTCATAAACACCTGTAAAAAGAAAAAGATTATATGCTAAGGTGTACATTTCGATAGTAACTACTAAACTTCAACAGAAATCCCCCACCTTCATAGTACTGTACCCTGCACATTATGATTCATAAAGGGTTGCTTCAAAATACATTAAAGGATAGATAGAGATCAAGAGATATACACATACACACACAAAATAAATAAAATGCGCATCTTGCAATAGCCACAAAGCACTTTGTACTTCTCACATGCACAGAACTGTGAATGAATGATGCAGCTGGGTGGGCAGAGCCCCGCATTGCCATGTTTTTTTTTTTAAATTGTAACAGTGAGCGTGGGGAGAAGATCCCCTGCTTGCTGTCACAACAGGGGATCAGGGCTGCTGCAACTGCAACATATTACAAAAGGTGAAATTATCCTTTAACCTTTGGGTTATACTGGCACCTACAGGAGTAGCGAACGCTACAAATAAAATAAAAACTGCGGCCAACCCAGTATACCAAGCAGAATGGATGTCTTTTCTTTAGCTCTGCTGGGAAGAGTCAAACCTAATTATCCATTCGCCTTTGCAGGCATTTGAACAATTTGAATCTTTAATGCTTCGCATTGGTTTCTCACTGCACAGAATCACAAATCTCCATGTAGCCCTCTCGGTATTCTGGGTGTCATTGTCCAAGTCCCTGTGGTAGAATAGCTTCAGGGTAAATACTTAAAAAGGAGGAGAAGTCCAGCCTGATCTTTTTAGGCTGGGCTTTTCCTAAGGGTCACAGGAGTGCAATATAAGCCCCATACACACTATCAGATTATCTGCTGAGTTTTTCCTTCAGATTTACCAAAACCATATAATATGAGGACAAACCTTAGGAGTTTCAATGTGTATGCCATCAGGCAGGCCCTTCTACTACATGGTTTTGGTAAATCTGAAGGAAAAACTCAGCAGATAATCTGATAGTGTGCATGGGGCTTAATTGTTCACTCCTGTGACCCATTTTCAGCAGAGAGTGGTCTGAATCTGCTCTCTGCTGACGTCATGGAAATCAGTCGAGGTAGCTCGTCACTCCGACTTCAGAAGTCTGGATCCACCAGCTGCCTTAACTGATGGCAGTCTCAGTGAGCTGCTGAAATGGCCACTCCCCACCCCTCCACAGCTGCAACATCAGTCTGATGCTTCATCCACCTAGGCAAGTATGAATCTTAAAAAAAAAAAAAAAAAGGGGGGGGGGGGGGGGGAGAAGAAAAAACACTTCTCTTTTAAGGATTCCACTCTCAGGCTGGCAAGGTCCGATGAGTTGGATGCTGCTAGTTAGTGAGGGTACAGGCTGAGGAAAGGTCTGTCCAGACCCAAAGCTACTGCAAAAATAGGAAGAGATAGCCGGGCCATCGCACACCTCTCCCAGCTCGAGTGGTTAGAAGGTAAAAGCAGCCTCAGCTCGATTCACCCAACTTCAACATGTTTTGCCCTGCCTTTGGGGCTTAATCATGGAGCTGCATCATTAACCATCTGCTGGCCACCATGCGATGGCCAGGCGGTGCGGCTTTTTCTGGGTGGGGCGTCATATGACGTCCGTCCATTTAAACAGGGCATGCACAGCCCTGTACCTTCAATGGCGGCGTGTCACAGAGACACCGCTTGCCACCGAGGGGGGTGAACAGCCATTGGGCATGGCTATTCACCATGTCATCGGCTGTGATGAAGTCACGGCCGATCACAGATGATACCACCCCACTTTGCGCGGTGCATGTGCTCGACCGCATGCATATCGATGGTGGCACGTTACCAGGAACACTGCTCGTCACCGACACTGGTAAACAGCCATTGGCCAGTGGCTGTTTACCACGTGATCGGCTGTGATGCTTTCACAGTCGATCACTAAAATGTAAACAGAGCTGTAACGAGATGTTACTGGGTTCTCCTCCTCACACACCGATCGTGTGCGAGAAGGAGATTACGGTAACATCTCATTACCACTTACATTGTACACCAACAAACACTGATTGCCTGCCTCCCCCCCCCCCCCCCCCAATAAAGAGGAACTGTCGCCATCCATCAAAGTACCTGTCACAGTCAACCCCAGTACCTGTCACAGTCCGAGTACCTTTCACAGTCCATCTGAGTACCCAATACCTGTCACAGTCCGAGTACCCGTCACAGTTCCTCTGAGTACTCGAGTACCCGTCACCGCCCTTCAGAGTACCCGAATACCAGTCACCAGGCCATCAAAGTCCCCAAGTATCTATCTGCAGCCCATGCCTCAGAATATACATTGGGGTGTTTTCTTTCCAAAATGGGGTAATTTTGTGGGTAATTCCGCAGTCCTGGTGCTCCAGGACCTTCAAAAGTGTGATAGGTCAGAATGAAAAGAGATGTGTAATTTATGCTCCTAGAATGCCTGAAGGTACTACTTCAATGTTGGGCCTCTGTAGGTGGCCAGGCTGATGTGGTATCGCCATACTCGGGAAGAGTAGCAGAATGTATTTTGGGGTGTAATTTTTGCTATATACATGCTGTGTGTTAGAAATATCTTTAAATTGGCAACTGTAAAGAAAATGCATTTTATTTATTTTTATTTTTTTCCCAAAAACATCTGTAAAAAAAAAAATTTAAAAAAAATGAAACGTTCAAAAGACTCATTATGCCTCATAGATTATATGTTGGGGCGTTTTCTTTTCTAAATGGGGTCATTTTGTGAGCGTTTCCATTGTCCTGGTGCTCCAGGACCTTCAAACTCGTAATAGGTGGTTGAGAAATGTCATTTATGCTCATAGAACGCCTGAAGGTGCTACTTCAATATTGGGCCTTTGTATGTAGCCAGGCTGTGTAAAAGTCTCACACATGTGGTATCAGCATACTCGGGAAGAGTAGCAGAATGTATTTTGGGGTGTAATTTGTTGTATGCATAAGCTCTATGAGAGAAATAACCTGATATGAGAGTTTTGTAAAAAAAAAAAAAAAAAAATAATCTTCATTTAGCAAAGAATTGTGGCAAAAAAATGACAACTTAAAAAAACTTACCATGCTATTTACTTATACCTTGAAATGTCTACTTTCTTTCTTTCTTTTTTTTCATTTGGGGGGTATTTGTACTTTCCTGACTTGTTAGTGTCTCAAGAAATTAGATACACCTGATGTACTGAAGGCCTGATCAGATGTGATCAAGTTTCAGTGATTAGCAACATAGTTTGTAGACTATAACTTTCACAAAGACTAAATAATATACACTAATCTGGGTTATTTGTACCAAAGCTATGTAGCAGTATACATTTTGGCTAAAATTTATGAAGAAAAATTACCAAATTTGCTAAATTTTTGACAGAAACAAAGAAAAAGGCATTTGTTTTCACAAGATTTACAGTCTTTTTTTTTAATTTATAGCACAAAATATAACCCACTACTGATTAAATACCACCAAAAGAAAGCTCTATTTGTGTGAAAAAGGGACGTAAATTTCATATGGGTACAGTGTTGCATGACTGAGTAATTGTCATTCAAAGTGTGAGAGCGCTGAAAAGGTGAAAATTGGTCTGGGCAGGAAGGGGGTGTAACTTCCATGTATTGAGGTGGTTAAGCCCAGAGGGCGGAGCAAAACATGCTGGTGTTGTGGTCTGGATGAATCAAGATGAGGCTGCTCTTAACTGCTAACCACTCAGGCCAAGTGAGGCATGCATTGGTCATAATAGATTCAGGGGTTTTACTCCAACCTGTTTATGGTTCTTAACCCAAAAAAGGTCAGATAGCCTGCATGTAGTCCACCAGGTCAGTCATCTACTACCTTCACCAGGAAGAATTCCTGGCATCTGTGGACATCAAGGATGTGTACATACATGTCCCCATTTTGCCAGCACACCAGGATTACCTATGCTCTGCTGTGAGTTCTCTAAGCTTTGAGCTCATGGCCCTGCTATAATACTTTGAAGTATGGGTTGGTCAGTGTTTTTTTTTTTTTTGTCTGAATGTATATCGATTGTAGTGGTTAAAATGCCAGTTCTCTGCCAGAGAGCCCCATGGTGTCAGCCTCTTGCAATCGGCCTCCTGGGATGTGTGCTATACCCCGCATCTTTAAACCTGGCAGAGATCCACTGCAAGTCTGAGCATGTGTCAGATCCAAATTAAAGATGGTGGTGCTAAAAGAGGGGCACATGGAAAGCTTTTGCTTAAGCAAGGCAATGCTGGACTTTTAAAACAATTTTTATGACAGGGACAAATGTTAGGGATTTTTTCTTAGGCAGAGTGTAGTTGATCTTTAAAAACAAGCTTTCTTTTTTACAAGCTCCTTACCTGCAGGACAGAATCTCTGCTCTGGACCATCATATAAAGCCAAATTCGTATTCACAGGTACACTGTCATCTCGTAGTGTCAAGTGTGCCGGTTGATTGTGCTCATGATTAGTACCGCTCAGCGCCACAGACGACAGCAGGTCAAAACTTATTTTCCCGTCAGGTTTAGGGTACTCAATAGGTGTGCAATCCTTAGCTGGCTTTAGCTGATTAGAATCCAAACCTGGTGAGAAATGGCTCAGACTAATAAACTGCAAGAAAATGAATACTGTAGAACTTTGTCTTTCAGTTTTTTTTTGTTTTAGGTAAAATTGGGATCAGTTAGATTGCTGCCCTGGTCCCAGTTGAGGAAAGTAAGAGTATCTTAACAATTGGAAAAAAAAAATGTATCTGAATAATGTCACACAAATTACCTTTATGTTTAAGTGTCCAAGGTTCTTTCCCTCTAAATATCCAGTAGAAAATGCCAGTGTAGACCATGCCTCCATACAATCCAAAAACGGTGTGGCAGGAAGGTCTAATATTTCTCACTGAGTAGAGCTCCTTCCAGATCCATGACTTCCTTAGGTTCTCCTCATACTCTGGAACACTGAGCCCTATATCACAATAAATGCAAATACATAGCTGTTTCTAGAGTTTGTAGCACAGCCCCACAAATGCATTTTATCAGTTAAGTTATAGACTTAAAAATGATCAAAGGCCCTAAACAGCTGTCATATGGGGAAGTTTATTCATATTTTTCTGCAAAAAAAAAAAAGCAAAAAACACAAAAAACAAAACCCAGGAACACAATATACATTTACGCTCATCCTAAAGCTGCACTGGTGACAGAGAGTTTTATATAAGACAATGCAGTTAAAAACTGCATTACTTTGATAAAATGAGCCCCATGAACAAAAGGACAGTTTTCTGGGTTGGTAGCTATATACAGTCAGTTAAGCCTGTTTAACCTATCCCAGTCTTCAGCATGTGAATGAACAGTAGCTGGCAAATGATCTCCTACAGGTCCTGAATCCCTTGTTTTTCTGTCTGCCTAATCTCTTTATTCTGTTCAGCCTGTAACTAAGCATGGTCATTCCTTTGGAGCAAGCCCAGGTTTTAAAACATTAGCAATTAAACAAATGCAAAGGACACCCAAGGTTTCTTTTTTTTTTTTTTTTTTTTTTTTTTGGTGAAACAAGAATTTTATTGAACATTTAAAGAGGGATTCCACCAAAAAAAAAAAAAAATATTAAAAGCCAGCAGCTATAAATACTACAGCTGCTGACTTTTAATAAATGGACACTCACCTGTCCCGGGTTCCAGCGATGCCGGCAGCAGAGGCCGATCGATCGCTCGGCTCTCGGCTGCTGTAGTCACCATTCTAGGTGAGGGAATCAGGAAGTGAAGCGAATCGGCTTCACTTCCCAGTTCCCTACTGCGCATGCGCGAGCCGCGCCGCGCAATAGGAAATCTCCGCGCTGTCACTGGGCCCCGTGTGTGTCCCAGCTGACAGCGCGGCAGGGCAGGAAATGGCGTAGACTCCCACGGGAGTCTATGCCCGGAAGTGGGTGAAAATACCTGTCTTTGACAGGTATCTCCCCCCCCCCTCCCCCCTGAAAGGTGTCAATTGTGACACCGGAGGGGGGGAGGGATCCGATCAGCGGAGGTTCCACTTTAGGGTGGAAAACCGATTTAAGGAGTACAATACAAGGAGCAATAAAATTAAACGACGGCCAAGGTTTATACTGAAGGAATTATGTTAGTCCATATAGTAAACGGTTCACAGCACTACACAGCTTTTGTATTAAAAATAATATTGGGAAACACAACAGCTAAGTGGTTATCACTTCCGTCTAACAGCAATAGGGTCGTCAGTTCCATGTTGCATGTTTTCCCTGTGCCTACGTGGGTTTCCTCTCACACTCCAAAGACGTGCTGGCAGGTTAATTGGCCCTAGTATGTGTATGTATGAATGTGAGTTAGGGACTTTATATTGTAAGCTCCTTGATGGCAGGGACTGATGTGAATGCAATATATATATATATATATATATATATATATATATATATATATATATATATATATATATATATATATATATATATATAATCGCTTCATAAATTATCAGTGCTATAAAATTACTTGCGAAGTCCTGTTTTAAGAGTTTTAACAAAGCAGAGACAGCAGAATGCAAAAAATACTAAAAGATAAGTAGTTGAAAGAGATTGCTTTTAAAACACCTACTTAAAGCTGATCTCCATCTTTAGTTTCAGTTTAGTTTGTTTGGGCCAAAAAACAATTTTCCTCACCAACATGTGCAGCTGCTGGATGTGCTGTATAAACTGTATGTATGTGAATACAAAGCCTCTTGATTGCCTGCAACAGAAAGCCGGGGTGATGATGTCACAATCTCTGACTCAGCCAATGATTTGTAGTGCTTGGTAGAATACAAAGCTGCCAATGAATGGCAGAGTGCTGCTCAGACCAATGCCATTGTGTTCTGGGTGTGAGACGGAACGGTTCTTGTCTCACATTTGGAGCACAGTACTGTATGTAGCCTCACCTACCATTTACAAAGCACACACCCAGAGGCCGCACATGTTGGTGAGGGAAATAGCTGGGCAGAATTATTTAAACTGAAACTATAGCTGAAGATCAGCTTTAACAATCTGCTACACTTTGGTGAAGATTAGGTAAGGAACAGTACTAAAACTGGAAAATAATGCAAACAATTAAAAAGTATAGCGTTTTCAAACCTTGAGTAGTTGACTGGAGGTTTTCATCTGTCAAATGTTTAAAGATGGATTCTGCAGCCAGCATACCACTCTTCATCGCTGTATGAGTACCTTTAATCTTCGGTACATTCATGAACCCAGGACTGCAACCAACCAACATACCACCAGGGAATGTCAACTTTGGCAAAGACTAGAAATAAGAAGCAGATATGTGACTAAAAATCAGAGTTTATTTCTCTCATCAGCTTTGGATGCCTTAAGTGGAAACTACAGTTTATTTTCAGCAAAGTGCTGTTTTCGATTATTATTGTACCATTAAGTACTTCTGAACCTTTACATCTACTGGCTGTTCCAGAATTGAAATACTACAGTCAATAAAGAGGTTCTGTTAATGTTCCCTTTAGTTGTCATTTGAATGTCTGGAAAGAATTTATTGCATTATACATTATTTCCCATATCTGATAATACTTTAATGGACATTTATTGACAGTTGCACGATTAATGGTTAAAGAATCAAGGTCACAATTCTACCACCCCGCCAATCTTAACACAGCTGTCAAAAAAAAAAAAAAAAAAAAAAAGAAGCAGCCTGCCAAGTTTTTCACAACATTGCTTAGGCAGAGAAAGAGAAACATTGTAACACTTAGTTCTTTTATATCAAAGGAATGAACTTCCGTCTGTAAATGAGGTCTGTTTAACCACTTAAAGTGGAAGTCCATGCTAAAACTAAAATCCCTGCATCTATAGACACCCACGTATAAGAAAAAAGGGGATGATACTGTGCTACGGAATATATAAAGCAAATAATATATATGTATACTCTTATGGTTTAGGGGGTTGGAGCTGCCTCTGCAATTTACTTCTACCCATAGGTATAGTAAAAGGAATGAAAAAAGGGAGAAAAGTAGAAATGGCACTACCCTCTAATTCGCTGGAGGAAAAACATGATATTTTAATCTATAATATGCTATCAGAATATTGTACCATAAAAAATATCAGTTAAGAGTTAGTCTGCAAAATTCTAAAATTTAATTGAAAGACTACAGGTGCCTCAAAACCAGAGATCTGCGTTAGACCCTCTGTCAGGTGTTGGTAAAATGTGTTGTATATAAACCAAAATAAAAATTGTGAATAAACTCACTTGTTTCTCCTATAATAATAGAAGGTACTTTTTAATTGCAGGTCTGTGCCGTATGTGGAAAATAAATTTTTACACGTTAGATCCTCCCTGCCAGGTCAGAAAGTTCCAAACAAAAAAAATATATAAAAAATCTACTGTGAAAAAACTACCATTAGTAAAAGAAGAACGTTGAATTTTGTGTTATTAAATTAATAAAATATATGTGAATATATATGTGTAGTGGTTGAAATATACACCTATGCCTGTATTAGACCCTAAATGTAAACCCTATTATTTAACCAATATTAAAACGAATATCAATATGATCCCTTAAATTATGTTACAAAAAAAAAAAAAAAAAGCACAACAGTGAATGACCAATCAATTACTAAGTATTAATGTTGGAACGTGTTAGACCCCCTGGATAAATGAAGATAATATTTTTGTGGGGAGGGGAAAAAAACAAAACAAAAAAAACCCCACTGTAATTTAATACTAATTATATATATTATATACACACACACACACACACACACACACACACTTTTAAAACTATTATATAGTCCATAAATGCGAAGAAAGTGACTTGTGCACAACGGATAATTATTTGGCTGATTGTGACGAGTGCTGTAATCAATCCTTCATGTGCTGGGAGAAGGTGCCAATGCGCTTATCCGTGCAGGTAATGGTTTTGCACTCACCAGATGCCCTACCCCCTAGGGGTGTTTGTGCATTCACAGTGTAAGCCCCTGTGTCGCTCTAAGGTGTTTGCCTGGGACCTTCTTCCTTTAGCGTATTGTAGCACTTCATCCAATTAATCCATGTGAAAAAGAGGAATGTCCATAGTGTAGTATTGTTTAAAAATACAATTTATTAAAGCTAAATATTGTACTCACATTTGGCAATGTATTTTGCATGCAACAGTATCACATTACAACAGATGCCATCAGGAACGAGCTGCACCGCTCTGATCAAGAGTGTGTGAACACATACTACGGCCATGTCCTACGCGTTTTGTCATCAAGGCGTCACCTGAAGCGGCCATATTGCTACACCTCTCAATATTATATAGGGTGTAGTGTTCCTAGCGCGCTTGCACAAACACCCTCGACTGCCATATTTCTTAAGGTCTGAAGTAGACGCTGAAGTTATATTGTCTATGCGGGATGAACCGCTTGTCAATCTGATTATCCTTGCGCTAAAAGCTGTCCTCTTGACATGTGCAAATAATGCAGATTTGAGAATTCCCTATGCATAAAATAGTTGCTGGCCGTACGAAGGGGGTAGCTGGGTCACTACACCCTATAAAGAAAAACTTTACAAGTCCAGCAGTATCTATGTTGCCGGGTACCAGATGTTTTGGCATATGCCTTCTAATATATGTTCCGTACATAATGTCTTAAATAGTATACATGCATCACACAATACATATAAAATGTTTACTAATACAAAAAAATTCTGATAAAAAGGTTTCTATATTTATTTAATGAACCTATACCATCATAAAACTATAAAAATGTAAAATTTATGTTAATGTATTTTTTATTTTTTTCATTGCATTAAATTAGAAAATCTAAAATATGAATAAAAATAGGATATGGGTAGATTTTTTATAGAGGGTCTTTCTAAATAATTTTAAATAATATTATTGTTTGGAACTTTCTGACCTGGCACAGAGGGTCTAACACATAAAAATTTATTTTCCACATACGGCACATACCTGCAATTAAAAAGTTCCTCCCTGAATGCACCTTTGTTTTGTTTTTTGCAAACCTGTAAATGCTCCTCTCCTAATACACCTGTAAACACCTATGTGTGCATGGCTGAAAAAAACACGCCAGTAAAAGAGGCGTTTAAGCGCAATGTGCATTTAGTCTAAAAAAGTAGCATGACACGAAACCTTTAATGTTCCACTATCTTTAAGGCACATCATTTCCTGCTACAATCAAATCCAAAATCCCTCAATCCCCCTGAAAGCTACACAAATAACCTTTATAAAAAGTTATTTTTTCTGCCCTCCCCCCATAAATGGTTTCTCCACACAGGAAAGGTTGAAGTTACCTGGAATCCACCTTCATTAAGAGCTCGTGCTCCATAAGCAATTCTTGTTCCACCTTCCAGAGTAGGGGCCACGCTGGGGTGATGTTTCCATCTTTGAAATTCTCTGAAGGGGTTCAAATATGGATTCTGATAATCTAGACCAACCTGAAAAAAAGTATTACATAGGACTCCAATTTTAGAAAAACTACAATGTAAGCATTGGCAGATGTAACAGACTCCCATTTAATCCAGGAAAACTTTTCAAGGAGAAAAATGGAGGCGGTTATTGCCGACTTATTATCATCCTACAAATTGCCTTGAGGTCATGCCAATACTTGAAGTCACCATCCCAGGACACAAAGCTTCCCCTTACCCCCAAACTGTTGTGGGTCTGTCCAGGACAGACATATGGCTTATCCCAGGGATTGACCACACCGATGCCCCCCCCCTGTATGGGACTAACACATTGCCTGCTTTTAACCACTTAAATGTGAGTTTTATTATTACTACTTTGATTAAAGAAACTGTTATACAGTCTGCACCCAGAGGCGCCTCTCTTTCTTGTTTTTTTCTCCAGTACTACCGGGAACATCTGTTTCCATCGGACAGCTGCTGTGATTGTGGACTGTGCTTGAACCCCCCCCACCCCCTACTTTTCCCTTCCCTCTCCCTTGTTACCCATACCGTGCTTATTGTGTAATACACATGCATATAGAATAGACCTATAGCATTTGATGTGCTTTGAAGTCTGAAATCAATTTATACAGCACAGCATTTATTTTTTTGCCCGTTGGAAATCATGGTAGGTTATTGCCTTATTTTTTAGCACCATTTACTTGTATATTCCAGTGTGTGCACATAAATGCTGCCCGATTCTGGTGGCTTGGCACTTTAGTGCCCCACAACATTTTTGCGCATGCACAAGTGTCACAAACTTGCAGCTTAGTAACAACGCTGCCTCCAAAACCCAACAGAATGGTAGAAAAAAAGTAATAGTTATTGAGGCGAGTTTAGTTCTGATTTAAGTCTGCCAATTGGAGGAGAGAGCACAGAGTTGACAGCATTAGTGAACTGATGAGTGTTTATATCCAATCAGTCCTGACCAAGCTCTATCGCTTTAACTTAAGAGGTGAAAAGTGAATGGTCTGGATCTTGGTGTAGTGCCTGGCTGACTTTTGATTAGAAAACTGCCTATGAAGAATTGTATTTTCTTTTTGACAGTTCATCTCTGTCTTATAGTTTTTGCCTCCTTACACTTTAAGCAAACATTATATTATCCCGAGTGAAATGATAAACCAAGGATATGGTGTACGATTCATTCTCTTTCAATACGAAAGCCACTGCAGCTCTTTTGACTGGGATTCTAAGCAAGACTGCAATTCAGATATGCCTAATCTCTTTTAAATGATTGTGCACGGAAAAGGTAAAAAGGTAAAGCACTACTTTTATTTATCCAACACAAAAATCTTCGTTCCAATAATCTTGTTTAACCACTTGAGACCCGCGCTATAGCCGAATGATGGCTACAGCGCGGATCTCCTTTGCCGGGACTACGTCTATTGACGTAGTCCCGTGCACGAGCGGCCTGCGCGCCCCCTGAGGGGCGCGCGTGGCGCGCTCTGTGATCGGCGAGTCTATGAGACTCGCCTGATCACCAATCCGAGCAAGGGGTCGATCCTGACCCCTTATCACGTGATCAGCTGTCAGCCAATGACAGCTGATCATGTGATATAACGGAGCCGGTAATCGGCTATTATTCCTCCTCGTGCTGACAGCGCAAGGAGAAAAAAAAAGAGCCGATCACCGACGGCCGTGATCGGGACATAAGTCCCGATCACAGCCAGCCCTGCCAGTACCCACCTGCCCCCTGCCAGTGCCCACCTGCCCCCTCATCACTAAACACAATTAAAAAATAAGTGCCCCCCATCAGTGCCCACAGTGCCACCCAGCAGTGCCCACAATCTGCCTCAACAAAGGTGCTGCACCCCAGTGCCACATATCCGTGCCCATCAGTGTCATCTACCAGTGGCCATCAGTGCCCAGCAGTGCCGCCCATCAGTGCCCCTTAGTGCCACCCATCCGTGCCCATCTTTGCCCACCAGTGCCGCCTTAACTATGCCTATCAGTGCCCACCAGTGCAGCCTATCAGTGCCCACCAGTGCAGCCTATCAGTGCCCACCAGTGCAGCCTATCAGTACCCACCAGTGCAGCCTATCAGTACCCACCAGTGCAGCCTATCAGTGCCGCCTCATCAGCGCACTTCAATGAAGGAGAAAAATGACCCGTTTGCAAAATTTTATAACAAACTATTAAACATGATTTTTTTTTTTTGCATCTTTTTTTGTTTGTTTAGCAAAAAATAAAACTCCCAGCTGTAATTAAATACCACCAAAAGAAAGCTCTATTTGTGGGAAAAAAAATGATAAAAATTTCATTTGGGTACAGTTTTGTATGCCCGTGCAATTGTCATTCAAAGTGCATCAGCGCTAAAAAGCTGAAAATTGGTCTGGGACTGAGGGGGGTTTAAGTGCCCAGTAAGCAAGTGGTTAATTTTCATATCACTGCAAAAGGTAGGGCCAGAAACATTGACAGTGCTGCAATTGTCAATTCACTTTTCATTCAATAGCTCCTTAAAGTGGTTGTAAACCCTTACAGACCCCTTTCACCTACAGGTAAGCCTAGATTAAGTTCCTTTTCTTTCTTACACCACAAAAGAAAATAAGTGTAAAAGTAAATCTCCAGCTGCTACTTATAAATATACGTGATTTCAAATGAATAAATTAGTAGCGCTAATACTCACAACTAAATGAATAAAACTAAAACAATCACCCTGTGAAAAAAAGCGATCAATAATAATAATAGTGTCCATAAATTCAAACTCAAGTCTGTGACTAATTAAATAATTGGAACATCCAAGTGATTAAACTCCAAAAGTAAAAATATAATCTGGAAAATCTTCCACCACACCATATGTGTTCAGTGTTACCACTCCCTTAAGAAATGCACTCACCAATAGAACATGCCTTGCACTCTCATGCTCGGCAGTATATCCCCCCAAGGGTATCAAATAATTCCGAATGTGGTCTTTAAAACAATTCACACTCCACATGTAAAGATAAAAGTGCTTCCAATAGTGAAGTATAGTAAAACCATTTATTTAAAACAGCACACGAAACCTTCAATTATGGCACAGGGTGATTGTTTTATTAATTTTAGTTGTGAATATTAGTGCTACTATTTTATTCATTTGAAATCACGTATTTAAGCATAGATTAAGGCTTACCTGTAGTTGCTTGAAATATCTCCTAAACCTAAACAAACACTCACAGAGCCGGAGTTCGTGGCCCTGGAAAGAAGAGGGGTGAAGAATGGATGCTTCTGTGCCAGTGAGGAACATCGGGGACATCGCAGGCTTCGGTTTTAGGTAAGCGAAACATAATGGGCTACTATGCGATACTGCCTTTTTAAAGTGGAATTCCAGGGCATTGCCTACTGTATGCTTAAACCTGCTCCCACCACCCTTCTAATATACCAACTCCCCTGTGAAAAGGAAGATGCTTATAACTTACCTATTTTCTGAGGACACTCTGGTCTGACCACTTGATATCAGTAGCCAGCTTCAGGGGAGGAGAGATCACGGACAATGGCTGAAATGCCTGGGCAGTGATATCACCCATAGGTTTGCTATAGGGCATCTGTTGCCAGCTGTGTCTCCTATTCCCTGAAGCTGCCAATCACATAACCAAACTGGAGTGCCCTGAGAATAGAGAAGTATAAACATCTTCCTTAAATAGGGTAGTTGGAATAAGATTTAGAAATGAGTAGGAGCAGGTTTAAGCAAAATTAGGCAATAGCCTGGAATTCCATTTTAATATAGAGATGACTATACCAGTGTATCCTACCTGCTGCAAATACCACTATCCAGTTTTAATTTGCTAACACTTCAGAATGTGTGTAAGTTAGGCTGGATAGGGAGGTCCCTGAGATTTGTAGGTTCAGGTATAATAATGTATAGAATAGATCCTGCAAACCAAATGTAAAACACAATGTTTTTAGACAAAATAATACAAGCCTGGAATTTATAAGAAAATAAGCATGCCTACCACAAACCCAAGTGCAACAAGTGGTTCCCCCTCATTCAGGTGATAAAGGAATGATCCGCCATAGGTGTGTCTGTCCAAAGGCCAGCCCACTGTGTGTTCAACAAGACCAGGTTGCCATTTCTTCTCATCAAGAATCCACAGCTGAACACCACAAGAAAAAGCACTAGATTAGCACTGGATATTTCTTTTAATAATTATTGAACAGCTACACTACATCTTCACCTCACTTACCATCAATGTGTATTGTAAAGTTAAAAAAAATTAAATAAAAAAAAAACCACAAACACACACACACACACACACACACACACACACACACACACACACACCCATACTCCTCTATGGCTGCAGCATCACTGGCTCTACACCGAGAATTCAAAAAAACGCTCACGGCTAAGTTCTCAGATCATCTCTGAGCACAGGGGGGGGAGGAGGGAGGAAATGGGGGCCGGGAGCAAATGACTTAGGCTCTCAGAAGGGCACCGGAAGGCTGAGCCAGCTGCTGGTCAGGCATCTGGGCTGGATACATGCAGAGCTTGGACTGGCTCTGTGACATCATCTGAAGGTGGACTTGAGCCCGCTGTTAACTGAATCTGGGTCACAGGAGTGTAAAAACTAAGTGCACCCACATACTTTTCCTTTAAAATAATATCAATTGGTTATTTTAAATTGTTCCGAAATTGAACATTAACGGTTTAATAAACCCTAAAAGAAATTTTTTTTGTATACTTTTAGTTTGTACATAATTTTCAGTTATTTTATTAAATTTACCTAAAAAATATGTATTTTTTGTAAGCGGCCATGAAGCTCTCAGATGAGGGTCTATGTATACTTTTACTTACTTACAGGACATCTAAACAGTAGGGCAGCATTCAACTGTGTGTTTCTATGTTCTGCAGCTCATGGTACATATGTTAACATTTATCTATCCCTACAGGAGGTGTGCTTTGCTGGAACCACACCAAAAATGCAACTAGAAGGAATATATCCATCTATCTATAACAAAATATAAAACAAAAGTAACATGCACACATTTAGAAGGCAGTGATGTACAGTCTAGAAATTATTTGATCCCCTGCAGATTTGGTAAATGTGCCCACTTACAAAGTAATGAAGAGTCTATAATTGTTATCATGTATATTTATTTTAAAATGATAGAGACAGAATATATCAACCAAAAATCCAGAACCCACACATGATACAAAATGTTATAAATTGAGTTGCAGTTCAGTGAGTAAAATAAGTATTTGATCTCCCATCAACCAACAATAATTCTGGCCCCCACAGACTGGCTACAGTATGTGCTCATATGGTACACAGATTAGTCCTGTCAATTTAAGAAGGTGCTCCTAACAAAAACTCGTTATGTGTAAAAAAAAAAAGACACCTGTCCACAGACTTTCTTCCATTCAAACCTCAGCATCATGGGTAAGACCAAAGAGCTGTCAAAGGACATCAGGGACAAGATTGTAGACCTGCACAAGGCTGGAATTGGCTAAAAGACCATCAGCAAGAAACTTGTTGAGAAGGAAACAACTGTTGGAGCGATTATTTGCAAATGGAAGAAATGCGGTAACAAAAGTAACCATCAGTCGCCCTTGGTCTGGAGCTTCATTCAAGTTTTCACCTCATGGGTTAGAGATAATGAGAAAAGTGAGGGATCAGCCCAGAACTACAGATAAGCTTGTAAATGATCTCAAGGCTGTTGGGATCAGTGTCCCCAAAAAAAACAAAAAACAATCGGCAACACAATACACTGCCGTGGATTGAAATCCTGCAGCACCTGCAAGGTCCCCCTACTCAAGAAGGCACCTGTACAGGCCCCTCTGAAGTTTGCCAATGAACATCTAAATGATTCAGAGAAGGATTAAGCCCAAAATTGAGATCTTTGGCATTACCTTGACTCTCCGTGTTTGGAGGAAGAAAAATTTTATTTTTTTGTACTCACCATAAAATCATTTTCTCTGTAGTTCACTGACTGACACAGCTCCATTATTATACGATTGAGTTGTTACGCCACCTTCAGGAGAGGACTAGGCAGAACATGTTAATATGTTATGATAAAACCAGAACTTTCTAGTTCTGGCCAAGGAGCAGTCCCTTAGGCAACAACCCTCCAGCCTGCTCCTGCAGCCGAAGTATGTCAACAAGCAGTACAACGTAAAAAATAGGAAGGGAGGTTGCTGTGTCAGTCGGTGAACTACAGAGAAAAGGATTTTACGGTGAGTAAAAAAAAAAAAAAAAAAATCCTATTTTCTCTTACGCTCACCGACTGACAGCTCCATTCTTATACCATTGGGACGTCCCCAAGCAGTGCCAAAACAAAGGATGGGAACACAGCATAACAACTTCACCCACAATGGCATGTGGGAACCAGTATAAAAACTTCACCCACAAAAAACAGTGTGGGAATAGCAAGGAACTTTTATACCCACAAAAAAGCAGAAACAATTAATAAAAATAAAATAAAGACAGCCAAGGTTGAAATTTGTCCTTTAATGGCCAATTTCTGGTCTACTCCTTGCTGCAGAAACAGCAGGATCCTGGATATAGAAAAGAAGCGCAGGCACCAACCTTTCTCCTCAAACATGGAGATGTAGGCCTTCCAGGTACGATGATATATCTTCCGAGAATTATTATTATTATCCAGGATTTGTATAGCGCCAGCAATATACGCTTCGCTTTACAATATAAAAAGGAGACAATACAGTTACAATGCAATAAAATACAAGAGGATTAAGAGGGCCCTGCTCAGAAGAGCTTACAATCTAATAGGGTGGGGCAGGTGGTACAAAAGGTTATAACTGTCGGGAATGAGCTGATGGAAGTGGTAGGAGATTAGTTGGAGACGTGATAGGCTTTCCTGAATAGACGAGTTTTCAAGGATCGCCTGAAGGCAGCAAGAGTAGGAGATAGCGAGTTCCAGAGGATTGGAGAGACTCTGGAGAAATCCTGGAGACGAGCATGGGAGGAGGAGACGAGAGAGCTTGAGAGTAGGAGGTCTTGAGAAGAACGGAGGGGACGATTTGGGCGATATTTGGAGACAAGATTGGTGATGTAGCTCGGGGTAGAGTTGTGAATGGCTTTGTATGTTGTGGTTAGTATTTTGAATTTAATTCGCTGGGTGATTGGGAGCCAGTGTAGGGGCTGGAGGAGAGGGTTGGCAGACACTGAGCAGTTGGTAAGGTGGATAAATCTGGCAGCAGCATTCATGATAGACTGAAGAGGAGATAGCCTATGGAGAGGCAGGCCAATGAGAAGGGAGTTGCAATAGTCAAGACAAGATATAACAAGGGAGTGAATGAGGAGCTTGGTGGTTTCATTTGTTAAAAAGGGGCGAATTTTAGAGATGTTACAGAGGTGAAATCTACAAACTTTTGACAACGATTGGACTTGGGGCTGAAATGACAAGTCAGAGTCTAGGATTACACCTAGTACCCTGGCGTGAGGGGAGGGTCTGATGGTTGCATTGTTGATTTTGATGGAAAAGTCATGGAGGGGGGCACAGGCAGGGGGAATATTAATAGCTCAGTTTTAGAGAGGTTTAGTTTAAGGAAGTGGTGTGACATTCATGCTGATATGTCAGTTAGCAGGTTAGTAATGCAAGAGGAGACTGAAGATTGAGGTGAGGAGTAGACAGATAGATTTGGGTGTCATGGGCGTATAAAAATGGTATTGGAAGCCGTGGGCGGTTATCAAGTGACCAAGGGAGGAGGTGTAAATAGAGAAGAGAAGGGGTCCAAGAAGAAGAGCCTTAGGGGACCCCCACAGAAAGAGGCAATGGAGAGGAGGAGACAGAGTTGTAAGTGACACTGAAGGAGCGCTGCGATAGATAGGCAGAGAACCAGGAAAGAGCAGAATCTCGCAGGCCAAGGGAATGTAGTTTATTGAGGAGGAGTGGGTGGTCAACAGTATCAAAGGCAGCAGAGAGGTCAAGTAGTAGGAGTATGGAGTACTGGCTGTTGGTTTTAGCAGTTAGTAGATCGTTAGGGAGTTTTAGTAAGGCCGTTTCCGTGGAGTGCTGCGAGCGAAAGCCACACTGTAATGGGTCAGGAAGGTTATTTTCACTGAGGTAGGAGCTTAGACGGTTGTAGACTAAGCGTTCTAGAAGTTTAGAGGTGAATGGGAGCAATGAGATAGGTCTTAAGTTGTTCAGGTTGGTGGGGTCCAGCGAGGGTTTTTTTTTTTTTTTTTTTTTTTTTTTTTTTAAGTATGGGGGTGATCTGTGCATGTTTTAGAGGGGAGGGGAAGGTGCCACTTGAGAGCGAGAGATAAGAATAAGATTTCTGTGCTCTTAGCATAGTTGCAATCACCGTGTCCGAAAGACCCTGGTTCCTCAACACCTGGCTCTCAATAGCCATGCCGTTAAAACCAGCGATTGTAAAGCAGGATGGAGAATCGGACCTTGAGACAGCAGGTCCTCTCGTAACGGCAGTTGCCATGGGGAGTCTGCCACCAGGTGCACTAGGTCTGCGTAGCAGGGATGCTGGGGCCAATCTGGGGAAATCAGTATAACTGGAATCCCCTCGGCCTCCACTCTGTGGAGCAGATGTGGTAACAGTTTTAGCGGAGGAAAGGCGTAGATCAGCTGATACCAATTCCACAGAGCCACCAGCGCATCTGCAAGGATCTCGTTCTGGACACGAATCTCGGCACCTTCCGATTGAGACGGGAGGCCAGAAGATCCACGTCTGGTGTGCGCCATCGCAGGCACAGTAGCCGGAACACCTCCAGATGCAACGCCCATTCTCCTGGGTCCAGCATCTGGCGACTTAGATAATCCGCTTGCCAGTTCTCCACTCCACTTCAGTGGTCGCTCTGCCCACTGAAGGATGTGAGCGACCTCCCGTGCGGCGGCTGAGCTTCTAGATCCTTCTTGGTGATTGACATATGCCACCGCCGTGGCGTTGTCTGAGTGGATCCTGATCGGACGCCCGAAGTCTTATCGACCATGTGGAGAGGCATAGCCTGATCGCTCTCAGCTCGAGCACATTGATCAGCAACCTGGATTCCTCCTCCGACCAGAGGCCCTGGGGCGATTGAACTCCCATTACTCCACCCCAGCTGGTCAGGCTGGCATCCGTTGTGATCACTGTCCAATGTAGAGGTAGGAACGACTTCCCGGACCGTAGTGCTGTGGACCTCAGTAACCAGAGCAGGGAGTCCCTGACCAGCTGGCTCACCTGAACTTGCCGATCCAGGGATAACAGAAATTTGTCCCATTTTGTCAAAATCTCTCTTTGCAAGCCTCTGGTGTGAAACTGGGCATACGGTACTGCCTCGAAGGAGGCCACCATGAGTCCCAGGACTCGCATGCAGAAGCGTAGCGACGCCCACCTGCGGATCATCAATAGTTTTACCTCTGCTCTGAGAGTCTGCAGCTTGTCTGAAGGGAGACTCTAGCTTCCATAGAGTCCAGCAGTAAGCCTAGGTACTCCAAATCCTGAGTCGGTACAAATCACTGACTTCTTTAGGTTCAATAGCCACCCAAATTCCTGCAGGACCTGCATGGTGATCGCCACATCCTCCTCTAACTCTGAGGAGGAAGATGCTCTCAGGAGGAGATCGTATAGGTAACCTACGATCGCGATCCCACGCTGTCACAGCAACGCCAAAACAGGAGCCAATATCTTGGTAAAGACTCGGGGGGGCTGATGCCAGGCCAAAGGGGAGAACCACAAACTGGTAGTGGGCTTTTTTGTCCACCCAGGGCTTCGGCTAAGCGTTCTGAAGGTGTTATAGTTCAACTGGAATGACAGAGCTCTGTAAAATATAGTAATTCCCCAACAAATGGCAATGCAGAGGATAGAAGAACAAGTCATTACCTCCTTCAAACCAATAGCATATGTCTGTGGTTCACAATTCTCTCGGAGATTGAAACTCTTGTACAACTGTTTGGCTAGGTGCCCATGACAGCCTTCTCCAAAGATGGTGACTTTAGCATGGAGTTCCAGACCACGTTCAAAGTTTGACTACAGGAATCAAAAAAATAAAAATAAATAAATAAATAAAAAGAACCTATGTTAAGCCATTTGCCCTATAAAATTATATCTCATAGCTAAAGAATAAAAAAAAAAAAAAATAAAAAAAAAAAAAAAAAACACACAAACAAAAACATACAACTACTTTATTACCAAGGGCCTCCAACTACAGCAGAATTACATTTGACCAATTTTTCTTTCCTTTTCTACAGATACACTCAAGTACAATTTTGGATAAAAAGGTACTTCTTCTAACATTAGGCTTTAATAATCTAGCTATAGACGTGTAGATAAAAAGGAGTAACCTTTAATCTGTAGTGTTTGGCTTCTTTTTTACCTTTGGTGAGCCATCCTTATTTATGCCTACATCATTTGTTGCAATGCCTTTAACACTGCCATCCTCATGGAAAAGCACCTAAAAGTAAGGAGAAAGGACTTTAACAGAGAAAAACAATACACAGCCATATACAGCCTTTCTGCTCTGATACTTTGAGCACTTATATGATCTAATAAAATCAGTATGATTTTTGTAGTTGGCTCATTAAAAAGAATACATTCTGTACAACAAAGTACAAACCTAACAGAGAAGCCAGATGGCTGTCAAGCAACGTAAAAGGGACACTTGCCTCTGCTGCAGCATAGCCAGGATAGATTTCAACCCCCAAAGCCTCTGCTTGCTCTCCAAGCCAACTGACGAACTTTCCAAGTCTTACAATGTAATTCCCATGATTATTCATTGGAAGTCCTAGGTTTAAATAAAAAAAGACAAATCCATGAACACCATGTTCATAAGACTTCTTGTTAACAGGAACAAAATGACCTCATACAGTATAAGGTTATTTATCTGAGCTTCCCCTGTTAAAGGAATGTCCTTGAAAAGTAAACAGAAATTGGACATGGAGGTTTCCCTGTTACAGGCAAGGACAAATCCTATTCACTGTTGTAACTTTGAAGGTCATTTGCACCTGCAACATTCTCTACTTAGTTTTTTCCTATGTGCAACAGGAAACCATTAACAGAAAATTAAACCTACTGTGCTATGCACCCTGAATTACTGGGTATAAAATGGGGACATGGTAGACTGGTCACTTCATATTCCAGATGGCCTCAAATAAAACACACCAGGTCCCTAATATATTCTATACACATTTAAATATTGGGACTTTAAGAACTGCAGTGATTGACTCTTTACCCAGATCTGTGATCAGCTACATCTGAAAGACGCAGCAATCACAGATGACAGCCAATGCGTGCCGCAGGGGCTCCGCGGGAAGCGTGAGCTTGGGAGGACATCATATGATGCCCTCCCGGGAAAGTGCGCCTGCGCTGTAGCCATCATTTGACTATAGTGCAGTCGTGAAGTGGTTAAAGTAACCGATGCCTGTGTTGAATGGTAAACTGCATTATTAAAACATTTCCGTGAACTTTGCCCACTGACACATCTAGAGGACTTTGACATGTGGCAGTTTGTAATATACATATGAAAAACCTTATAGTGCTGCATGTGTTTCACTATGCTTAAATCATTGTCTACTCACACAAACAATACTTTTCACATTTGTTTCTAAACAAAATTCACGTTGTCTATTGTTTTTGCAAAAAAAATAAAAGGAGCAGCAGTTATCCTTGCCTGGGCATAACACCTCTCAGCAAACCAAGACCCTTTTTTTAGTTAGTGTTCTCAAAGCAGAGTTCCACCCACATTTTATTTTTTTAAAGGCACTCGTTCTGCTGGTATTAATCAAATTCTCTAAGACCCCTTTCACACCACACCGCACCTTGCGTCGGCGGTAAAACGCCGCTATTTTTAGCGGCGTTTTACCGCCGGACTTGCGGCGCATTTCGGCCGCTAGCGGGGCGCTTTTACCCCCGCTAGCGGCCGCGAAAGGGTTAAAACCGCCGGCAATGCGCCTCAATAGCGGCGTTTTGCCGGCGGCATTACAGCGCTGCCCCATTGATTTCAATGGGCAGCAGCGGTGGAGGAGCGGTAAACACCGCTCCTTCACCGCTCCAAAGAAGCTGCTGGCAGGACTTTTTTCTGACGTCCTGCCAGCGCACCGCTGTAGTGTGAAAGCCCTCGGGGCTTTCACACTACACACAATGGTGCAGCTTCTTTAGGGCGTTTTGCCGGCGCTATTTCTAACGCTATAGCGCCTGCAAAACGCCCTGGTGTGAAAGGGGTCTAAAGGATGTGGTTACTAAATCCGCTGGTTATATATTGCATGTTTTTTTAAAATAACCTTTGTCTTCTCTTTGCTGTGTGCTTCCATCTTGATTCTGGGCACGTGAAGCCCACTAGTGCTCTTTTCTGGGATAAGGTGCTGCTGGATACCCAGCACGAACCTCCCAATCTCACGCATTACACACAGGGCGCAGCACAGGGATTGCCTCGGGTTGCTATCACAATGGGCGTCGTCTGAAGTGCCCATCCTTTTATGGCAACAAACCTAATCTATCAATCAATCTCCACCAAAACACAGAAACCTCAGCCTAGCACAGAGATGCCCACTGACTCCTGGGAATCATGACACACATCTCCCAGGAGCCAGTGCACCGCAGGTGGTGACGTAAAATCGCCAGAATAGGAAACAGGAAGAAAGATTAAAAGGCATGAAAGCAAGGTAAAAAAGGAAAAATAAATAAATAAAACACACACACACACACACACACACACACACACACTTAGAAATGCCTAAAGCTGTTTTTTTCCTTATTCAATATTTCTATTGTAAGGAATATAAAATATATGTAACAGCAATAGCACAATTAGCTCTGGCAGTAACACAAAAACATATAGAAATCGCCAATAATCTCAGAACTGTAAGAATGAGTAAACACAAAACAGTACTAAGATGCAGTGGAACAATTGGTTGTCGATGCTAGTATAGAGAACGCAGAGGTTAAGGTTCCCCGAATACACATGTTCAAAAGTTCATGTGATAAGAAGTACAGTATAACGCCATCAGGTGATGCAATGTCATTAGGCATCAGAAGACAAAAGGGGAATACCTCTAATGTTTAGAAAACAAAATAATAAATAAGGTAAGCAGAGGGTGTAACAGGAAGAAAGAAAGGAGAGAAGTGGGGTCAGCCACTTAAGCAGTGGTATCCATATTGGGTTTTGTGATCATTGAGATATTAGCTGTCAACAAGTCGCTGCCAAAAGCATGTTGGCGCAGTAAGGCGCTAAAGGCATTTGCAAGTAGTGGGGCAAGGCTACCCTAAACTGTGTGATAAGACCTATGAAGGGCCTTTTCAGCTGACTCAACTAATAGTAAGTCCAGCTCAATTTTGGATTTATCCAGAAGTTTATTCTGGTTGGATCGGTGGGATTGGAAACAAAGAAAGAGGTCACGATACTCGGACTCCAGTTGCTGCAATCAAGATTTTTTTTACCATGATTAATCTGAGGAGACCCGAATACAAGTTCCTCCAAGGACAGGTTTATCCTCCCACAAAAGAACCGGTGATATATCAGGTATAGCATTGAGCAGGAGATAATCCTTTAAAGGAAAGTTGAATGTCAAAAGCAGTATGGACTTATTAGTCAATTGGGTTTCATTCATACACCAGGTCCTATCCATAGATTGCAGGTTTAAAGATGACATAGAAGTAATTACTGCACAATAGTCAGACCAAGGCATCGGTTGGATACGAGATCCAAGCAGAATGGGGGAAGATGCCACCTGAAGAAGAATATGGTTGATTCTCAAAAAGGATTTGTGGGGGTAAGAGTAAAAGGTGTAATTACGTTTCAGGGGATTGCATTCCCTCCAAGTATTGAGGGGGGAAGCCTGTTGTAATAATTTACATAAAGATAGAGAGGGGGAATGCTCTTCAAGTGCATAAGGGGATTTGTCTAAATGTGGTTGCAGGACTTGGTTAGTCACTGCAGAGAATCAGAGTCCCCTTGCTGCGAGTCTGGACTACTTGGAGCAAATGGGAAAAGAAGGGATTAGGGTTGTCATTAGGCACATAATATGAGACCAATGTTACTTCAATGCCTTGAAGTAGACCAACTAGAATTATATAGCGACTCTCCAGGTCCTTGATCTCGGCATGAGGAGTGAAAGGTAATAAAATGATAGAAAGCCAACAATACCCCCCCCCCCCGGTGTTTCCTGTTTTCAGAGGCCAAGAATACCTGTGGGTAAGGTGAACTAAAATAGCAGGGATCTGACCGTGCAGCAAAATAGGAATTGTAGCCCTCCAGAAAACCTATCTTTAGAGAGGCAAAGGACTGGAAGACCTTGACCCGCTTATGGGGGGGGGGGGGGGTATTGAGACCCTTGACATTTAAAGTTAGAACATTTAAAAAAGGTGCCATGGAGAGATCAGGGTGGAATAAGCAAATTTAAGGTCTGGACATCTGGCTCGGGGAGAAGAAAAAAATAAATAAAAAAGATAAAATAAAGGAAGGAAGAAAAAGTAATAGTGGAATAAAAATTGTATCTAAGGCAACATTTCAAGCAGCAACAAATATAACCAGGGCGTTATTGTCCAACTAACAAGGTGTTCCAACTATCAGGGCAGACCAGCTGACCAGAGTGTAGGGACACAGAAGAGGAAGCACAATGACTACTCCCCTGCAGCATCTGTGATGAGCAAGCTAGTGCAAATAACATTCTAACACAGTTGAATGATGACATACTAAATATAAAAAAACGGAACAGCTGGTATTATACCCCTTTTCTGGTATTTAACCTTTTTTTCAGTAAAGCCTCATACACACGGTCGGACTTTGTACAAACTTTTCTGTGGACTTTTGTACAAAGAGCGTGGTCCACAAGTTTGTATTGCATACACACGGTCGGACTTTTGGACAACAAACACGAACGTAGTGACGTCCCAATGTACTGACGCCACTTCAAAAGAGGACGTTCAATGACTCCAGCGCCACCTTTAGTCAACTTCTGTATTGTAGTCTGATCTTTTGCATTGGTTCTGAGCATGCGTGTCTGTACCTTGTACAAAAGTCCGATGCTTTTGCGTACACACGGTCGGACTTTGCTCCATCGGACTTTTGTTGCCAGAAAGTTTGTCCGTTCGCACAGCCAACAAAAGTCCGATGAAAACAGAAAAAGTTTGTCCGATGGAGCGTACACACAGTCGGATGTTGCTCCAAAACAGCTAATTTGCATGTTTGTTGTCAAAAAGTTCGACCGTGTTTACGGGCCTTAAGATAGATACACGGGAGGGGAGGGGGGAGAGGAAAGAAAGGGGAAAAGGAGGGGAGGGAAGAGGAGGAGGAGGGGAGGGAAGAGGAAGGGACAGGGCAAAGCCGTTTAGCTGTTTTTTTTTTTTAGGCAAGCTGATGGTGTAAAGATGAAAATATGGGGGGGGGGGGGGGGAGAGAGAACTCACCTTCAAGTGATGAATGTGCCTCCCTGCGTCTCTCTGAAGTTCTTTCATGGGTTTCAGGTCCCATAAATTCTGGCCTGCTCTGAACACCCTAGATGGCAGAGGTGGGCTCTATATGGCCAGCAGGTCAAGAGGTAATGTACCCAAACCTTGTTTGTAAGAGCGGGGATAGCCTGTAATGCTATGGGTCTGCACTGGATCCTGCAGACATCGATCTCCTGGATACAGCGTACCAGTTCAACTTGCTGACAGAGTGCTCTACAGGTCCAGGAGAATTATCCCCCAATGGTCTTGCGCAGGTTGAGAGGGGTTGGAGAGGAAAGAAGGGAGGATGATAGAGGTGGGCTCCCCAATCTCTCTATCATTTAGGAAGGACCCCTACACAGTTCACCCTGCAATGGCCTCCCTGCCCTTATCTGATATTTCCATTGTCTCAGGGGCACAATCCTTCACTTCCTTTATGTCATGGAAGGAATTTTCTGCAGCCGTTTCTGATCCCTGAGATCAGCCATCAGGAATCTCACTGATTTGGAATGCCAGAAGTGCAAACTAGGGTAGTCTCCTTTTCCTCCTCCCCTTTTGAAAAAGCATGTGGTGTCAGGGTAAAATCCTCAGAATGAGGAAGAGGTGCAAGCTATCAAGGATCGGGAATCCTCTGTGGATGAGTCCTCCCCAAGGAGAATCTCAATGTGCAGGGCTGTCTTTAAAGAGCCACAGATATGGTTGGTTAGAGGCCCTATTTAAGGCACCCTTCTCCCTAGTGAGAATGACTCTGCAGTGGGATCTTGTCAAGCTCTAAAGATCTAGGAGAAGTGCATTCTACAGATTAAGAGCCAGAGTATCCTGCCATAGGGCAGCTCCTGGAGGATTTTCAGAGAAACTTGGGTTTCTTGGTAGATACCTTGAAAGATTCCACATGGCAGCTTTAACGGATGGGTACCATGTCTGTTAACATGAGAAGGCTCCTACCTCTCAAGTATTGGTTGGCAGAACTTGTCTGCAAGATGCAAATCAAGGTGCTGTCCTTTGATGGCAAATGCTTGTTTGGACAATCCTTGAATGAACTCATTCAGAAAGCAACTGTGGGTTTAAGCATGCTCCTACCCCTAATGAAGGAAACAAATGTGACTGGTCAGAAATCAGAGATGCCTTTGGAAGCCAAGTAGAGTTCCCTTCATAAGCAACCAAGCTTGGGCTCAAAGAAAAAGCCTACATCCCAGTTCACCAAGAAGCACAGGACCTCCTTGTCCTTCAGTTCTGGAGGCAAATCTTCCTTACAGTGAAGGGGCACCTCCACTCACGTGGGTGGGGGGATGTCTATTGGTCTATGCGGTCAACTGGGCTCAGAAAATCACAGACGACTGGGTCTACAGTGTTATTTTTTCCCTCCGCTATGGTCAAGGGTTTCTTCAGGTTTACTTTGCGTATCATCCTGCGGCAGGACTTCAGAAGTTAACTAACACTTTATATGTGAACTTTGAAGTACGTTTTACATATTAATTACACTTGTTGGATTTATTATAATTTTGCCTTATTTTTAACACTGTGCCATTTTGTTTGTTTTGTAATACTCACAGCATTTTCACCATTATTTGTATATCACTTGATTACTGAAAGCTTTTTCTGTGAATAGATTTTAGTAAGGGTAAAGCTGCCCTAAGTATTTTGTTATTGGTACACATTGAAATGAAGAGTTTTTGCTACCAATTGATAGCTTTCTCCCTGGAGTGATTGTGATAATTGCACAGATTGGTCCGAGATTTTAAAATGGCAAATATTAAACTAGACCAAAACCCCAAATTGGGCATGAATTCCTTATAAAAGAATCTTCAAATTCTGCTGTCCTTATTCACAGCACATTTTTACCTGGGAGAATTGGAACTGGTATTCTGTGCTTCTCTGTTAGGATTCCAAACTTGTCTCCGGTCACCTTAGTTTTCAGAGGAGCCTAAGAAAGAAAACTTGGTTTTTAGAGAGCGCCCATGTAGGAAAGTGAGAGCAGACATTTTTATCGTTCAACATAAAATAATTAATAGACAGTTATATTAAAAAGCAACCAAACATTGTTTATTACTTTAAAGAGATTATAAACATGTAATTAAATACAAAGTCTAGCAAAAATTGTTCTAATGGATAGCTTTCTCAATAATAAAAATGATAATAAAATATACTGAGTATATACCCCTCGCTCCTTCCAGTCAGGGAAAAGCTCATTCAGGGCTCGGGCCTCCAGGCAGGCCCCTGAGAGTATATGAGCACCAATCTGGGCTGCCTTTTCTACCAAGCAGACACGGAGCTCTTTATCATTTTCAGCTGCAAGTTGCTTTAATCGTATGGCTGCAGACAAACCAGCGGGGCCACCTCCAACTATTACCACATCTGCTTCCTCTGCAAACCGTTCCATATTGATCCCTACACAATGAAGAAAATGAGGGGGTCAGTGAGAAAAAAAAAAAAAAATCTTCAGTAATCAATTAAAGAACATACTGAACCTTATTTGTAAAAGATCTTCAGTAAGAAGTCTTCTTCCTGTCAACTAATTAGGCTAATCAGAGCATTCTTTCACTGTAATATGAATGAGAGAATCTGTTTGGTTGCTGTGGGCAGCAAGAACAGGTTTTCTTTGGAAATTTTGATGAATGAGGCTAATTAAAGCCAATCCATGGCCATTTTCTGGCTCACCTAGAAATAAGGGACAAAGTAAAGAGGAAGAAAATGAGCAGATATGTTAGGGACTTGGCATGTTATAGAGGGGGTTGCTGCCTACTTCAACTCCGTTGAAAACTCCGTAGGGCTTATTTTCATGCTGTCACCTTTACTTGATAGGCTAAACCAGGGGTGCCCAACCAGTGGCCCGGGGGCCACATGTGGCCTGCGACCTCCTGCTCTGGGATGGAATAGAATACTGTTATTAAAGCTCAGTTTATTACTAAAATCACAGTGTATATACAGGCATATCTGTTCTGCGTGGTTACTGGACTGCTTTAAAACTGATCCGCAGATGCAGAGCAGTGAACCTGCAGGGGTTACCTGCACTGAGCCATAGACTTCTGTTATTACCTGCGAGTTTGGTGAGCTTTCTGAAAGTGCACCAAGCCTACAGAATATAATAGAAGTCTATTGCAAAGTGCAGGAAAGCGAAAAGGTACACTGTGTTGCACCCGCGGTGCTGGAGAACCACAGTGCATCAGTGTGAAAGCAGCCTTGGGCCTCTTCATACGGTCAGTTTGACCCAATAGGACTCTTCATTCACCTCTATGGAGTGGCAGATGTAAACAGATTTGTGACCTACCTCCTATCCGATCCGCTAAAAAAAAAAAAAAAAAAAAAAAAAAAAAAAGTTTAGTGCAGAGCGGACACGGACCTGCCATCGGCCTGCTCTGCTCATTGTGGCCCGCGACCAGTTACCAAGTCTCTTAAGTGGCCCTCATGCTTCAAAAGGTTGGGCACCCCTGGACTAAACTATCAGACAGCAATAATGTCACCTTACACAGTGCCACAACTGATTGGATTAATTGTAATCCTATATAGTCGTGAGCAGGCAACACACCAGGTTACCTCAAGCACCATGGGCAACTCTGGAATTACACGTGGCTAACTATTGGATAGATGTTTTCTGAGGAAACCTTCAGTTGTTGACTCTTAATTCTGCTTGCTACATGAATTAAGGAAGAGGAGCCTTCAACAATTGACACCAATAACAGCATAGACATAGTACCTTCCCATCTGTTGTCCTCCTCACGTGAGCAGATAGTGTAGTGTGTAGTGATTCGAGGTACTGTGGATGAGGACCGTCTCTTCGTGCATAGTGAGGGCAGACAAGTCTGTAGTGGCTTTAACCGATGTAAGCACTGGTGTGCTGCAGATTAAAAAATAAATAAAAGACCTGCTATTAATAACTAGTCAACAAAAATAACAAAATTGGTAAACCGCCTAGTCTACATTAGAAATGCCATTTGGAGATATGCATACACACACTCATATATATCTTTTTCTATAACTTACTCTGTGTGGCTGGGTTCAGTGAGGATATTGTTTTTCCGTCAAATATTTTGGGGCTGATTTACTAAAGGCAAATAGACTGCACTTTGCAAGTGCAGTTGTCCCAGAGTTTGGGAAATGAAGGGAAGCTCTGCTGGCTTTCATCATCCAATAAATTTGCAAAAAAAATAAAAAATAGGATTTTTGTACTCACGGTAAAATCCTTTTCTCTAAAGTTCATTGACAGACAGCACCTTTAATCTTGACCTTAGGTGTAAATCGCCAGCTTCAGAAGAGGACTAGGCAGAAAGAAAAAAAAAAAAAAAAAAATAAAGCAAAAACTGCACAGTACTGGCTATAACCCCTCACTCTGCTTCCAGCAGCTCAGTTCGTCAAAAAGCAGTACAAACATAAATAGGAGGGGTGGGTTCTGTGTCCATCAATGAACTTCAGAGAAAAGGATTTTACGGTGAGTACAAAAATCCTATTTTCTATTTCGTTTGACGGACACAGCACCTTTAATGTTGACCTTAGGGATACCCCCAAGCAGTGTCAAAAAACGAGGGGTGGGAACAGCAAGAAAATAAACTCCACCCATAACAAAAAGGAACTCAGGAGTTTCAACCTTAAAACGGCCGCCTGCAAAACCTTGTGGACGAAGCAAGCATCCGAAGATGCGCTCACGTCAACCTTATAAAATTTTGTGAAAGTGTGAATGGACAACCAGGTCGCCGCCTTACACACCTGGTAAAAAACGGACACTTGATGTTGGAAAGCCCAGGAGGCACCAATTGCCCTGGTAGAATGAGTTGTGACAGGAAAGGGGGGGGGGCGCCTAGCCCCCTTATGGCATAAGCCTGAACCACAATCCGTCTGATCCACGAGAAAGAGGGGCCGACAAGACCGCCAGGCCCTTCCTTGGACCTGCTACCAATACAAACGAGTCCGACCTCCGGAAAGGAGCTGTAGCAGGCAGATACACCCGCAGAGCCCGGACCAGGTACAGAGAATGCAAAGGAACCTCTTTGGGATATGACAGCCTAGGACAGTGATGGCGAACCTTGGCACCCCAGATGTTTTGGAACTACATTTCCCATGATGCTCATGCAGTCTGCAGTGTAGTTGAGCATCATGGGAAATGCAGTTCCAAAACATCTGGAGTGCCAAGGTTCGCCATCACTGGCCTAGGACATAAGGACAGAAGCACAATGTCCTCATTTAGATGAAATGCCAAAACAACCTTTGGAAGAAAAGAAGGCTGCGGATGCAGCAACACCTTATCCTTGTGGAGGATCAAGTAAGGAGACTTGCCACCAACTCAGAAACTCTCCTAGCAGATGTAATAGCCACTAGAAAGACTACTTTCTGAGTATCAGTAAGGGAATCTCTCCAATGTTCTCAAACAGCGGTTTCTGAAGTACCGAGAATACCAGATTGAAATCCCACGGAGGCAGCGGTGGTCGAACCGGAGGGGCCACATGTTGAACTCCCGAACAAACATACTCACCAATGAATGAGTCGCCAAAGGCCACTGAAAAAAAAAAGACAGCCAAAGCCGATACCTGCCCGTTAATGGTGCTTAATGCAAGTTTCTGATCGACTCCTCGCTGCAAAAACAGGAGGATCCTGGAAACTGAATATGTATGCGGACGCCACACCATCTCCTCACACATGGAGCTGTAAGCCTTCCACGTACGATGATAAATCTTCCAAGAAGAGGACTTCCGTGCCCTCAAAATAGTGGAGATCACTGAATCCGACAGTCCTCGGTCCTTTAGCACCTGGCTTTCAACAGCCATGCCGTTAAAACAAGCAATGGTAAAGCAGGATGAAGTATTGGACCTTGCAACAGAAGGTCCTCCCGCATCAGCGGCCGCCAAGGAACATCCGCCACCATTCTGACTGTCGGCATACCAAGGATGTTGAGGCCAATCTGGTGCAATCAGAATTACCGGAATCACGTAGCAGATGGGGTAGAAGTTTTAGCGGGGGGGGGGGGCATAAATGAGCCGATAATGCACCCATGGAGCCACCAACGCGTCCGCGTCTCTTTTCCTGGTCACAAACCTCTGTACTTTCCGATTGAGCCGAGAGGCCAAGAGATCCACATCTGGTGTGCCCTACCTTAGGCAAATGAGCCGAAATACATCTGGATGCAGCAACCATTCCCCTTGGTCCAGCATCTGACGACTTAGGTAGTCCGCCTGGCAGTTGTTTCCTATGCCCGGAATGTATATGGCCGACAGAGCCGGTACGCGCCGCTCTTCCCACTGCAGGATGTGAGCAACCTCCAGTGCTGCAGCCGAGCTCCTTGTTCCTCCTTGATGGTTGACATACGCCACCTGACTGGATCCTGACCGGATGCCCCTGCAGCCTCTTTGACCACGTGGAGAGGCACCGCCTGATGGCTCGAAGCTCCAGCACATTGACCGGCAGGTGGGATTTTTCCTGTGTACAGTGACCCTGGGCTGACTGTAGGCCCCAAACTCCCCCTCCCCCCCCCCAGCCAGTCAGGCTGGCATCCGGTGTGATCACCATCCAATGGAGAGTAAGGAACGACTTCCCGGACCGAAGAGCTGGAGACCTCAGCCACCAGAGAAGGGAATCTCTGACTAGCTGACTCACCCGAATTTGACAATCCAGGGATGTCGGAGATTTGTCCCATCTGGACAGAATCTCTTTCTGCAAGACTCGAGTGTGGAATTGAGCATACAGAACCACCTCAAAACGATGAGACCCAGAACTCGCATGCAAAAAACGCAGCGACGACCACCTACGGGACACCAACAACTTCATCGCAGATTGAAGAGTCTGCAGCTTGTCTGAGGGGAGAAAGACTCTCGCCTCTGAGGAGTCCAGAATCAAGCCCAGGTGCTCCAGGCACTGAGTTGGCACCAACACTGACTTCTGGAGGTTAACTCAACCAAACTCCGGAAGAGTTTGTATGGTGATCGCCACATCCTCTCTTAATTCTGAGGTGGAAGCTGCTCTCAGGAGGTGGTCGTCCACATAACCCACGATTGCGATCCCTCATTGTCTTAGCAATGCCAGAATTAGGGCTAGCACTTTGGTGAAGACCCTTAGCGCCGTCGCTAGGCCAAAAGGGAGAGCTACAAACTGATCGAACTCATCCCCGACCGCAAATCGTAGGAACTTTTTTGCCCGCTCCAAATGGGGACATGCAAATATGCGTCCTTGATGTCCAAAGACGCCAAGAAATCCCCCTGGTGGAGTGCAGCGACCACGTAGCAAACCGATTCCATCCTGAACCTTTGCACTTTCACAAAGCCGTTGAGGGCCTTGAGAGCCAGGACTGGAGGGACCCCTTCCTTCTTTGGGACTACAAGCAGATTGGAGTAGAATCCCTGAAACCTTCCCGGCGTCGGTACTGGTACGATCACCCCCCCCACTGCAGCAGGTTCTGAACTGCCCCAAACAGGGCCTCCCGACGAGCCGGAAGAAGATGAAGGTTGGAGGGAAAATATCTGTTCGGCGGACAAGAAAGAAACTATCTTGTACCCTGAGGAAACCAGCCTGCAGACCCACTGGTTGGAGAGAAGGGAGGCCCACTGAGCTGCAAAATCCCAAAGGCGGCCTCCCACCCGAGAGTTGGGCAGGGGCAAACCTTCATGTGGCAACAGATTTGCTTGCAGGCTTGTTTGGTTTGCGAAACCAGGGACGCTTTTGTCCCTCAGCGGGCACCTTGTCGGACTGGGAACGCTTGCCTGCTGACCCGGACAGACGAAAAATCCCCTTCTAAGCGTAAGAGGAGGGCCCTTGCCTACAGCGAAGCTCCTTCCCTTTCTGGCTTGGGGGAGCAAAGTACTCTTCACCCCAGTAACATCCTTAATAATGTCATCCAGCGATGCTCCAAATAGCCTCTCCCCCTGGAAGGGCAAATCTGCCAGTGCTTTCTTAGAAGTCTTGTCCGCAGACCAGCATTTAAGCCAAATCAGGCGACGTAGCACCACTGCTGATACTGAGGCTCTAGAAAGCAGCTCGCGGTGCAACAACTAAGCCCATTCAGTAAGCGTCTGCGACACCAGGGCCGTGGCTAACACTGGCCGCAATGCTGACCCCACGACCATAAACATGGACCGGACAACCGCCTCGGCCCGGGTCCTTGAAGACAGGAGTCCCTTCCACTGGAATTGTGGTTACCTTATTTAACCTGGATACCTGGGTCAACAACCAGAGGAGATGTCAATTTTTTCAGGAAATTCTCCTCAAAAGGGGTAACGCACCGCCATCCGTCTCGGGACTGAAAAGGCCCACTGTGGTCTTCCCCAACTCCTTGTAAATAAACTTATCAAAATAAGTTAGGTAGGGAAACACCTTAGCAGTGCGGGCCGGCTTGTGGGACCCAAAGGGGAATGACATCTCTGCAGCCATATCCTCCATCTTTAGGGTATCCCACACCGCTGTGATATGTGCTCCTATTAGCGCTTTTTCCTGCGCTGACACAGTCATCCTCGCTGCCCGAACGGTCCTGGTCCGCATCCTCTGACATGTCAGAACAGGGGCCACCTGTCACAACGGGGCCTGAGTCTGAATCAGAGCTTTCCCCAGAAGACTGTGGGGGGAGGGGGCGTTTTTTACCCCCCTTGCGCCCACACGCCACTTCCACCCTGGCAACAAAGGACTCCAGGACTGCCGACAAAGCGTCCATAGGCACCGCAGGTGCAGGTGAGCCGGTTGCAATAACAGGGATGTCTGGGGAAGAAGCGCCAGCTTCTGACGCCATGCTGACCCACTCTCGCTTGTCACTGCTTAGGGACCTTAGGCAAGCCACAACAAAATATCACCCTCCTAGCTGCCCCCCGCAGGACTCACCACCCTGACCCAGGTACTAGGCTGTGCTGCCCCTGTCCGCTCTCCCCTGTGCCAGCCACAAGGTGTTCTGTATCAGTTTCGCTCTGTTCCAGACTGAAACAGCCACCCAGCGCTAGAGTGAAATAAAGCTGGGGCTACCAGAAAATGGCCGCCGGCTGCCTCAGCAAAAAACGACTGAGATCAATGGGAAAATGGCCCCAGACTTCAAGAAAATGGCTGCGGTTAAGAAAACTGGCTGCGGCTACAAGAAAATGGCCACGGCCCCGGAAAATGGCCTCGGTTGGCGCGGAGGCCAGACCCCACATGGCAAACACCCAGACATGCAAAAAACAGCCCAAAAACAGGGAGAAAACGAGCAGACCACCAACTGCCCAGCGCAGCCCCCTGCCAGGACTCAGAGACCCCCCCCAGAGGACCCCCAGCCAGGTACGTGCAATGCACCCCCTATGCTCAGTCACACAGCGGCCCATAGCATAGGGAGGAGGGGAAGGGACAGGGAGAGAAGAAAGGGAGAGTGAGACCCCCTAGTTGACCTCCCAGGGAATGCCCAGCTGCTCCATCCTGCCGAGACAGGTGGAACCATACTTACCCCTCTTGCAGGGACTGCTGGACGTATTCCACAGACAGACCCATCCCGCGAGCAGTACGGGGTGGCTGTCAGCCAAGGCACACTGACAGCAGTAGACCTGTCATAGGTGAGCCCCAGAGCATATAGCTCACCGGCCACCCTTGGACCAGATGGAGCATGTCGTGGCAGGGGAGACTACCAGGATCTTTATTACCCAGCCTGGCTGTTGATTGTAGATCACAGGAATCAAAAAAGTAGAAAAAAAAAAAAAAAAAAACACAGAGGACCAATGGTTCCCCACAGGGAGCCAGGTCCTTCTCCTACACTAGACAGAAAGAAACTGAGCTGCTGGAAGAAGAGTGAGGGGTTATAGCCAGTAGGACCGGCCCCTGGGCAGTACTGTGCAGTTTTGCTGTTTTTACATGTTCTGCCTAGTCTTCTCCTGAAGGTGGCGATATAACCCTAAGGTCAAGATTAAAGGTGCTGTGTCCGTCAATGAATGAAAGAGAAATGTTTTTTTTCACCCCTTGCATGTGATTGGTTATTCTGTGCAAAGAGAAAAGTTTCACCTCAATTACTAAGCTCTGGAGCAAATGCACTTGCAAAGCGCACAGTCTATTTGCATTTAGTAAATTAAAGTGGTTGTAAACCCTCCCCTACAACTTTGTCCCATGTAAATCAGCATAAAAAACCCTAATGAACGCTGCTTGTAGATAGCTCCTTACTTGCTTAATATTGTTGTAATCCTTGTTGTTCTGTAGAATGAAGTCACTGAGCATGCCCAGATCTCCCCCGATTTAAGGCACACTCTCTATGTCTTATCTGTCATCAGGACTTCCTACAGCACAACACTGAACTCTGCTAATCGCTCAGAGCTTCCTCCTACACACCATGTGACCTTACATACAGTCTAAACTTGGCCATTACTGCAGTCTTATCAGCTGAAGCTGATAAGTCTGACAAAGGGAAACATTAGACATCGGCACAAGTAAATACTATGAAATAAACAAGTAAGCTATGAACAGGGAAGCAGGGTTGCCATAGAAACGTTGGATTGAGAAGGAGGCTTGGTTAACAGTACAGGAAGTGCTCAATGTAAGGGCAGAAACACACTCCACTGTGGACTCAGAAAACAATACTTAAGATGGCGCTGCCTAACTCCTGGAAACAAGTTTTTTTAAAGTTTCTTTAAACAGTAAGGAATATGCGATTTGGGCTGGATTACAGTGACTATAGTCTGATAATGACTTATAATAATGGAGTAAATGAAAAGAACCATCACAGTGGGAGAGTTTACTTCCTCTTTAACGCCTTTATTTATTAAAGGAACCCTTTAATTGAAAGGAGCTTAAAAAAAAAAAAAATAACAAAAAAAAAAAAACAACACTTGGAGGCTGAGAATGCTGGATGCCCTGCTATCATGCCATGTTTCTTCAATACAAATATACACAGAGACTTCTGACTTTACCCTGTCTGTTCTGTGCCAGTGATATGATCGCCCATATTTTTCTGAAGACACTTTAGGTGTGACATGGCAAATCATTTTATTGTGCCAGTTCTGACATATTTTTATATTACATATTGTAAACAACTGCTTTGTCAAACAACTTTCAAAAATACGCTAACTGGTCTGACATTGGAAACATGATTACACCAGTGAAAAATAGGGTAACCTTGGATGAACACCAGCATTATTAATAATAATCTCTGCTGTGAGGTCTGCACACATCCACTGTAGTCTGTGCTTGGTCAGTTTACTCTAAGGCCCCCATTCACACCTGAGCGTTTTGTAGCTTGAAGCCTGAAGCTACAAAAACGCTGGAGGGGGGAAAAAAAAAAAATCTATTATTCTCAATGGAGATGGTTCACATGTTCACTCCAAGTCACCTGAAGCCAAACGCTTGAAGCTCAAACAAGTTCTGGACCATTTTTTGTCCATCGAATCTGGCAGATTTGGGAGTTTTTCTTCTTTTTACATTGGTGACCTTTTGCCCTGCACAAATTTATAAAAGAAAAATGCAGCAAAATCGCGGTAAAAACTCTGCCAAAACACTGTAAAATCGCACGATTTTCTGCCTGAAAAAACTATGCCCAGGTGTGAATGGGGCCTAAGAGCACATCTTAAACTGTGACCTTACAGATGGTTCTGAGAATTAAAACAAACATGTGCTTTGCCCATGTAAGTTTGCCTTAATGCGCACTTCCCCAGCAGCACACACTTCTCCTGACTCCACTAGCACCATTTAGCCACCAGGAGTGAAGAAAACACCTTGTACTTCTGCATGGAGAAGCAGATAACTCATTCCCTGTATTCCCCCCTTTCACGTGACAGCATTAATGCTTGGCAATTGCCTGCTCAGGCATCCAGTGATATTACATAGGAGTGAAAAAAATAAATAAACAAAAAAGTCCCACTGAGTGAACCTGTTATTTTGCCCTACATTACATATGCCAAACACAAGGCCCTCCCAGGCCTTCTCATGTGGCCCTCCCACCCAGTTTTGCAGCTGAATCATGGCGGAGTTCCATTCCGCCACCTCCAACTCTCACCCTCCACCATCATTTGTAAACACAGAAGCCTTCTGCATTTACAAGGGACAGCTATGCTTGCAGTGGCTTTGGAATGCAACAGATCCCTCACAATGGGGTAAGTTGGGGACAGCTCTCCAGAATCTGAGAGTGAGAATGATCTCCCTATAAAGGCAGCGCCAACCTACATGAGGTGGTATAAGAGCTAAAATAGAGAGAACTGCCTACACAGGCTGGTACTAAAGCTGCCTACATAGGGAGAGGTTTGAGAGAGTAGAGACGCAAGAAAGCTTGGGGGGGGGGGGGGAGTTAGCGTTGCACACTGTGCATAGTGCATCCCTAAACCCTGCACTCTGTATGGAACGCACTCCTAAACTCTGCATTCTGTACATAACCCCTAAACCCTGCACTCTATGCACAGAGCATCCCTCAAGACTGCATCCTGTACATAACGTACAGCAGAATAAAATAGTAGATGCATAGCCTAACATATAGAACTGGTCCTTTGAGGGGGCAACCATACTGAGATGCCCTTGCCCTACATGTTCTTTGGCCAAAGAAAAGCATTTTTGGAAAGTTAATTTACTAACTTTCCATCTGGCGTTCATTTACTAAAACTGGAGCGTGCACAGCTGGCCAATCAGCTTCTAACTTCAACTAGTTCCATTAAAGTGGTTGTAAACCCTTACAGACCACTTTGACCTACAGGTAAGTCTAGATTAAGGCTTACCTGTAGGTCCATGAAATGTCTCCTAACCTACACGGTTTAGGAGATATTTTCAAAAAGACAGGCACCACTGTCTACGGCGCATGCGCGTAGACAGTGGCGCGCAGGCGCACTGAGCATGCTGCCGCTAACGGTGATATGCCATTAGTGGCGGCTCCTGTGCGCATGCGCGGGAGTGACGTCATTGCTGCTCCGGCCACTCACAGAGTCAGAACAACGATACCCGGATGAAGATGTCACCACTGTCCCCTGTAGTACGAAGTGTCCATTGCTGGCTCCTGTGTCAGGTAAGTGACACATAATGGGCTACCATGCGATGCATAGTAGCCCATTATGCTTTACCTTTGCAGGGAGACAGAGGAAGTAAACCCATCAGGGGTTTACTTTCTCTTTAAGTTTGCCAAAAAAAATAAAAAAAAATAATGGAAGCCGATTCATTTGTATGCACAGCTACACCAGATTTTGCACTCTCCACTTTTAGTAAATCAACTCCATTGCCTTTAAAAAAATTCAGACAGTTTACGCAATGCCAACAGCAACCAATCAGCAGTCAAACCAGCAGCACCTCAAAAGAATTTAGTTGGAGGTGTTGATGTGATTTTTTGTGCTACAGGGCTACTGTCACAGAAATGGTGGATGCAGGACATCCAACATGTTTTACGCACTTTACCAACGTTGCCTGTAGACTGTGCCCAACAAATGCAGAACGGTGTACTAATCTGTTTCAGCAGGCACCCAAAACACCCGCTAAGCCATTATAGCATCAGGGTGAAATGATTCTAATTGAGGTAATAGGAGTTTTGGAAACATGTTCTCTGTCACAACCCAATTACTCCTTTCACATTATGCATCGATTTAGTCAGTACTTCTACACTATACCTCAAATTATGTTTTTTTGTTTTGTTTTTAATGGAGACCAAACAGATGGCAAAGGGTTTTACCGGGCGTCTTTTATGTATCACGTTGACAGTAATGAGCAATAACATTGTTAAAACAACAGAGCTATCATAATTCTTTTTAAAAGATCAAAGGAAAAGCAACTTCCTAAAGAGGAATGGTATAATGCATTTTGATCGACTGTAAATTTAGAAAACAAAAAAAAATAAAAAACAAACAGCATGAGCAGCATTTTGTTTTTTAACCAAAGTTATCTACGTGCATGGGAACACGGCTTCTCCATTCTGGCTTAAGGGAGAAGTATGGTAATCCGCCCCCCCATTATACATAAGGTGGATGCACTGAGAACCAAGTCATCGAACACAGCCCATGGCTCGGTTCTCCCAGCTCCCCAAACAGAGAGCTGCTGACTGCCAAAAAGCAGCTATGCTCCTCCATGCTCACTGGAGCGCTGCGCTGTGGAGGGGAGGGGAGCGGCCGTCTCAGCCTTTCGCTGAAAAAGCCATCAGTCCAGGCATCTGCTGGATTCAGACTTCCAGAGTCGGGATGACACGGTGCCTGGACTGATCTGTGTGATGTCAGTAGAGAGACAGACCGTTCTCCGCTGAAAACGGGTCACAGGAGTGCAAAACGAATTGCACTCCTCCTGTGACCCATAGAAGAAGCCCAGCCAAATGAGCTCAGGTTGGACTTCTCCTTCAATGCCATAAGGAAAAGCACAGCTTGTTCGCACACCCTGCCACATTTGACCCCTTTTTTATGGGGGGGTGTACCTGGTTTTGACAGGTACCTCCTCCCACTTACTCATAGATTACCTGGATGTCTGACCCCTCCTCCTTCCCCCCCACTGCCTTCTGGGACACACAGGCCTCAGAAGATAGCGGGACATTCACAAAGTGAAGTGTGACTCGCACATGCGCAGTAGGGAACCGGCTGTAAAGCCTGAAGGCTTCACTGACAATTTCCCTTAAAGATTTTCCCAGTGAAGATGCACCCAAAGCCGAGTGAAGAATCGGCTGGGGTGCCAACACAGCTAGATCCCTGGACAGGTAAGCTGTCCTTTTATTAGTCTGGGGTAGACTGGTAGATTTAGAGCTAACATTTTATAAGCAGTTACAATAAACTGTTCAAGCTTTCTCTCTTGTATTGGTCACCTGGTGATCTGGCCAGTAAGTCTGTTCTTTTTCTACAGAACAAGCTCTCCTGCAGATGTAGCAATTAGCGGGTTGAGACAAGCCATTAAACACTGACAGGGTGCTTACAATAAACAGCTTTTATTCATTTAAAACCTGTCTCAAAAAGGAATAACAAAGCTTCAGTCATTTTTTCAACTTTCCAGCTATAAAATCTTGTGCCCTTGTTGTTTTAACTTTGGATAGTAAAACATTTTTCTGCCAGTAAATACCTTATACAGCCCACTTCCTGTTTCTTGTCTGGTAATATTATTAATAATAATAATAATAATAATAATAATAATAATACATTTTATTTATAACGCCCTTTTCATCATAAGATCTCAAAGTGTTAGAGGTTACAAAAACAATACAACGAAAACAAAACATCTAACATGAACAAAAAAACTTTGCTAAAAGTCCTTTTTTTAAAACAATCAGCCCTCAAACTGTCAGGTAGGGTATTCCACAAACGTGGGGCAGCTGCACAAAAAGCCCCATCTCCCATTGTCTTCAATATAGTTCTTGGAATTTGAAGGTTTGAATGAGTTGAGCGGAGAGAACGAGATATATTTTGTAATTTAAGAAGTTCTTTAAGATAAGGTGAGGCATGTCCATGTATGCAATGGTGTGTAAGGAGAGAAACCTTATATTCAATCCTGGCAGTGACAGGAAGCCAGTGAAGTGAATGGAGAATGGAGGTAATATGCTCATGTTTTCCTAGGCTTATGATATCATACCCAGCTCTCTCTCAGTCTTGTGAGAGTTTGCGAGAGGGGGGACGAGTCATAAAAGGGCAAATGAGAGCTGCACAGCTGGGAGGTGTGTCTATGTGTAAATCCAGGAAGTGAACAGGCAGCAGCTTCAGCTGCCCACAGGTAAAATGAATGCAGCCAGGCTTAGCGCAGGGAGATTTCTACAGCATATTTGGCAATTACAGAATCACAGTATATATAAAATAATAAGTGGTTGGAGGGAAGGTTCAGAATGGCAAATTTGTTTTTATTACACATTATGTGATCAGACTGTGGTTCCTCTTTAAATGTTAGGCCGCGTACACACGCGCGGACTGTTCGCCCAACTTTGTCCGTCCAACAGTTTCGGCAAACAGTCCGCTCAAACTTAGCATGGACGGACATGGCCACACACGACAGGAGAAACAGTTTGCTGAAACCGTGCGCGATGACGTGAACGGCACGTACGACGGGACGAAAAATACGACGTCCTATACACTGCATTATAGCTTTCGGCGTGAAAATCCTTTCTGAGCATGCGCGAGACTTAGTTGGCCGAACAAGCCTACACACGAGCGAACAGTCTGCTGAAACCTTGTTTCAGCGGACAGTTTTTCGGAATTTCCGTAAGACCTTGTCCGTCCAACTGTCCGCTGAAACTGTCCGCTGAAGCCCCACACACGAGCGGACTGTCCGCCCAAACACTGTTCAGCGGACAAGGTTGGGCGAACAGTCCGCCCGTGTGTACGCGGCCTTAGTTTGGTCTCAATTTGTTAAAGCGGTTGCATACCTTCTTCACACCCCCGCCGTTGTAATTCAGCTGCCCGAAAATGGGCCAGACGCCTGAAAGAGGAGGTGGCCCCTGTGCAACCTTAATGGACGGGCCGCTCCTGGTATCTACACTCACCGCCCACTTTATTAGGCACACCTGTTCAACTGCTTGGTAACACAAATCTAGACCCGGTGAAGACGACTTGCTGAAGTTCAAACCAAGCATCAGAATGGGGAAGAAAGGAGATTTAAGTGACTTTGAACATGACATGGTTGTTGGTGCCAGACAAGCTGGTCTGAGTATTTCAAAAACGGCTGATCTACTGGGATTTTCACACACACACACACACACACACACACACACACACACACACACACACACACACACACACACACACACTTTCTCTATTATTTAAAGAGAGACATGGGTCGGAAAAAGGGGAAATATCCAGTGAGTGGTAGTTGTGTGGAGAAAAAATGGCTTGTTGATGTCAGAGGAGAATGACCAGACTGGTTTGAGATGATAGAAAGGCAACAATAACTCAAATAGCCACTTGTTACCACAAAGGTATGCAGAATACCATCTCTGAATGCACAGCACATCGAACCTTGAAGCAGGTGGGCTACAGCAGCAGAAGACCACACCGGGTGCCACTACTGTCAGCTAAGAACAGGAAACGAATGCCCCGTACACACGTTCCGATTATCGTAAGACCGATCGTTCACATTTTGTTGTATACAACTAAGATTGAATACAACAGTGCAAAATGTGTGTAAGACTTTTGTCGTACGATTCTGGAACAATCTTCCGTCGTGCGTAGCTACGTATTTTAAATGATGTCAAATACGTGTGACCTGTGTGTCCTTCTGGTTTATTTTCATGTTTCCGATCATGCGTGGTGTTTGTCTAATGACTTTTATCGGACGCATACTGTACTGACTACACGACTGTCGTACGATGGGCTGTCATCCGACCAAAGTTTTCCTGTTTGTTCCTTCGGATTTAGTTGGACGGACTGTCGTGATCGGCTGTCGAAAGCTGCGTACTAACGATCAGATTATCGAACGATCTGTCCGAAAGCGACTTTTGTGGTCCAATAATCGGAACGTGTGTACGGGGCATAAGGCTACACTTCACACATGCTCACCAAAATTGGACAATAGAAGATTGGAAAAACCTTGCCTGGTCTGCTGAGTCTCGATTTCAGCTGCATCATTCAGTCAGAAATTGGAGTAAACATAAAAGCTTGGATCTATCCTGCCTTGTATCAACGGTTCAGGCTGGTGGTGTAACGGTGAGGGGGATATTTCCTTGGCACACTTTGGGCCACTTAGTACAAATTGAGCATTGTTTAAACACCAAGCCTACCCAAGTATTGTTGTTGACCGTGTCCATCCCTTTATGACTACAGGATAATGTACCATGTCAAATTTTCTCACCATTGGTTTCTTGAACATGATAATGAGGTCACTTTATTCCAACGGCCTCCACAGTCACCAGATCTCAATCCAATAGAGCATCTTTGGGATGTGGTGGAATGGGAGATTCAGATCATGGATGTGCAGCCCACAAATCTGGAGCAACTGCGTGACCAAAATCTCTGAGGAATGTTTCCAAGACCTTGATGAATCTATGACATGATGAATTAAGGCGGTTCCGAAGGCAAATAAAAAAAAAAAAAAAAAAAAGGGTCCAACCCGGTGCTAGCAAGGTGTACCTAATAAAGTGGTCGGTGAGTGTAAATCTGCTAATGCATCTAATGCTAGGTACACACAGGCTGAAAAAACACAGGAAATGGTCGGCTCAGCAGTTACCGGCTACCTGTTGGACCACGTGTAGTACACCTTGTCCAACAGCCCCCCTGTCAGAACACAATAGCTTGATGGAGAGATCGCTGCACTAAAATGGATGTGTTAGTACAGCAATCTGTATGTTTTTTTTTCAGGCTGCTGGGTTGAATGAAAAAAAAAAAAAAAGAAAAAGATAAAAAGTTCCTGTGTGTACCAGGCTTAAGAATCACTTCCCCTCATTTTAATAATACTGCTGTCCAAAGGTGTGCCTGTTGCTCCTTTATCCAGATTGTAGGAACTCCAATACGGGAGGCCTGTTACTGCAGGGATGCACAATTTGGATCGCCCAAAGTCCAGGACATGCAGTTCCAGGCGCCGGGCAGATTTTTTTTTTTTTTTTTTTTTTTTTTTTTTAACATATAGCCCTGCTGCGCGCAAGCATTCAGGCAGGCGCACTGCTGTCCAAATGCTTCCACACACCCAGGTAAAGTGGCCCCCACGCCCCTGCTATATATCCCGGTCTGTTTAGACCCTGGAGGTCTCATTAAAGAGAACCTGTCACCAAAAAATCATCACATAGGGGCCAAGCCACAGCTTCATATGTGAATAGCGCCACGGCTGAGGAGTGTGCCTGCTTGGGTGCCCCCAGAGCAAGCTGCTTGCTGTGGAGTCACCCAGCACCCAAACCACTGCACAGAGCAGGTAAGTATAACATGTTTGTTATTAAAAATAAATAAATAAAGGCTTTAACCACTTCCCATCCGGCCAATGCACATATACAGCCGGGTGGGAGCCGTCTACTTCTGATAGGACGTTCAGGAACGTCCTTCAGAAGGAGCGGGATCGCGCGTGCCCACGCAGCGGTGCAATCCCGATGTGCTCGTGTCACCCGGACACGGCGCATCTCAGATCGGCAGGAGGGCTCTGTGATTGGCCCTCCTGATCACATGACGGCCGTGTCCAATCACGGCCATCATGTGATGTAAACAAAAAGCCGGTTGCTAGGCAATCGGCTCCTCCTCTCCTCACACAGAAGTCATCGCTGAGGAGAGGAGAGCAGATCGCTGCAGCCGGCTGATGATCAGTGAGTATGAGCTGTTTTTACAGCTTTTTACTCACTGATCACCAGTCTAGTGTACACACAACACAGTTTAAACACAATGTCCCCACATATGTCCCCAAAACACACATGTCCCCAAAACATACATGTCCCTAAATAATAAAAACACATGTCCCCCACATATGTCCCACTAAAATCACATGTCCCAATGATTATCTGCACACATATGTACGTGATCACCTGCACACATATGTACATGATCATTTGCGTACATATGTCCGTGATCACACAAACCAATTATTATACACTTAACGGAATTTTTTTTACCAAAAACTTGTAGCAGAATACATTTGGGCTTAAATTTATGACAAAATTTGATTTTATTGGATTTCTTTTAAAATAGAAAAAAGAAAATATAGTTTTTTTTCCAAATTTCCGCTTATATCGCAAAAAATAAAAAACGGAGTCGTGAATAAATAACACCAAAATAAAGCTCTATTTGTGCGAACAAAATGATAAAAATTTCATTTGGGTACAGTGTAGCATGACCGCGCAATTGTCACTGAAAGCGCTAGAGCGATGAAAGCTGAAAATTTGGCTGGGAAGGAAGGGGCGAAAGTGCCCTGTATTGAAGTGGTTAATATCACTTTTATGCATGAAGGTAAAAAACCTGTGGGCAGCAGCAACTCCTAGCCCCCCCTAATACTGACCCTAGCCCCCTCTCAATCCAACGATGTCCATGAGAGCCTTGGCCCGGGGACCCACATGCCCAATTAGCTATTGGCAGCAACGGGAGCCATTGGCTTCCGCTGCTGTAATCACAGCCAATGAGCCAATCAGGAGACAGAGGTGTGGGGCTGAACCGCGGCTCCGTATATGAATGGACACACAGAGCAGAGGCTTGGCTGCCTCATAGAAAGCTGCTTGCTGTGGGGGCACTCTACAAGAGGGAGAGGTCAGGAGTGCTGGCATGGTACCAGAGAAGAGGAAGATCTGGGCCACTCTGTGCAAAACCCTTACACAGGGCAGGTAAGTATAACAGGTTTAAAATTTGAATGAAAAAACAAAATTAAAGCTTTACAATCACTTCCACCCCAAGGACGTCATACAATGTCTGAGGCCGCGTACACACGGGCGGACTGTATGGCCTACTTAGTCCGTCATACAATCCGACGGACAGTCCGTCATACTTTCGAATGAACGGACTTGACCACACACGGATGCACAAACAGTCCGTCGAAAGCTTGCGCGATGACGTGTACAGCACGTACGACGGGACTAGAAATAGGAAGTCCAATACACAGCAATGCAACCTTCCGCCGTGTAAATCCTTTCTGAGCATGCGCCATTCTTAGTCCGTCGAACTAGCCTACTCACGAGCGGATTGTCCGCTCAAACCAAAGTATGACGGACAGAATTACGGAAATTCCGAAATACTTAGTACGCCAGACTGCACGCTGAAAAAGTCCGCTGAAGCCCACACACGAGCGGACTGTCCACTGAAATGTGTTTCGACGGACTAAGTAGGCCATACAGTCCGCCCGTGTGTACGCGGCCTGACTTTGAGTGGGGATATCTGAATGATGCCTGCAGCTGCATGAAACGTATTTTTCCCCCCCAAAAAAAAAAAAAAGTGTTTGAAAAATTTCTACGCAAATACTGTGTGGCGTAAAAAGTTGCAAAAAAACAAACAAACATTTATATATATATATATATATATATATATATATATATATATATATATATATATATATATATATATATATATATATATATATATATATATATATTTGGGGGTTGTGAGTAATTTTCTAGCAAAAAATACAAATTTAAACTTGTAAACAAAAAGTTCCAGAAAAGGCCCAATATGGAAATGGTTGAACACTTTCCTAAATGAGTAGAAAACGAAAACTTCCTGTAAAAACACAAGAAATATCATGTTACACAACAGACTAGGATAAGTTAAAGAAGTACAGCCAAAACTTGTTTGGCTGTACTTCTATGGATCAGTTTGTTTTGCACTCCTGTGACCCCTTTTCAGCAGAGAGTCGGGATCCACCAGTTCCCTGGTCTGACACCCGGCTCAGCCTCTCAGCGAGCCGCTGAGAGCCTGAGCCAGCCACCCCCTCCAGAGCCCAGTGCTACAGTGAGACAAGAGGGGGCAGAGCAGAGAGCTGTTACTGACAGTCTGCTTCTCTCTGCTCACGGAGCTGTGAGAACTGAGTGATTGGTGGTGTATAATTCTTACAAAAAAAAAAAATGTGCATTTATTATGTTTTACTACAGGAGCCCAAAAAGGATTGCAGCCCCGATCAGTGGATCACGAGTACAGTGTCAGAAAAGTCCTGCAGCTTTCAGCCCATATCTGTATACAGAATGTCAGTTAAAAAGCTGCAGGGCTTGTGAATGAACGACAAAGGTGGTCATCGGTGCCCTCGCACTACATTCAGAACTACACGCCATCAGCCACAGTGGCTGACGATAATTGTAGTCTATTCATTCACAAGAAACTGTGAATAAATGACAGTAGTATGTGAGTGGAGCCACGCACGGCTGTGCTGTTTTTGAAATAATGACAGCGGGAGAGGGCAGAAGATCTCCCGTTCGCTGTCACACTAAAGGGGGAGGGGGCTGCAGAAGCTGGAACATGTTATATCTTCCACCTAAATACAGGGGGGACGTCACCTGTTCCGAAACATGAACTTAGCTTTTAAAATAAAAGTGTGTATATATATATATATATATATATATATATATATATATATATATATATATATATATATATATCTCTCTTCTGCAGCCCCCCCCCCCCCCTTTAATGCGACAGCGAGTGGGAGACCTTCTCCCCTCTCCCGCTGTCATGATTCAAAAACAGCACATGCGTGGCTCCACTCACATGCCAGTACTATTCATTCACAGTTCCTTGTGAATGAACAGACTACAACTATCGTCAGCCACTGTGGCTGATAGCGTGTAGTTCTGAATAGCCAAGGGCACTGATGACCACCTTTGTCATTCATTTGCAAGCCCTGCAGCTTTTTAGCTGACATCCTGTATACAGATATGGGCTGAAAGCTTCAGGACTTGTCTGACACTGTACTCGCGATCCACTGATCAGGGCTGCAATGCTTTTCATGCTCCTGTAGTAAAATATAATAAATGCACTTTTTTTATTTCTTTTTTAATACAAAAAGTATAGACTTGTATTATTTTTCTTAAAAGGTGAACGTATCCTTTAAACAGGGTGAGGATGACCCCATTTTAGATTGTTATGAAAGACACACCGGTCTGTTGTGTAACATTTAGTACACCTGACGAGGAGTGTCAGCCAAGATCAGATCCACGTAAACAAGCCAGCATGGGCGGGCAGAAAATCCCACAGTGTGTGACTCTAAAGATGGATGTTTAGACAGGAAGAAGGCATTACAGCAAACATAACGAGCTGAGAGTCCCTCCACTTGGATGTTGTGTAGGGATGACCTTTCCCCTACATTGGGATGTGACCAGCAGGGGCAGTATCAGGGCTGCTGTACCCACTAACATGCAAGGACAAACATTCTGCAAGAGAGAAACCATACACATATATATATGGGGGGGCACACATATATAGGGGAGTAATGCCTGGGGGGGGGGCACAAACATAGGGGGTAATAGCTGGAGCCTGGGGTGTACTTGTAGCACTGAGAAGGAAAACAAAACACATATTCACAGCCTAATAAGCCAGGCTCTGCCTCCAATGCTTCATGAGCTACAGACTGGGAGAATGAATACAGCCAGGGCACCACTGCCTACAGTGTACACCCTTCACCCCCCCCCCCCCAGCTACCATAAAGTCACAGAGCCAGGACAGCTGGACCAGCAGTACACCCCTAACCTCAGAGAGTCATATGACCAGCTTTCCTCTTACCTTGTGCTGTATATCTGCAGACATGTAACAGCATGGTGACAGATATTCTTGTCACGTACCGCTATGAGAACACATAAACCCCCAACTGACTCTCCAGCTTCGTACTCTGACACCCAGTTCAAGCCACCCCCAACTGCGCATGTGCCGCAACAGCGCTAATGCTACCGGGAGATGTAGTGCAGAGCAGCGCGCCGGAGGTGACCGCCTTGCCTAGGAAAACTACAACCATAGATAAGCGGCGGGAGTGTCCCATTCATTGGTGGCTGTCTTTGTGTTACAGCGCTACCTTGTGCCTGAAGGAGAGCACAACTGTCTGCGTCCTTCCCTGTACTGACTGTGGTGCGGTAAATAAAGTTTGTGTAAGAAAAAAAAAAGGGCGGCGTGTAGGAAAACGTTCTCCGATTTGCTGATATAAGCCGGATCTGTGATTGGCTGTGTAGAAGCCGGGAGAATCTGAGTTTGTGTATAGGAAGATATGGCGCATTCTATGAGAGGTGACCCGCAGGAGGTGTTGGAAGAAGTGGAGCTGCAGATTGATGATGTGAGTATAGTCTGTGTGGTGGACGGGTCATGTCTGGTAGCCACTTAGGACTAGAACATTCACAATCCCTTCAGACCTGGGGATGCTTTGCTGCGGTGTAGGTGGCATTAATTAGTGGCGTCTATAGCTTTCATATTTGGGGGGACAAAGACAAAAGTAGGATAAGACGCTTACCTGTAGGTCCATGAAATATCTCCTAAACCTACCTATTTGCAAAAAGACAGGCACCGCTGTCTATGGTGCATGCGCTGCAGACAGCAGCACGCAGGCGCACTGAGCATGCCACTGCTAATGGTGATGCTGTTAGTGGCTGCATGGGAGTGATGTCATCGCTGTGAGTGGCCAGAGCAGTGATACCCAGAAGAAGATGGATGCTTTGTGCAACAGGGAACAGCAGTGACATTGCTGGCTCCTGTGTCAGGTAAGTGACACATAATGGGCTACTATGCGATGTATAGTAGCCCATTATGTTTTAACTTTGCAGGGAGACAAAGAGAAAGTAAACTCATCAGGGTTTACTTCCTCTTTAATGACAATGGGCATCAAACGCATAAACGTGAAATATTCCTGACCATGCAGAGTGGCCGCACCATGTAAGTAGGAGATATTTGTAATCTGGCGGTGCTGAGGACTTATGGTCACCCTAGGCTAGTGGCCAGCAGGACTCGCAAGCTGCGGACCTGGGGGTCCTGCTGGCCACTGACCTGTGGGTCATGGTCGGAGGTCCTGCTGGCCTCAGTGGCCTGTAGACCATGGGCAGGAATCACAGGCCTTGAAGGGCAAGGTAAATGAGGTGTATGGGGGGGGGGGGGTCGAATGATCAGTCCTGTGGTGGTGCTAAGGTCTCACCTACCTTGCTTGGCAGACTAAGAGCTTAGCAGGAAAGGACAGGTCCCCTCTTCCAAGTTCCACCTTCTCCATCCTTGCACTGCTGCTTCCTTCAGTTGTGGGGGGGGGTCGGTCAGTGATGTTGCACCTGGGGGGTCGGTCTCCAATCCACAGTGCTCTGTACTGTCTGCAGCCACCAGGCCAGCTACATGGTGTCCAGGCAGGCCAGACAATATCCCAACGTGGCGATGGGAGTTGTAGGCTCTGGCTGGCTTCTCTCCTTTGACTCCAACCCCCCCTCCCCCGGGAGCTTGAGCATGTGTGTGTCGTCACCTAGGCTAGCCCTGCTTACTGGCTCACACAACCACAGTGAGTCATTCAAGATGGACGGATAGCTGCTGTGCCGGCCGGCAGCTATTAATAAATACATTTATTACAGACAGTGCTTAATTGGGGGGCACACTGTAAAATTGGGGGGGCCCTCAGGCCCTACCCTGGTGACGCCCATGTCATTAATCCCATTGCTTCCTGTACCCTTCACCACACATGGACCGGTGCAATCTACGTTTCCGCTATGGGACTGTTTTATTCACTCCATAAATTTCTCTTTATTGAAGTGGTTGTAAACCCACTTGAAAATAAAACAAACAAACCTGCAAGATAAAAGTATAATGAGCTAGAATGCATTACTTTCTAGTTTATTATGAAATACTTACCTCAGAACGAAGCCCTTGCACTGCCCAACACACTGCTCTGCCCGGCGACACGTCTCCCAAAGTTATTTCTGGGTATCGCGGGCTCCGGTGCTGTAATTGGCTGGAGCCACGATGTCCTTCCTGTGCATGGAAGTCACCAATAACGGCACGTCAGCTGAAGCAACAGCATGAATGAGCCATTGCTTCAGTGTGCATGTGCCGATGACGCCAGCACATGCAGATACAGGGAATATCTCCTAAACCAGGGGTAGGCAACCTTTTGAGCACAGTGTGTCAAAAAATGTTTTCAAAGAATTTGAGAGTGCTGATTTTGTAACCAAAAAAGGTCAACTTCACACAATCACAAAAAGGATTAATTTTTTTTTTTTTTTCTTTAATAAAGTAAATGCTGTAAACTACTTGAGTGGTGAGAAATTAACATCCTGCACTCTCACGCCTCAGATCAGCCCCAATTCACCTGCAGGTCTGGCCCGCCACTGTACCCCCCCCCTGCAGGTCTGGCCCGCCACTGTACCCCCCCCCCTGCAGGTCTGGCCCGCCACTGTACCCCCCCCCCCCCCCCTGCAGGTCTGGCCCGCCACTGTACCCCCCCCCCTGCAGGTCTGGCCCGCCACTGTACCCCCCCCCCCTGCAGGTCTGGCCCGCCACTGTACCCCCCCCCCCCCCTGCACGTCTGGCCCGCCACTGTACCCCCCCCCCCCCCCCCTGCAGGTCTGGCCCGCCACTGTACCCCCCCCCCCCCTGCAGGTCTGGCCCGCCACTGTACCCCCCCCTGCACGTCTGGCCCACCGCTGTACCCCCTCAAACTCCCCCCAGCCCCCTCCTCCACATCTGACAGAAGCTGGTCGAGGATGCTGGAAAACCAGGAGCCGGTTGACTCTTGATCAGCGCTCTCAGCCTGTCAGAACACAACAGCTCATTGGGAAAGATTGCTGTACTAACTTCTGATGGTTAGTATAGTGTTTCCAATCAGACTGTCCAGGCTTTTTTTTTTCGTTCAACCCCCCCCCCCCCCCCCCCCAAAAAAAACCTCAGGCAGGCCATACACTGCAAATTTCTTTCCTTCAACCACAGGTTGCAGGAAAGAAATTTGCACAATTCCCTCATCAACACAGAGTGTTGATGGGGAAATCAGTAGTTGCCTTCACCTGGTGGGAAGCCAGGGGCAGATGGGAGAAGCTGTCCCTGGCTAGAGAAGACCTATGATTATCGCTAGTGACTATAGCAGCCACTTGCAATCATTTCAAGATAAAATTGCAATCGATCAACTTGGTACATTCAGCCTACCCATTAACGGTTTGAATCTTGCACAGTTACTGCAGAACTGGCCAAGATTGAAATCTTGTATGGCCGGCCTTAATCTGTTTTTCAAAAGAACAAGCTCTCTTGCAAATGTAGCATCCCTGTTACAGAGAGGAGACAAAACATTTAAGAATGACTGCTTGCAATGATCTGCTTTTATTTTATGTAAAACCTTAATCCCAAGAGGGAAGAATACTGTTTGCTGTAACTGCTTATAAAGTGTGAACTGGAGTTTGGCTTCAATGTGTTAGTGTATCTCAATCTGCTTGTATATCGAAGGCTGGCCATACATTTATACAATTCTCTTTTCCTTTAGACTTGCCAAAATCATAAAATTATGAGGTCAAACCTAAACACTTTCAATATGTATGCAATCAGGCAGGCCCTTGCACTACTTGGTTGAAGGTAACTCTAAAGGAAATTGAATCGGAGAATTGTATAATGTATGGCCAACTTTGCACTCCCCTTCCTCCAGAGTAACCACTTGCTGCAAAATCACATACCTGTACGTCATTTTGCTTCAAGTGGTTGTACCGTGGTGATGCCTACAGTTGCAGGCATCAACCGGTACCATTCTTTTAGAGCTGACTGTTGTCTCTTTTGATAACAATCGATGTGGCTAATCAGCCACTCGATCGTTATCCCAAGCAGTGGGAGGGGGGAAGTCCATGCTCCTGTTCCATCGGGAGGCCCGAGTGACCAGCCGTAACATCCGAGGGCTGCCCGGAGACCCAAACAAAGCTGGAATCGGGTCTCCGATCTAGAAACCCAGAAAATGACCTCACTTCTGGCTTACTGGAGCCTCTAACCACTTGCTGACTGCCTACCGCAGATGTACTGCGGCAGATCAGCTCTATTGCACGAAACAACGTACCTGTATAGCTTTTTGTGCAATAGACACTGGGGGCGTGCCACCAGGGGCACTTGGACAGAGGGGAGCCAGTTAGCGGTTCTGGTGGACCCAATGTCCGCTGACCACCTGTGATTATTCCCCGGAGAGGCAGATCACAGTTCTGCCAATGTAAACAAGGCAGATTGCTGCTCTGACAGGGAAGAAGATGGAACTCATCGACCTGTCTTCATCCAGTCAGACCATCCACCACACAGTTAGAAAGCACCACCTAGGGACACACTACTACTCCACGCCAAATAAAAATAAAATAAAAAAAGCATGGTTCCCCCTCCCTTCGGTCTGGTATGAATTTTCAGGGGAACCCCCAGGCCCCAAAATCCATACCAGACCCTCAGCCAAGCACACACAGCCCGGCAGGTCAGGAAAGGGGGTGGGGTGGAGCGAGCATGAACCGTACCAGGCCGTGTGCCGTCTACATGAAGGAGGATGCACCCCCCCCACCCCAAAGCACCTGGTCAACGAGGACAAGGGCCTCTTCCCGACAACCCTGGCCTTGTTTAACAGATCCCAGCCCCCCTCCCTATGTGAATGAGTATGGGGTACATTGTATCCCTACCCATTCACACAAAAATAAAAAGTCAAAAATAAAAGCACATATTTTTAAAGTCATTTATTAAGGCAGCTCTGTCTCTTCCGATCTTCTTCTCCCCTCTCCGCCTCTTCTACCTCTCCAGGTCTTCTCTGCTGATGTTTTGTAGCCCTCTCCGGTTCTTCTCCCTCTGTGCTGGGTCTTCTCACTTTTTTTCCGTGTATTCTCTGCTGTCCTTTCCCTCTGTTCTTCTTCTTCCGATGTTGACTCAACGCTCTCTCCCGCTCTAATGCTGGGTGCGTGGTGTGCCACTACTTGGCATGGGGCAGGGTCACCGGAGGCCCGCCCCTTATGACATCACTGCCCCAGTGAGAGGCGCTTTGTGGCTGAAGTCATGGGGTGGGGACATTTGTCTCCAAAATTAGGTTGTGCTGGATCCCATTCACAGGAGATCTACTGTTCGGGCCAGACCTGGAAATGACCGCAGCCAAGAACAAAGAGTACCCCCTCCCAAGATAAAAAGAAGCAAGGGAAGGTGCCCTTTTGTCAATCCAGGTGATTTAACAAGGCTGGAGAAAAATGGTGGGCATATCAAAGCAAAAATGACAAGGGAGACTTTATCCTCCAAGTTTTCCACAAAAAAGAACAAAAAACAATGAGTGTCTTCAGGTGGGGGGCAGGTTGGCAGCCTTTGCTCAGCAGTGGAGGAAAGCTACGAAAAACAAATTTGTCCTCTGCACTATAGCAGAAGGTTGTGCAATAGTTTTCCTCCTGCGATGTGCGATTCAGGGACTGGTTGCCACTCTGCATCTGCAGTACACATCTTTGACCTTTTGGCATCTCTTCTGTGCCCAGGATTTTTTAGGAAATTATGGCAGAAACCCTAAAGGGCTTGGGACAGCAAGGCATGGGTGTGGTGCCATACCTAGATCTGCTGTTCTTCACAGATACAGGGAAGGACTTAGACACCAGCAGCTAACCCAAATGGCTTGGGGTCACGTGCTAGATACCAGAGTGACAAATTTTCATGATGGAAGAAAAGAACCAGAAAATCAGAGGCCATAACATCTCTGGTGAGGGCTGAGTTCATGACTCGGGCAGGGAAAGGCCGTGCTAGGACTGATGATGTCCTTGATCCCAGCCATCACCTGGGCACAGCTGCACATGAGGCCTCTACAGAATCACATTCTGACCCAGTGGGATAGTGACCCAACATCTCTGACCAAGCGAGGGACAGGAATGAATGTATCTAATCTTTTCAGTGGTAGATCAATTAAACTTTGTTTCGACAAAGGGCGCAAATGGACTTAGGCCAACCTGGTGTGGATCACCACAGACGCCAGTACCCTAGGATGGGGATCTCTGTACACAGGAGAAATGGGACTCCAGATTGTCTTGTGCCTCCTTGAACATCTGGGAATTTTAAAAGCTGTAGAGAAAGCACTAAGAACGTTTCAATCTGCTATCCAGGGCACAGATGTGACAATGCCACGACTGAGGCATACCTGAACAGGCAAGGAGTGACAAAATCCCCTCGTTTTTAATGAGCCTGACAGAAGCAGCTCTGTCATGGGCCAAAATAAACTGCTCAATCTCGGACATCCACCTGAAAGCGGAGGTCCACCCTAAAGTGGACCTTCCGCTCATCGGAACCCCCCCCCCCCCCCCCCTCCGGCGCCACAATTGGCACCTTTCAGGGGGGAGGGGGGGTGCAGATACCTGTACAGTACAGGTATCTGCACCCACTTCCGGGATGGCTCTCTGCGGAAAGGGCCGTATATTACGCATCTTTCCGCAAGTGCCCCGCTGCCTGCTGGGAAAACACACAGATCCCAGAGGCAGCGGGGACCGTCCTTATTGCGCAGTAGGGAACCGGGAAAGGAAGCCGAAAGGCTCCATTTCCTGATTCCCATACCCAAGATGGCGGCGGCAGCACCCGAGAGACTATCTACAGATCGGCTTCGGGTGCCGACATCGCGGGCACGCTGGACAGGTAAGTGTCACTATTTTAAAAGTCAGCAGCTGCAGTATTTGTAGCTGCTGGCTTTAAAAAAAAAAAAAAAAAAAAACGCGGAGTCCCGGCGGACTCCCGCTTTAAGGACGGACAAAACGCTGACAGATTTTCTAAGTTGGGAAAACTATAAACCAGGCGGAGTGGTCTCTAAACCAATCAACCTTCTCGTGGATCACACAAACCTGGGGAGTGACTGAGGTAGATCGGTTTGCCTCAAATGCAGAATTTCCAAAGTTCTCCTCTGGATCCCATAGATGGCAACATCTGAGTGGACATGTTCAATCAGAGCTGGGCACACCAGTTGTGTTATGTATTTCCTCCAACCGCTCTAATACCAAAGGTAATCCAAAAAAATCAGGGAAGAAAGGGCAGCGGTGATGCTCATCGTATCCCACTGGCCCCGGAGAGTGTGGTTCAGTCACGTGAATAATCTGTGTCCAGCCGCACCTAACCCTTGCAGACCTACCGGACCTCCTATCACAGGGGCCAGTCAACCACCTGAATCACAAAGTCATGAAGCTTTGGGCTTGGTTACTGAAAGGATGAGGCTGCAAAATAAAAGACTGTTGGACAGGGCGATCGACACTATTTTAGCCAGCAGAAAACCTGTGACTAGAGCCATCTATATGAAAGTGAGAAAGAGAGAGGTTCATCTCCTGGTACAGGAACAAAGGGGATCCCAGCAATTTTGGATTTCCTACAGGAAGGAGTAGACAAAAACCTCTGACCACTCTGAAGGTACAAGTGGCAGCATTTTCCTCCTTTCTAGACATTGGATTAGCAGAAGACCCACACATAGTTTTCTGCTCTTGTTAAAAAGAGCCAGACCCGCAAAAAATAGCCGAACCCTGACATGGGACCTCTCTGTGGTGCTCAGGATTCCTCTCTCCGCCATTCGAACCACTAGAGGAGTGCTCAGATAAATATCTTGCACTATAAACTATACTCTTAGTGGCCCTAGTATCGGCCAAGAGAGTAAGTGAAATTCAATCTTTATTCATGATGGAACCCTACTGACTGATCCAGACCGATAATAGTCCTCTCTCCAGACCCAGCTTTTCTACCAAAAGTCTCTTCAGCCTTCCACAGGATTCAGAATGTGGTTATCTCATCTCTTTCTGAAGTCAATGAACAGCAAGAAAAGAGACCTATACAACAAGCTAGACGTAAGAAAAATACTCGTAGCTCATGTTGAGAGAACTAAGGACTGGCAAAGGACTACCACATTATTTGTCCTTAATGCAGGAGTCAATAAGGGAAAGAGAGCCTCGAAAAAACACGATGGGCAACCTGTATGGCAAGCTTTATCCATCTGGCTATCGGGCACAAAACCTTGCCCCCCCAATGGGGTCAAAGCCCACTCGACCAGAGTCTGGACAACCTCCATTACAGAGATGGCAGAGGCAACACTGGAGCAGCTCTGCAAGGCAGCGACATGGTTGAGCTTCAATACCTTTTTTGTGAGGCACTACTCGACCAGCTGTCCAGCCAAGACCAAGACATATGGATGCAAGGTGAGCCAAGCCTTATCCCAACCTAGTAAGTATTGCTTGATATATATTCCCAGATGCTGCCCTGGAAGACGATTGGAGAAAACAGAGTTAGGTACCTGGTAACTTTAAAAAAAAAAAAGTCTTCCAGGGCAGCAGTAGTTCCCACCTTCTATACCTGCTGAATTTTTTATTTTTTTGCTCACCTACAAAGCAAAAGGCATAATGAGCTAATATGCACCGACTACTTCCCCTAAAACAAGGCCCCGACATGAAACACAATCAACAACGAATTTAAAAGTCCCCACCCTTCCCTCAGACCCTCAGTTCTTGATTGTGTTTCCCACAGGATGACAGCGAAACCAAGTTTCTTTCTAAAAAGTTTTTTCCTTGGGGTCTGGGACCCTGTGTTTTTTTTCTCGTGAGGTTCTTTTTTCCTTTTAGGGACTTAAACAGACAGGGTCTGTGGTGCTCCCTTGTATACCCCCAAGAGAAATCTTGGGGGGGTATGCCTCACTCAAGGTCTCCTTAGGGAGCCTTGTATGAGCCTCGTGGGACAGGAGAGTTGTCCCAGTAGGCTATTCCCCTGTTGTATTGGCCTACCTGCACATTCGTTGGTGGAGTGGTGAGGTGATGCCTTTCCTTATGCGGACGCGGATGGCGTGCGTTCCAACGCCACAGCGCATGTCCGGAAGTCCAAGGGCGTCACTTCCGGGTATCGAGTTCCGGAAGTTGAGATGGCTGGACGCACCGATGTGCGTTCCAGCCTCAGTGCGCAGGACCGGAAGAGGCCGTGCGTCATTTCCGGGCGACGGACCTCCTTAAAGATGGCGCCGAGCGGCGCGGTTTTTCAAACAGAACGGGTGTGCTGTAATACACCCAGTCTCCTCGTCCTGCAAGACGCTTTCCTGGCACTTGGAAAAGACAACAAGGGGATGCTCGAGACCTGATCCAGCGATCCTGCAGGGCAGCAAATCGCCATGGAAGAGGAAGGTCCGTCTGAGCAGACAGTCGTTGAGGTCGCCACTGGGGGTGAGTGATCCAACTTTATTTAGGGGCAGGGTTCTCGGGGTAGAGCTCCTGTGCCCCTTTTAGGACTTGTGTAGCTAAAATTGTCTATTTTTTGACTATTCCCAGGGACCGAAAGCTCTGCCCAGGGGTCAGCTGCTAGGTCTAAGGGGAAGGTTACTTCAAAGTCCAGGCGTTGTGGTTACTGTAACGCTAAGTTAGCACAAGACCACTCCAAGCCTTTCTGCGATCGATGTATCATCAAGCTCGCAGGCAGGGAGACCGCTCAGGTCGTGAAGGAATGTAGGGCCTTACAAGCAGAAATGTTGGCTACCCTTCAAACTTTTCAGTCCACCCTTGTGAAGGGTTTGCAGGAAGTACCGTCAGAGAGTGAGACTCCTCAGTTACAGGAAAATCTTTCCACATCTTATGCGGAAAGTTCCCAGGGCCAAGTCTCCCTATTATCTGAAGTGGAGGAAGGCCAAGTACCAGATTGTAGTTCTGGAGAGGAAGATTCAGACCAAGATAGCCAGGGGGAGGCTAAGCTTGGGGGATTTTTGTTCCCGAGTGAGGACATGGAGGGTTTATTAAAAGCCATTTACGCCTCAGAAGATATTCAGGTTCCCTCTGCTCAAGTCTCAGCTCAAGATAGAGTATATAGAGGTCTAGGAAGGTTACAGACCAGAACCTTTCCCATCCACCAGTCTCTGAAGGAGATAATCCTTAGAGAATGGAAGGAACCTGAACGCAAGCTTCTCAAACTGAAAGCTTGGAAAAGGAGGTGTCCCTTTAAAGATGAGGAGGAGGAAAAAATTTTTAAGGCTCCTCGCTTGGATGCAGCCTTAGCACAAGTATCTAAGAGGTCTGACTTATCCTTTGAGGATTCCGGAAATATCCAGGATCAGATGGATAGAAAGTCGGAAACTTTACTCAAAAGAGCCTGGGAGGCGAATGCGGCAGCAATGGCGCCTGCCCTAGCTTCCGCCTGTGTAGCCAGAAATGCTGACACCTGGCTGGGCAAATTAATGGATCATGTTTCCCGCAGTAAGGAGGCTAAAGAGATTGTAGACTCGCTGGAAGTAATCAGTCGAGCAGTAGCATATGTGGCAGATGCAGCTGTAGAAACTGTTAGGACCACAGCTAAAGCAGCAGCACTTTTGAACTCTTCCAGGAGAGCTCTATGGGTCAAGACTTGGGATGGGGATTTTACTTCCAAGTCTCGCCTATGCGGTATCCCCTTTGAGGGTTCCTTGCTGTTTGGTTCAGGCCTAGATCAGGTTTTGTCCCGATCTACGGAGAAGGGCAAGAAATTTCCTGTAAGGCCCAAGAAAGAAAGGGGTAAGAAATTTTTTCGAGGCCCCTATTTAAAGTCTCATCATAAGGGGAAAACTGAACCAAGGAGAAAATGGAACTTGGGGAAAGGAAAAGAAAAAAGTACAATTCTTTTCTCCAGCTCCGGAGCCTCTCAGAAAGAAGGCAAATGACGCCACCGTAAAGGTAGGCGCAAGACTCCGCGATTTCCTTCCACAGTGGGAAAGGATCACGCAGAGTCCATACATTCTAAACCTTTTAGAAGTGGGGTACAGACTAGAATTTCAGACCCATTCCCCACAGGAATTTCTGGTTACTTTTCCTCCCAGGGACCCAACCAAGGCAGAAGGGTTACTGAAAAATCTAAAGGAGCTAGCAGAGCAAAGGGTTATTACTCCAGTACCAACCAATCAGCTTACCCAGGGTTTTTACTCACACGTATTTGTGGTTCCAAAACCCTCAGGAAAATTTCGGTTGATAATAAACTTGAGAAGACTCAACCGTTACCTGCTTCACAAGAAGTTCAGGATGGAGAGTATCTACTCAGTAAGAAAGCATCTGCAGAGAGGAGTCTTTATGGTCACCCTGGACCTAAAAGACGCTTATCTACACGTACCCATTGCTCCCGAACACCAGAAGTACCTACGCTTCGCAGTTTGTATACAGCAGAGGATACAACACTGGCAGTTCAGGGCTCTCCCCTTTGGGCTGGCGGCAAGTCCGAGGATATTCACAAAGGTGTTAGCCGAAGTAGTGGCATACCTACACCTGCAGGGGATAAGGTTAATACCCTACCTGGACGACTTGCTGATCTACAGTGTCGATCAGAGGCAAGCAGTAATAGACAGAGACATCGTGTTGGAAACTCTGGAGACCTTGGGCTGGATGGTCAGTCAGGAGAAGTCCTCACTGACTCCATCTCAGTCCAAGTTATACCTAGGCTACCTGTTAGACTCGCAGGCACAGAAGGTATTCTTACCAACAGAAAAGGTAACGAAGGTCCAGAATGCGGTTGTCACCCTTCTCGAAAGAGGAGAAGCCTCTCTGAGATATATAATGAGATTGCTGGGCCTCATGACGGCCTGCATTCCGGCAGTAACCTGGGCACAACTCCATTCTCGGGAGCTTCAGTCTTTTCTACTTGCCTCATGGGGAGGAAAAAGAGAAACATTAGAGAACAGAGTGCCCATCACAGAGGAGGTATCTCGTTCTCTGCGGTGGTGGCTCGACCCACAGAATTTGTTGAATGGTCGCCCCTGGTCTCAGGTAAACCCTTTGGTCGTAACCACGGACGCCAGCGCCTGGGGTTGGGGGGCTCATCTGGGAAACCGATATTCCCAGGGGTCCTGGAACCACAGCCAAGCCAGGGAGTCTTCCAATTTCAGGGAGCTTCTGGCAGTAGGAAAAGCCCTAGACTATTTCCGAGAGGAACTGCAGGACAGGGAGGTTCAGGTCCTCTCGGACAACCTGGTCACGGTGGCATACCTAAACCACCAAGGAGGGACAAGGTCGGACAAACTAAGACGGTTAGCGCAACAGATCTTTGTGAAGGCAGAAAAGAGGGTCCTTTCATTGTCAGCGATTCACATAAAGGGCTCACTCAATCTGCAAGCAGATTTTCTAAGCAGACAGCCCATCCTTCAGGGGGAATGGGGATTGAGCAAAGAAATCTTCTTCCTGGTGTGCAAACATTTTGGCAAGCCAGAAATAGATTTGTTCGCTTCCCGGGAGAATGCAAAGGTTCTCAGGTTTTTCTCCCTTTACAAGGATCAAGAAGCAGAAGGGATAGACGCTCTTGTACAAGTATGGGATTTCAGACTGGCTTATGCCTTTCCCCCATTGGTGCTCCTTCCCAGAGTCCTGCAAAAATTAACCTACTCAAGGTCAGTCCTGATACTGATAGCACCCTGGTGGCCCAAGAGAGTTTGGTTTCCCACCATTCAGAGTCTCGCGATAGCTCCCCCACTGCATCTGCCGGTGCAACGAGACCTACTCAGTCAGGGTCCAGTCTTTCACCCCGACCCGGGTCGTCTCTCTCTGACAGCATGGCTATTGAAAGGGAAATACTCCGAGACAGGGGCTGTTCGGAAAAAGTGATAGATACTCTTCTCCTCAGTAGGAAAGGCGTCACCAGAAAGATTTATGCAAAGGTCTGGAAAGTCTTCTCCCACTGGTTACAGTCTAAGGAGGGGGCTCTCCAGATGATACCCACCATCCTAGACTTTCTTCAGGAGGGGGTGGACCAGGGTTTGGCAGTTAGCACCCTAAAGGTCCAGGTGGCAGCCCTGTCCGTGTTTTTTGATAGGAAGCTAGGACAGGAGCCGCTAATAAAAAGATTTTTATCGGCCAGGGAAAGGGTAGTTCCAGTTAGGTCGGTCAGTTGCCCTCCATGGGATCTGTCCCTGGTATTAGATGCCCTAACAAGGGGGCCTTTTGAGCCGGTGGCTCAAATTTCGGTTAAGCTTTTATCATTTAAGTTGGCCTTCCTCCTGGCTATCACTACGGCCAGGAGGGTGAGTGATATACAGGCTCTGTCGATTAAAGAGCCGTTTTTGCGCATCCTAGAGGATAGGGTAATCCTCACTCAGGATCCTCTTTATTTGCCAAAGGTTGCTTCATTATTTCACAGAACACAGGAGATTATTCTCCCGTCCTTTTGCCAGAATCCTAAGAATAAGGAAGAAGAAAGATTTCATTTCTTAGATGTCAGGCGTTGTCTCCTAGTCTATTTAGAAAGGGTGAAAGACTTTAGGAGATCCAGTCATTTATTGGTCACTTTTTCAGGGAAGAAAAAGGGTCTTCAAGCATCTAAATCTACGATAGCTAGATGGGTTAGACAGACCATAGCTTATAGACAGGCAGGTAAACCAGTACCAACCCGCCTTAAGGCGCATTCAGCTAGATCCCTAGCGACCTCCTGGGCAGAGAGGGCAGGCGCCTCAATTGACCAGATCTGCAGAGCAGCAACATGGACGAGCCATAGAACATTTCTGAGGCACTACAGAGTGGAGCTGTTGTCCCCTCAGGATTTGGCATTTGGCAGGAAGGTCCTACAAGCGGTTGTCCCGCCCTAAAGGTAGGCCTGAACTTCTTGCTTATCCTCTCAGGTGTGCCGTCCTGGAAGATGACTGGAGAAAATGACCAGTTACACTTACCGGTAACGTCTTTTCTAGGAAATCTTCCAGGACGGCAGGCCTACTCCCTACCCTTGTTTTATTGGTGTGATATATTGATTCTTCACAGAATGTTCCCTCTGACACTGGTGTGGGATTTTCTTTACCATAACTGAGGGTCTGAGGGAAGGGTGGGGACTTTTAAATTCGTTGTTGATTGTGTTTCCTGTCAGGTGGACCAGTCATCTCTCAGGTGTGCCGTCCTCTCAGGTGTGCCGTCCTGGAAGATTTCCTAGAAAAGACGTTACCGGTAAGTGTAACTGGTCATTTTTTGCTCACCTACAAAGCAAAAGGCATAATGAGCTAATATGCACCGACTACTTCCCCTAAAACAAGGCCCCGACATCTGTCCTGATCCACGCCGAGGGAGCTGTGTGTGTGTGTGTGTGTATGTATATATATGTATGTGTATATATATGTATATGTATGTGTATATGTATATGTATGTGTATATGTATGTATATATATATATATTGTGTGTGTGTGTGTGTATATATATATATATATATATATATATATATATATATATATATAATATACATTTTTTTTTTTACCTACAGGTAAGCCTTATAGGCTTTCCTGTAAGTAAGTCCCCAATTTGACTATACAACCACTTTAAGTGATTGATAGTACCAAGTATTATGGGGAAACATGGGCTTAGTTCCTTCGGTGCTTTACTACTGTTTCCTGCTGCAGGAAGGAGGAGCCTATCTCTCAGATGCTGCAATGACTTCTTAGCCCCTGTACACACAGTCGGACATTCTGCCAACCAAGTCCGTCGGATCTTGTCCGAAACTGTTGCATACACATGGTCGGACTAAGTTGTCGCAAAAAATCCGATCATTCGGAACGTGATGACGTAATTTCGTTACGATCGGACTACATTCAGGCTAGTAGCCAATAGCTTTGGTGTAGGAATTTGATCTGAGCATGCGTGGCACTTGGTCCGATCAAAATTCTCTACACATGATCGGAGTATGTCCGATCGAACCAGTTGGTCGGAAAATATTTCCAACAAGTTGGAAAATTGGGTCCGACGGAATCCGTCCGATGCATACCACACACAGTGGGGTTATCCGACAACACGGTCCGATAGGACACATTCTGACGGATTCTCCGACCCTGTGTACAATGGCTTAGAGTTACCATTTATGGGGCTCCCCCCAAGAGGTGCTCTTAGTTCTACACTCCTCCTGTGACCCAGATTCAGCCAACAGTGGGCTAAAGTCTGTCAGCTGATGCGACAGTCGGGCCAGGCTTTGCGGGGATTTCGACCATGCTGGAATCCACCAAGGTGCCTAAACTGCAGCTGGCTCAGACTCTGTGCCGCTGAGCATCACAGCCCAATTCACAGCCCAGTACTCTAGGAGGGGGAGAGCAGAGAGCCATGACTGACAGTCACTAGCTCTCTGCTCACTGAAGACCGAGAACTGAGTCATTAGAATTGGATCATTGCTGCAGTCGTGTGTTTGTTTGTTGTTTGTTTTTATTTATTTAGTTATTTTTTTTGTTTTGTTTTTGTGTGTTCAGGGGTGTTTTTTTTAATTTAATTCCTGCACTTTTAGTTCAAGATTTGCTTTAAGTGCTCATGCACACGGACGTTTTAAAAAACTGGCTGCAAAGCTAGCTCCGACGCCTGGAAAAATCGGTGTTAAAAACGCGATTTTTTACCGCGTTTTGCATTGGCATTTTTGTGCGTTTTTTAGCGTTAAGTAGCATTTTTAAAGAAACACATCTCTTGGCTATAGCACTCAGAAAACAAAGAAAATATGTTGCGCGTTTTCCCGCGATTCGCGTTTTTACAGCTCTAGCTCCGCGCCAGGGAACGCACTGGTCCTGGGTTTTTTTTTACAGCTTAAAAACGCCTATGCCATTTGCAGCTCAAAAACGCCTAGGTGGGCATGAAGCCATAGACTAACATGGACAGGCCTTTTTAAGCTGCAAAAAACGCTCAAAAAAAGCGGCTGTAAAAACGTCCGTGTGCATGAGGCCTAACACCTTTTGTGCTTTTATAGGATGTAAATGGAGTAAAACCTTACAGTTTATTATTGTTATGATTGTTTTTACAGGCTGCCTTTTCCTTGACCAAACTGCTTGAAGCAACATCAGCCTTATCCTCTCAGGTGGAAGAGCTTGCATCTAAATGCACAGAAAATGCCCGTTTCCTGAAGGCCTGGCGAATCCTCTTGAAAGAGGGTTATCAATCTTTGCAGCCTAACACTGCAGTTGTAGCGGAACTTCCAGTATCTGGGCCGTGACCTATTTTATCTCCTGACTGGGTACCAGGCATCTTAAATGCTAGCATGCATGGATGTTGGAGATACCTTTTGGGCATGCACTACACATTGTGCTTCATTGTTATTCCACAAACTGACCTTGCTTGAGTATACTAGTCCTAAAGGTGGCATTTTACATGTACTGACACCATTTTGGGACTTTTTTCGCGTACCTATCGGTGTGTGTTGTTTCCGAATCCATGCCTTTATCTGTGTAAAATATATTGCATCGTTTAGTAATAACTCCAGTCTTGGATAAAATATGTAAATGTGTGCCAGGGCTAGAAACTCCCTGGAGCTATGTAAACAAAATATGCCTTACAAATTGCAGCTGGAACATAATGTGTTTTTGGAGATATTTTCTATTATTACTGTTACTCCTTTATACTGGTGCTTAAGTTGTGCTTCAACTTCTCCAGTTTTTTTTTTTTTTTTTTTTTTTTTTTTTTTTGTCTTCAGCTGTGACAGAATATGCAGTTCTGTCTATGTAAATTATTTGCTAGATTGTTTTCTAATAAATATAATATTATGTAAAAAAAAAATTCAAAGATGGCACAGACAAAACTTGGACATTTTATAATCAAACTGTGACTGCAAAAATGTATAAACTTGGCCTGCCTTAAAAGTTCGCTTCAACGACCCCTCCCTCCCACAAGTCTGACTAGTTTCAGGCCTTGCTGGCTGATCTGAGTCCTATATGTAGGGCAGTGTACAGGGGGTCAGCAGGCTGAACACCAGTGTACGGAGGTTAGTGGTATGCAGGACAGTGTACAGAGGTCAGTAGTGGGGAGGGGCAGAGGGGGATTACGAGGGCAAACCACTGGGGGGGCGTGCAAGGTGGCATTGTACAGGGGTGTCATGAGAGCACACCCCTGGGGTCAGCACATTGTTCTGTGTTGGTCACAGCCGACCCTCTTCTCTCATCCATTCTTAATGATGTCATCCATAAGTGCCTGGATGAACTGAAGAGGGCCAGCTGGGATAAGCACAATCCACCCCTGGGAAGAAGGCAGTCACATTCGAACAAGGGCCCAAACCCTCTGAGCTGTCATAGGCAATCCCCGCCATTCAGCCGCACGTAAGCAAAGTGCGGGGCATGTCTTTGCCAGCTATGATTAGCTCTGGCACATCTACACTTTTCTGCGTGTGGATCCACCAGTAGATCGTGCTCAACGGGTTGCTGACCCTTGGTTTAGAAAGTTTGGAGAGCCCTGGTTTATAGTTTACAATTTCGCAGATTTTGGTTTTTCTCTACTCTGCCTAATTATTTTTTATCTTTTTTTTTTTTCAAAATAACATTTTGTTTTCCTTGCAAGCCTGTATGTTGTACCAACTGACATCACTGGGTCTCTGTGGTTCTCCATGCAACGCAGACAGACTATGGCGGGTGGGAGAGGCTAGAAAGGTGCTTTCTGATGACCTCAAACTCTGTCTCAGTACTTTTCATGAGAGCCATCAGCCCTGAGGCAAGAAATGGGCTACCCTGTTGGAAGGAGCAAACTTCAAAATACCTTGACATTCAAGCTGCACTAGGTTACGCCCACATGCTGGGCTTCCATGATTGAAAGAATGAAATCCAATGCATGAAGACCATTGGCTCAGGACAGTCTGGATCAGAAGGAAGGATGTAGATTCTAACACATGCTGGATGTCCTCCAACTAGAGTATGAGGCAGATTCTATCACTTGCTGCAGCTTCTATTCCACACTGGGAGAAGCTCGATGTGCAGTGAAATCAGAGTAAGACATTTCTGTACAGGAAAGGACACGTTAGAACTTTGAGCGATCTGCAGGAAAACTGGAGTTCAGTTGTGACAATGATTTTGTACAAATATCAAACTCTATTATCATTTTAATTACTGTGTTATGTCTGGTATGGTAGAAAATTGTGAGAGATTTGGTGATCCTAAACTGACCTTGCGCTGCAAAACTGACCATTTTGCAGATTTGCACTAAAGAACGTGTTCCATAGGAAACCATGTTAAATGGACTGTAGTGCAAATATGCAAAAAGCACTAAAACTGCATTGGTGTGAATCCAGCCTAAAGGTTTGCATGGTATGTTTGTTGTTTAAAAAAAAAAAACATGCTTGCCACCTCTATGCAAGGGTTTTGCACAGAAGGGCCCAGATCCTCCTCTTCTGGGGCCCCCCAGCAGCGCTCCTGGAACCTCCTTCTCGAGTGCCATTCCCTGTCGGTACTGGTGCGGTCGTGTGCCCGAATCCATTGACACAGACAGCAGGACTAGGCCCTGGCTCCCATGTCACTGGCTTTGATTGGCAGCAGCGGGAGCCAATGCGCCGGCTGATATCAATCCAGCCAATGAGGACCTGAGGCAGAATCTGGAGCTGCTCTGCTCGTCCCTGTCACTGAAACAATTGGATTCAGGTAAGTAAAAGGGGGGGGGGGGCTCTGGGGGCTGCTGCACTATAAAAGGTTTTTACCTTAATGCATTAAGGTGAAAAACCTCAAGGGTTTACAACCCCTTTAAGCCCTATACACTGTTGGGAGACATTTGCTGGTTCAAAAAAAAAAAAAAAGTGTGTATGTCGGTCTGTCCAATAGAAGAGGGCCGTACATGCTGGAAAGCCAGCATCCGACCGACTCCTAATCGGAACTCTCTCAGGCAATGCCAGAGAGCACTGATCAGTGGGGGAGGGGGGCGCGTGTCCCCCTGTCAGAACACTACAGCTCAGCGGGGGAGAACGCTGAATTAACCTTGCATGTTTGGTACGGTGTCTCCGACCATAGCTGACACTTTAGTTTTTGTTTTGTTTTTTTTCCTTCAAAAAAATAAACTAAAGTGTGTATCCAGCTTTAGGTAGGCCCATTGTTTTGCACAGCTCCGGTAACAATCGGGAAGCTGGTTCCAGATAATTTCAACATTGTTTTAGATGAGTATTTTGATTTGGCTCCATTAAGCAGGAGATTATTGGTGGGTATGGTTTATGAATTCCATTGGGCTTCAACAAGGCCTAGAGCATTGTGTTGCATTGTACAAACATTTTAGTTCCGAAGTAAACATTTACAGCATTCACAAATCTTTTACTGCTCTTAATGCTTTAAAGGATTAATGCTTTTGAAGTGCTCATCTCCAGTGGTTTAGCCATATGGGGTTATTTACGAATGGCTAAGCCACTTTGCACTACAAGTTCACTTGAAAGTGCGGTCGCTATAAATCTGAAGGGCAGATCTGCAATGAGTGGAAGCTCTGCTGATTTTATCCAATCACATGCAAGCTAAAATTCTGTTTTTATTTTCCTTGCATGTCCCCCTCGGATCTACACCGACTTTACTTCCAAGTGCAATTTCAAGTGTACTTGCAGTGCAAGGTGGATTTGCCTTTCGTAAGTGACCTTCATAGTCTCTAATTCCCTATACCTGCATCTGTGAAATATTAGCTATGTGGGTTGCCCAGTACGCTGAATTTTCCCCAGTGCTAACCATGCAGATAAATAACTCTACATTGAAAGGCCATGAACAGGCATGTCTTTAAAGGGATGGAGTACATAGTGTGAATGTGCAAGGTGCACAATTTTGAAGAGTTTGAGAGAGGCTTTTGTCACCTGCTAGGCCACAAAGTGAAGATTTCACAGGCATGAAGTTACAGATTTGTACTATGACAACTGCTGGGAGAAGCACTTAGAAGTACACTTACCTTTTAGTCTGAATTCACATCTTTACACAATTTTAACATGTTAAAACGTGTGTTTTTATGCTGTGGTAATGTGATGTACATGTGTATTATATTTCATTCTGAATAACCCCTCAGCACAAATAAAGTATAAAATAGGCAAAAATGCACAGATCTAAATGCGTTCTGAGTTGTTTAAAATCATGCAGGGGTCTTGAAAATGAAATGATTAAAATGAATGGTTTGTCTTTGTGCGTGCAAAGGTGTAAAATGAGTCCATAATCTTCTGTAGAGCTAAATGGTGTGAATCTCTGGGGTTCAGTCATGTCCCCCAAAATTAAATATCAATTAAGTAGTCAGTAGAACACACCTGTAATGTAAGGGACGTTTTTTTAGATATATTTTGCTTGGAAATGAGTAACAGCCTAAAATGCTGTGTCCTTTAGGCCGGGTTCACACCGCTGCGATGCGGGAACGCCGCGAATCCGCGGCGTTTTCCCGCATCGCACGACTCCCGCCGGCAGTTCACACTGCCCTATGCGAACGGCTGGGAGTGTCAATGATATGTTAATGACACCCCCAGATCCGATCGCATATCGCAGTGCGATCTGCCGACTCGCACAAGAATCGGATCGCATGGTGTGAACGCCCATGCGATCCGATTCTGTTGCGGATGAAAAAAAGGGTCCCGTGCGAGTTTGCTGCGGGACCGCTGCGAGTTCAGCCATACTATCTGTATGGCTGAACTCGCAGCGCTACGGAGATTGGATGTGATTTGCGGTGCGAATCACATCCGGATGTCCCCCCGCAGCAGTGTGAACCCAGCCTTACTGTTCTGTGCCTCATAAAATAATGCAGGACCTCATGTTCTCTCCAAAAATGAATCTGTTCTATGCGATCCCTTTCATTTGGATGCATACCCCTAGTTACCACATGTAAGCACCTGAGCTAGTAGTACTGTATATGCATCAAATGTAACTTTCAGTCCTTTTAACCTTTTTAACCAGCCTTTTGGACAGAGAGACATTTTTTTTTTTTTGAACTGCTTGGCAACACTTCACCTCAGGGATGGTGTGACAAAAGTCATGCTCCATTCAAACTTTCTCAGCATACTTCCCTACCCACTGAATATAAGCATTTATCCACAATGTGGTATTACAGCCTTGACCTTTTGGAGATATGTGTTTTGCATGCTGCTCTGAAAAATGGCATTTCATACGTAGTTTTTAGTGATAAACCAATGAGGAAGCCCCAAAAATGATTATCAAATGGGCTCCTTATGTATTTCTAAAAGCGAAATGTAATATGTTGCAGTTTACCATTTTATATGATGACGGCTTTTCCTTTTATGTGTTTGCATTATTATCATTTTTTTTTTTTCATATGACATTTGAGCTGGGCACTTATCTGCAGTGTTTTTTCTTATCTCTCTTTTAAAGCACTATGTCCAATGGCTTTCTCCTGCTCTGTTCTTCTGTTATCAGCATGATAACTCCTGACAAATCCTCAGACACATGAGTTGAAAGCAGGCTCCATTTTGTGTCGGGGAGGGAGCTATAAAAAGATTAGCAGGTAGCTTGCTGTGTCACAGAACTGCTCTGAGAGTCTTTGCCTATGAGTAGAGGGGCTGTGTGCCTTTTGCTTCAATCCACTGTCTTGGCTATATGCCCAGACTTCACACTCTATGTTAAACACGAAGAGAACATCTTGTAACACGATCTTTCTAAACCGTATATAAAGCTGAAGACAGCAGATATACATGTAAAACTTATGTAGGGAGATTTGTTTCATCCCTCTGTATCATCCTGAGGGTTTTCACTTTACTGGGTATATGTGAGGGTTTACATCCACTTTAACACACTTCTTCTTGTCTCTGGGTGGCTACACATATTGCTCAACTGTATCTAGAGGGGAAGCCATGGTTGTCACCCAGGTTAGAATTCAAACCCATTTGCCCATTTTTAATGGGGCCTGAAAGGAATGGTTGCTTACAAAAGAAAGATGAGGGGTTTGTGCTTTCTCTTTTAGCCTAGGTCCACACTGCCAGCGGGGTTGAATTGAGCAAGTTCAACTGAGCTCCCATGATTTCATAACCCGCATGTCAGTCAGACTTCGGGGAAGATTGCAGAGACATGTGTGGGTTCCTGCACAAATGTCAATTGAAATCACACCCAAAGTCACCAAAAGTAGTACAGAAACTACTTTTTTTAACCCGTGCTGCGCCGCAAAGATTTGGACGGGGCCATTGCCAGCAATAGCTGCCGATTTTGGCAAGTCAAATCGCATCAATGTGAACCTAGGCGTTAAGTGATTGATTGTAAAGGTGTGTGTGTTATGACTTTTTTTTTTTTTTTTTTTAATATTTGCTTGCTCTGTGCAAGAGTTTTGCACAAAGAAGCCCTGATCCTCTTCTTCTGTGGTGCCCTGGCGGCCTCCTGGCTCCTCCGTTTCATTGGGTGCCCCCCCAAGGAAAACCACTTTCCATGGGGCACTCGTTCGGGCGCGCTCCCAAGTCCTGCTGCTGCGTCCATTGACACAAACGGCAGGACTTAGCCCTGACCCTGTGTTGTTGGATTTCATTGACAGCAGTGGCAGACAATGGCTCCTGCTGCTTTCAATCTATCCAATGAGGCCGGAGACAGCGGCTGGAGTCGCTGGGCTTGTGCACATTGCTGGAACAGATGGGTTCAGGTAAGAAAAGGGGGCTGCAGCACAAAAGATTTTTCACCTTTTAATGCATTAAGGTAAAAAAACTGGGGACTTTACAACCCCTTTGAGCTGTTGAAGTGACAAGGACATTGCATTTCTGGCAAAATTAACAACTATTTACAGAAATGTTTTAAATCTGAAAAAAAAAAAACTTATCATAGCGATTGACTGGTAATCCATAATCTATTCCATTTTTGTTCTTACATTTACTAATCCCCCTATGTAGGCAGTCCTAGCTCCCCCTCAGTGTATACAATCATATCTACACTCTACTAAATAAATAATACCATATTATTAACCATTACAACATGCATTAGAAGAAAACTGGCTATTAACCACATTTTTGCTTAACCCATAAGTGTTCTCTGTTTTTTGGAGAAAAGCTATCAAACCTCTCACTGCAATACTTTGTAAAGTTGCCCCAAGAAATCCGGCTATCCGTTATTGGGAAAGTACTAAGATTCTGTTCCAACCTACCATTGAAATGAAGAATACCCAGTCTATCAAGTAGTTATTCAGACGCCAACCCCTTTAATGTTCTTGGAATGCATTTTAGCAATTCAGATGAATTTTAGAGAAACCTTCCTGGCAACCTCTGTTTGATCACCATTATCATATGGGTTTGGGAACCTCCGCCTTTGACTTTTAATATGCTCATTTGGAACATCTGTGATATTTCCATAGATAATACAGCTTGAACCATTGGTCACATTGGGGGTTATTTACTAAAGGAGAATCCACTTTGCACTACAAGTGTACTTGGAAGTGCAGTCACTGTAGATCTGAGGGGGACATGCAAGGAAAATAAAAAAAAAAACAGCATTTTAACTTGCACATGATTGGATGATACAATCAGCAGAGCTTCCCCTTATTTCAGATCTTCAGTTTTTAGACCTACAGCAACTGCACTTTCAAGTGCAGTTGTAGTGCAGAGTGGATTTGCCTTTAGTAAATCAACCCCACTGTCTCCATCTTTACCATAACTGATGTCTATGTGGAAACCTGTTCAGGTGTTGCTTATTTTGTTCAATAAAAGTATTTCCAGGTTTTCTCATTTTGATGAACTACATAATGCATATAGCTGTTTTCATATTTGCTTATATTTTTCCTTAAAAACATTTGGAACGTATTACTGAACATCAGTACTGCTTGCCCCGTGTTAGTATATCTATGTAAGCCTGCCAACGTAAAGGGGTTAATAAAGCACTACACAAACGTGATGTGCAAATTACAATAACCTTTATCAACTCTATAGTTTCATTAGTACAAAGATAAGTTTTGTGTTTGTTTCAGCATGTTGCACATTGCTGTTTGCTTTTATTAAGACAGAACTACAACTTTAAGAATAGGAGACAGCTTTCACTGCAATACCAACCATGTCCTGTCCTCTACCAGATGGACCTCCTCTGCCAGGCTGAATGATGGCCAACATCATTCAACCTAAGTTGTCACTGATGCACCCCCAAGGTCTGTTATGTTGGCCTGAGCTCACCGTACTGCAGCATGAAATATTACTTGTATATTATTATGTGAACACAATTTAGTGCAAAAGTAAAGGACCTCCCACTGCTTCCACCAGAGAAGGACCCATTGGGGGCTGTTTACTAAAAGGAAAATCTACTTTACACTGCAAGTGCACTTGGAAGTAAAATCACTGTAGATCCGAGGGGGACATGCAAGGAAAATAAAAAACAGCATTTACGCAAATAAAAATCTGAAAAGCGTGGCGTGCATTTGTATTCAGCCCCTTTAACTCTGACCCCCTAACTAAAATCTAGTGGAACCAATTGCCTTCAGAAGAAGCTCTGTTCTGTGAAGCCCTCAGAGGTTTGTTAGAGAACCTTAGTGAACAAACAGCGTCATGAAGGCCAAGGAACACACCAGATAGGTCAGGGATAAAGTTGTGGAGAAGTTTAAAGCAGGGTTAGGTTATAAAAAAAAAAATATCCCAAGCTTTGAACTTCTCACGGAGCACTGTTCAATCCATCATCTGAAAAGGGAAAGAATGACACATTTGCAAACCTACCAAGAGATGGCCGTCCACCTAAACTGACAGGCCTAGCAAGGAGAGCATTAATCAGCATTAAGAAGAGAAGAGTCCCATAGTAACTCTGGAGGAGCTGCAGAGATCCACCGCTCATGTGGGAGAATCTGTCCACAGGACAACTATTATGCCTCTTACACACCATCGGACTTTCTGACAACAGAAACCGTGGATTTTTTTTTTGTTCAAAGGGTGTTGGCTCCAACTTGTCTTGCATACACATGGTCACACAAATGTTTGCCAACAATTACAAATGTAGTGACGTAGAAGTACATGATGTCTCCATTACGAACGCTAGTTTTACAAGACCGAGCGCTTTCGGCTTGTACTTGATTCGGAACATGCGTGAACTTTTTTGTGCTACAGACTTGTGTACACGCGATTAGAAAGTACGACAACAAAAATTTGAGAACCTGCTAGCCAACATTTGTTGGCGGAAAGTCCAACAACAAATGTTCGATGGAGCATACACACGATCGGACTTCCGCCAACAAGCTCACATCCAACATTTGCTGTTGGAAAATCCGATCACGTGTACGCTGCATTAGTCATACACTCCACAAATCTGGCCTTTTATGGAAGAGTGGCAAGAAGAAAGTCATTGTTGAAAGAAAACCATAAGAAGTCCTGTTTGCAGTTTGTGAGAAGCCATATGGGGGACACAGCAAACATGTGGAAGAAGGTGATCTGGTCAGATGAGACCAAAATTAAACCTTTTGGCCTAAAAGCAAAAGGCTATGTGTGGTGGAAAACTAACACTGCACATTATCCTGAACACACTATCCCCACCGTGAAACATGATGGTGACATCATTTTGTGGGGATGCTTTTCTTCAGCAGAGATAGAAAAGCAGGTCAGAGTTGATGGGAAGATGGATGGAGCCAAATACAGGGAAATCTTGGAAGAAAACCTGTTAGAGTCTGCAAAAAGCTTGAGATTGGGGTGGAGGTTCACCATCCAGCAGGACAACAACCCTAAACATACAGCCAGAGCTGCAATTGAATGGTTTAGATCAAAGCATATTCATGTGTTAGAATTACCCAGTCAAAGTCCAGATAAATCCAATTGAGAATTTGTGGACTTGAAAATTGCTATTCACAGACACTCTCCATCCAATCTGACAGAGCTTGAGATATTTTGCAAAGAAGAATGGGCAAAAATTTCACTCTCTAGATGTGCAAAGCTGGTAGAGACATCCCCAAAAAGACTTGCAGCTGTAATTGCAATAAAAGGTGGTTCTACAAAGTATTGACTCAGGGGGCTTAATACAAATGCACGCCACACTTTTCACATATTTTGTTTGTAAAAAAAGTTTTTGAAAACCATTTATCATTTTCCTTCCACTTCACAATTATGTGCCACTTTGTGTTGGTCTATTACAGAAAATCCCAATAAAATAGATTTACCTTTTTGGTTTTAACATAACAAAATGGGGAAAATTTCAAGGGGTATAAATACTATTTCAAGGAACTGTATTTACAAAAGAAATAGCGTTTCCACAAAAAAAAAGTTATTACCTAGACGTAGCTCTACTATTTAGTGTTTTTTCTTGCCAGTGTGGTGAAAATCAAATTTTTATTAGCAAAAAGGATAAATATTTTATGGTGTGACAAAAACCACATACTCTAATTTGAAGGAGATTTTCTGGGCTCTGTATTACCTTTGCTCCCCAGTTCTCCCCAGGGGGGGTGTTGAGTGCCTCCTCTGTGGAAATAGAGTACCTCTTACCTTTTGTTGCAGCAGTGAACTTTGAGTTCAATCCAGAGAAAATAAACTCCTCGAGAACTATAATGGCTTTGGAACAAGTTTATTTTTTTAATAAGTTATTTTTTGTAAATATTTTTTTTTTTTAATATGACATTGACTTTGGTTTACAAATACACATAGAATTTAGAGACACTTATGGATTTCCTAAAGATGGAGGCTGCAGAGGCGGATCATGCACAAGGTAAAATAGGCAGGAGGCTTGGGTCTGGTTAATGTCTAGGGGTCTGAGCTTCAAGTTTCATTTTCTTGCAGTAAACTAAGAGGAATGCACAAGAGTTCTGGCTACTGGTTTAAACTGAGAATATAAATGCTCAAATTAAAAAAAATATATATTTACCACATAATAAAAAAGAGTATATTTTTTGCATTTCTTTTTTATCTTGGCCTCAAATACAATGTAAATGACAAAAATATAGGCAAACTCACTATGCAATTCCTTTATATTTCCACGAAACATCCAGAGGTGAGTGGTACAAACAGCATAGATGCATTTTCTGTTTTATCTGTGCTTTTAGCTAATGGAGCTGAAATCATTTTAAACTGACACCAAGTTTGGCACTGCCATGACAAAATCGAGAGATTTATGATGTAATATATATAATATACTGTATATTATAATAATATATTGTGACCTAAAATGCCATGGTCATTATGCCTTAGTGGCAATGACTTTTAATGCCTGGTCATACCTCTTTATCCAGCTTTTGCATTTTTTAAGATTTAAAACGAAAATAATCCCAAAGCAGACCAAGATATTTTCGATCTACTTCTCCTTATTGCTGCCTAAAAAGAGGCCTTTCAAATACTTAGCTACCACATAGTGTGGTCCCTCTGTATTAGAGTAATCGCTTCCTGACTGATATTTCTGCTTTAAATTGTGGCCAAGAGTGGATTTTGTACGAGGTATAGAAACTGGTTGGCTGCTGCAAGAGACAGGTAAGTATTTTTAGAGGTATCATACTTTTTTTATTTATTTTTTGCAGAGTCAAGCAGTAGACCTAAATTTGAGGTTTTACTGCCTTAAAGGGTGAAATTAGTGTCACAGAAACTCCTAGCATGTACTTCGAGTCAGTTGGCTGTATTTTAAAGAAATGGCCTGAAGGGGGAGCTCCTACACCTCCCTTTACGGCTATGCTCTCACATGGGGGTGTTGTGTGAGGTTATCCTAGACAGAATGATATGTGTAGATAGGATCAGCAGAGAATGCTGATGATGAGCTATGAGCCACAAAGACTCTTCTGATGATGCAGGTGATGAACTTTTCTTAGAAACAATTATATAAAGCTGCCACATTGATTAGAAGCAGGCACCGTCAGGTTTCTGCACATACTTTTCAAGTGATTTGGGACACCCAAAACCTTGGGCTCTGTAATATGCAAATACTGACTGGTGCTAGCCTATCCCTTCCCATGCCGGACTACTGGACACTGAGATCACTCATCGCATTTATGGACTATTAGTAGATTGGTTAGGCCAGCTCTGAATGCTACTTTCCAAAGTATATCGGGCTGCCTCAGGTTTTGGAGGTCCCAGTGCGCTTGAGAATACATTGAAAAATATGCACAGAAGCATGATTTATGCGGCAGCTTCAGGAATGTTTGTTTTTGTAAAAATTTTTACATTAAACATGCTATCATTTAGTATCCGCCTGACCATTTCTTGTTTAGGCTAATCCAATGCCAATTTACAAGCTATCACTCAAGCAGTTTGACCCGTGGTGGATGTTGACGGTTCAGGGACTTGAACAACTTCCTTTAGGCTAATCCAAGCTAGTTCTACCCATGGTGGGTGTTGACAGTTTAGAGACCTAAACCACTGCTACTAAATACATTTCTGGTCTGCATTTTATATAGTATTCAATGCTTACATTCACATGAAACCTGTGTTTACAATACCATTATCCATTTTCATTTGTTTTTAATAAACATAGTGTAGGGACCCTGTCCAAAGTAGTGCTGTCTCTAGTTAAAATATAGTTTGCTTTGCTGGTCAGTAACCTAGTCTATCAGCCTAATCTCTAATTTATAGTTCTGTTTTCCTCAGGTCTGCCCTAAGCTTGGCATTCTTTGCTTCTGTCAGCTTTTGAGAAATAATAAAAATGGAAAATGAAGTGCCATGCCACTGCTAAAAGGTTCAGATACAACTTTATTCCAAAAACGTTAATGCAAAAATCCAAAATGCATCCAACGTGTTTCTAGAGTTAAAAAAAGGCCCCTTTATCAGGGCATTATTGAGAACAATGTGAAAGGACTAGTATATTGGACATATAATGTTATTTCTTCTAGTGTAATTATAACCACAAGTCTGGTCAGCAGCTTATGTTGCAGGCTGGTGATTGTTGAGCAGCATCCCTGGCATAAAAGCAAGAATATACAATAGTGCAAGGTTATGAATATTTATGTCTCCATAGCCAACCATTAGGAGGATTATTGCCATTGGTGCATGCTGGGGAGGGCTTTCAATATTTGGAGAGACCTTGAAAAATTCTCTTTGCCTCCCAGGACTGACTGGCTGCTCTTTTACCTTCCAGGTTACCTGGGAAGAATGTGTACTGTGCTAAAGAGAAGCCCAAAGCATTGGGCATGAAACTTTCTACTGTTGTGCTGTATGTTGTATTCAGGAGAAGAGGTATAGGAATGTATTTTTTGTTCTGAAGCACCAGGGGTAAGCATTTTGCTGCTGATGTGCTCCCTGGGGCCTTGGACCTTACTGGAAGTTCAGGTGGCTCATCCAAGTGCTAATTGTGCTACACAGAGGTTATTCTAAAACCTTTTTCTATTTAGACTACAAGTAGAGGTGGGCATCTGCATTTTTTGTTGTTTTTGGGTATCCTGCGCCCCAAATCATTCTCCCAGAGTTTATTCAGTTCAAAAACATTGTGTAACTTGTTCACCGCCTGAGGAAACATGATATGCTACACACGCCCCAAAAAACATCAATTGCAAGACAATTTAACAAAAATCTTTAGTCCATAGGGAGTGTACAAATTTGAGAGCTGAAGTGGTTAAAGCGACTGTTGCCCAATTATTTTTACACCATTACAACCCAATATAAATAAAAGAGAGGTCTGGTATCAACAGTGACACACCTCAATCCCTAATAGTACAATAAAAACATAGGTCTTGCCCTTTTGGACTTTATTCGAGGTGTGCACAATTGGCCAATGAAATTGATAAATACAATAAAAACCATTTATTGAAGAAATGATCACACATGAAAGAGTAGCATAAACAAAGGCAAAGCTGATACAATTTTACACATGGTTAACCCCTTCAGCCCAGGAAGGATTTGCCCCCTTAATGCCATCACAAAATTAATGTCCCTTTTTCCCCACAAATAGAGCTTTCTTTTGGTGGTATTTGCTCATCTCTGCGGTTTTTACTTTTTGCGCTGTAAACAAAACGAGCAACCGTTTTGGAAAAAAAAAACTATATTTATTACTTTTTGCTTAATAAATATCCCCCCAAAAAAAAAACAAAAAAAACAAACTAATGTCTTCATCTGTTTAGGCCAATATGTATTCTACATATTTTTGGTACAAAAAAATAAGCTTATTTTGATTTGTGCAAAAGTTATAGCGTCTACAAAATGGGGAATAGATTTATGGCATTTTTTTTGTTATTTGTATTATTTTTTTTCTTTTTCTTTTTTTACGTGTAATGGTGGTGATCTGTGACATATCACAGATTTTTTTTTTTTCTATAGAGGGACTGCAAAATTGCGGTGGACAGATGACACGTTTTGACATTTTTTTTTTTTTTGGGACCACTGACATTTATACCATGATCAGTGTTTATAAAAATGCACCGATTACTGCATAAATGTCATAAATGGAGGGGTTAACTCTAGGGGGCGATCAAGGGGTTAAGTGTGTTCCCTATGTTTACACACACACACACACACACAAATCCCTGTTCTGGCTCTCGTGCCTGAGATCGCGGGTGGCTGGTGACGACCGTGCCCGTCTGCTATGGCTCTTAAAGGAGCCTCCGTACATATACGCCGATTCATGCGGGAGAGCCAACCTGCTGCCGTATGTGAGCCAGTCAAGTATACATAAAATCTAATACAAACAACGCGTTTCGCCAGATGTGACTCACTCTTCAGGGGTGGATGTTTGTAGGATATATCTGAAAATGAATGCCCAAAAAGGTAATGTAACACATGAATGAATAATGGACAAATGGTAAGTGGGGTCTTGCAGAGAAAGAAAAGACCCCATGCTCCCCAATCCGCAAGCCCTAGGTGCCTGTGGCCATGTTCACCGAGGATGGCAGCAATATATTCTTGGGACGGGTGCTGAGGGAGCAGAACCAACCAAAATATCCTGACACAGTAATAATGGGAAGGCGGACATGGCATGGGATGAAATGAGTGACCTTGGAGGTCCTGGGATTTCTCGTTTCACTCTTTAACTTCATTCATATCTTTCACCCTTCACATCCCTTTTCACAAATCTGCAGTTTTGCACACACCCCCTTTGGCCTTTCTATCCGTCCTACTATTGTAGCAGGTTGGTTTATACATACATTCATGCATTCCATTATATACTTGATGATCATTTTGCGAATTTAGCAATGTTTGATTATATACATATTATACTATAGTTGACACCTGAATGTATTATCCAGGGGTGGAGCCCGCTGGAGTCATTGTGGGGTTATAAATGGAGAGTACACATGGCTGGGATTTGATTTTTCATTTCACATGGGATAGCTCATTCTGCTGCTGCAGCCTAAGGATCCTACACAGGTACACAAATCTTTTATCCTTCACATCGTCTCCTCCTATTGCTGATATTATCTTATGAAAAAGCTAGTTGTCTCTGAATGTCCTCCATGATATTTTTAATTTGAATTAAAAAAATCCCCAGGAGCATTTTAGTACTCTATGGGGTTGATTAACTAAATTTGGAGAGTGCACAACCTGGTGCACCTCTGCACAGAAACCAATCAGCTTCCAGTTTTTTTTCATTAAAGCCTAATTGAAAAAATTTGAAATTCGTAGCTGATGGGCTACCATGCATAGGTGCACTATATTTAGCACTCTCCAGTTTTAGTAACTAAACCCCTATATCTACTTGCTAGATAGAGCGGTCTTAACTATTATCTATTTTTTCCATTTGTCCTGATGTTATTTGCATTTATAACATTCGTCATAGCTTATATATATTAATTTGCCTATGGCCATGCAAGGGCTTTTTTTATACGAAGACAGGCCTTATACCCCCTGGAAAATACAACATGGTATACTAAAGCCTCATACACACGATAGGACTTTGTACAAACTTTCCCTTGGATTTTTGTACAAAGGGCGTCGGCCCTGAACTTGTATTGCATACACACAGCAGGACTTTTTCAGCCAACTTTCACCAAATCATGTGGTTTTTCTGCTCTTTACCGCCACCTTTGGTCAACTTCTGTATTGTTGGCTGATCTTTTGCATTGGTTCTGAGCATGCCTGTTTGTACTTTGTACAAAAGTCCTATGGTTTTCTGTACACACAATCAGACTTTGCTCCATCGGACTTTTGTTGCCAGAAAGTTTGTCCGTTCGCACAGCCAACAAAAGTCAGATGAAAACCAAAAAAGTTTGTCCGATGGAGCGTACACACAGTCGGATGTTGCTCCAAAACAGCTAATTTGCATGTTTGTTGTCAAAAAGTCTGATCGTGTGTATGGGCCTTAACACTTTTCAAGATTCAAATGACATCCCGACTAAACTAATAACACGCTAAAGCCTCATACACACGGTCGGACTTTGTACAAACTTTTCCATGGACTTTTGTACAAAGGGCGTGGTCCACAAGTTTGTATTGCATACACACGGTCGGACTTTTTGACAACAAACACGAACGTAGTGACGTCACAACGTACTGACGCCACTTCAAAAGAGGACGTTCAATGACTCCAGCGCCACCTTTGGTCAACTTCTGCATTGTAGTCTGATCTTTTGCATTGGTTCTGAGCATGCGTGTTTGTACCTTGTACAAAAGTCCGATGCTTTTGCGTACACACGGTCGGACTTTGCTCCATCGGACTTTTGTTGCCAGAAAGTTTGTCCGTTCGCACAGCCAACAAAAGTCCGATGAAAACAGAAAAAGTTTGTCCGATGGAGCGTACACACAGTCGGATGTTGCTCCAAAACAGCTAATTTGCATGTTTGTTGTCAAAAAGTCCGACCGTGTGTACGGGCCTTTAGACTTTTTTTTCAACATCATTTTCAAGGGGACATGCAAGGTGACAAAACTATAAAATAGTCGAAGAGCAGATCGTTACCAGTAAAGCTCACAAGGTATTAGTTTCATTGACAGTAAAATCCCTGGGGCTCAACAATGGAAACCAGAGTTGCCTGAAGCCAATAAAATATAAAGGCTCTGTGTCTTATTTGCTGATATATTACAGAAAATTCTTAGATTTTCACATATAAACTATAAAATTTACCGAATTTAGACCATAGACAATATTTCAAATAACATGGCTTACGTTTAAATTTGGTGATCAAAATAAATAAAAGTAAACAACTAAGTAGCATTAAAAAGTAGCCATTATGTGACCTATTGCTGTCATGTTTTATATAAATAACTGAAGAAAGAATACATAATTTAGGATAGATTTTCTGGATAATTTCTCCCAGGATTCCAATACTCATAAATTAAAAAAAAGAATGTATAGCTTATATACTGGGTTCTGAGGAATCTTGCATGAGCTAGATTCAGTCCATTTCCCAGTTGACAATGCTTGACTTTTGCACTTAGCTCAAGAGGGGAGTTTTTGTGTTACTTGTGACTGTCGGCCATCTGAATCATATTTTGGCTCTATTTATTTTTCAACTCCACTCGTGAGATATTTTCACAAAAATTCACAGTTCTACTTCTACCCAATGGCATTCATTTTTACAAACCCAAATGATCATATCACACCTACCCTATGGTTTCTCTCTACATGGAGTTTGCATGTTCTCCCTGTGTTTGCTTGGGTTTCTTCTGGGTACTTTGGTTTCCTCCCACACTCCACAGGCATGCTGGTAGGTAATTACATAGTTATATAGCTAGTCTGGTTGAAAATAGAAACAAGTGTAGTTCAACCAATAACTGGCCGCAGTACATGTAACTATGCATGTGAGGTAGGCAGCTTTAGATTGTAAGCTCCTAGAGGGCAGGGACTGATATGAATGTTCAATATATAAAGTATGGAAAGTGCTGCATAAATTGATGGTGCTATGTAAAAAATTGTAATAATATACAAAGTAATCAAATATTTTGGACATCCAAAAGGGTGAAAAAAAAAACAATAAAAAAAAACAATAATATCGCGTATACAATTGCTACACAAGCTATATTCTATTTGAATGTTATTAAATATGACCTTTCCTTTTTAAACTGCAGGGCTGTAATTTTTCATATAAAATTTGGCAACCTGGTAGTCTTCTGTACACAGTTGGTGTACGGAACACCCCAGAAATGTAATTTCCTGTTTGTGTGATTGGCTCTCTGATTTTTTTTTTTTTTTTTGCAGAAGTCTGCACAAACATACAAGTCAGATTTTAGGCATAACCTGCAACAAAAGTTTTTGGTGAGATACTCCCAAAAGATTCATCACTGCTAAAGGGATGCAGCGTTTTCCTCATTAGAACACTGCAAGTGCACCAGCTGATTAATAATTAAAGTCACTCCCATTTAGCTTCACTCTACAGGCAACAAATCGCTTTTTCTTCATTGCAGAAACAGCTAGGGCTTTGCAAAAAAAAAAAAAAGTCTGTGAAATCCCTACAAAATTTGCGCAGATCATTACAACAGCTTAGTTATCAGCAGTCTGGTGCTGCTATAGCAGTCTTAAATAAATATGGCTTGCAATCCTGATGGCAGTTTGTTTATCTGGGTAAAGGGAATGTTCCTGCACTGATAGGTCACAATCATCCATCTTACTGCAAACACCCTTGAAAAACACATTTACCTGGATTGACTACAATGGTAAAGTTGTTGCTTCAAAATGTATATTAATAAAATGGTCCCTACCAAACGTCACTTTATTTCAAGTCTATGTAACTGGCAAACATATGTACCACTCTATTATTTCTTAGTTTTTGCAAGATTTAATTTGATAAATGTGCATGACCTAGATAATCTGCTCATGGAATTCAGAGACATGATACAGAGAATCGTCATGCTGTCATGGAACATGTAAGCCCTTGTATGCAGGTATTATGGTAATAAAAAGTGATTTACGTTATATCAGAAGGCTTGATGCTATGCACTCATTCCTGTGATTCAACTTGACAGGGCTTTAACCATGGAGCAATAGCAACCGTTTTTATACATAAAATGTCTTGACATTTCTCTTGGCAATATATTTTCTCTCAGTATAGTTCTGACAGCTGCCTGCCCCATCCAATGAATAGGGATCTCTATCAGATTGTTGGTCTGATCCGCTACCACCCCTGACCTGAACAATTGGTCCGCTTTGCCTTTTGAATGTACAAATAATCAAGTTTTTGCTGCTATGCGTAACTCAGTCTTGAAGCATGTGTAGTGACTGACACCTCAGAGTCCGTGTATAATCCTGGTCTTGTTACCTCCGGGGAAAGGTCTTGCAGTGGCAACATTTCCACCCAGAAAAATGACGCAGTGTAAGCCTTTTGTCTGCTTTTGCTGCCAACAGAATGTTGTTGTTTGTAGTTGTTCCAGATCTGACAGATCATTTCTTTAAATGGCCTGGTTGTTATAGTATACAGAATAGGGTTGAGAGCGCTGTTAATTGGCAGTATGAAGATCACCACCCAAGAACTAATGGAACCTGAAACACACAACATATGAAATATTAGAGCAAAAAATCAGTCTGTAACCCAAAACTTTTTTAAACATCGGTTCTTGAATTAGAGCACAGACGAGGTTTTAAAGAGCTGGATTCCCAGCACTGCCCCTGGCAGTTTCTAAGATGTACCAACATAAGCCAGCACTAAAAGTGAATAAAATGGCAAAACATTTACTAAAATTCTCAGAATCCTTAGGGTTCTCACCAGATGTGGTGAGCCTTCTCCTGTATGGGTCAAAATATAGCTTAAAGTGTAAGTTCAACTTTACAGAAAATCTGTAAGGTGAACTTACATGGGACCCCATTCTCACCTGTCCCACTGTACCCAAAGTCAGCGATCACCCTCTAGGAGACATCGGGTCGCCGATTCACCTTTCCGGGGATGCACGTCTTTCTCTTTTCTCCCCTGCTGACAAGACAGGCTGGGTGGGTTCTGATTTGAATGCCTCCTATACGTACCTTTACGAGGTACAGTTACATTTAGGAGATTAAGCCACGGGGATTTCAAATCCCTGGACCGGTGAAGCCACAACCTGATGTCTCCTAGCGAGTGATCGCTGGCTTACAGCTTTGAAGAGCTGCAGAATTAGATTCCACCAATAAAGTGCAGAGGTATAAACCATCGCCTCTGTATTTTTTACACATGCATTTTTGTAGTGTGGGTTTTTAAAAAATCCTGCTGCTGCAGTCAAAAGAAAGTGCGTTTATCCTAGCAATTAATAGAAAAACATGTAAAACATAAGTGCAAATGCACATGCGGTACATGGGATTTACCATAGCTTTACTTTTATCAACATTAAACCTCATTTGCCACATGTTTGCTCAATTAAACAGTGTATTGAGGTTGGCTTGTAAGTTGGAGACATCATTTTAGGACGTTATTCCATTGCATAGCTTGGTGTCATCTGCAACCATTGAAATGGTACTTTCAATCCCAGACCCTATATTATTTCTAAAGATATTAAAAAGTAAGGGTCCCGACACTGAACCTTGGGGTACACCACTGATAAACCATTGATAGACCATTCAGAGCATGAATCGTTAACCACTACTCTCTGAATATGGTCTTTTAGCCAGTTTTTTACCCATTTACAAACTGATCTTTCCAAGCCTGGGGACTTTACCTTACATATTAGCTGTTTTTTTTGGGGAACTGTGTCAATCGCTTTAGCAAAATCTAAAGCCCCGTACACACGATCAAATTTTCCGACAGGAAATGTTGGATGTCAGGTTGTTGGTGGAAAAATGTGTATGCTCCAGTGGACATTTGTTGTCAGACTTTCTGGCAACAAATGTTGGCTAGCATGCCTTCAAATTTTCCCTCTAACAAATGTGTGTTGTCAGATTTTCCGATCGTGTCTACACAAGTCCGTCAGACAAAAGTCCAAAGTAAAAGTGGCCGGTCTTGTAAACTAGCGTTCGTAATGGAGAATTAACATTCGGGACATGGCAAATTATGAAATCTCCAAATGCAGCATGCAATTCTCTTCTTCTTTAACCACTCTGCCCCGGACCAATTTGCAGCCAAAGGACCAGGCCCCTTTTTGGGATTCGGCACTGCGTTGATTTAACTGACAATTTCACGGTTGTGCGACATAGCTTCCAAACAAAATTGGCATCCTTTTTTTTTCCCCACAAATAGAGCTTTCTTTTGGTGGTATTTGATCACCTCTGTGGTTTTTTATTTTTTGCGCTATAAACAAAAATAGAGCAACAATTTTGAAAAAAATTCTATATTTTTTTCACTTTTTGCTATAATAAATATCACCAAAAAATATTTAAAAAAACATTTTTTAGGCCGATACGTATTCTTCTACATATTTTTGGTAAAAAATCGCAATTATTGATTGGTTTGCGCAAAAGTTATAGCGTTTACAAAATAGGGAATAGTTTTATAGCATTTTTATTAATATTTTTTTTTTTTTACTAGTAATGGCGGCGATCACCGATTTTTTTTATTTTTTTCTTTTTCTTTTTTTTGTGACTGCGACATTATGGTGGACACATCGGACATTTTTGACACATTTTTGGGACCATTGTCATTTATACAGGAATCAGTGCTATTTAAATGCACTGATTCCTGTGTAAATGACACTGGCAGTGAAGGAGTTATGTGTGACGTTATGTGTTTTTTTTATTGTAGGGAGCGTGGCCTGGCATGTGACCTCACTGATCGTCTTTCCCTATAAAAGGGAACAAACGATCGGTGACAGCCACACTAGGAAGCACGGGGAGAGGTTTGTTTACACAGACCTCTCCTCGTTCTTCAGCTCTGTGACCCAATCGCGTAACACCAGTGGCGATCGGGTCCGCTGGTCCCACGGTCACGGAGCTCAGGACCGGGTCGGGAGCGCGCCGGCATCGACGCACTCCCGACCCACGGCTGGGCACTTAAAGAGCCATGTACAGGTACGTGATTGTGCCCAATCGTGCCATTCTGCCGACGTATATCGGCGTGAGGTGGTCCTTAAGTGGTTAATGGGATAATAATGAAGCTGCTTTGCTGGTGATACTGATGGAGTTATTGCAAACACATTTTCAAAGGCTTTGATATCGAGAATAATATTAATATGTGTGTTTTTATTTGTGCAAGTTAGCACAACACCATTATCCTCTAGTTTTTTAAGATCAAAGATACAATTATGTTGGTGTCCCTTGTCCCTTGTGGTCTTTTATTAAACTCTCCAGTATCTTCCCGACTATAGAAGTTAAACGAATAGGTCTATAGTTACTTGGTAAAAACCTTGATCCCTTTTTAAATATAAGCACCACGTTGACCTTACGCTAATGGCCTCTCCCACACTCAGTGATGCTGTGACTACAGCTTTCCACGTGTCTGCTGGGGTCTGATTTTGAATCTATAGATACCTCTACAACTCACAATAAAACTGATAGACCAATACCCAGTGAGTCTTAACTTTTTATCAATTTATCAGAACCTGAAATTTTGTTTTTATCCAAAATGGAACACCAGTAATTTATTCTATGTTCCCTTTTACTGTGTGTTGCCCATCCCTTTTTGTCCAATGCTGCACCAATAATAAAGTGGTTCTAAATTGTATTTTTTTTTTTTACCTTAAGTAAGGTAAGTAAGTTTTACCTTAAGTAAAAGTAAAGAAAAACTCCATAGACACAGGCACAACTCGGGAGTCCACACACCAGGGCCCCTTTAGCACCTGGCTTGCTAAGAAGGCGCTTTGAGAAGGGAGGAGCAGATAGCACTGGCAGGGGACTTCCAAAGGGGAGGTAAGTGATTGCTCTGTGCAATATCGTTACACAGAGCAGGGAAGTATAATATCTTATATAAAAGTCCACATGCGGCGCTAAAATATGAAATAAGTCCAAGAAGGGAGAGTTAATACACCCGTCACCACCTTCAATGTGTATAAAACAGCACATGGCACCACATGGAAATCAAATCTGCTTACCAGACAGTAGACATGTGCACACTGGAATATTTTGTTTCGGAGTTTTGTTTTCATCCGAAAAATACATTTATTTAGTTACTCCCGAAATTCATTTTTATTTAGTTTTTCGTTAAAAATTGCATTAGTCTGAAAATCCAAATTAATTATGGTCGAATCTGTCATTGAAGGCTTATGGTGTCTGTCGAATGTTCAAAGAAGATTCGACGGAGCAGCTAAACTGTATGACTCCGTATAGTTTATTTGCTCCGTTGAAACTTAGAACTTTCGTCAGACACCATAAGCAAAAGATACGACATTTGTATATTTTTTGCTGCTTTGTCGAATCTTTGACGTTCATGTTGAATGTATATAGTTCAAACAGAAAATGGACTGGTGATAGTGATCACTGATCAGACAAGTAACAAGATATAGAGGGCATATAGAATCTATATAGAATCTCAATCTATAATATAGAATCTATAATAATAAATCCCCCCCCCCCCCCCCCGCCCCACAACACAGGCTTAACACACTAGTATCACTATCAAGTTCACAACACTAACACAATAGCAGCAGATTATTATGAAAAAGTTAAGTTGAACTGTAGCTTGCTTCACTATTGTTCTGCTGATGTGCTTATGCTTAATTGCTAAAGAATTCAGGTTCTCTGACAAATGGACCAGATAAGATTGACTGTCTTCTGAAATGATTCCGTGTGTCTCTCTCTGCTAGCAATTGTATGTGAAAGTAAACTGGCTGTACGTGTGTACTTAGTTCTAGCTATTTTACTGCTCCTCCTCTTTGGTTACAATCAGCCAATAACATTCATCATCATCATTATTTTTATTTTACTTCCCCCACCCAATTCCAGCAGCGATCTTTTCTCTCTATGTCAAATCTTTTCTCTCTATGTAGAATAATCCTGGACTAATATAGTTAAGGTTAGGCACATTTCACCACAGGTTCGATGCACACAGATCGCTATTGTCAGCGTCATGTCGAATCTCCTATCTATATCTGTTGTCACAACGAAAACTAAAATAAAGCATTTGTTTATGTTGGATCTTTCGTTTTTTGGATCCTGCACTTTCGTTATCGTTTGTTAAAACGATAACGAAAATACCTGCAATTCGGACGAAAATAAATGCACATGTCTACCAGAAATGTAATGGACAACCAAAATATCATCTCCAATCTTCAGCTTTAAATGAGATCCAAACCAGGGCTGTGGCTAATCATCAGGTATTTTCACACAGTATAAACTTCTTTAGGCTCTCATACAGGATGTATAACAGTCACCAAAACAGCCAGCGATACCCAAAAAAAAGATAATGCACCCAACAGTGAAATAGGGGGTTGCTGTGAATAGATCTGGCGCTATACCTATATATAGAAGTATGTCGCCAGGGACTTTTTAATAAAATAAATTAAAAGTGTTAGTTCTGCCTAATATATAAGTGACAATGTGCAATGTGCTGTTCTAGTAAAAAGAATAAGAAACGTAAGGATAAAAATGTAAAAAATGTATAAATAAAAGTATTTGCCACAACAATAAATATTTGCCAGCGTGCTGGCTATAGAAATATAAATTGAAAATATGTGCAATGGAAGACTCAAATTTGTGGTCACTTATTGGTACCTTAAACATATAAGGTGCTGGTGCTTTGTCTAATTACTATATTAGTGACAATAAAATATAAATATGAAATATAAACCCAGGAATAACCATGCTATTTAGTTTAAAGTGCACTGATGTGACAGTGAGATATATACATGCAACAAGTAAAATATACAATGAATAAGTGATAGATGTCAATACATCAAGTGAAACATGCCAAAAAAAAAAAAAATGAATGAATATTTGTCCAAAAAATTAAAATTTAAAATATAAAATAGAGCAAAAAGTCTCTGGTGCAGTGCAATTAATGGGGTTTGTCCCGTGGATAAGAAGAAGGGATGTGATAAATCCAAATCTATTCTTCATGCATTGTGGACACTTCTAGGTTGTACTCTCACCAGAAAAAGGACCCCATCCGGGGTGGATCAGCCTTCACAATATAAGCTATTGTGTCGCTCTCTGGCTTGCTTCTAGTGGGCTGCTGGGGATCCCTCGTTATTTCCAGGTGGAGTGTGCCACAGTATATATATATTAAAAGAGAGGACCATCCATAGTGTGATACCGTATGGAAACCAGTTTATTAAACAAAGATTAAAACTACTTACAATTTTGAATAAGAATAATGGCATAAATAGTTGTTATTTAGAAAGTAAGGAAGCTGCTGCGAGCGTTCCGTTCGGCTTCCCCGCCGTCTGTGTTGAAGGTGTGTGTTCGATAGGCCACGCCCTACGCGTTTCGTCACTAGGACGTCACCTGGAGGCTCCAGATGACGTCCTAGTGACGAAACGCGTAGGGCGTGGCCTATCGAACACACACCTTCAACACAGACGGCGGGGAAGCCGAACGGAACGCTCGCAGCAGCTTCCTTACTTTCTAAATAACAACTATTTATGCCATTATTCTTATTCAAAATTGTAAGTAGTTTTAATCTTTGTTTAATAAACTGGTTTCCATACGGTATCACACTATGGATGGTCCTCTCTTTTAATATATATACTGTGGCACACTCCACCTGGAAATAACGAGGGATCCCCAGCAGCCCACTAGAAGCAAGCCAGAGAGCGACACAATAGCTTATATTGTGAAGGCTGATCCACCCCGGATGGGGTCCTTTTTCTGGTGAGAGTACAACTTAGAAGTGTCCACAATGCATGAAGAATAGATTTGGATTTATCACATCCCTTCTTCTTATCCACGGGACAAACCCCATTAATTGCACTGCACCAGAGACTTTTTGCTCTATTTTATATTTTAAATTTAAATTTTTTGGACAAATATTCATTCATTTTTTTTTTTTTTTTTTTTTTTTTTGGCATGTTTCACTTGATGTATTGACATCTATCACTTATTCATTGTATATTTTACTTGTTGCATGTATATATCTCACTGTCACATCAGTGCACTTTAAACTAAATAGCACGGTTATTCCTGGGTTTATATTTCATATTTATATTTTATTGTCACTAATATAGTAATTAGACAAAGCACCAGCACCTTATATGTTTAAGGTACCAATAAGTGACCACAAATTTGAGTCTTCCATTGCACATATTTTCAATTTATATTTCTATAGCCAGCACGCTGGCAAATATTTATTGTTGTGGCAAATACTTTTATTTATACATTTTTTACATTTTTATCCTTACGTTTCTTATTCTTTTTACTAGAACAGCACATTGCACATTGTCACTTATATATTAGGCAGAACTAACACTTTTAATTTATTTTATTAAAAAGTCCCTGGCGACATACTTCTATATATAGGTATAGCGCCAGATCTATTCACAGCAACCCCCTATTTAACATTCCCCACCCCACCAGGTGGATACTAATAGAGGCTGCTCTTACCTATTTTATTTTATTTATTTTATTATATCTACATACAAGCTCCATAGCGCAACCTACCACCCCTGTTCCACCCAACAGTGAAGCCCGTAATTTTATTTAAAATAAATGTATTGTAGTAACTTACAGTTTCAACACAGGAACAAATGCATCAAGATGTTCAAATGGGCGGGGCAATTACTTCATATTTTAGCGCCGCGTGTGGACTTTTGTATACTTTATATTTGACGATCAACAAATTGTGCTGGCTGCTTTCCATATCATCTCTCACCGCATCTAATAGCGCTTATACTGACCTGCTTTGTACCAAGTATAATATCTTATTTTAACACAAAAAAATGATCTCGCTTTAAAAAATATTATATTACTCTAACATACTGTATGTGACAGGGTCAGGTTGTATTGAAAAAAAACCAGTCCTTTTGTCATGTAAGGTTTTTTTGTATGGGTTCTGCAGCAATTCTAAACATAAAATGCATGGTTTTTAACATGCATGACCGCTACACACCTATTTTGACTGTCTATGTGTATTTAAATGTAATCTCATCTGACAAAATGTGTCATTATGGGGTTCCATTCAATAGCACAGTCCTGGAGGCATTAATACACTATGGTGGTTATTTACGAAAGGCAAATCCACTTTGCACTGCAAGTGTACGTGGAAGTGCAGTCACTCTAAATCTAAGGGGTAGATCTGAAATGAGTGGAAGCTCTGCTGATTTTATCATCTAATCATGTGCAAGCTAAAATGCTGTTTTTTTATTTACCTTGCGTGTCCCCCTCGGATCTACAGTGACTTTACTTCCAAGTGCACTTTCAGTGCAAAGTGGATTTTCCTTTAGTAAATAACCCCCTATGTCCTGAAGGGGGCAATAAATATTCGTTGAAATAAAAGCTACTTGCTAACATAGTACCGATTTAGCATATGATTTACCATCTCCAAGGTATGCACAAACTGTATCTCAGGTTTCACTCATACTACAAGCTATAATTTATATGTGATTCATGATGAACCTGCGGATTTAAGATTACACACAGCTACTTACATTTAGGCTAAAAGGCACACAGATATTTAAGAAAATGACTTAAGCTGAAAATTAGAATTGTAAATTGGTACCTGATAACCTTAATTTCCACAGGATACAAGGTGGCAATTCTAATATTAATACAGTAGAATTGTAAATGAAATACACGCCGTCAGAAAAGCCCAAATAAAATGGTACTTTTTTTTTCCCCTTAACATTCCTGCTGTATGAATCCAGACAGCTTACCAAGACCCAAATTCATATTAGTTTTCAAGAAATAATTTGATATTTCCCTCTTTGAAAAGACCTACTGCTACTAGGTTGTGTCATTACCACAATACCACAATATGTACTGTCTTTTTTTAAATTTATGTAACTAATCACCTACCACAAAGATTGTAGTCTATAGAATGGAGATTTTGCTATCTGATCTAAGCTCATGCTCGTGATAACCAGGCTCTATAAAGAGTAATCCTGGGTACACAAGTTAAGTTATTTTACATTCGACCCAGCCCACCAAACAAAAAACCTTACGGTCGATTTTTTTTAGCCTGTGTCTACCTAGCTTAAAGCGGGAGTCCGCCGGGACTCCGCGTTTTTTTTTTTTTTTTAAAGTCAGCAGCTACAAATACTGCAGCTGCTGACTTTTAAAATGGTGACACTTACCTGTCCAGCGCGCCCGCGATGTCGGCACCCGAAGCCGATCTCTAGATCGACACTCGGGTGCTGCCGCCGCCATCTTGGGTATGGGAATCAGGAAATGGAGCCTTTCGGCTTCATTTCCCGGTTCCCTACTGCGCATGCGCGAGCCGCGCGGCGCAATCCGGACGGTCCCCGCTGCCTCTGGGAACTGTGTGTTTCCCAGCAGGCAGCGGGGCACTTGCGCAAAGGGGCGGGCAGTTGCGGAAAGGGGCGTAATCTACGCCCCTTTCCGCAGACAGCTATCCCGGAAGTGGGTGCAGTTACCTGGATTATCCAGGTAACTGCACCCCCCTCCCCCCTGAAAGGTGCCAATTGTGGCGCCGGAGGGGGGGGGGATTCCGATGAGCGGAGGTCCATTTTAGGGTGGACCTCCGCTTTAAGCATGCTTTTCATAATGGGTATGTTACAGTGTTGAAAGTGCCTTTTTTTTTTTTTTTTGCAGAGATTTTTAAATATGTTGGAAATTAGATTTTATCATTTTTTTTTTTCTAGAGGAAGGCAACTGCACATGAGTTTAAAATGTTGTGGTGTTTGTTTGATGGTATGTAAAAAAAAAAAAAAAATGATATTGATGCTTTTCAATGGCCACTCTAAAGTGAAAATATTGTTAGAAATTTCTTTGAGATGGATTCAGAGATACTGTTCGCACTGTGAAAAGATAAGGCACCCAATGGAATTGAAAATATCTCTAGTGGTTAACACTCTCTTGTCTTACAGTATTGGACTCATCACGAGTTGAGGTTACTTTGTGAATAAAATTTATAATGCCCCGTTCACACGAGCGGAATGTCCGACAGAAAAAGTCAGATGGGAGCTTTTCATCTCATATTCCAATCGTGTGTATGCCTCATCTGACTTTTTACCTCAAATTCTGAAGGACCGAGAAAGAGAACATGTTCTAAATATTTCCGATGGAACCAATTCCTATCGGGAAAACCGCCCGTCTGTATGCTGTTCTGATGTACCAAAAATGAAGCATGCTCTGAAGCAAGTACGAGACGGAAGCTATTGGCTACTGGCTATTGAACTTCCTTTTTCTAGTACCGTTGTACGTGTTGTACGTCACCGCGTTCTTGACAGTCGGACTTTGGTGTGATCGTGTGTACGCAAGACAATTTCATCGTATATTCTGTCGGAACTCTGTCGGAAAAACCTTCAGAGTTTATTCCGATAGGAAAACCGGTCGTGTGTACAGGGCATAAGACTTCTGTGCACAGCATTCCTGTGCAAGCTCTGGTCTTCTATACATTGTGTAGCTGTCATTGGTTGCATTCCTTAATACTAAATTGTCTCCACTAACAAATGAAGATACATTAAAGTGATGCTAAACCTAAAAATGTTTTTGAACTGCCTTGCATTGCTTGCACTAAGGTAAACATTTTCAGTTTCCCTGTGCCCCCCTGTGTGAAGGGGAAGAGAGTGGAGAAGAGATCAGTGCTGTGCATGGCTGCATCTATTCTCCTCTCTTATCACACAGCATTCGAGCAGCAGCAGGATCAATTGACTCTCATTGCTGTCAATCAAATGCAGTGGAGGGCATGCCTAAGTCCTGCTGTGTAAGTCTATTGAGTGCGGCTGCATAGACACACAGGTCGGGAGCGAACATGCACCATGTGTCCCCATAGCAAATGGCTTGCTATGGGGACACACAAAGAAGAGGAGCAGCGAGCCAAGATCACTGCTGGGGCACCCGAGAAGAGGAGGATCGGAGCCACTCTGTTCTATACCAATGCACAGAGCAGATGAGTATAACATGTTTGGTATTTTAATAAATAAAAAAAATCTGACTTTAGTAACACTTTAACCACTGAAAGGGGTTGTAAAGGCAGAAGGTTTTTTATATTAATGCATTCTATGCATTACGATAAAAAGCCTTCTGTGTGCAGCAGCCCCCCTTGCCCCCCCCAATACTTACCTGAGGTCCATCTCTGTCCAGCGATGTCCACAAGTTGCTTAGCTGTCCGAGATTCTCCCTCCTGATTGGCTGCCGCTGCTGTCAATCAAAGTCAGTTAGCCAAGGTGACCGGGTCGGGGCTCTGTGTCTGAATGGACACAGGGAGCCATGACTCGGCTCAGGTGCCCCGATAGCAAGCTGCTTGCTCTGGGGGCACTCAGCAGGAGGGAGGGCCCAGGATCACAGAAGAGGCACCAGAGAAGAGAAGGCTCTGGGATGCTCTGTGGAAATCCACTCAACTGCACGGCGCAGGTAAGTATAACATGTTTGTTATCTTTATAGGAAAAAAATGAGGCTTTACAATCACTTTAAGGACCGGAAGGATTTGCCCTTTTATTGACTAGGCCTTTTTTTGTGATATGGTACTGCGTTGATTTAACTGAAAGTTGCACGGTCGTGCGACATTGTACGTAAATAAAATTGATGTCCTTTTTTCCCCACAATTAGAGCTTTTTTTGGAAGTATTTGATCACCTCTGCGTTTTTTATTGTTTGCGCTATAAACAAAAAAAGAGCGACAAATCAGTTTAGGCCAATATGTATTCTTCTACATATTTTTTGTGTTTATTGTTTGGTTTGCGCAAAATTTATAGCGTCTACAAAACAGGGTGTGTATTTATGGCATTTTTATTTATTTTTTACTAGTAATGGTGGCGATTTGCGTTTTTTTTTTGCGGGATTGTGACATTGTCGCTGACAGATCAAACACTTGACACTTTTTTAGGACCATTGCCATTTATACAGCGATCAGAGCTAAAAATAGCCACTGATTACTGTTTAAATGTCATAGGCAGGGAAGGGGTTAACACTAGGGGGTATAAAGGGGTTAGAAGTTACCTAGGGACTGTTTTTTAACTGTGGGGGGATGGGACTGTCTGGAGGAGGAGACCGATCGCTGTTCCTAATCAGTAGGGACAGGAGATCTGTCTCTCCTTCCCTGACAGAACAGAGATCTGTCTATTTACAGATTGACAGATCTCCGTTCTGCCTCTGTCAGGAGCGATTACCGGCCATGCGCATCAGCCCTGGTGCCCCCAAGTGCTCTTAAAGCAGCCGACGTACAGTTACGGTGCGAACCTGCTAAAGTATAACTGCAGTGGCTAGTCCTTAAGTGGTTAAGGGAGAAAAATCCTTTTGGGGTGGGGACTGATGTGAACCGTTCCACATATCCTGTACTACTGGTGCTTTGGGAAGTGGTAAGTAGTGATGCTGGAATAGGAAAACTGGTCCTGCAAAGTTGGGAGCATGAAATTGTCCAAAATGTCTTGGTATGCTGAAGTCTTAAGAGTTCCCTTCACTGGAACTACACCACAATCCCCCTCCACCAAATGATTTGGATCAGTGCACTAAGCAAGGTCCATAAATACAAGGACGAGTGAGTTTGAAGTGGAGGAACTTGACTGGCCTGCACAGAGTCCTAACCTCAACTCACTAGAACACCTCTAGGATGAAATAGAGCAGAGACTGCAAGCCAGGCCTTTTTGACCAACATCAGTGCCTGACCTCACAAATGCGCTTCTGGAAGAATGGTCGAACATTCCCATAGACACACTCCCACTCCTAAACCTTGTGGATAGCCTTCTTAGAAGAGTTGAAGCTTTTATAGCTGCAAAGGGTGGGCCAACTCAATATTAAACCCTGCAGACTAAGACTGGAATGCGATTAAAGTTTCTGTGTGTGTGTGTATATATATATATATATATATATATATAAATAAAGGCCGGTGTCCCAATACTTTTGAAAATATAGTGTATCACTGACCAGACCATAGTCTCTCATCCATTGGCTCCAGCAGACCAGATAGGCACTCATGTCCCTTGGTGCTCTTTCACTACCTGTTTGCTCTATTGGAGAACCTGGGCAGGAGGTGTAAGGCCGCGTACACACGCGCGGACTGTTGGCCCAACCTTGTCCGCTGAACAGTGTTTGGGCGGACAGTCCGCTCGTGTGTGGGCTTTCAGCGGACAGTTTCAGCGGACAGTTGGACGGACAAGGTTTTACGGAAATTCCGAAAAACTGTCCGCTGAAACCTTGTTTCAACGAACAGTCCGCCCGTGTGTAGGCTTGTTCGTCAAACTAAGTTCCGCGCATGCTCAGAAAGGATTTTCAAGCCGAAAGTTATAATGCAGTGTATAGGACGTCGTATTTTTCGTCCCGTCGTACGTGCCGTTCACGTCATCGCGCACGGTTTCAGCAAACTGTTCGTTCGTCGTGTGTGGCCATGTCCGTCCATGCTAAGTTTGAGCGGACTGTTCGCTCAAACTGTTGGACGGACAAAGTTGGGCCAACAGTCCGCGCGTGTGTACGCGGCCTAAGAGAAGCAGTCCTCGCCTCTTCTGGCTCCTCCACTAGGTGCAAGACAAATGTAGTGTAAAAAATGGCCTCTACTACAACTCATGGTTATAAATAACGACTAATGAAAAATGGCTAATCTATTCCTTTGGTACATATTCCAGATTTGCATGTTTGCCTTTTATGACTATTAAGCATCCAATTAGGTGTCATGTGTAGTAAATTTGTTTTGGAAAGCACTTCAAACACTTTATAATATAATTCAAGTTTCATCAAAGACAGACTTCTAGTTATTTTTCATCTGTAAACTGACGAGAAACATCTGTTACAGAAAACTGTACTACAGAGAGATCTACATTACAAAACAAAAATGATTCACTTAAAAGCATTGCAAAGCTGTCACAATACTTCAGAATTGATCAAGATGGTGATTTACCATAAATAAAAATAAAGCTAGACATGCAAATCTCCATGGGTTTTATAAAATCGGAAGCACACTAGTAGTCACATTCAAATATTCCATCACAGACCAGGGTAGCAGAGGTTGTGCTGTAACCCATTCCCTTCCCCATCCCATGTTTGCCCCCATCATGACTGACAGCTAGTATGCTCTAAACTCTGGACAAATGGGACAAGGAGGATCTATGATATTGATTTGAACTGGTCCTCACTTTGACTTGCATGACCCACACAACAGAGCCACTCCATCCCCAGCATCAATTCTGAAATCAGACAAATGAGACAATTATGCTGTATTGGGAAGTACACAGATGTGAACATTTTTTAAATTGTAATTTTCTCAAAATGTTAAAATAAAAATGTATTTAAATAAAAAAAAAATCTTAATCATACAGTACCAGACACAGACTAGATACAGTATTTATAGACCCTGGTTTATCGACCACTACCTTCAAGTGGTTAGAAACTGACAAAGCTTTTGGACATACACCCTTGGACGTTCAACTATAACCTTACCCTACTCCAGAAGACATCACTTTGTAAACCTTTTCATAACCCTCTTCACTGTCTTCTGTTACAATAGATCAGTAAAACCTTAGGAACTGTACCCGGACCCCACTCTGTGGGGACAGCCTGAAATTTTGCTCGGGCACTCCATCCTGTTTAGGAGCTCATCCCAGCACTGTGCACTGTGCAATGTGTGTAGTTAGCCACAGGGTGCTATAGAGTTTCAGCCCATGGTAAATTCCTTTGGTTCCCGAACACTAAAGACCCCACCAGGATATGCTCAACATGAAGGTCAAAGCCTGGCCCATACAAGAACCAGTGAAATTAAAAGGTAATCGTACATCACCGGACACAGAGCCATAGCAATTACTATGTGGGTTATAGTCCACCTTCAGGCGCTGGACACTGGCACACCCTAAACAGGAAGTTGCCTCCCCTCCCACTACTGGGAGTATCTCAGTTTTTTCTAAGGTGTTGGTCACGAGTAAAGATGTGCTGTGCTGAGCTCCATTGGAGCAATCCTTGCTGGGGCTAGCCATGCAGCCGGATCCATTCAAAGTGTCTTTTTGAACGGTACCCAGGCCTCGTGTCCGAAGAAACAAGGTTTTGCCTGTAAACGCTTCTCTTTTTAGAGAGCTGGACCCCTTGATCCAGTACTTTTGGTATTAAGGCCATAAAGTTTTACTGGCAGTGGTGCTATTACCGGTCCAGGATTGTGGGTTTCCCCGAGGGTCCCCAGCTCCTGAAGGTTTGTTAAAGGATCCCACCGTGATGGGTGAAGATTGGGTCTGTTGGTTTTACCACAGAAAACCCTGCTGCGGGAAAGGTAAGTGGAGTTTTCTAAGAAATTTTAGAATTTTCTTACGAATGTCTCCTTTAATTTAGTGAATGTTGTCATGTCTATGTGTCACCACTGGGGGCTGTATAGAGCACATACCTTCTCACGTTTCCTCACGTTTTGTCAGGAACAACAGCTTCCTTTCCTCCAGCCAGCAGCAGACCTCCGGTAAGTCTGGAGGAGTTTTCCTCCCCACCAGACGCCCCCCACCTGTGCTGTTTTATCCCCCTCTTCACGAGGAAGAAGTGCCAGGAGAAAAACAAAAGAAAATGAACGGCACACCGCCCTACTTGGCGGCTTCCAGGCTCCCTCTTCGCCATTTTCCCCCCACACTGTATGATCCCATAGGATCAGAGGCCCACACTCACGTGGAAAAGCTCTTTTTTTTTTTTTTTTTTAAGAAAAAGAGAGGAGGGAGGCCGTAGGCGATGGAGGGGAGTGGGGCTTAGCGCGGCGTTGGCATCCTCCAATGCCCAGTGTGGTTAAACACCATGGTTACTGCTGTAAGCTACGGAGGGACACAAGAGCAAGAAGGGCATGAAAGAGGTTTGGTGACACAGGCATTTTTTTTTGACACATTTACTATTGCATCAGGCTAAGCATTAATAGCGGTGGCAGTGGCTGACTATTGCTCAAGCAATGGATGCGATTTCTTCTGGTAGTACCTCTGCTTTGTGCATCGGGCTATGTTCAGAAGGGGGGGTTGAAACACCCCCAAAAAAGGAGCTAAAAGGGTCTCCCTCAAGCTCTGGAAAGCCTATTCTACAAATGGCATCCTGCCCTGAGAGGGGGTGGCTGGTCAGAGTGAGCATCGGGGCCATGAAATGTTTGCAACTGTTTTCAACACTACAGCCCCTATTCATTTTACTCTTTTTTCCTCAGCCATGGTAGGTTTAAAATAAAAATAAAAAGTTTAGCGACTTTAATCGCATCCCAGTGTGGTCAAGATGCGACAGGTTCTCTTCCATTTTCCTAGGGCCCTCAGACTGTGAAACTAGGGGCAAGAGAAGATTCATTCTCTCAGGCGACTGTGGTGAGGCTGATGACTCCTCTTCTGAGGTATCAAATGCGGGAGAGTCAGCTTTCACAATCTGTAAGATTGATGGTACAATTTCTTGCTGAATGATCCGCTCCACATTTACGTACCCTTAACTGAGTGTTTGGGTTCGCTAAAGCCTCCTCAAAGCTGTGCATGCTTTTTCCTGTCTATTCTTTGTTGGAAAAGTTTTTTGTATCTGGAGAATCACCCAGATAAGCATTATTTTTATTTTCCTTTCTAAAAAGTTCTCAGACTTTATCCTACGGTAAAGAATATTCACTAAGTAGAGTATACCAGCAATTAACGCTACTATATCTTTTGTGAGTAAGTTTGTTTGTCTGGCAGATAATACTCAAATACTTAGGGATCCAACTGATAAAAGGTTGGAATTCCTATTGGAAACCCCCCCCCCCCCCCAAAAAACAAACACTTTTTTCTCTGGCAGGTTGAGTGCCTCAACCTGCGCTGACAGTAATTGGTTAATCGTTGAGAGGCCAGTTTAAACAGGTGTTCAAGGTTATCCTGCTCGGTAGGTCCAGGAGGCAGCTTTATGTTTGCAATAGTTGCTATGAGAGATTCTATCCTTTAGGCCTTGCGCCCTTCGCTAAGCGTCATGAAAGAAGCTCCTGGCTAGTCTTCCTTTTTGCAGTGAAATAGCTTTCTGGGGATACTTTGAATAATATATCCAAAGAATTTCTAGTAAAAGAAAGATACCCCTTTTGCCATTTAAGTGAAGGAGTAAATGCATTTTTATTTCAAAGCTCCTTCTTTTGTGCCAGGGGCATCAGCCACTAGGCAGTCACGATGGCTTCCGCCATCAGGTTCAAAGGGTAATCCCTGGGACAAAAGAGGTCTTGGTGGAGGAAGCCTACAAGATACTGTAGCCTCCTCATGAGGCGGTGCCCCACTTGATCAATAAGGAGAATTCTTCTGCAGTTCTCAGGGATCTGGCAAAAGGAGTGTCAAGACAAATGGGGAACTTCAATAGGTACAAACTGGAGTACCAAGAGTTTCCGTCGCCTCGTTTCCTCAGATCATACGTTCCTAAATCTTTCTCTCAAGCATTGGACCATCTTTTGGCAAAAGGTGTTCATGGTGGCCCCCATGTAAGAGCAGAGGTTGGGGTTTGGATAAATCCAAATGGACATTCTGGATCTCAAACATCTAAAATTCATTTCTTGAATATAATCTCTCTTTTTTTTTTGCATGAAGTCAATTCAAGCTGTTATCTCCATCCTACAAGGCGGAGAACTTCTGGCGTCAATCCTTGCTCATTAAGTAATATCTACTTTCAAAGTGGGAAATCTTCATTTCAGTGCATAGCTCTGCTTTCCGATCTAGCTGCTGCACCTCAAGTACAAAGGTTCTGGCTCCTCTTCTAGCCAGATTGAGGGCCCAAGGTATAACGATTATGGTTTACCTAGGCGATCTGTTCTTCATATACCAGTCAGTTGCCCGCTTAGACCAAAGTATGGTCACCACAGATTACCTGGAATATCTAGGTCGTATTCTGAACCTAGGAGGAATCTTCTTTAAAACCATGAAGTAAATAGTTGGGTCTGATCATAGGTGCACCCAGATAGGGTATTCGTACCCCAGGCAAAGATCAGCGCCATAAAGGGACTGATTTAGGTAGTCCAAGCAAGACGAATTTCTCCTATTCAACTTTGCATGAGGTTGTTGGGAAAGATGGTGGCTTCATTCGAGGCCGTTCCTTATGCTCAGTTTCATTCTAGATTGCTGAAAAATAGTATCATATCGGCTTGAAACAAAGGGTTCAAGCACTACATTCCCAATGTGTCTGACTTCAAAGCCTACAGCCACATCACCCTGATAGCACCCAATCTCGTCTGATCTTGGAGGCTAAGCAGGTTTCGGCCTGGTTATTAGCCAGATGAAAGACCACCTGGAAATACCAGCTGCTGAAGGTTGGGTGCACCGGAGCCTCAGTTTATGGTTAACATCCAAAGTTCTCCAAAGGGGAAAATCCTTAATTTAGTTACCTGGGAAATAGTAACAACATATGCCAACCTTTTTTTGTTTAGGTTGGGGGACAGTCCTGAAGGAGGCAGCTGTCCAAGAGAAGTGGCCCAGATCAGAAATGGCCTTGCTCATTAACATTTTAGAAATTCAGGCAGAGCACTTGGTCCTGAGGGCCTGAACGTTCAGTTTAAGGTATTGTCCTGCCAGGATTCAATCAGTCTATGCCGCAGCAATGGCCTATATTAATCACCAAGGAGGTACAAGAAATTGTGCTGCCCAGAGAAAGGTGAATATTATCCTATCTTGAGCAGAAAGCAATGTACATTGCCTATCGGCAAGCTTCATTCTAGGAATAGAAAATTGGCAGGCGGACTACTCGAGTCGTTAGCAGTTGTTCCCGGGAGAATGGTTCCTTCACCCCAATATCTTCATGTCAATATATCAAGGATGGGGGATCCCAGATATAGATCTGTTTGAGTCCAGCTTCAACAAAGAAATTGACAACTTTGTGTCAGGAACAAAGGACCCGTATAGCATGCGGAACAGATGCTTTGCTATTTCAGTGGAATCGGTGATCACTGATTTGTGCATTCCCTCCTATTTTGCCTGTGTCCACGACTTCTTCACAGGATCAAGCAGGAAGGGAAGCCGTTGACTCTTGTGACCCCCAGCGGGGTCCAGGAAATCTTGGTATGCAGAGATCGTAGAGATGGCAATAGATGACCCATGGACCCTACCTTCACGGCCAGACCTTCTTTCGCAAGGTCCAGAGTTCCATCCTACTTTACAAACGCAAAATTTAACGGTTTGGCTATTGAGACCCACACTCTGAAGAAGCATGGGCTGTCAGGTTTGGTAGTTTTCTTCCTTGGTTAATGCAAGGGAGCCAGCCTCCATATTTATATATTATGGACTCTGGGAAACATATGTCTCCTGGTGTGTGACTTTTCTACAGATGGAGTGAGAAATAAAGCTGTCCTTGAGTGCTTTCTAAGGACAGGTCTCGGCCTTATCGGTATTATTTCAGTGACCATTTGCTTCGCATTCTTTGGTTCATAACATTATTCAGGGGATAATACAGCTTAATCTCCGGTTAGGTAATCCCTGAACCCTCGGGACTTGAATTTAGTTCTGTCGGCATTACAAAACAGCTTTTTTTTTTTGGGCTGATACAACATATTGCCTTGGTCCTTTTTTGACAAGGAAACTATTTTTTTCTGGTAACCATATCTGCTGCAAGAAGGGTATCAGTATTGGCTGCTCTTTCTTGTAAAGAGACATATTTTTATTGTTCACAAAGATAAGATAGTATTGCATCCTCATTCTAACATTTTACCAAAGGTAGTATCAGGTTTTTATCTAAACCAGGATATTGTTCTACCTTCATTTTTACAGAATCCTGTTCTTTGGAATAAAAATCACTACATTCCCTTGATGTTGTGAGAGCAGTCAATGTCTACTTAAAGGCGATTGCTCAGATTCTGAAAACTGATGTTTTTTGTTTGTGTTGCCTGAAGGTCCTAAAAGAGGACAGGCAGCAACAATCTACTATTTTTAAATGGATTTGAGAAGTAATCGTTCAAGCTTATGGTTTAAAGTGGTAGTAAAAATACTTCCGGCCGGATGCGATCGAGGCAGCACACGTTCCTCTGCAGCTCAGTTTCTTATGCCATTATCTGCTATATTGGAGTAACTGCTTCTTGCCACTGAGTATACAGACGGGTAGGGGACGGTGCCCTGACACTAACAAAGCCCTCCTCAGCCTCCAAGAAGGTGGCTAAGGAGCAAACGGACCCTCGACAGACCTTCTCCACAAAGGATGCTGCAAAAGGCTCCGCCCCGTCATCTTGTCTTCCCCGCTGAAGGAACAGCGCGCCAAAACTATGCGATGATGGCACAGGCACAAGGGGTAATGGAGATAGATCCAGTGGCGGATCTGGTTCTGGCGGTGGACATGGATGCAATCAGCAGGCCGATCCTTGAGGCCATTAATGCCAGTAAAGTGGAGCTGATGGGGTGCATAGACCACCTCTCGTCTGAGTGTACTCTGATCAGACACGACTTTGACAAGATCTGAGGTCCGCCTGGCTACAGTGGAGAGGTGGGTCTCGGATGTGGAGGATGCTTCTCACTCTCATGGTGCCCACCTATCTGAGCTCCGGGATCAGGTTCGGGCTTTACAGCGCAGAGCAGATGACGCTGAAGACCGGCAGAGGAGGAGTAATGTCCGGGTGGCGGGGCTGCCAGAGGGGGCTGAGGGTGACAAACCCACCCAGTTTGCAGAGCTCCTGTTTAAGCAACTGTTATCTCTATAAGATTTGCCCCCTACATTAGTGGTGGTGAGAGCGCATAGGATACCCACTGGCAAAAGACCCCTGGGTGCCTTTCCACGGCCTTTCCTGGTCGAATTCTTAAATTACTGGGCCCGGGACATGATTCTGACACAAGCCAGGAAACTTCAGGACCTGCGCCATGAAAATGCAAGGATAATACTCTTTCCGGATTTCTCGGCTGCAACACAGCACAAGCGACGATCCTTCAATGAGGTTCGCAGATGCCTGAGGGAGAAGGAAGTCAAATATAGCATGCTCTACCCTAGCAAGCTTGGGGTTCAAAACAAACGGACAGTGAAATTCTTCGAGAACCCGCAGGAAGCTTGTGAATGGATGGATAAAGAATTTTAACGGTCCTCCAGCCTGTCTAGGTCTACAAACCCACAACTGGGGACAGTTTTTTTTGTTTTCTCCCTTTTTTTGTCTTTATTTTTTCCTACTGATATGCCGTAAAATTTGCTCTCAATGTTTGAGCATTCTCAACTTGGAAAGCTATTAGTCACGTCTGTGTTGGAGGACATCATTTTTATAACAAAGATACTTTCGGTTACCTGTATTATGCTGTGCCGGGGGGCGAGAGAGGAGTGGAGGAGCTCCGGGTGGTGACCAACGGGTATAATCAAGACTTCTTCGTGACAAGGATTCATTGCTGATGGTATCCTGGGTCACGCACGCCAGTGAATCACTGAGGGGCTGCTCCTACCCCCGCACTGCAAAACTAAAATTCCTGCATACTCATTTTTATTTCTATTTTTTCTGTCTTAACTTTTCCTATACATACGGCTCTCTATCTTATACCATATGACTCCAGTATTCCCTGTTGGAGCACACGGAGACAGTATGGAATCACCTACTGCCGAACTTCCGGTTGCTGTGGCGGGATTTCACCACACGTTGTTTTGTTTTTTTGTTCAGGGATTAAGCTTTATGCTGGACTGGGGATGTTTTTTTCTGGTATATTGACAAGGGAGGGTTTTTCTCAAGTCACAGCTCAACCTATTGTATTAAATATGGGTATAGTTTTCACAGAAATTAGGATGTATAATGCTCTTGCTGGGGATAAGCCCCTGGAACAACTATCTTGCTCGAATATGATTGGTAGAAATGATAAGGATGGCGGATGACATTAAAATAGTGTCTTGGAATGTTCAAGGCCTTAACCATAAGTTTAAGAGGGCCTCGATATTCCAATACCTAAAACAGTTCAAGCCACATATCGTTTTCCTACACCAGATACACCTAGATGGCAGCAGGGTCCTCTCTTTGCGCAAACCATGGATTCAATGAGCCCTACGTTTAGCCTACTCCATGTTTTCTAGAGGGGTCTCTATTCTAATTAGTAAGACAATCCCTTGCACGATCCACCAGGTGTTCTCCGATCTGGGGGGCAGATATGTGGTGGTAGTATTGGACATATGTCATAGGAACATCGTGGTGGTAAATATATATGTGCCCCCCCCCCCTTTTCATGTGCAAATACTGTATGATTTATTAGCTAAGATAGCTCCATATGCCCATCTGCCTGTGATTTTGATGGGGGATTTCAATGCCGTCCTAGATGCGGCGCTGGACTCCTCCAACTTGAACAGAGGGGGTTCTGCTGAATTAATTGGCTGGGTGTCCATGGCAGATTTAAAAGAGCTATAGCACTGGAAGCACCTAACTGATAGATGTTTCTCCCATGTGTTGATGGCCCATAGATCCTTGGCCAGGATCGATTTAGTCTTCGGGAATGATCTTCTCCTACCATTTGTAAAGGATGTCTCATACTTGGCTGGGGGGCTGACTGACCATAACCCTCTTTCTCTCACCCTGACCTTGATGTTGGGAGCGAGAGGGGGGGAGGGAGACTCTTCCCTGGATGGCTACAGCATGAGCACATCTCTGACCAGCTGGAACAGTCAATAAAGATGTATTGGTCATCCAATGCTGATACAGCGGATCCTCCGGTGGTATGTGATGCCTTTAAGGTGGGTACTAGGGGGGAATGTATATCAGCTATTAAGACAGCTTGAGTACAGGATAATGAGGAGAGCAAGAGTGTGCAGCAGCGGGAGAGGAAGTGTCCGGAGGCTCATGCGGGATCCCCTACTGGGCCTCAAATGAGTCTCTGCTGGAGGGACGCTGTTCTTTGTCCCTACAATTTACAGGGCAGACGCGCTCTGAGATCACAAGGAGGGCTCATACAGTGTTTTTGTGGAGGGAGATAAGAATGGGAAGTTTTTGGCGATGCTGGTTGTAGATTATCACCCGATCACTAACATTTCGGTTATCAAGGATCGGGGGGGGGGGGGGGGACTTGGTTAGTGACCCCATACTTATTATGCAAGAGTTTGTCAGTTTCTATTCTTCCCTCTACTCCCCCATTCCGTCTTATGACCAATCAGCCTTAGACTCCCTCTTAGGTGATCTGCCGATGCGGAAGCTGTCAGGTGAGGACAGTAATATTTTAGATGCTAAAATCATGGTCAAAGAAATTCAGCAGGCGATCTTTGCTTTCCCTCCACATAAGGCCCCTGGACCGGATGGCCTTCTGCAGATTTTTATAAGGTAAATGTTGAGCTCTTGGCCCTGGGATTAATCTGCTTTTGGAATATTGCCACGAACATGACACATTGCCAGACTCCATGTTAGAAGCTCATATGGTTCTTTTATTAAAACCAGGAAAAGACCCAATGGAATGTGCATCCTATCGGCCTATAGCCCTGTTGAACATGGATCTAAAGATCTTAACCAAGGTACTGGCACTCAGACTAGCTACTGTTATCTCTTCTATAGTTAATATGGATCAAACTAGTTTTATGCCGGGCAAGTCAACTGACACAAATCTACGGAGACTCTTCATCCATTTAGAAATTCAGCCAGAGAATGTCAAAACTAGAATAGTAGTCTCCATAGATTTTGGGAAAGCCATGGACTGGCTATACCTGTTCAAGGTATTGAAGGTCATGGGGTTTGGGCCACGGTTCAGGAAATGAATATCCATGTTATATAGACCCCTGAGAGTAGCAGTTCAGCTAGGATCCTCTATTTCCAATTCCTAAGAGGTGGGAAGAGGAACTAGGCAGGGATGTCCACTATTCCTCTTCCTGTTTGCCCTCGCCCTGGAGCCCCTGGCGGTTGCACTTAGGTCATCGCGGACGATACAGTCTATCAGGATAGACACAATAGATGAGTCTCTGGCACTGTATGTCGGTGATATGTTACTATTTCTTAGTGAACTGGGAGTCTCCTTGAAAACAGCTTTAGGGATTATTGATCACCAAATTTTCGGGGCTAAAAGTAAACTGAAATAAATCTTCTATTCTACCCCTAGATACTGAAGATAAAGACAGGGCTGATCCAAGCTTACCGTTACAATGGGTCACGTCCTTCAAATATCTAGGCGTTAAGCTCACTGCAAATATACAGGATTACATGCCCCTAAATTTATTACCATTGCTAGCATTGCTAAAACAAAAGGTTCAGGCATGGACAAAACTGCCGCTGTCATTAATAGGTAGGATCAGTTTGCTGAAAATGAAATTCCTCCCAGTAATCCTCTACTTCCTGAGACATGCACTTGTATGGGTCCCACAATCATATTTTAAAAAGATTGATAGTATCATTTCATCTTTTCTATGGGCTCCCAAACCCCCAAGAATAGGCATTCAAATATTACGGGAACCAGGTGAGAAGTATTATCTAGTGGGTCAAATGGTTTTTACTTGTAGGTAGTTGCTGGCGGATGATGGGGATGTGGCCACGATGTTGAAGGCGGTTCATCTGGGGTCATATGAAAATCTCAGATTTGCTCTGTTTAGGGGCTCCAGGTCTGACCTACCTTTGACGACAACAATGAAGGCCACAATCAAGGCATGTCCTAGTTATGGGGGGGGGGTATCACCATCGCCTCTTCTGTGGATGAACCCAGCCCTTTCCCAGTTTTATAACCTGCCGGATCCTATGCTCTGGGCTGTAAAGGGAATGAAAACGCTGAGGGATATCAATTCATACCTGTTTAGGTTTCTACAGGTTCAACATGCCTTTCAGATGCAGTTTCGGGAGGTGAGGGTAGAGTCTCTGCCCTCAGCTCTTGAAATGTTGCTGTCAAGTGAGGGGCTAGTCAAGCCCCTCTTGGTATCCTATAAAGAATTTTTCAAGACAACTCCACTGGCGATCACCTGATGCGCAGAGAGAGGTGGGTGGCGGGGGTCCCTGATGCACAGGGGGAAGATTGGGATGACCTATGGACACAACCATTTAAACATCTAGTGTCAGCAAGGGATAGGTTGATCCAGTTTAAATTCTTGCACATGAGTTATTACACCCTGGCTAGGCTGGCTAAGTTCTTTCCTATGGCCTCAGCAGAGTGTTGGAGGTGCACTCACTCGCCTGCAGACGCTGATCACTTTTTCTGGCAATGCCCACATGTTCAGCGTTTCTGGTTGGATATAACCTCCTGTATATTGGAACTATTGTTGGTACCGATACCGATGACTGTAAGGGTTTGTCTATCGGGTCTTGTAGATGAGGTGGTGCCATCACGTGCTCTGCGGACTATGCTTAACATTCTGCTGTTCTATGGAAGGAGAGCTATTCTATTACATTGGAAAAAGCCGGGGGCACCAGATGTAACCTTTTGGAAGGGACTAGTGAACCCCATGTTGCCCTACTACAAAGCTACATACGAGGCTAGAGGTTGTATGAAAAAATTTGACAAGGTATGGCAAACATGGTATAAATCCAGTACTACAGCAGGATAGGGAAGAGTGTAACATGTGCTAATTATGTCCTGAGAAGACCATATTACCCAAAAAGATGGAGGAGTTACATTTTTTTTTAATTTTAATTTTAATTTTATTTTTTCTTGACTCTGGCAAACTAAGTAATGTATACTTTACATAAAAATTTTAACTTGGGAATTGTCCCTTGAAGTCGTGAGTATCTGCATCCCTGGGTTTAGCATTACCTGCTGGAAGTTGAAGGAGAATTGAAGGATCCTTATTGGATGAGCTGTGACTCGAGTTTGGGGAGGAGGGTTAGAGGGGGGAGGGGGGAGGGAGGGGTTTTTGTGTTAGATAGTTGGACTATGTTAGTTGAGATGGATTGGGATGGGTTTATTTCTGATTTAAAGTGAAATAAAACTAAAAACTTTTAAGCCAACTTGCTTGTGATGTGGTCTTCCAATCTAATAGCATGGATATTTAGGCTGTCCTTCAAATAGTGGCATTCAGTGTCAAAGGGGGTTTGAGGATGATTCAATGCAGCACATGTTCCACAGGGACCATATTTGGTAAAAATATGTCAATAATAATTTTCTATCTGGTTGTGATCTCTTCTATCCCCTTCATTTCCAAGATGCCATTAACCAGATTGGTTTGAGAATGAGGTTATTTTGATCTCTAGCTTAGTTAAATCTAGCCTCTGCCAGTATATGTGGCAAAATATTCCCATTAAATGTTTTATGATATTTTCCACTATTTTCTAATTCAGATTTTTTTGGTATTGTTAAAAAAAAAAATGGTGTAGTGTACCTTCCGACTTCTTTCAGCTCCAACAATTGGGATTGATGGGTCATAAGATAGTAGTTTAGCTAAAGTTCTAGAGCATTAGTAATTTTGTAATTTATTTTATTGTCTGAACAAGTATCGACTGAAAGCGTTGTCATAAATTGTTCCTGAAAAAGCTATTGCAAGGCCCCTTCAGACAAAATGCAAAGGGGACAGATGGATGACAGGAGACATGTCATGCCCTGGATGGGTATTGTAAAAAACTGTTTTTCCTGATGCCAACATGGCAGCATAGATATGATAAAGTTCCACCTTATATGCAGCCACAGGACCTGTTTAAATCTATAGCAACCTCCCCCATTCTCATTTTTGTCCTCAAGATCTACACCCGCAAGACTTTGTTTTTGCAATAAGTCCCTACCTGCCGACTGTGTTGGTGCCCATCTGGGTTCAGCCTCTCCCTGGTGCAGCCCCACATCTTAGGTTGCTAAATGCACCAACAAGGTTGGGAGCCCCTTCTGGTGGTATTTTGGGGCTGAAAAGTTTTCTATCTAGAGACGTCAGAACCTCATGTGGTGCACCTGAGTTAATGTTTGGTTGCTGGAGTCCATGCTGCATGTGTTTCTCTGCACATCTGAGCTGGTGTTTGGATGCTGCAGTTAATGATGCATGTGTTTCTCTGCATACCTGCTGGTGTGGTGGGGAGGGGAAGGAGGTGATTCAGGCACATATGATCTGTTTGCTTTCTCTGAGTCTCCTTTTTTACTTTCTGTGCAGTGCTGACATCCTTGCTCCAATAGCAACTAATCTGCCACATAGCCAAGACCGTCACGTGCTCAGGTAGGGACCATCAGTCTGGTAAGTAAGAAGAGGAAAAAGAGTGCCTTTCCATGGGTGTGGCCTTCATCTTCTGGTGCAACCTAGCCCACTCTTGCTTAAGGTCAAGCTAAAAGCTTCCAAGTCATGACAAGTGCGATGTTGACAGTGAATCATTCACCTTCACAGGTCTCCCCCAAGAGGCGCAACAAGTTACCCGTGAGTGTCAGCATTCCTCCTCCCCTGAGCGCTAACAGCGACAAAAGGGTAAGAAGTGCTGGGCCTGCGGTGTGGCGCTATTACCAGACTAACATGTCTGTGGATATTCTTGCTGAGACCTCTCTAAGGACAAAAGATGCTGTAAGTCATGGCCGTTCATGACCAAGTAGCTAGTGAGTCTCTAGCTGAGTTCTCCAGCCACTCATGCCAGCAAACTCCAGTGGCAACGTCAAGGATGCAGCCCTGCAGATAGTTACAAAGTTAGTAAGGTTGAATAAAGACACCAGTCCATACAGTTCAACCTGAAGGAGTGTCTACAATTGTCCCTATCCCTGTCTATTGCACACTCACATCGGTCCCTACCCTCAAGGAGTCCACAATCCAAGGTCCCCATTCATATACTAGGGCCAATTATATTCACATGCTAGTAGAATTGTACAGAGCAGCCCTGAACCTCCTCTTCTGGGGTCCCCCACCAGCATTCCTGGCTGCTTCTCTTCTCAGTGTGTCACCGTAGGAAGCCCCTTCCTATGATGGCAAACCTGAGCCTCCCTGCCTGTGTGTATAGACTTAAAAAAGGGGAAGGGGATAAGGGAAAGGACATGGACCTTTTGGCCAGTGTGTCAACCAGCCAGGCCAATGGTAGGAATTCCAACTCATCCAAAGTGAGAATGGAGTTCACCAATGAGGACCAACATGGGATTCAGAACGGTCAGGGTGAGAAAAGATATCCTCAAAAAAAGTACTTCTAATGCCGCGTACACACGGCCGGACTTTCCAGCAGAAAAGGTCAGACGGAATCACTCCGTCTGATATTCCAATTGTGTGTGTGCTTCATCTGACTTTTTTCTTCAAAAATTCAGATAGACCTAGAAATAGAACATGCTTTAAATCTTTCAGACGGAATACATTTCTGTCGGGGAAAACCGTTCTTCTGTATACTGGTCTAACGGACCAAATACGACGCAAGGGCATCTATTGGCTACTGGTTATTGAACTTCCTTTTCTAATCCCATTGTACGTCATCATGTTAGAAACGAACAGACTTTGGTGTGATCGTGTGTGGGCAAGTCCGTTCGGTCGGAACTCCGTCGGGAAGACCGCCTGAGTTTATTCTGACGGAAAGCCGGTCATGTGTACGCGGCATTAGATAAGCCCCATACACAGTATCAGATTTGCTGCTGATTTTTGTCTTCAGAGTTACCAAAACCATGTAGTGCAAGGGCCTGCCTGATTGCATACACATTGAAACTCCTAAGGTCTGACCTCATATTATATGGTTTTGGTAAATCTGAAGACAAAAATCAGCAGAAAATCTGATAATGTGTATGGAGCTTTATTGAACATTTGTGAACATTCACAAAAGATGCCAAAAAAGTTTAAAACAACTTTCTAAAAACATACTACCAGGATACCAGCCATGCCACTTCCATCCATACAAAACACTAAACAGGTAAAAATTACGCATGAAAATGGGGTCTAGAGTGCTCCTGAGAAACCTACGGGGCACTTGCAGCTACATGCTATGTGCCAACATTTAGGACATCCAGGCCCACTGTATACCCTGTGTCTCCAGTAATGGTAAAAGCTGCTGCTGTCTGCACTAAACCAAAAAAGGGCAGCAACAAAAGGGCACAAAACCAAAAGGGTGGGGATTCAATGTCAAAAGGTATGGCATAGGGATGACTGATGCAAATGGTGATGGGGAAATTCAAGTGTGGTCACTGGGTATCAAAGTGCAACTCCAGGTTATTCCCATAGATTCATGACAGTCAGTGATCTCATCACTGCTAGTGTCACCCTAGTCTGCGGGGAGGCCCTCACTAAGATGCTCAGGGCACCAACAATATGCCTCTTCAGCAAGGAGGTAGGACTCACATGGGCATGGTTGGATAAATGGGAGAGCATGGGGTGCTACACAAACGCGTTTCACCCACCCAGCACATGGGTTTCATCAGGGTGGGGTGACACCAAATTCCCTGCCTCTTATAAAGGCTTAGAAATGACCCCCCAGGGGGTATCCTATGACATCACTTCTTGACCTTCATTGGGGTTCTAGCTGATGTCTTGGCTTTATAATGGTGCATGCTGCTATCTTGTGGCCAATTTTAAGATCCCTTTGGCTCAATGAATTGCACATCAAATATCTACCATTTAACAAACATACAGCTTGAATATATACATCTGACACAGATTGTGTATACAGAGCAGCTACATTTGCTTGATCACTGGAGAGGAACACTTTTGAGGGAAGTATGAATTACTACAAAGAGAAGAAGATGATAAATAGTGGAGAGGGGTAAATACATCATTGTTTGTTACCCATAGGGAGATGATGACCTAGCAATGATATGGTGTGTCACATCTAGCATTGTTCCCACCTTATCCATACTATCTAGGTTTTCCTAACCCCCTGTACATTTAATTCAGTGTTAAACTCCTTCAGAGCAAGACATCATAAACGAAAAATACTCTCCTCTTTTTGGAGTAATAGAATGTTGTAGTCCCCTCTTCTGCTCGATAATTTTCGAACGCATAAGGTATGGATAGGAGAACATGTAGACCCCTTTCACACCAGGGCGTTTTTCAGGCGCTATAGCGTTAGAAATAGCGCCTGAAAAACGCCCTAAAGAAGCTGCACCATTGTCTGTAGTGTGAAAGCCCTGAGGGCTTTCACACTACAGCGGTGCTCTGGCAGGACGTCAGAAAAAAGTCCTGCCAGCAGCTTCTTTGGAGCGGTGAAGGAGCGGTGTGTTTACCGCTCCTCCACCGCTGCTGCCCATTGAAATCAATGGGGCAGCGCTGTAATGCCGCCGGCAAAACGCCGCTATTGCGGCGTATTGCCAGCGGTTTTAACCCTTTCACGGCCGCTAGCGGGGGGGTAAAAGCGCCCCGCTAGCGGCCAAAATGCGCAAATCCGGCGGTAAAACGCCGCTAAACATAGCAGCGTTTTACCGCCGCCGCTATCAGCGGTGTGGTGTGAAAGCAGTCGTATTGTTTGATATGTTTTTAATACCAGTCATCCATCTTCCACTCTAATCTTGAGATCCAAGAAGGAAATTTGGTGTTGATCATGACTGAACGTTAAACGAATATTCCTATTGTTTCGATTTAATTAAGCCATGAACACTTCCAGACTGTTGTCAGATCCCTGCCATACTACCAGTACATTGTCGATGTACCTTAACCACAACATAGCGTGGCCAAGGTACATATAAGAACAGTACACCCTCTTCCTCCCAGTGCCCCAGATAAAGACAGGCATACGCAGGTGCCCATGGGGCACCCATGGACGTGCCCTTGATTTATCTGTAGTGAGTTCCCAAAAATTGGAAGCAGTTATTGGAGAGTGCAAACAATAACTGATCTAGTAAAAATTCATTCCGACTTCCCAAATGAGGGAAACTTTTGTCAAGGAAGTATAATGTTGCAGCCAGGCCCCACTCATGGGATATAGAAGTATATAGTGACTCAACATTTATCCCCATGAGGTGGGCCCCAGGAGGTACCTCAATCCCCTGAATTTTGGCCAACATGTCTCTTGTATCCTGAATGTAAGAGGTCAATTCCACAACCGTTACTTTTAGAAGTGCATCAATGTGCTTTCCAATGTGCTCCAGGGGCCCTTTACTTGTAGAAATAATGGGCCTCCCTCGTGGGTTGTCCAAGGATTTATGCACTTTGGGTAGAATGTAGATGATAGGAGTGTTATAATCCGCTACTTTAAGATATTAATACTCTTTCTTGGTCAGAACAGAAGGCTGGCTTCAAAGGCAAAAAATAGTTTGTAGTTTAAGTATTGCAGGGAATGGGTTGGTAATCAGTTTTTCATAATTGAGGCAATCTCTGTAAGGTGAAATTTGATAAATTGATGATGGTATATTGATCTTCATTGAGCTAAGGTCTCTCCAATGAGTCATTGTCTATCTCCAGTAAGTCCCTGTCTACTTTGTCTTCTGGCTGCGTGTATTTGTCCTGGCCACTTCTTCTCTGTTCGGTCCTCTCTTGTGTGTTTCTCTCTCTCCTCCTCCACTTCTTCTATCTGGGTTTTTTAGGATTCCTTTTGATTGAGTAGTCACCATTGAGTGCCCGTTCACACAGGGGCGACGCGACTTGCAGCGCGACTCACAGACGCGACCTGCACACAACTAAAGCGGCGACTTGCTAAATGACTTCTGTATAGAAGTCAATGCAAGTCGCCTGAAGTCACCCCAAAAATAGTACAGGAACCTTTTTCTAAGTCGGAGCGACTTGAGTCACTCCTATTAAAACGGTTCCATAGTACAGAACGGAGCACGACTTGTCAGGCGGCTAAGTCGCCTGACAAGTTGCGGTAGTGTGAACGGGCACTGAAGGTGACTGTGCTTCTTCTAAAAAAAAAAAACAACTGTCCTGTCAGGATCCTCTTTATTTTCCAGACAATCAGTTTCCTCTGGTGCCAGAGCGTGATTGGTTCTGTCCTCTTCTCGAGCCAATTCTGCCTCTAGTTTTGGTCAGATCAAAGATTTCATCTTTGGCCCAATCCTCCAGGTCTTTTTAAAATTTTGCCTGTTTCGTCTGTCTGAGGTTTCTTTGGACTTTACTTACCTCTTTTTTAAGAATTTCATTATGTATTTCAACTTCAGCTTTCTCCTTATATGGTTCCAGCTACTGTAGACTCTCATCTATCTGTATTTGCAACTCAGAGGATTTCATTTTTTCTTCCTCCACAATCAACTTCATAAAGGCTCCACCATGACTGATATATTCTCGTTTCCATTTAGATAAAAACCTTTTGTTATGGAGATGCTCTGCAGGGATCACCCTTCGCATAGACCAAGGGGAATTACGCCTTTATCAATATAGAACTCTAGGGACAGTATGTCCCAGTTTCTATTCAACTGCTTTATAGTTAAAGCGGGAGTTCTGCCGTTTTTTTTTTGGGAATCAGGAAGTGGAGCCTTGCGGCTTAATTTCCCGGTTCCCTACTGCGCATGCGTGAGTCACACTGCGCAATAAGGATGGTCCCCGCTGTCTCTGGGATCCGTGTGTTTCCCAGCAGACAGCGGGGGACCTGCGGAAAGGGGCGTATTTTCTGCAGATATCTATGCCGGAAGTGGGTGCAGATACCTGTACTGTACAGGTACCTGCACCCCCCTCCCCCCTGAAAGATGCCAATTGTGGCGCCGGAGGGGGGGAGGGTTCCAATGAGCGGAAGCTCCACTTTAGGGTGGAGCTCCGCTTTAATTTCTTGTGTTGCTTAAGCAGCTCCCTTATAGAGTCCTTATCCATAGGTGTACCCTCACCGGGTCTTGCCATAAAGGTCTGCATAATCTCCTCCTGAAGATCCTCTCCAATGACAAAAGCCATAGATGCTTAACTTTATCAAAATATATAGTAAAAGACATCTTGGACCTTTGGATTAGAGTGGAAGATGGACGACTGGTATCAAAAACATATTGAAAGATCACAGCAGCCAACACGCTGTTGGAGGCAACCAGCCATCATCCTAGATCTCTAATCAAGGGGATACCAACTAGACAGTTTTTAAGAATCTGTTGAAACTGCATTTTAGAGTCAGACTATCAAACTGAAGCCACTCAACTCTACAGACGTTTTAGAGAGAGAAAATATCTGCAATGCCTGAAAAATTCAAAAAGAAAAGCATTGCAGAAAAAACACAAAGAACTCCTGACATTAAAGGATAGACAAACCCCTACACAGACCTCATCAGATCCGGTGAGGATTTTCACCCCTTTCGGTACACAATGGAAGGAGTTCCAAGCCATTTTGGAAAAACACTGGCACATTTTGACACAATCTCTTTAAATAGTGGCCATATTGGGATCTAGACCCTCTCTGGTTGTGTAAAGAGACAGGAATTTATCTCATTGTATCTCATTGTATTTATCTCAAGTTCACTGGTGAACTTGGAGTTTATCAAAACACCTCCATGTACCTGGCTCACTGATCTGCCAACCCTAAAGGGAATGTATCCATGTGGAAGATGCCACATATGTCAATTTGTAGACACGACAGATACTTTCTCCGATGTGAGCCAGAAAAACATCTATTGGATCAGACGCTTTATTAACTGCAACACATCTCAGGTCCTGTACATGATTATTATTATTTTAAGGATTTATATAGTGCCAACAGGTTGCACAGCACTTTACAACATGGGGGCAGACAGTACAGTTATAATACAATTCAATACAGGAGAGATCAGAGGGCCCTGCTTGTTAGAGCTTACAATCCAGAAGGGAGGGTCAAGTGGAACAAGTGTAATAGCTGTGGTGGGATGATCAGATGGAGAAAATTAAAATACAGTTGTCAGGTGTGGGTAGGATTGGCTTCTCTGAAGAGGAGGGTTTTCAGGGATTGTTCAAAGGCTAATAGAGTAGGGGATAATCGGACAGATTGGGGTAAGGCGTTCCATAGTATTGGAGAGGCTCTGGAAAAGTCCTGGAGGGGAGCATGGGAGGAGGTGATGAGGAAGCTAGAGAGCAGGAGGTCTTGAGAAGAACGAAGAATGATTAGATTGGTATTTTGAGACTTGGTCAGTGATGTAGCTGGGGGCAGAGTTGTGGATGGCTTTGCAAGTAGTTGTTAGTATTTTGAATTTAATTTGTTGGGTGAGCGGAAGCATGTGGAGGGATTGCCGGAAAGGAGTAGCAGACACAGAGCGATTGGTAAGGTGGATGAGTCTGGCAGCAGCATTTATGATAGATTGAAGGGGGTAGACTATGTAGAGGTAAGACGATGAGGAGGGCAGTAGTTGAGGCAAGAGATGACCAGGGAGTGAATTAAGAGCTATGTTGTGTCATTAGTTAGAAAGGGGTGTATTTTTGGAGATGATGTGGATGTTGAGTCCAGGACTCTACCTAGGACCTTGGAATGCAGGGATGGGCTTATGGTTGTGCAATAGATTTTGACAGACAGATCAGGGGAAGAGACACGTGGAGGGGGAATGATAAGTTTGGTTTTGGATAGATTAACCACTTCCCGACCAGCGCACGATGATGTACGTCGACAGAATAGCACGGGCAGGTATATTGGCGTACATGTACGTCCAATCTTCAATGCCGCCCTGTCATCGGGACCCCCGTGAGTCCGGTCGCGGGACCCGCGGACTCGATCGCCGCGGGCATACCCGCGTTCGTCTCACAGGGCGGCTGAATGGAGGAAATGCCGTGTAAACAGCATTTCTCCATTCTGCCTAGCAACTAGTGACGCTGATCTCTGCTCCATGTGATTGGAGCAGAGATCAGTGTTCACTAAATGAAAGCCCAACCCCCCCACAGTTAGTAACACACCCCTAGGAACACTTAACCCCTACACTGCCACCCACTGGTTAACCCTTTCACTGCCTGTGTCATTTACACAGGAATCACTGCATTTATATAGCAGTGATTACTGTATGAATGACAATGGTCCCAAAAATGTGTCAAAAATGTCCGATGTGTCCCCCATAATGTCGCAGTCACAATAAAAATCGCTGATCGCCGCCATTACTAGTAAAAAAAAAATAATAAAAAATTATTAATAAAAATGCTATAAAACTATCCCTATTTTGTAAATGCTATAACTTTTGCGCAAACCAATCAATAATCGCTTATTGCGATTTTTTTTACCAAAAATATGTAGAAGAATACGTATCGGCCTAAACTGAGGGAAAAAATGTTTTTTTATATATTTTTGGGGGATATTTATTATAACAAAAAGTAAAAAATAATGTGTTTTTTTTCAAAATTGTCGCTCTATTTTTGTTTATAGCGCAAAAAATAAAAACCGCCGGGGTGATCAAATACCACCAAAAGAAAGCTCTATTTGTGGGAAAAAAAGGACGTCAATTTTGTTTGGGAGCCACGTCGACCAGCAAAATGGTCCGGTCTGAAAGTGGTTAAGTTTGAGGAAGTGGTGTGACATGCAGACTGATATATCTGATAGTAAATGAATGATACATGAGGAGACTGAAGGAGTGAACTGAGGGGTAGAGGTGGTATTGGAAGCCATGGGAGGCTATTAGCTAATCTCCTAGAATATAATGCCCCTGCCATAATGCTGTATGTGAGTAAAACAAAACGCCTGTTAAAGGTACAGATAGGAGTACATCTATCGAGTATCCAAACGCCAGATGATGAGAGCCTGTGGCTAAACATTTAGCATAATATCATCAGAGGTGCCCGGATGGATTAAAGGTAAAGGCTTCTATGCATTCAAATTATCAAGCAAAAGAGGGGTCTACAACACTGTATTACTCCAAAAAGAGGAGTGTATTTTTCGTTTTCCATCTTGCTCTGAAGGGGTTAAACACGGAATTAAATTGACAGGTTTTGCTAACCCCCCAGATACTATGGATAGGGTGGGAACAATGCTAGATGTGACACACCATATCATTGTTGGGTCGTGATCTCCCTATGGTGAACAAACAATTATGTATTTACCCCTCTCCACTATTTATCATCTTCTCCTTCTCTTTGTAGTACTCCATACTCCCCTCAAGTGTTCCTCTCCAGTGATCAAGCAAATGTATCTGCTCTCTATACACAATCTGTGCCTGATGAATATATTCAAACTGTATGTGTGTTCATTGGAGATATGTGATGTGTAACTCACTGTGCCAATGTGATCTCAAATTTGGCCACAAGATGTCAGTATACAGTATTACCAAGCCAGATGTACTTATTCAAGCTGTATGTTTGCTTAATGGTAGATATTTGATGTGCAATTCATTGTGACAAAAATTGGCAACAAGATGGCAGTATGCACCATTATTAAGCCAAGACACCAGCCAGAACCCCAGTGAGGGTTAAGACTGTAAGCAAAATGGGCAGGAAGTGAACTCACAGGATATCCCCTGAGGGGGGTCATTTCTAAGCCTTTATAAGAGGCAGGGAATTTGGTGTCACCCCACCCTGATGAAACCCATGTGCTAGGTGGGGGAAATGCATTGGTGTAGTGCCCCACGCACCCCCGTTTATTTAACCATGCCCAGGCGATCTACCATCTGATCACCCAAATCCAATAACGACAAACAGGAAGTGAAAATCCCAGAGATGGATGTACACTAAGCTTGCAACAGGGGAACCCAAGTGACTGGCAGCACCAACATAAGTGGGGTTGCAGGTGGAAGGCTTCCCCCCACCACAGAAGATGGTGGACAACTACATGTGAGTCCTACCTCTTCGCTGAAGAGGCATATTGTCTGTGCCCTGTGGATCTTAGTGAGGGACTCCCTGCAGACTGGGGTGACACTAGCAGTGATGTGATCACCAATTGTGTCATAAATCTATGTGAATAGCCTGAAGTTGCACTTTGATACCCAGTGACCACACTTGAATTGCCCCATCACCATTTGCATCATTCATCCCTATGCTGTACCTCTTGAAATTGAATCCCCTCTATTTCGGTTTTGAGCCCCATATGTTTCTGCCCTTTGTTGGGTCCATGCAAGCAGCAGTGGCTTTGAATTGGTGAATACCACAGGAACGTAGAACTTGGATATAACATCCATGCTGTATCTGTATGCTGGTCCCCCATGGACTCCCTCCTTTGCACTTAATAGTGATGACACAAGGCATAAGTGGGCCTGGATGTCCTCAAGGTAGGCACGCAGTATTCAGTTGCAAGTGCCCCATTGGTTTCCCAGAAGCCCTTCAGACCCATTTGTAGGTGTCATCTGTTAAGTTTTTACACTGTCAGCATAAGATGTACATGATTGCAGGTTTGGTTGATTTTACCAATACTTGAGACACAGGGTATACAGCGGGCCTGGATGTCCTAAAGGGAGGCACATAGCATGTAGCATAAGTGCCCAATAGGTTTCCCAGGGCCCCTCTAAACCCCCTTTTCACATGTCATCTTTACTAACCTGTTTAGTGTCTTGTATGAATGACGTTGTCATTTGAAACATTTTTTCCATCTTTTGTGAATGTTTACAAATTGTTAATTTGTGTGCCAATTTTCAATAAAGCTTATCTTAGGAGTACTCCGCTGTGTGTTCTCACCTCTCTTCTTGAGGGTATGGACCACCTTTTTTGAGGATATCTTTCCTCACTCTCTGCCTGTTCTGTGTGTGTATAGACACAGACAACGCAGATCTGCCTCACCCCCCACTCCCCCCACTCCATCTCACAGGATTTGACTGACAGAATCTGGAGCCAATGGCATCTGCTGCTCTTAGCCAAGCCTATGTGAGGGGGAAGAGGGAAGAGAGCAGCTACAGACACTGCACTGGATCGAGTGAGGACACAGGTAAAGGGGGATAAGGGAGCTGCTATCTAAACATATTGCAAAGAATGCATTAAGGTAAAAAATGTTTAAACTTTAGAGCCACTGTAAATTTCTAATAATTTTTCAGTTATTTATAACCTACTAATAATCTGAACAAAATCAAAGTTTGAAAATGTATTTTTGTGAAGATACCACACATTTACTTCCTTGAATTCTATGACATGTATTTACTATGCCCTGTGAGTAGGCACTGCTGTGTTGCCCATTTCACAGAGCCTGCCCTCTGAACTACAGAGGTGTTGAGAGGAGGAGTTTGAAGAAGCGTAGTCAGTACAGGAGTCACTGCTTGTAGGAAGCAAGGAACCATGTGATATGTGGACCTTAGAAATTGAAAGTCGGGGCGTGGTCTGTGAAGATGCGTCTTGTGTGAGCTCCTGGCCTCCCCCTGCCAATAGCTATGGGCACAGAGGAACTGGCAGAGACAATCACTGTCATCTTCCACAAGGTACTGGACTTCCCCTATCTGGAGACTCCTTCAATAGGGCGATTCTGGATTAACCCAGGTACCTACCCAATCCACCTGAAGAGACGCTGAAGGGCTTGGTTCCCTAATGTTTTTTTCCTGCTTCATAAGCCATAGAGTTGTTATGACTACTGCAGGGGTACCAAATCTAAGTTGGGATATAATGGTTCCCATGGGTACAACGCCCCTCTGCTATATGAAGGACTATGTGCCTTAATGTTTGACATTATATGTGCCTTTACCGATGTATATTTATGGGTTCATGCTGTAGGTGCCTGAAGGGGTCGGCATTACCAAGAGTTTAGACTGCATACCCCTCGTCCCTAGAGAGAGGGTTCATTATTCCCTACGGGCACTGGGATAGGCCTTGACTGATCTGGGCAAACCTTGGACATGCCATACTATGGCCTGCTCCCTGGCCTGTCTGGTTGTAAGGTGGGAGGAGAATACTACGGGTTATGGAGAATGCCCTCTATATTTATACGTGAGCTGTTCTTTCATTACAGGAGTGCTCCCGCCCCTCCCAGGATACCATGCCACTCCCCAGAATTGATGATGGCTCCGCACTCTTCCGACTGGCTGGGACGATCTCCGGGGGAGCGATTTCCCAATATCTAGCTCACTACACTGTACTCTAATAGATATGTAGAACTAGGGTGTTATGAGAGCAGCTCTTGATTAATCCATTACCTAACATTGCCCTGAAGTATATACAGCCAGACCCTCCTCCTAGGTTAGGAGAGTCAGCGAGAACTAACTGATACCAGCCACAAACTAGCCATTAGTCTGCATTTAGAACCAGGAAACCCCCCCTCCCTCTGCTAGGATGGGTCCGACCTTTTCTGCCCTGAGAAGTCTCATGTGCTTCAAGACCTAAATTTTCATCATCTTTATGGTGGATCCATACATTGCTCAGGTTATGACCCCAGGTTGTGCCTTCTAACAGGGACTTCTCTATGTTTAACTATCTACTTTCCAGTACTTTTCTGCCTTATACCTTCCATCTTTACACTCTCCTGTCTTCTCCCTATCCCCCTTCCTTCCCCACCCTCGTCTACCCCTCCCGCATACCCTATCCCCCCTCCCCCTTGAACATGGATCTTGTCAGAGTACTCTCTCTAAATGCTAATGGACTTAATGTCCCTGAGAAAAGACTGATGTTATTACAGGATTTGCAATGCCTTAACCTCCCTGGCGGTATGATTCACTCTGGAATTAGGTGCTGAAAGCGGTACAATTATTTTGCATGGAAATCTGGCGTTTTATTTTGTAGTCCTGTAATTCTTAGGAATAACACTCTTAAATCTCTTCAAACCAGAGTCTAGCAGATAAAGTTTATAATATAATAAAGAAAAAGAAAAATTATTCAATAATGTAATCAAATCCTAAAACACTGAAAAAGGGACACGTTTTGGTTGGTATGGACAATCTCCAAATTTCAGGCAGAAAAAACAGTATTTATAACATAAAAGTGCATGCAGGGCACTGCACAGACCACTAGGGACAAAGGGGGTGTGTATTTTTTAATACAGCACTGTAATCTGTAAGATTACAGTGCTGTGTGAGTTTTGTGTCTTTTTACTTTTTGAATTTGCCGCCGTTCTCCGCTCCCGTGCGCCGTATCGCAGCAGGGAACGGAGCTCGGCGGCATTCGGCACTGTGAATCGAGCGGAGGACAGCTCGATCACACAGCGCGGGGCACATCGCTGGATCCAGGGGACAAGGTAAGTAAGTCTCCTTGTGTCCTCCCCTGCATCGAGCGAAGCGATCCCGAGTCTGGCTCTGGGTTACCGCTTCTATCAGTAAATTCCCAACCCGAGCCAGACTCGGGATTACCGCCAGGGAGGTTAAAGTGGATATTGTTTTCATTCAGGAAACCCACTTCAGAGAGGAAAAACTACCATTAATCAAGTACAGGTTCTTCCCTATGACATTCCATTCTACCAACTAGCTAGCTAAGTCACGGGGAGTCTATTCTTATATCAGGAAAAGTGCCCTGGACTTGTCTGAACACCATTACAGATCCAAATGGATGTTTGCTGTACCTAAAGGGCGTGATTGGCGACGGTGACATTGGCAAATTTCTATGTCCCTAACAGTCAACAGGACCTCTTCATCTGCAGAAGCCTTGAAAAACTCCTCGAGTTTGATGAAGGCCAACTGATCCTCGGAGGTGACTTTAATGTCCCCTTGATTCCCTCCGAGGATACATCTTCAGGGTCCTCCACGGTTTCTCCTGGCTCCCACAAACGTATTGTACAATCCTTTGATAGAGCCCAATTGTTGAATGTTTATGGCGTCTTCTGCACTCAGGCAAAAAGGATTCCACATTTTACTCTCCGCCCCATAAAATATACTCACGTATAGACTACTTTCTATTTACACAATCAATTGCACATGGTACGGGACTCCTATAGGCACCATTACGTGGTCAGACCATGCCCCTGTGATCTTGTCCTATGCACTCACAGATGCCCTCACGTCAAAGAATAGGAGATGGAGGCTGAATGAAAGCCTCTTACAGGATAAGGAGGTGCTGACAGATGTCACTAAAGAACTTGATTTCCACTTCTAAATGAATGACAATTAAGACTGTGATCCTGGGACCATCTGGGAAGCCCATAAAGTGGTCATACGCGAAATGCTTATTAAACATGGTTCTCGGATCAAAAAGCAATGTATGATACAATTGACCTCTCTTACGGGACTTACAGGCCCAAGAATCCCATTACAAACACAGCTTGTCACTACCTTTGGAGAAAGAACTTATTCTCTACTCTACGCAAACAAATTACTGATCTATTACACTTCAAAGCTAACACGGCACTACAAATCTGCCAGAAAATGTCATGCAAATCGACAAATAAATGTGGTAGACTACTGGCCAGGTCCCTCCGAGAACAGAAATGAGCAACTTACATACCGTACGTCACATCTCCTGCCGGACAAATAGTCACTCTGCCCAAACACATTGCACAAGAATTTAAGGTATTCTATGACTCCCTTTAAAGCCTACTACTGTGGCTGAGACACTGGCCCTATCACATTAGATGAACTCCAAAGGGCCATAGGGGCAACTAAACCAGGGAGAGTGGTGAGACCAGATGGCCTCACAATACAGCACTATAAAACCCTACTACTGTCTCTTTGTCATTTTATGGTCAAAATGTTTAACGTACTGGGGTCAGGAATGTCTCTTTCTAAGGAAACCCTACAAGCCCATATATCAGTGATCCCTATAGAGGGCAAATATCCCACACAAATTGTGGGAGTTATAGACCAATATCCTTACTCATCAACCTCAAATTGTTTACCAAAATTTTAGCGACCGGACTCCAGCAGCATCTACTACATTTAGTTCACGTAGACCAGGTAGGCCTCGTACCATCTCAAAAAGCCAGAGACAATACAGTCAAAGTCCTCAATCTGCTACATGTAGCCAATACCACCCACACTCAGTGTATATTTTCTGGGAACTGATGCTGAAAAGGCCTTTGCCAGGTAAACTGCCAATTTTATGTTTTTGGTTTTAAGATATGCAGGGTTAGGACACACCATACTTAATTGGATCTCAACAATCTACTCTAACCCCACTGCTCAGGTCAGAGCTAATGGTGTTTTATCTGAACCCTTCCTGATCACCAACAGGAAAAGACAGGGTTGGTCCCTGTCACCCCCCCCCCCCTTTTGCCCTGTCATTAGAGCCTTTCTTATGCAAAATACGTCTATACCCAGATATCACAAGTATTGACATTAGAGGCACTCAACAGAAAGCATTGGCATATGCAGATGACATGCTGTTTTCTCTTACAAATCTTTTAATCTCGCTGCCAAACCTCCTTCACAATTTTGAGATTTATGGTGCATCAAATTTGAATGATGATGTTTGATGTGGATGTTTGATCTAGGAAGATTCACCCCCCCCTAAATTCTCACAATTATTTGACCTGAATTTCCCCTCACTTCTGAAAAAAGTCAGAGCGCTCCTAAACACATAGCATGCTGGACTGCATTTGTGGTTTGGCCACTGCAATGTACTTAAAATGAGTATCCTTCCCAACTTCCTATACCTGCTCTAAGCTCTATCACATTTCATCCCCTCTAGTTACTTCAAACAGACACAATCATAATTTACTGACTTCATATGAGCCTGCAAACATCCACACCTACATAGAGGAAAACTTTCACTACCCAAACAACATGGGGCTGGCAGTGCCAGACATATGTAAATACTACCAAGCAATACACTTGGGTAGACTCATTGACTGGTGTCGACATCAACACACCAAGCTGTGGCTCCAATTGGAACAAGCCCAAAGTGACATACCTCTTCGCTACCAATCGCTATCAAGAAATACCAAATATCACCCCCTTATTGGCCTCACTACAAGCCTTCGCTTGCATCTTTTAGCCCAAGCACCCAATGTTTAACCCCTTCCCAGCCAGTGTTATTAGTACAGTGACCGTGCATATTTTTAGCACTGATTACTGTATTAGTGTCACTAGTCCCCAAAAAATATCAAAAGTGTCAGTGTCTTGACTGTCCCTTGCAATATCACATTGCCACTATAAGTTGCTGATAGCCACCATTAACAGTAAAAAAAAAAAGAAAATCCCATAGTTTGTAGATGCTATAACTTTTGCGCAAACCAATCATTATACCCTGCCCCAGTCTGTCCGCTCAGCCCCTGCCCACCTTTAAGAGTTCCCTGAAAACTCATTTATTCAGGGAAGCCTATCCCACACCCACCTAACTGTCCCCGAGCCGCCCCCATCAAATCATTCTCTGCAGCTATTACCTTTTGTACCACCAGCCCCTCCCTTTAGAATGTAAGCTCTATGAGCAGGGCCCTCCTGTACCTTTTGTATTGTACTGTAATTGTGTTGTCTCCCCTATACATTGTAAATCGCTGCGTAAACTGTTGGCGCTATATAAATCGTTAATAATAATAATAATAATAATAATAATATACGCTTATTGGGATTTTATACATATTGGCCTAAATTGATGTGGATGTTTGATCTATTAAGATTCACCCCCCCTAAATTCTCACAATTATTTGACCTGAATTTCCCCTCACTTCTGAAAAAAGTCAGAGCGCTCCTAAACACATGGCATGCTGGACTGCATTTGTGGTTTGGCCACTGCAATATACTTAAAATGAGTATCCTTCCCAATTTCCTATACCTGCTCTAAGCTCTATCACATTTTATCCCCTCTAGTTACTCCAAACAGACGCAATCATAATTTACTGACTTCATATGAGCCTGCAAACATCCACACCTACATAGAGGACAACTTTCACTACCCAAACAACACGGGGGCTGGCAGTGCCAGACATACCTAAATACTACCAAGCAATACACGTGGGTAGACTCATTGACTGGTGTCGACATCAACACACCAAGCTGTGGCTCCAATTGGAACAAGCCCAAAGTGACATACCTCTTCGCTACCAATCGCTGTCAAGAAATACGAAATGTCATCCCCTCATTGGCCCCACTACAAGACTTCGCTTGCATCTTTTAGCCCAAGCCTCCCTCCTCCCCAAATTCACCACTTTTCTCAATATTGGGGAACCCACACTTTACACTAGGCTAAACTGATCTGGCCACTTCCAGGCCTCTTACTACTTGAGCACAGAGAACTGGCCATCGATACTTGCCCTTACAAACCCCTCAGGTACATTTCAGCTAGACTAGACTGGAGAGCTCTCCAACTTCGTAATTTCTTAAAGTCCATTGCAACCCACCCCCTGGAAATTTTTGTCAACCCCCCACTACTCTTGAAGAGTACTGTTCAAACAATGGCATTCTCCCACATGTACTCTCTACTATTTATAAACTGTTGATTACACCCCCAGAAAACCACCAACCACCTTGCCTAACTAGATCGGAGCAAGACCTGAACTGTAAGTTAAGTCTAAGCCAACAACACATAATTCAGTTTATATACAAATCCTCCATCTGTATAAAAATACCAGAATTTTTTAAAAAAATTCTGAGGGGGGTTATCATACACCGTCACGGTTGCATTGGTTCTTTTACTTGACTTCGGACTGCTGCTGGAGATGCCAGGAGGAATGAGGAACACTTTTGAAGGGGGTCCATCAAACTATACAATAATTCCCGGAGCATCCAATCCCAGATGACCCATGTTTCTTCCTTCTCCATGCCTCCACTATTCCAGAACCTAGTATGTGAACCTGCACTTCTGGGTTTGGGGTGCATACCACCGGATTAGAAACAGCGGGAGCTGATTGGCAGGTACGGCAGAATCGATATCCACCGGCACCCGCCGCTGCTTCAGTACACAGGCAGAGTGGCAGTCTGCCTATGTAAACAAGGTAGATCGTTGTTCTGTCAGAACAGAAGGCATGGGATCCTATATCTCTGCTAAGCAGGGGCACTGATACATACCTTATCCTAGTACAAGCACCTCCCCACAGTAGTAAAGCACTGGCCAGGAAAACATTTAACCCTTTGATTGCACCCGATGTTTAACCCCTTCCCAGCCAGAGTTATTAGTACAGTGACCGTGCATATTTTTAGCACTGATTACTGTATTAGTGTCACTAGTCCCCAAAAAATATCAAAAGTGTCAGTGTCCTGACTGTCCCTTGCAATATCGCATTGCCACTATAAGTTGCTGATAGCCACCATTAACAGTAAAAAAAGAAGAAAATCCCATAGTTTGTAGATGCTATAACTTTTGCGCAAACCAATCATTATACCCTGCCCCAGTCTACCCGCTCAGCCCCTGCCCACCTTTAAGAGTTCCCTGAAAACTCATTTATTCAGGGAAGCCTATCCCACACCCACCTAACTGTTCCCGAGCCGCCCCCATCAAATCATTCTTTGCAGCTATTACCTTTTGTACCACCACCCCCTCCCTTTAGAATGTAAGCTCTATGAGCAGGGCCCTCCTGTACCTTTTGTATTGTACTGTAATTGTGTTGTCTCCTCTATACATTGTAAAGCGCTGTGTAAACTGTTGGCGCTATATAAATCGTTAATAATAATAATAATAATAATAATATACTCTTATTGGGATTTTATACATATTGGCCTAAATTGATGAAGAAATTCGATTTTTTTTCAATTCTTGTATTGGATATGTTTTATAGCAGAAAGTAAAAAATATTGATTTTTTTTTTCCATTTGCTTATAGTACAAAAAATAAAAACTACAGGGGTGATCAAACATCAAAAGATAGCTCTATTTGTGGGGAAAAAAGAGCATACATTTTGTTTCGGTACAGAGTCGCATGACCGTGCAATTGTCAGTTAAAATAATACAGTGCTGCATTGCTAAAAATGGTCTGGTCATGAAGGGGGTAAATCTACCGGAGGTCAAGTGGTTAAGATGTAAAGCTTACCTGGTATTTCAACCTGAAGCAGAGATAAAAGTTTAAGTATAAAAATAGGTATCCAGCAGAGGGCATCTGTGAAAACTATAAAAAAGAAGCGCTTGGCCAATGTCATTTCTTTCTTGATGTGGTTGTGGATTTCAGTTGCCATTATTGCAGTTTGATGGATACTATAAAACATACTGCTGTATGAAAACACAATGATGATGAAAGCTGCCAAATTCACACCTGTTGGAAGAATATAAAACACAGTACAAAATTAGCAATTGCTATTTATGATTTTTAGTAAATTATCTTTGATTATAATCAGTACAAAACAGTACCAGAATGAATACATATGAAAACTTTATACATTTTGTTAAATGATGCTATATATAAATGTAAGATGATTTACTCTCCTGGGACCTATTTAATTGCAGACATGAAACTGTGCTTTCCAGCAGCTGTCCATGACTGTAAAATGTGATCTACATAATCTGGCAGCACTAGCTGTTCTCTATAAAAGTCAGTTGCATTCACTGCTTGCTGCCTGTGGGAACCAAAAGTGTATCAAAACCCAGTTCCCAAACTCAATATATGTTACCTTACCTTAACAATGAGTACATTTTTTCAGTGCTTTTTCTCAAAAGACTTTTTAATTTCAATAATTTTTATTGAGATTTAGCAAAAAGCATATACACTTTTTGTATGTTTCATAAAACAATCATAACTCGCTGAAAGAAGTACAGAGGGATACACTAACAGAGATACAAACAAATATTGCACCTTATATAGGCACATGCTAGAAACTGCAAAAGGCAAAGATTAAAACCATACAAAGCAAATGTTATCCATTAATGATATGCTCTATTGAACTGTCTGACAGTTTTCCCTTATACAACTAAAATACCATTAAAGTGGTTGTAAACCCATTAAAACCACTTTAACCTACAGGTAAGCCTATATTAAGGCTTATCTGTAGGTGCAAGACTACCTTTTGCACCACCACCCCCTCCCTCCAAAATATAAAAGGTTTAGGAGATATTTGCAGGAATAACGGCACCAATGTACACGGCGTATCAGCTGTAGACATCGGGCACAGGCACGCTGAGCGTGCCGTTTCTAACGGCGATCGTGCCGTTAGTGGAGGCACCAGCACGGGAGTGAGGTCCTCGCAGCTCCGTAAAGTCACAGCGCCAGCGCCGCGATACCCGGAAGTCACTCCGGAATAGATGGCGGCATCGGAGGAGGCGAACGAGGGCCGATGCTGGGGCTTCGATCTCAGGTAAGTAATTCATAATGAACTAGTATGTTACGCATACTAGGTCATTATGCCTTTGCCTTGCAGGGTGTATCTTTTATTTATATTTTTAATAGGCTTTACTTTCTCTTTAACCCGAAAATCCCTCTGAAGAATTATTGCCTTTTCACCTAAGCAGTTCTTCTAAAAGAGGCAGGGCAACAGAGAGGTGAGAGTAAGGCAAAGGGTAGGGGTGAGAGAGCAGAGTGACAAGAAGGGGAAGAAGGGTAGGGTATGCACTAGGCACTAGTTTAGCAAATTCTGTAATCAGCATTAAAAGTGGGATTTAATCCATGATGACCAGGGTTCTCATAATTTGGATAGCTTGATAAGGACACATATATCTGTTGCTAAAATCTTTACATAAGCAAAAGTGGTCTTGGACCTGCTTTATTACACTTAACACTGATGGTGGATAGGGTGATTTAAAGATTTTGTGATGTTCTGTCTAGCAGCTAGGAGGATATGTGTTACTAGTTTGTGATATCAGGGTAGAGTGTCTATATCAGTGGTGGCAGGTGCTCAAATTTTTTTGGGGGGCACAAACAAAATGAAAAATCAAACTGTTAGCAATGCAGGGCTGTAAATAGCCATTTATAAGGTGATTATGTATCATTACTGTTAGATAGAACTGTGCCCATCATATGCAGCCTCACTGTGCACGTCAATTGCAGCCTCACTGTGCCCATTATGAGGGGTTCCCACCATCCCTGTGCTGAACTCCCAGGTCTGTACGCCTGCTATGCCCATTATGAGGGATTCCCACTATCCCTGTGCTGAGTTCCTGGGTCTGTACATCTGCTGTGCCCATTATGAGGGGTTCCCGCCATCCCTGTGCTAAGTTCCCTGGTCTGTATGCCTGCTGTGCCCTATTATACACTGGAGGCTGCAGGATGTGATCAGTACAAATCCATGTGAGGGGAGAGCAAACAAACAGAAGAAAGTGAAGGAGGGGGAGGATCAGTGTGATTGGGAAGGTGTACAGACTTGCATTACACAGAGAGAGAGGAAGTAAAACATGAGGTAAAAACTGTTGCTGTAGAGTCATGACACAGTGCCCCTCCTGTCGCACCCCCTCCAGTCCTGACCCTGCAGCATGTGCTGTACCTGGAGATTTCTGTGTGATCCCTCTGGATCACAGGGAGATGGATGGATGACTGCCTTTGCCTCTGCCTGCTGCATGGACCTATCGCTCCCAGTCTGCCCTGAGCCTGCCACTATTCTTCTGCTGCTGATTGCCTCACTATAATACTGTACACATGCAAGGAGCGGTGACGTCACTTCGGGTTTCTCACTGGTACAGAGAAACCGGAAGTGACTTTGCAGGTCCAAGGAAAAGCACTGCCCATTTCCTGCAGTGGTAGCAAATCAACAAAAAGACATCAAGAAGAATGACACTATTGGAAGTGTAGAGGCACGTTGCGCCACAAAGCATCCCAAAACCCCACAAATGAAGCGTCTCACCTGCAATCATGTGATTGCATTGGCACAATGCTTTCCATAGTGCACTGTGTCCGGCACTCGAACACGGTGCACTTAAAGGACTTTTTTTTTGTTGGGGACTAGCTGTAGGGGGTGGCGCCCATGCGCCCCTTATGGATGGGCCGCCACTGGTCTATATGGAAGTTTAGGAGTGCCAGGAGATGGCGTAAGTGATAAATGCGTAATCTGTATAATCAAGGAGTACACCTCTGACCAGAGATCAATACGAGGTTAGGAGTGGACAATTCCAAAGAAAATGGAGAAGTGAGCCATTAGCTCCACAACTTTTCCAACAATAGGGAGGAGAATGTTTGTAGAAGGTGGCTAAGTGAAGTTAGATATCTACGCTGGGTTATGCTCTGAGTTAGTTCCCAGAGTGATGGGCAACTAGTAGCTTTGTAAATAGAACGGAGAGCTGTTTTTCCATTGGCATTGTGAAAATGACTGTGAATGCTGGAAGATCATCTTTTTTATTGGAGTAAGTTGTAGAACGTGGAGATGCCTTTGGTGGGGTTGGACTCGGGGGAGAGATATGTAAGAGCTTGGAGGGGGATAGCATTTAAGAGGTGTGGATTATGTTGAAGGCAGTGGACTGTTTGCCTATAGAAAACAAATACTCCTGCGCACAAGTGAGCCAACCAGGTGGGCTAGAGTTTGTAGCGGACAATGCTTCAGGCCTAGGATAGGGGTATCCTAGCAGGATATCCTAGCAGTCAAAAGAGAAATAGAAAAAAAAGGACACACCAACCCTGTGCATTATCCTTGGACATATTTTATTAAAAAGTAACTCAAATATTGCTAGGTATATTGATTACATTCTCATTATTTGGGATGGGACAGATCAGAATCTAAACAACTTTTTGGAATATTGTAAGGACAATCCCTTTGGTATTGACTTTACTCATCTTATTGATAAAGACTGTTTAGTCTTCTTGGCCCTGGAGCTTAAGGGAAACCCCCGATGGTGATATTTTTTCTAAAACCCATTTCAAACCAAGTGGAGGCAACTCTTACCTGCACGCCAGAAGTAATCATCACCCTAGATGGATTAAAAATGTCCCATATGGAAAATTTTGCCATCTAAGGCGTACATGTACATGTACAAGGAAAGAAAGATTACTTAGAATAAAGTGAGCTTCTTAGGAAGAAGTTCAAGGAAAAGGGATGCAATGTCACCCTAAAGCCGCACACACACGGGCGGACTGTATGGCCTACTTAGTCCGTCGAAACACATTTCAGCGGACAGTCCGCTCGTGTGTGGGCTTCAGCTGACTTTTTCAGCGTGCAGTCTGGCGTACTAAGTATTTCGGAATTTTCGAAATTCTGTCCGTCATACTTTGGTTTCAGCGGACAATCCGCTCGTGAGTAGGCTAGTTCGACGGACTAAGAATGGCGCATGCTCAGAAAGGATTTACACGGCGGAAGGTTGCATTGCTGTGTATTGGACTTCCTATTTCTAGTCCCGTCGTACGTGCTGTACACGTCATCGCGCAAGCTTTCGACGGACTGTTTGTGCATCCGTGTGTGGTCAAGTCCGTTCATTCGAAAGTATGACGGACTGTCCGTCGGATTGTATGACGGACTAAGTAGGCCATACAATCCGCCCGTGTGTACGCGGCTTTATAGAGAATGCCATCAATAAGTACCTGGCCTTATATGATAACCCATTCGATTTGAATCAAGAACCAGTTTCCATTATTAAGCCTGAAGTTCATCAAGCTTGGTTGATGAACAAGCTTGGTTGCTACCCAATATACCAATAAGGCTTTTGAGATTCAAAGTATAACTAAGAAAAATTGGAGTATCCTTAAACATGATCCTGTGTTAAGTAGCAGACTCCCAGATAGACCCAATATTGTGTTTAGAAAGCATCGGGATTTGAGGAGATTGGTAGCCCCAAGTAGGGTGAAAAAATATTTGAATTAATCTACAAGTGTATGGTCGCCAATCTTTGACCAAAAGGGGAGCTATAAGTGTAGAATCAAAAACTGTGGCACACGTATGTATATGTGGCACAGGAAGAAGACTGTAGTAGGGAAAGATGGAAGGGTTCACCAATTAAAACATTTTATTAATTGTGGATCAGAGTATGGTGTGCATGGTATAATTTGCCCTTATGGTCGCCTTTATGTAGGCTGGACATCTCGCCTCATGAGAGTCAGGATAGGCGAACATAAATGCGACATTATCAAAACAAGAGTGGAATACCCAGTCCCTCAGCACTTCCAAGAAGCCCAGTAAGGTGACCCCACAGGCATGAAGGTTTTTGGGATAGAGTCAATTGGAGGTGACCTAGATAAGGGGAGGAGACACCAAAAGTTATGCAAGTGAGAAGCCTTCTGAATCTTCACCCTTGGGAGTCTCACTCCTGGAGCCCTAAATGAGGATCCTGAAATACATAAATTTAAAACAAATAGTAAGTGTAATCATAGTTGGGTCTAGGTTAAACTTTCCTTTTAGAAAAGATAACCATCCACCTGATGGTTGATCTTGACTTTGATGTTATTACTGTTACTACTATCATTGTTGTTTCTTGATGAAGTAAGCCTTGCTCAATTATTATTATTTTTTTATCCCTTTCTCTCTTTTCTTCCAATTATATGTGTAATTATCGTTGTACCGAATGGTGTATATATATATATATATTTAGATTACCTGTTAAGGGTAATAAGAATTCATCTAGTAGTTACCAATCTTCAATTTTTAATAACTAATATTATTACTATAATTATTATTATTGATATTAATAAGGTTTTTTACTAAAGGTTTTTTTTAATCTATGATAGTAATTATTAATATATACTTTTTATACCATTTAATCTATTAATAATTTTACTTAATATTTTTTGCATGTATTGTGTGTGATGCGCATACATATTTTTGTATGTATGTGTGTATATGCGTGTATATATAGTGTGTAAAATATTTTAGCTCCTTGTGTACGATTATGAGCATTTATCACATGTAGATGTATATATGCATTGGTTTACATGCCCCCCTGATTTGAATTGAATTCAATACAATATAATATATTAAGGGGTGAGTGTGTGCATCTTGATGGGGACATTCATAGAGAATCGCCTTTTTTTGGCAATTCAAACCCAGAGGGGCTCAGGGATCTTCTAGGCTGGTACACTTAAGGCTATATGGGTTCTCGTTTGAGGAATTATTTCCCCTCTTCGAGATAGCATTGGCCTGTATAAAGATTGGCACACATGTCTGCCTTGCCCTCTATGAGACAGAGACAGTAAAATGGCAGTGGCTGACTATTGTGGTTGATGTCATCCCTGTGCAACGGCGGATGCGCAGGAAGTGACGTCCAGTCTGCACTTCCGGTTTCTTGGAACGCAAACAATATGGTATGTATTCCAGACAGGGATCCGGCCACGAGGGAAAGCTACTAACGCCACTGATGTGGCAGTTACCTCACCTATTGGCAGCGCATAACGCTGACAACTAGCTCTTCAATGGGACAAGCTCTGGATCCCTTTAAATGGCGGTGCATGGCGCTGACAAGTAATAGTTTTAGTTTTAGTTTAGTTTTAGATTCTTACTGTTTTCACTCCAAGATGGTTGTGAAATGATTACCCAATGTCTCTGTATAATTATTTATGGGACAAAATTTCAGACCACCATGTTTGCCCATCATGTGTGCCCACTTTTTGACTGGTTTTGACTGTTTTTGACTTTTGTTCTTTGACTGTTGTTTGATTACTTTTATTGTATATGTCTGGTCTATGCACTCACAGAGAGAGACCCTTTGACACCTCACTGAGTACAGATGTTTGTAACATCATCTGCATTGTTCTATGGGTACCTAGCTAATCCATCATATAGGTGTTTATGTCCACTTATGTGAATTGGTCATCACCCTCTTGCTAAGAACCACATACAATCTTTGGGTGGGACCTGTGACCCCCTCTGGGAGGTGCCTCCATGAGTACACACTCTTGTATGTGTGTGTGTATGTGTATGTGTGTTTGCATATATGTATGTGTGTGTGTGTGTATATATATATATATATATATATATATATATATATATATATATATATATATATATATATATAAATGAAGCTGAAGGAGATAACACTGCTGGGCTCTGAGGAAGAAGGTATCCCTTCAAAACGCATCAGCCGAAAGTGGCTCTTAAAGTCTTCTCCATTACTAGCTGGAGTCTGTTGTCATGAGACCAATGGCCATCATCTGAAGGCTATTTATATTGCGGTTTTCTTTCACGTTTGAGTCGTTTTTCATTTACTTTTTGAATAAAATACATCCAAGGATAATGCACAAGGTTGGTGCGCCCTCTTTTTTTCTATTTCTCTTTTGACTATTTGCATGTATTGCATGTATTGAGAACACATTTTGCATATTGCACTGATATTTATATATAATTTGTTGAATGCACTATATATCCCTCAGGGGATACTTTGTATTTAGCTCTGTACTTATTTTGATTTTAGTCAGATGTAAAAGGGGAACTCTGCGGATTCAGATGTCAAAGGGGAACTCTGTGGACTCTGATGTAAAGGAGGACTCTTGTGATTAACTTCATATGATTAGAAATGTAATTTAATTGCTTAATATATGTATAGTTTATACTATAAAAAAAAAAATTGCTGTGCGCCGCTAAAGTGTTCGGGTTTGACTCGAAGAAAAAGTGACAACCCTACCGCGGGGGTAAATTGAAGTCTGAATATAGTCGGCAGATTGGTTTTAGCTGTCTATTCAGAAGGTGTTCTGCTAGTGAGATAGAGGTGTGCTTTGGTCATATTTAAAGGTTTAGATCAGGAATTGTAGTTGTAATGTAATTAATGTGAACAAACTTTTTAATTCCACCTGTTAATTCCTAAAGTAATGCTTCTCCAGACACTTCCCATTTGACAGTGACATCACTGCTCCTTCTATCAGACTCTGCAAAACAGGGTTGTCATCTGCACACTCTTGCTTTAGACTACAGGATAATGTGGTGACTCAGTTTACTCTGGTGCATCTTCCCATATGCTTCTGTCAGTAAGATGCAGGAGCATTCAGTTCAGCCTAATGCATTGCTTGTGCTATGGTGCGTTGTGGTGTCATTCATTTTAAATTGTACAACTATGCACCTGCAACGCAGTGCAGCACACCACAATGCACAATGCACAATGTGTGTTTTGGTGAGCTGCAAAAAAATGCATCTTTTTTGTGCATTACAGCTCATTTATTCTGATGCCCTAAGGAGAATGGATTATTTTAGTAAGCCAGCTAGTCTGCCCATGTTAGGGATAGATTAACGCTATCTCTACACATAGAAGAAGATGTAGCCCTTGAAAGCCAACAATCATCTGCCTGGAAGGAGAAAGGAGTCTGCACAGGAAGTTGCTGTGGGACTGCTGTGGCTTATGGAGCCACAAGAGACTGGAGCACTGACAAGTATGGACTTCCACCAGTTAATTGACTTTCTCCTTTCAAATGTATGTCTGGGCAGCCACTAAACACTGGCTAGTCAGGGTTAGGATGCTCTGGACTTTGTTTGCACTTTGTTAGTTTACTCTGCAAGACTTTCATCAAAGCTTATTAGCTGTGTTGAGCCTGGTCTTAAGTTATTAAAGGGTGCATGCGTGTCATATGGCAGATATGCTCAACTACTCTGGACCTGTAATAACACTAGAAGTATATGAAGTACACTACACTACTGTGTCAAGTGAATGTACTAAGCAAGAGCAAGGCTATTACTAAGGGTAACTAAGACCACACCGAAGACACAAGGCAACCAGCTGAGGCATGGTACCTTGATAAGGTGAGGTATCCTTTGTTAGTGAGGGTGTCGCTGCTTGGGCTCCCTCCCAAATGGTCCCTCTCCCATAGCGACTTGGAGCAGACCAGCATCAGAGAGGCCCTAAGCCTAACTGATGGTATGGAAGAATTACCTTAGGACACCCATAAGACCTGCGGTATGTGTCCAGCGGGGTTTCATTCCGTTACTGGGAGTGAGATAATGGAGGTACACTGGCTGGTGGAGTGGCATTGTTCTGCCTGCCACCTCAAATGCAACCTATATAAAACACTCAAAGTAGAGAATTGGGACAACTTCTTGTACTACTTGCAGTGTCAGCTCATCTATAAGCCAGGAGACTGTTGTAATGTTAGACTGTTCCCATGACCGCAGTTCCCACCTGGTCCTGGGCATTTGTGTTCACCTGTGGGCAAAGGTACCCCTAGTGCACGGGTGCAGTAGGCCCTGCCCACACTTCCTGGCATAGCCCAAGAACCTGGTGGGCTTACAGCCACGAGGAACATCCACCGCCACAATGCCAACATACTTACAGCGCGGCATAGTGCAATGAGGCATAAACTGTCCCTTAGAGCGCATAGAACAGTACGTTTCCAGACCAGTAACCAAGAAAAAAACATTTTTCATCGGAGGGTTTAGTAAAACTATAAAAATCAATAACCTTACAACAATCAATAATAAATTCTGTGCAAGTTACCAGTGGTACCGTGATTTTAGGGAAATTTAGGCACTTTTCACATTTGTGCAGTTAAAGGCTTGTTAATCTAGTATAATTATAAAGGCATGTTAATCTAGTATAATTTCAAAATGAGTTCTTTGCCATGATGGCCAATGCAGTTCTAGTAACTAAAATGGGACATATCTCTGCCACGTGCTAACAAAAAATGCAGAGGTATTAACAGAACGTCATTCTGACGTGGTACTGCTTAGTACTGCAATCATAAAGGGCAACAATTTTGCTAGTAAAACCAACAAAATACTCTACCACTGAACTCAATTATACTTTGTTATACTTTAATATGATACTCCTGTACAAATGTTAGTATTATTGTACAATTGTTATATCTAAGCTCCAATAAAAGCTTATTGTTTAAAAAATAAAAATAAATAAATAAAGGGCAACAACTATAGACCTAGGGCAACAAATTTTGCTCCAGCTTTCATAAATCAGGCCAATACAATGACTAATCCATGCACATACAAGGACTGGTCTTACAAAACAAATGTTCAAAACTATTTTAAAAAATATCAAGCGATATTAACAATGTTGTGGTTTATGAAATAATGGAGGCATCACTCGTGAAACTGCTGCCGTAGCAGCCCATGTAACCATTAGGGAGCATTGTGTAGAGGGTGTTCTGGTCCTTGCCTGCCCTGCACATATTTTTCACTACTGTGGCTGCCAGTACACTAGACAGTAAACCTTACACGCTTTTTCACTAGACCCTGGCATTGGCAGCGTGGTCTACTCCTGATGGCTGCTATAGTGTTCCAGCGCTGATGTCAGAAATAATAGGCAACATGGCTTGGGGGTACTGTCATTCTCTTAAAGCTATTGGTTTTACATTGGCACCAATGACAGTTGCAGTGGAGGGTATCTTCATATTGACACCAATCTATAACAAGTTTAGTTTCCCTTCACACTATGGTGTTTTGTTGTGGTGTGTTACTGTGTACACGTTAATGTATGTTGTTTTGCATGAAACCGAACTTGCTTCCTGACTTCCTGATGACATGCACATGTGCAAAACGCATTGAAGTGCAGGCCTGACATGCATTGACCGGAACCATCCCTAGTGTCACTTCTTTTGGGTGTAACGCACCCTCAGTCTAACCTCTGGATGACGGTGTGGGATCTATTGGCTGGTGTTTCGTCAGATTAGGCAACCTGTCCGAATTTGTAACAGAAGTGGCGTTCCTTTGCCGCCATCTTGCTATACCCCGCACTCCTCCACAGTCACAATACAGTGAGAAGGCAGCAAGTGGACATATTTTAACACCCATCGGAGTCTTGCATTTCATACTTATTTCTAACAGTTAATGAAGATTATATGGCGATATACAGTATTTTAAAATCCGTCAGACTGTTTACATATTGAATTATAAAAGCAGCGGTGAGCCTGCTGATCTCATAGGTTTGCAAATCTGACAGAACACCACTGCTTTTATAATTCAACATGTAAACAGTCAGATGGATTTCTAAATACTGTTTCACCATATAAGCTCCGTTAACTGTTAAAAATAAGTGTGAAATGCAAGACTCCGGTAGGTGTAACAAGATGTCCGCTTGCTGCCTTTTCACTTTATCGTTACTGTGGAGGAGTGTAGGGTGTAGCAAGATGGCTACCACGGAATGCCACTTTCGTAACAAATTCTGACGGTTTGCCTAATCTTACGAAACACCGGATAGCTGCACATGTTTTATGCCTATATCCCTACGTGTACATGTGAGTGGACACACTTGTCATTTTATTGTGTTATATTATTAAAAACATACTACACTATATACGCTGCGCTTGTGCTCTGTTTTGGAGCCTTTCATTACAGTGACCCAACTGGGGAAGAAGAGTGTGGATATCTATTTGAGGAATTGCCCTGCATTTGTAAGAAGCAGAATTTAAAAGTTATATGCCTGATGGTTACGTGGTGGCAGAGTCATTCTGGTGAGTACATAATGATTTTTTGCACTTTGGGTGGAGCACTTTTATGAAGATTGGAGTACCTTTATACATTTAATATTTTATAGGAACACTGTGATTGGACACTTATTTCTGGATACATATTATTTTATTTTTCTCTTTTATGGACTCAGCTCGGTAACATGGATTTTTGTATATGATGTGTTTTATTGTATTGATCTATGTGCACTCAATTGTGTTGCAATTTGAAGGTAGCGCCCTTTTCTACACTCTAGTCAGTGGTAAATTGTTTGCTTCAACTTTCCTAACATTTACATGATACATTTGCCAGACAACTTGTTCTGTTGAAAAACAACAGACTTACTACCCAGATCACCAGGTGAAAATAAACACCTACAGTACAACTCACATTAGCAAATATGCTCAACTAAACAGCATAGTTTGAAGGGGCCTAAAGTGATATTTGACCGCAGTGGGAGCCAATGGCACCCACTGCTGTTTCTCAGGCGACCAAGTGGGAGAGTCCTGGACAGCTGAGGCACTCGTGCACATCGATTTATAGAGACGAGGCTCAGGTAAGTATTATGGGGTGCTGGGGGGGGGGGGGGGCTGCTGCACACTGAAGGTTTTTTATCTTCATGCATTAAGATAAAAAAACTTCTGCCTTTAGAACCACTTTATTCAAGAAATGTAAACAATTTAAAATATACATATACAGGATAATACACTATACACCGATCAGCCATAACTTTATCACCAACTACCTAATATTGGGTAGGTGCCCATTTTGCCACCAAAACAGTCCCTTTCCACCAAAACAGTCTTGACCCATTGTGGCATGGATGTCACTAGACCTCTGAAAACATGCTGTGGTATCTGACACCAAGCCATCGGTAACAAATACTTTAAGTCCTGTAAGTTGCGAGGTGGGGCCTCCATGGATTGTACTTTTTTCCAGCACATCCCACAGATGCTCGAACCATTTTTGCCAAGTGGCAGGGCACATTATCCTGCTGAAAGAGGCCACTGCCATCAAGGAATACCGATTCCATGAAGGGATGTACATGATCAGCAACAATGTTAAAGTAGGTGGTACGTGTCAAGTAACATCCACATGAATGGAAGGACCCAAGTTTTTCCAGCAGAACACTTCCCAAAGTATCACACTGCCTCCGCTTCTTCCCATACTGCATCCTGCCATCTCTTTCCCGGGTAAGCGGCGCAGACACATCCGCATGATGTAAAAGAAAATATAATTCATCAAACCAGGCTGCCTTCTTCCACTGCTCTGTGGTCCAGTTCTGATGTGCCCATTGTAGGTGCTTTTGGCTGTGAATATGATCAGCATGGGCACATTGACCGGTCTGTGGCTACAGAGCCCCATATAAAACAAACTGCAATTCCCATTTTTTCCTGCTTTCAAGATATCAAATTGTAAGGACAACATGTTTATTGCTTCCAAGTGTATCCCACCAACTTTCAGATGCCATTGTAATGAGAGTAATTCATGGTTATTCACTTTACCTGTCAGTGGTTATAAAATTATTGCTGATCAGTGTTTATTTGACAAATTGTATCTTTAGACAGCTGCTGTAAATATAATTCATGTTGGTTCCAATGGAATCTTCTGCTAGCTAGCCTGCATTTCCCTGATAAACAAGCAGCTAATTCTCTTTTCTAACCATGATCTATGTATAATATAAACTTATTTTGGTTATCTTGCTCCCCATATACACCCAGTTAAGACCTGGCAGTCAACGGGGAACACGTCTTGCACACACTTAAAATAACCATTAAAGATTCCAATCAATAAACTCACTTTCAAGTTACCCCAAAAATATGATGTTACCTTGGCTAAAGAAGTGAGACAACTGAGCTTTTAAGCTGCCAACATGTCATATGATGACACACAGATCTGACCACCTTATCGTTCTGGCACAGGCAGAAAGCTCTAGCTACAAATGTACAAACAGGATGGCAAAAGATCTAGCACAAAGTTCTCTCCAGCACCCATACAGCTGGTATTTCAAAGAAAATGTGTATTGAAATTAAGATTACAATGCTAATGATGTTGTTAGGTTGCATAGCAACTATTTATGAAGATGAAGAAGATGTAACTATTGTGCATGCAATGTGTCACTAATGTGTTTATTATTTCTACAGATCAACTTGTGTGCACAAAATAGCGGTATTTGTGGCATACTGTATGTTTGCTAGGATGCCTGTGCTATTTCCTGCTCTAATTATAATCCTTTTCATAGCCATTCTCCTCCACTAGTTCCTACGTCTTCCCCCATGTATTGTTCATTTCCTCAACCTCCTAGGAGCCAGGTGACAATTATAACTGATTGAGCCTGAGGTGACCTATTCCAGTAAATGTAGATATTTTCAGTGAAAACGCTATAAGCATGATTTAGCTATAACCATTTATCACAGGAATGTCATTCAAGATTTCTTTCTCATTGATGAGGTTGCCTTTTACTATACTAATGCAATATACACTATAAATAAACTGTATGATATAAAATATACATATATAATAAAATATATAAATGCAAAAATATTTGGATTAATATATGTACACTGCTCAAAAGAAATAAAGGAACACTTTGAAAACACATCAGATCCCAATGGTGAAACATATCATGCTGGATATCTATACTGATATGGGGTAATGCGTTAGGAATGAAAGAATGCCACTACGTTTAATGGAAAAAAAAGCGATCAACCTACAGATGGCTGAATTCAATGACACCTCAAAAGTCAAAGTGAAAAAATGATGCAGCAGGCTAGTTCATTTTGCTAAAATTACATTATAGCAACTCAAACTGGTATTCAGTAGATTATATAGCCCCCACGTGCTTATATGCATGCCTGACAATGTCAGGGGATGCTCCTACTGAGACGATGGATGGTGTCCTGGGGCATTTCCTCCCAGAATAGGACCAGGACATCCCTGAGCTCCTGAACAGATTGAGGTGCAATTGGATGGAACAAAATATAATGTCCCAGAGGAACTGGCTGCATAATCTCACCACATGAGGCCGGGCATTGTCATGCACCAGGAGGAACCCGGGACACACTGCACCAGCGTAGGGTCTGACAATGAGTCCAAGGATTTCATGCCGATACCTAATGGCAGTCAGGGTGACATTGACTAGCCGAGTGTTTCTCAACCTGTTTACCATGGAGGAACCCTTGGCAAAAAAGTCTAAGATCTTGAGAAACCCCTGAAAACAAAATTCAGATCTCAGAACATTGGATCAGATCAGCGAGCTGTGGATATAACCACAATTATTTTAGAAATAGTTTTAAATAATAGAATAAATATTAGAACCCACTCTGATTTGCCTGATGAAAGAGCGCGGTCGTCTGACAATCTCGACCCGCACGCTCAAGAAACGCGTTGCATGTTCTATGACGTCACAGCTCTGCGCCCTGGCCATCTCTGCCTCCCAAGCCTCATTTTAAAACTACATACTTTGCTTCCACCATAAGCCGGCTTCCTCCTAAACACCTGTAGTGGACCATACTGAGAGGAACAGGAATGACAGGATGACAGATGTGGACCGGATCACTGGCTGACGTTTGAATCAGATACACCAGATGACCCCTTGTGTTCAATGCCTATTTTTTGCCTACTAAATGTGAGTGCAAAATTTTACTATTATTACATTGTAAATAAAACCTTTTGAAAAATCTGCACCCAGAGGCGCCCCTCTCTTTTTTTTTCTTTTTTTTTTTTTTCTTTTTATCTACAGCAATCCAGGAGCTTAGTTTCAGCTCTCCTAAGGTGGCAGCCCTGTATGTGGATTCCTCCCCCCCTCCTCATCTCTCCCCCCCTCCCCCACAAAATGAACTAAAGAGCATCCAATTCCTCTTTTTGGACTTGACAAAGCAGTGCACTTTTTGCACTCACTATTATATGTACTTTTATAGACTTTGTTCCTTAGTGGGAATCTAATATTATCTTTGATTTGCGCCAAAAACTTGTCTTATGTCTAAATAGTTTCTTTATGGCCTTGCAGAGACCTATGTTAGAACAAGCCCAAAATATTCTAAGTAAGTCAAATTTGCACATATTTTCCATCAGTTCGTCTCACTTCGTCTTTCTAATGGATGTCAACAACACATCCCCCCTCTCTATAATTTTCACCCTCCTCCGCTTTTTGGCCCACAATAATTAATAGTATTTTAGATGTTTAAAATGACTCTTAAAATATTAAAAATATTGCCCTGGTAGTCTGCCTTTGAAATCTTACCTATGATGAGAAACCACTAGTTTTAATTTATCTCTATATGAATTGTCATTAAAATTGAGATTCATTTATGTTTAGCTTACTTTGTTAACTGTTGTTTTGGTTAATTTTGTTTCTCTGTTTTTTTGAGCTATTAAATATTATTGAGTGTTGTAAATGCACCTGCGTCTCCCCTGTCTATGGCTGTAGACTGTTCCTTAGATTCCCATCCTCTCCAATATTTTTACCATCTGACCGATCTGCCCTTTTTATTTTTTGGGGGAGTTTTTTGCTCATCTGGGTTTCCAGGCGTTGAATTGGGTGACCGTATGGACACCCAGGGTGTCTGTGCTATATGAGCTAGGCACTGGATCTTCTGTACTGGCCGTGTATGCATCGCCATGGTTTTTGAAATCTCTACATGTCTTTGGACAGGTGAGATTCCCCCTCTTCACCACCAGAGGGAGCTCCCTTTATACACATCCGACTGAGCCCTAGGACCTGGCGGGAGTGTGTGAGCGAGCTACCATGGCGATGATCGCATATGCACAGCACAGCTCTCACGTCCGCATCCGGTTTCTATACCGGATGGATGGTATTTAAAGCCACTGTAAGCAGCAAGGAGACACTGCGGGAACCGAGGGACCCATACACACAGCTTTTTGCATTCAGGCAACTACAACTAATTTATACTTTTTAAAACAATGGCCCTGTTTGTGGCACCATCAGGGCAGGACTTAGTGTGCTGGGGACCCCTGGGCTTGAGTCACTTTCGGGCCCTACCTTCTATATTAATTTGACGCCATCTGGTGCCGTAACAATATAATCGATCCAATCGTTATTTGAATTGCCAAGCTACTTTTAAAAGGTGACTGGTACCGTAGACAGTGTTAAATGCTAAACAAAGTAATAATCTATTACTGATTTGAAGCTTGAAAAGTTTTTTTTCCAATAAATAAATAATGATTAAAAAAATTCAAAGTGATCAAGTGTTTATTGCAATGCACAAATATCTTGGTCAGAATGAGAACATAAAACACTTATTTACCTGGAAAACATATTGAAAAACAATCAACTACCTGTAAGGTTGCAATCATAACAAATCAATTGCAAGAATATAACAAAATAACTCATTGAACAAAGTAGTGCAAGATAAATTGTACATTCTACTCCTCCTGAGTATTACGATACCACGTGTGTGGGACTTTTCCACAGCCTGGCCACTTAGAGAGGCCCAACATGCAGGGAGCGCCGTCACGTGTTCTAGGAGCATAAATTACACATCTAACTTCTTGACTACCTATTACACTTTTGAAGGCCCAGGAGCACCAGGACTATGACACGTGACACTGATGTGGCACTGATGACACGTGGCACTGATGACAGATGGCACTAATATGTGGCACTGCTGATAGATGGCACTAATACGTGGCACTGATGACACGTGACACTGATGACAGATGACACTAATACATGGCACTGAAGACACATGACACTGATAACAGATGGCACTAAAATGCGGCACTTATGACATGTGGCACTGCTGACAGATGGCACTAATACGTGGCACTGATGACAGATGGCACTATTAAGTGACACTGATGACACGTGACACTGATAACAGATGGCACATGGCACTAGGGACAGGTAGCACTGGGGACAGATGGCACTGGGGACAGGTGGCACTGATGACACGTGACACTGATGACAGATGGCACTTATACGTGGCACTGGGGACAGGTGGCACTGGGGACAGATGGCACTGATGACAGATGGCACTTATATGTGGCACTGGGGACAGGTGGCATTGGGGACAGATGGCACTTATACGTGGCACTGGGGACAGGTGGCACTGATGAAAGATGGCACTTATATGTGGCACTGGGGATAGGTGGCACTTATACATGGCAGTGGCACTGGGGACAGATGGCACTGATAACAGGTGGCACTGATGACAGATGGCACTTATACGTGGCACTGGGGACAGATGGCACTGGGGACAGGTGGCACTTATACATGGCAGTGGCACTGGGGACACGTGGCACTGGGGACAGATGGCACTTATACATGGCACTGGGGACAGGTGGCACTTATACATGGCAGTGGCACTGGGGACAGGTGGCACTGGGGACAGGTGGCACTGATGACAGATGGCACTTACACGTGGCACTGGGGACAGGTGGCACTGATGACAGATGGCACTTATACGTGGCACTGGGGACATATGGCACTGGGGACAGGTGGCACCGATGACAGATGGCACTTATACGTGGCACTGGGGACAGATGGCACTGGGGACAGGTGGCACTTATACATGGCAGTGGCACTGGGGACAGGTGGCACTGGGGACAGGTGGCACTTATACATGGCAGTGGCACTGGGGACAGGTGGCACTGATGACAGATGGCACTTATACGTGGCACTGGGGACAGGTGGCACTGATGACAGATGGCACTGAGTACAGATGGCACTTATACGTGGCACTGGGGACAGGTGGCACTGGGGACAGATGGCACTGGGGACAGCACTTTACATTGTTTTATTTTTTATTTTTTTACTCACAGTGACAGGCTACACGTCGCTCTCCCTCCTCACAGGCTGTCTCTGTGAGGGGGAGAGCCGGCGATGAGAGATGATCTCATGATATCATCTCTCATTGGACAGATCAGTGCTAAATGGCCGCTGTGATTGGCCATTTAGCATGATCTGTGATTGGCTGTGTCCAAGGGACACTGCCGACACAGAACTTCCCCGATGCGCGCCCGCGGCACGCATCAGGGGAAGTAAACAAAGACGTCCTCCCAGCAACTGCCGTCCGCGCTGTAGCCTGCTATAGCATGGACGCCTAGTGCAAAGTATGGGCTCGCGGGGCCCACTATTGGACGGGGCCCATGGGCTTGAGCCCCGTCAAGCCCTATTGAAAGTCCGGCCCTGGGCACCATCATGGCGACTGTGACTCCTATGTTTTTAAGAGATCCTTTTTCTTATACATACATATTTTTTGCTTTTGGCAGTGTATAGCAAATGATATAGTGTTGCTTTTATTGTATTTATTCGATACCCTATAAGGGATCAGAACATCTGGAGGTGTGTGGCCCTTGGTATCAAGCTAGCTACTGAGCCTGTCCTTGAAGGTCCCTTTTTATTTCTTACCCATTGGGTCAGGTGGAATATCCCATCTTTCCTTCAGATGCTAAGGGGCACTATCATCTTTTTCTTTTTTAGTTGGTCTTTTTTACCATCTATGGTTACCTGTAGTGCATGCTTTCCTTTTGATAGAGCTAAAACATCTAGTCATCCTGGCACTTCTTGGCCCCCCTCTTTAGGTAAGCAGTGGTACCTTGGCAGGGGAGACGCATATGTGTAAGAACCATATTGAATGTAAATGATTATATGCATTTTTGAAACAATTTAATTTGTTCAACTGTTTGTGTTTCTTAATAGAAGGCATTGTACCATGCAAGTGACCAGCATCCCCTGAAGAAGCCCGACATATGGACGAAACATGTTGGGAGATCCATCACCTATTGCTGTGTTGCTAATGTTGTAACTTATTGCACTTGCTATTGTTATATCTCCCCCTTTTTCCCATCTTTTTAATGTATGAATTCTTATTTTGCTCCTCAAAATAAAATCATTTTTTTTATATATATTTGATATCTTTTCAAATGATTTGCACCTATAAAGTCCCTATTTTTCCACTCTTTTACTATCTAATTTTGGGATGTGGTGCTAGAAAAAATTATTGGTGTGTTTGTATTCATAAAAATTTTACACAGAAATCAATAGTTTCTTTATGTCCTTGCAGAGACCTATGTTAGAACAAGCCCAAAATATTCTAAGCAAGTCAAATTTGCACATATTTTCCATCAGTTTTTTTGCACATATGCTGTGAACGGGGCCTTACTGAACTTGAACAAAACTCCCACATATTGTGATTCATAAATAGGACAGCAGACTATGGGAACAGTTGGGCCTTGTTCACAACATACATGTGTAGCGCCCTGGGGTTTAGTCCGGTAGCTCCTCACCAAATTCCTTGTCAGGAGTAGCTACTGTAGATAGTTGTTAGAGATCCATTGATTTCTCCCTAAGTTTGGCCTTGTTGTACTTTTCTCTTCTGCCACTAGGTGGCCGGGCACTTGTTAGCATTAGATGTGAGAAGGACATTTCAAGGTCAAGTTATGGGTATATGGAATATCTCAGCCAATGGGAAGGGGGTTTCTTTCCCTTATGCCCCATACACATAGTCGGACATTTCGACCACAAAATCCATCTGATTTTTTTCGACTGATTTTGGCCGAAACTTGTCTTGCATACACACGATTGCACAAAGTTGTCGGAAAATCCAATAGTTCAGAACGAGGTGACGTACAAAACGTATGACGGGACTATGTAGAGGCCGGTATCCAATAGCTTTCGCCTCCAGATTTTTTTCTGAGCATGCATGGGACTAAGCCCCAACCTAGGGACCCAGCAGGGAAGCGTGGGTGATGCTTGAGGGAGGTACCACCACAAAAGCCTTAAGGAGCTCACGAGATTCAGAGTCAGTGAATCAAAGAGTCCAGTGAGAGACTAGGAGCTCAAGGGGCTGCAAAACTGATAGGAGGACAGCCGCACAGGGAAAGGCCCCAGCAAGTTGCCAGTTCTGTACGTGCAGGTTTGCTGTCTCTACTTATTGAAGGATGTCAACTGTCTGTGGCCTCAAAGGTTCACATTAGACTGGAAGAGGTTAAAGATTCTGCTACACACGTGTAGCGCCAGCTCCTGAAGAGCATGCGCTATGTGTTTTTGTCATTTAACTTTACCCTTGAACCGTAGTTTGGTTTTGGGTTCAATTATCCTAAATTTAGACCTCAGCACCAGTCTAGCTGGACTGCCAGGTGTTCTGCCTGACCATAGGTGGAGCTGTCATTATGGAAGGGTGAAGAACGCAGTCTAAGTTGGGCGCATTAAGGTTATTCTCTCTCGGAACCAACCCAGTGGGAGTGTCCCTCTTGCTGTGCTTCCTGGGACAGGGTACTTAAGGTGCGGATGTCACGTGTTTTGGGGTTCCGGGCCAGAAGTATTTTCTGACTGCTTGGTCCTGGTCCTCCTGACCAGCCCCCAGGACTCCCATGGCCTGGGTGTGGATCCACCCGATCACACGTCTCGGGGCTGGCTAGCCGAGGCAAGGAAACTGAAGGAAGGATTCGGAGGTGGTCCGGTGCCGTCTCCGTTAGTGGAGAGGCCCAGCAACTGTGAAGTTATCTAGGGGAGGACTCTTCGGGAGAAAGCCACGCAAGGTTTGGCTTCTCAACAAGAGCCTGGACAAGTTGAAGGACCCAAGTGAATCCAATCTCGTGTGGTATCGCCGGACTGGCTGCAAGATGCTGGTACAATACGAGAGTTCTACAAACTTTCAGTTTTACTCAAGTGTTCTATAGCAAAGTCTGTGGCAGAGACTTCTTCTTGATTTAAACACCCTGTTGGCTGCTAGGCCTGGTGTGAGAAGGACTATCCAATAAGGATGAGGATCCAGTTGTGAATGGCTATTCTCTGAATTTTCTACTGGTGAGAGACTTTCCCTATTGAAGTTATAGATAAGAGTACCTGGACTTTTCTACCTAAACCCTCTAACCCTACGTTGAGAGACTGTGTTGTTAACGATTTTTCGCAAATAAAAATCCCTTTAAGTGGATCTGGCGTCAGTCTCTGCAGTTCTTGGGTCATCTACCTCGGGAAACCCCTAGACACGCATGAGGTGAAGAAGGTAACAGTAAGCCCAATAAAATCAGCCGTTTCAGTCAGTGCTACATATGCATAAGAATTGATGGAAAATTGTGCAGATTTGACCAGCAAAGAATACTTTGGTCTTGTTCACATCATGCACAGAGACATGCATTTCCCTACTGTAGGAATTTCCTAACTGCAAGGACAAAGAAAACAACTGATTTCTATGTACCCTGTTCACACCACAATGTTGGTGTCATTTGAGTAGTTTTCTCTGCAGAAAAATGCATACATGTTGCATATTTCTGTGCAGAAAAACATACATATGATATTGATGTTGTTTTCAATGTGCACTGACAGCGAGTACTGTCAATGCACATTAATACCTGGTGCCTCCTCTATAGTTCCAGCTCCTCTGAACGTGTGAGGGGGGTGCCAGGAAGAGTGCTGACAGTGAAAGCACATGGCTGAATGTTGCAGGAGGCGAGATCCTGTGTATGGTAGTGACTGAATGCAGACTGCAGGGGGGGGGGGGGTAGCAAAGTGGAGGGACCTGTGGCTGGATGACATTGAATGTAGCAGGAGGTGACATCATAATAGCATTATGTACAATTATGGCATAACATAAAGCTATTATAATCTCGCCTCCTGCTACATTCAGACTGATCCAGCTGTTTGCCTCCACTCTCTACTCTCCCCTCTGCAGTCTGCATTCAGTGCTGTTATACACAGGGTGCCGTCTCCTGTTCTCTGATCCCCCCCCTGCAGTCTGCATTCACCCCTTCTGTACACAGGATTTCACCTCCTGATCCAGCCATGTGCTCCTTTTCTCTGCTATCCAAAGTGTGCATCACTGCTACCATTCAGACAGGATCTCACCGATCTGGTGTTTCCGGCCTCCGGTCTTCATTCTCTGCTCCCACAGCTCCCTGCCTCCATGGTCTCTATTCTGGGCTCCCTCAGCTCCATGCCTCCACTCTGAGCTCCCTTAGCTCCCACGGCTCCCCATCTCTATGCCTCCATTCTCGGCTCCCCACCTCCATGCTCTGAATTCAGATCTCCCGCTCTCTGCATTGCTCCCGACTCCGCCCTCTGAATTTTCTGAGCCCGAACTACAGAGAGGGCATCGGGTATCAATGCGCGCTGACAGTGAATCTACTATCCGTCATAATGTTGAATCATGGCGGAACCCCTTGGGGACTTCTGGCGGAACCCTGGTTGAGAAACACTTATCTAGCCTGTCGAGGTCTGTGAGTCCCTCCATTGATATGCCTCATCAGACCATCACTGACCCACCACCAAACCGGTCATTGTCACGTATAATGTAGGACCAGAACTGCGTGGACCACAACAGAGGAAACCCAAATGTATATAAGTGAAAATATAGTGATTTATTGAGATAAGTGAATGATAAACACAACCACCTCCAATATAATACAGTGTGAAACCAACCAACCACAGAGAACCACAAATAATAATAATAATAAACAGAAAGATATATACATATAATGGGGAATACTGGAATCATAAACGTAGCCAGGCCCATCATCGGGAGATCAGCAGATGGGGACAGGGAACAAACAGGACAAGGAGAGGATGGATGGATCAGGCTGTAAGGTAAGGGTAACAGGATCACAGAAGGGATGGGTACAGGTACTGGGATCAGGTTCAGAGACAGGATCAAGTTCAGGTTCAGAGCTCTCAGGTTCAGGTCAGGGCGCAAGGAAGATCCCAAGGCAAAGTGTGTGTATACTTGTCGGGTATTTATACACATATCCTGCAATCAGGCTCAGGTGATGCCTGATCACAGGAGATGATGTGGGCTCCACACTGCCAGGAACCACCTGCTGGTGGCTGCCAGTACAGCGGCCCAAATATCAAGTAATACCACCGGCAGGAGAGAGCTCCCCCGACAGTTCCAGACTGTCAAGAGAAACCCGCTGGTGGATATCAGTATTGCACGCCAAATGCCTGAAAGAGCCATTAGCAGATGGAACCTTTCCTGACAGAGTTCATAGCATCATTCCAGGCATCGGGCAGAGTCACATCAAGCTGGGCATGTGGAAATTCCATGGCTTTAAACCGCGCAACGGGCAGCAGGCACATCAAACTGGGCAGCAGGCATGGGCACAGGCTGGGCAGCAGACAGAGGCACATCAGGCTGGGCAGCAGACAGGGCCACATCGGGCTGGGTAGCAGGCTCTGGGTCATCTGGTAGGGCGGCAGGCTACGGGTCATCCGGCAGGGAAGCAAGCACCGTATCAGCAGGCTGAGTAACGGGCACCGGCTCCACAAGCTGGGTAGTGGACTCTGGTTCAGTAGGCTGAGTAACAAGCCCTGGCTTAGTAAGTTGGGTGACGGGCACCGGCTCAGCAAATTAGATGATGGGTACTAGCTTAGCAAGCCGGGTGACGGGCACTGGTTTAACAGACTGGGTTTCGGGCACCGGCTCCACAGGCTGAGCAACAGGCACTGGCTCCACTGGTTGAGCAACAAGCAGCGGCTCCACAGGCTGAGCAATGGAACTGGAACTTCAGACCCGGAAACAGGCACCGGAACTTCAAGCCGGGACACTGGCACTGGGACTTCAGGCCGGGACACTGGCACCGGGACACTGGCACTGGGACTTCAAGCCGGGACACTGGCACCGGAACTTCAGGCTGGGACACAGACACCGGAACTCCAGGCTGGACAGCAGGCAGAAAGTTGTCAGGCTTAAGTTCAATATCTTTGGAGGCCAACTTGGCTCTATTGGTAGTCATGGAGGTAGATTGGAGCGGGTCGGTCGGTGTGGAAGCAGGCTGGAGCAGGTTGGCTGGTATGGAGGCAGGTTGGGTTACTGGCAGGATCAAATGAGTTGGAAAGAACTTCTGTTTCTTTTTTGTCTTATCTACTGAAGTCCTGTAGGTAACTGCAGGACTGTAGGTAAGGGGTGAAGCAAACTGGAGAGGAGGGCTGGAATATGGCAGGTAAAGAGGAAACAGTAGCTAGAGGAAGTTTTTGTGGGGTTCTAGGCAACAGAGAGGAGGCAGGTGGATTAAAGGCAGGATAGGTTGCGGGAGTAGAAACTAGGTATTGGTATTTGGTGAGCAGAGTATACTGGGCTGAGACTGAGGTTGCCATGTGTGATGGCGAAAAAGACATTTGGGCAGGCAGGTGTCTGATGGCAGAGGTGGTTTGTTATGGGTTAGCTGGGGCTAACCCATAACAAACGTATCAGACCATGCTAAGAGAAGTGGTTGCACAAACTGCAGTTTACATTCTGCCTGTCTGACAAGGAACTCAACACACTCTGTTATCACCTGTTGTGAACAGGCTGAGTAGTGTTCAAAAAAGTACATTGGATCATCTTCCAAAAGCCATACCAGAGATACAACCTGATTAATACTGAAAGGAGGAGAAAAATCATCATGGCCCTTTGGAATGCAGGACAGGGCCAACTCTGTACATATTTGAATTAGAGGCTGCACATCCCCAAACAGCAAATAACCCTGATCAACCAGGGAGTGAGCCAAACAAATGATTTCTAGCAGCTGGTCTCTGGTCCACTCTTTCAGTGTCTGGCAGAGATATTCACCACTCTCTGGACGCCAGCAGAGCATAGTAAACAATCACATCAGAATTCATCTCACAACAGTAAACAAAAATGGTTCCTCTGTGCAGCCACTTCTGGTCAGGGATGGCCTTGGTATACTGTCACGTAGCAGGCATGACCAGAACTGCATGAACTGCAACAGAGGAAACCCAAACGTATATAAGTGAAAATATAGTGATTTATTGAGATAAGTGAATAATATAAACATAACCACCTCCAATATAATACAGTGTGCAATCAACCACAAACAGAGTCCCACAAATAATAATAATAAACAGACAGATATATACATATAATGGGTAATACCAGAATCATAAATGTAGCCAGGCCAGGGTCATCAACGGGAGATCAGCAGTTGGGGACAGTGGACGAACAGGACAAGGAAAGGATGGATCAGGAGATTGCAATTGATAGAAAGGATGAACCACCGCTCCAAAGTAATCCTCGAGGACTGAAGCTCTGTCTCCTATTGATGAGCCCCAGGTGCTGACCATTACACACACACTGAGCAAACAAGCAGGACAAAACTCTGGATAGGCGTACACTGGAAAAAGACTTGGAATCCCATCTTTAATTGAAACAATGTGGGTCACATCAAAACAAGATCAAAAAATCCACAGCAAAAGGAATAACAGGGTACAGGAAAATGCTGACACGTTTCGCACCGTAAACAGTGCTTACTCATAGCTAACCATCTTTCAAGCTTGAAGTGTCAGGCAGTGAGCACAGGACTCACTAGAGGATGTCAGGCCCTCAGACCACCCTCATTAACCCCCCTGACGGTATTCCCGAGTCTGGCTCGGGGTGGAATTTTTATTCAAAACTACAGAGGTGCTGAGAGGAGGAGCTTCAGGAGGTGGAGTCAGTACAAAAATCACTTCTTTCAAGCAGCACGGTACCATGGGATATGTAGTCTTTATAAATAGAGAGTAAACAGCAGAGGTGAAGCTGCAAAGCAGGCCGGAAATTGGGAAGATATAGCCAGCAGACAGACAGAACTCACAACATGAAAAGAGATTTTCAAGTAAACTCATATTGGATTATCATTTATAGCTATTGTTTGTATTGTTATTATAATGCGAGATCTCAGGTAACGATCCTCTTCCCCCTCCTTGGCTCCAGGGTTATCATCTACACAGACAGGAAGAGGAGCTGGGGAGGAGGGACATGATTGCAATTTAAGAGCCGTGCTGATGATCTGAGCTCTGTCTGTGTATGGTTAATAGATGGATACAGTGGAGGGTGACACAGTAAGTGGGAAAGGGGGGACAGGTAACAAGGATGCACACATGGTGGAGTAATGGGAGAGGTGGGTGATAGAATGCCTCATTGCCTGCTGTAACCCTTTGGTTGCTGTACTGCACAGGGTTGTAGGGCACTTGCAGAGCACCCTTATTCACTTCAATGGGTCACGCTTGGCAGGCGCTACACCTGTTAATTAGAAGTTGAAGTATAATTAAAGTCAAACCTTTTTTTTTTAAGGTTTGGATAGAGTGCAGAGGGACTAGAGTGCTTGTCAGTTTGTATGGCTGTCTATGTCCCCATTAAGGAGATCCATCCTCTTTATTTGTCCTTTCACTTTCCATTATTATTGAAAGTGAAAGTGAAAGTAAAAGAACATTTTTGGGTTGTCCCTAGAAAGGTAACAGACGGAAAACCTTCCAATGAAGACACTGGTTCTGGTGAACTGGGGGTCCTGGAGACAATCTCTTAATTTGCAGGGATTTCCTCTCACTTCCTGTTTAGCTATGATACAGGAAGTGAAGGGAAATATCTGCAATGGGACACAGATGCAGAAATAAAATCTAACAGGGGTTATAACCCTCCCTTACTCTATCCAAAATGAAAAAGAAAGTTTGTCTACAGTTCTACTTTAAGCTGGTCATTTGAATGTTGATATGGAAAATCCTAAAAGTTAATTTCTCCGAACGTTCTTACATACCAGTATTGAGTCAACTACTTTTGTTTGAAAGCCCTTAAATTTTTGTCCAGACTTGCTATTTAAATTATATTATATAATAATATGTATGATATGATTTTACAAATGTAAATCACATACACAGTAAGAATTTCATTGGTCATCTTTAATTACTCCTAGATTATTCTGCGTAGTCAAATAATACTAAGCAGTATACCATGCTAAAGCCTAAAACCAAAATAACAGTGAACCATGTGATATAGGCATAGTGTAACATATAATAAACAATAAAAAGTCACACTAATCAATATATGAACCAGAAAGATATGAATTGACAAAAATTGGAAACAGTTTAAATCAATATTTGTGATCTTGCACAATAATAAACCACATTGAAATCAAAATGTCCATATAACATTCATATAAAATGTGATCAGTTCTAAAAGATGTGCAGAAAATTAATCTACGTGGTGTATGGAAGAATCCCAATAATAGAGGTAGTTCCACCACCAAAGATCAAAAAGGTCCTCCTGTGACATCCAACACCTTAGTAATGGGGACGCTTACCAGATAAGATGAACCATCTATTTCTAGAATGGTCAAACACGCTTACAGATAAACCTCTGCAGGGTAAGGTAAGTGATGAGGCCTTCTATGGACCACTGTGACATGCTGATGTTAGGGGAATACATCCAATGGCATCAGACTCCTGCAGGGATGTCCTGATCAGTCGTGGCCAAACGGGTTGGTATATAGAAAAAGAGCTGCAATAGTGTAATACTTTATAAACTAGTTAAATAAAAAAAGCCAAAAAACTACTTACAATAAATAAAAACAACACAAGCATTGATAAAATATTTGCTTGCCGGAAAACAGAAACCCAATATGCTCGCACTTCTGTGGTCATGCTAGACATGATAGTGTCAGAGCGTATCAGGGGGAGCTATGCTCTGATGCTATCACGTCCTGCATGACCCCAGAAGTGCGAGTTTATTTGTTTCTGTTTGCCGGCAAGCAAATATTTTATCAAGGCTCATGTTTTAATTATTGTAAGTATTTTTTTTGTTTTTTTTTTAATTAAACTAGTTTTATACAGTATTACAATATTGGAGCTCTTTTTCTATATACCAACCCCATTTGGCCAAGACTGATCGGGACATCCCTTCGGGAGACTGATACCATTGGACGTATTCCCCTAACATTAGCATGTTAAAGTGATCCATAAAAGGCCTCATCACTTATCTTACCCTGCAAGGGTTTATCTGAAAGTGTGTTTGACCACTCTAGAAATAGATGGTCCATCTTATTAATAAGGTGTTGGATGTCACAGGAGGACCCTTTTTGATCTTTGGTGGTGGAACTCCTTTGAAATACCTCTTTTATTTGGAGTCTTCTATATATTACATGGATTCATTTTCTGCACATTTTTTTAGAACCAATCACATTTTATATGGATGTTATGTGGACATTTTGATTTTAATGTGTTTTTTTATTGTGTATGATCACCGATATTGATTTACACTGTTTCATTTTATTGTTAGTCATATATCTTGCATTAGGAATGCTGCAGGAAAGTTGAGAGAGTATGGTCCCTTTCACACGGATGGACCATCTATAAGTTTTTCCTCTGTCTGTCAACGGACGACAATGTATTCCCATGGGCAAATGGATGACCATCCGTTACCATCCATTAACCTTGTTTGTAATTTTATCCGTTTTTTTTAACGTGCAAGGCTACGTCCAGATCCGTGAAAACGGATATTAACTGATGTTAACGGACAATGTCTGTCAATGTCCAATCAGTTAAGATCCGTTTTGAAGAAATTATTATTGTTTTTTTTGTTTATCTGTGAACTCAACCTATGACCCAGGTAGTAGTTGGACATAGGAAGTACATCCCCAGTACATGCCCAGGGAGAAACAAGGCAAGAGATGTCTCCCATGAGGAGCTTATAAACCTGGTTTATGAAAGGCACAATGCACGATATTGCACAATGCAGATAGCATACACAAGGACAAAGACAAAGGAAGGACACAGCAAGGACAATTCATGGATGAAGATGGATGAAGTAATGGATAAGAACTAATACATTTTTAATGTGGCTAAACTGAGCTATTCATATATCGACCATAAGCTATACTTACTACTATTTCATGGTAGACATTTAATTGTGTTATAGGTACTACTCACCAAGAAATATAATGATTGAGTATATCTGTGCTGCAGTACTCTCTGGTTGCTCCGAATGTAGTGGGAAACATACCCCATTTGTGCCATAGTAATTGTGGAAAATATGTTCATTGCTGAGAGGTATGAATGCAATAATAAATCCAACAATCCAAATGAGTATCAGAGTTATGATAGTTCGATATTTTCCAGGCTTCAGACATCTGAACGGATACACAATACAGATGTATTTCTCCAAAGTCAAATAGGTAAGAAGTAAGACTGACACCTCTGTAGACAAAATGGCTAATGATCCAACCAATCGGCATTGAGTACTGTCCATCCAGGCCTGAGCATTTTTGTTGTATTCACCTCTGTATTTCAGGTCAAAATATCCAATGACAAATAAATATATTCCCATTAGGCAATCAGCACCTGATAGGCATAAAGGAGGTTTGGTTTAAAATGGCAATTGCAATAGATAGATAGATATAGTGCATCCAGAATGTATTCACAGCACTTCACTTTTCCCACATTTTGTTATGTTACAGCCTTATTCCAAAATTGATTAAACTTATTATTTTCCTCAAAATTCTACAAACAATACCCCATAATGACATTGTGAAAGAAGTTTGTTTGAAATCTTTGCAAATTTTACATGTTTATCTTTAGCTAAAATGTGTTAAACTAATATATCCCAAATTACATGACTGTTATTATAGTATTCACCTCCTGTTAATATACTGAGAAGCCTCATTTCACACTTTTATACATTCTACTTAACTATAAATCTATTGTATGACTCTTTTTATTGCATTATATTCAATAAAATATTTGAAAAAGAAAATAAATCTTTGCAAATTTATTAAATATAAAAAAACTAAAAAAATGTACGTAAGTATTCACAGCCTTTACATGACTCTCAAAATTGAGCTTAGGTGCATCCCCACTATCATCCTTGAGATGTTTCTTGATTGAAGTCCACCTGTGGTAGATTCAGTTGATTGGACATGATTTGAAAAGGCACACACCTGTCTATATAAGGTTCCACAGTTAACAGTGCATGTCAGAACACAAACCAAGCCTTGAAGTCCAGGGAATGGTTGGTAAACTTCTGAGACAGGATTGTATCGAGGCACAGATCTAGGGAAGGGTACAGAATTTTTTTTGCAACATTAAAGGTCCCAATGAGAACAGTGGCCTCCATCATCTGTAAATGGAAGACGTTTGGAACTACCAGGACTCTTTCTAGAGTGGGCCGTCCAACCAAACTGAGCGTTTGGGGGAGAAGGGCCTTAGTCAGGGAGGTGACCAAGAACCCGGTGATCACTTTTTCCAGTAGAACAACCAACTCTGCAGCACTCCATCAATCAGGCCTGTATGGTAGAGTAGGCAGACGGAAGCCATTCCTCAGTAAAAGGCACATGACAGCCCACCTTGAGTTGGCCAAAAGGCACCTAAAGGATTCTCAGACAATGAGTAGGCATGGGCGAACTGTTCAGCCCGAGCATGAGTTTGGGCCCTACATTGGATGTTCGCCGAACGCGCAAATTATCGGGGTGTTTCGACCATTTGTTTGGCCTGCCGAATGACCACAATGCACTGCACCACCGCAGAGTGCATTGGAATCCCTGTTTGGCTGAAGCAATGAAAGCTTTGCCCAATCAGTGCACAGAGCACTGTCAGAGCCATGATTGAAAGTGGTCATGATGACTCTATCCAATCATGGCTCATTGCTCTTAGTCCCGCCTCACACTATAAAAATATTATTTTAATAGCGGCTATTTTTATTGTGATATCAGCGTGGAGAGAGCTAGAACAGGGCTCTGTTCACTGCTACTAGACAGTTAGTGCGCTATAGCAGTGGTCATCAACCCTGACCTCAGGGCCCACTAACAGGCCAGGTTTGCAAGATAACTGAAATATATCACTGGTGATATAATTTGCTGCTCAGTGATAGCAGTATTCTATTCTGCATCTCCCAGAGGTAATACATAAAACCTGACCTGTTAGCAGGCCCTGAGGACAGGGTTGATGACCACTGTGCTATAGTGTGCTATTCTGATTTTATTGTCAGTGTAGAATATCAGTTTAGTGTGAATCTAATGCATTACTGCAAGTTTAATGCTGCATATTTCAGTGCGCTACCTTCCATTTAACAAAGTACAGTTCCGTGCGTTTCTTCAAGTTTAACGCAGTATATTTCTGTGCGTTACATGCCATTTAACGCAGTATATTTCTGTGCGTTAGTGCGCATTTAATACAGTATATTTCAGTGCATTGCTGCAAGTTTAACGCTGTATATTTCAGTGCACTACCTTCTGTTTAACGCATTTTAGTGCAGTATGTTACAGCTCCTCCTCTTCCATGCCCTCATCTGCTGAATTATCCTATGAACCACAAGTAGCCCCTAAGTGTTCAAGGGGCTATTCAATGAGTCAGGCTAAAAGGTGCCATGCAGTGCTTCAGCTGGTGTGTCTTCGGGACAGGAACCACACTGGAGCAGAGATTCTTGCAGCTCTGCAGGGGCAGGCCCAGAGGTGGTTCACACCATGTCAGCTGGAGCTAGGAATGGTGGTGTGCGATAATGGCCCAAACCTCCTGTCCGCCTTTAGACAGGGAAAGTTGACACATGTGCCATGCCTGGCACATGCCCTCAATTTGGTGGTGCAACGTTTCCTAAATAGGTACCCAGGGTTGGAAGATCTGCTAAAGCAAGCCAGAAGACTCTGTAGCTATTTTAAGCTGTCATACAAAGCCAGTGCTCGGTTGGCTGAAATTCAGCGGGAATTCCACCTTCCCGTAAACCGCCTGATTTGTGACATGCCCACAAGGTGGAACTCCACTTTGGCAATGCTGCAGCAGCTGCACATGCATCAGAGGGCCGTCAACAAGTACCTGTGTGAGTATGGCACAAGGACAGGCACAGGCCAGCTCTGCTTTTTTTCCCCATGCCAATGGCTGCTCATAAACGATGCATGTACTGTATTGTCACCATTTGAGGAAGCCACAAGGATGGTGAGCCATGACAATGCATACATCCCTGTTGTGTTCCTGCTGGAGCAGTCTCTGCATGACATTATGGACAGGGCACCTGAGGCTGAGCAGCGGGAGTAAGAGGAGGACTTCCTCTCCTCTCAATGCCCACTTTATGCAGACACCATTGTTCCTACATCACAGAACACGCAAGAGGAGAAGGGGGAAGAGGATTCTGTCAGTTTTGGAGGCATTGAAACAGAGGAAGACATACGTCAAACAGTAAGAGATGGTTTTCCATCCCCAGAACCCTTTGGAGTAGTACGTGGCTGTGAGGAGGCAGTTCCAGATACTATAATCCTCAGTGACCCCTGGGCAGTCTGCGTCTCATGCCTCCGCAAATTTGTGGTGCATGGGCTCCCTCATGCTTCAAAGCATGCAAAAGCACCCAAGAATGCATGGCGTAAATGAGAAGGATCACTATTGGTTGGTAACCCTCCTTTACCACTGTTACAAGGGGAAAGTCTCAGATCTTATACCTTCCCCATAGAGAGAGCAGAAGATGCAATCTCTTGAACACCTTAAAGAGGAGTTTATCTAAAGCTTTTCCTGACTCTGGTAGGTTACAGTGTCATGGAAAACATAGTTATGAGGCTTTTGTTGGTCAAGAGAGGAGCGGTGGTGAAGGCCTCCGCCTAAGTGATGATGTTTTCACAATTTCTTTAGTCCTCACCACCCAGGGCAGTCAGCTTCCACATCCCATCAGCAGCGTCTGCATCACATGGTGGATGATTATCTAGGGGCAAAAACAGAGATGTAGAGCTTTCCAGTCAATGAATCACTGGCTTACTGGGTCATGAGAATAGACCACTGGCCAGAACTTGGCCAGTATGCAATTGAGCTGCTGGACTGCCCTGCATCCAGCATGTTTTCTGAACGGGCATGGGGGTTTTGTTACTGATAATAGAATGAGTCTGTCCACAGACTCCATGGACCTTCTGACATTTATCAAAATGCCGACCGTGTGTACAGGGCATTAGTGTTTTTGATATTTGGAATCTCTGCAGGACTTCTAGGCTGCCTAGCATTGTGGGTGTTGATTCCATCTGGAATTTTTTTTTTGCTCGTGTAGATTTCTTGGGCATAATTAACATCCAAAGACCAATTTTTCTGCACCTGTTTGACAGGTGCATATCATTTCAATTTTTAACAGTAAAGCCAATTCTTGTTTCCATCAAGAGTACTTCTATAGATTTACAGTGTGAAGGCGCCACTGACACCCAAAGACCAATTTTTCTGCTCCTGCTACCTCTATTAAAAGTCTGTGGAAGACACACCAAAAAATCTCTAATCTTGTTCCCAGTGCTCTACATTGTGGCCTTATCATACAGACTGGCTCTGCAAACCTTTGCTTACAAAATAAAGAAAGCTTGCAGGGAAAATTTCATTTTTTTGGCTTTATAAATACAATTATTGCTGCAGCAGCTTCTATACACAGTACAGATGTGCCACTTTACAGATAGACTAATGCACCATATTGAAAGGAATTTTTCATTTTTATGCTTTCATTTTAAGCATAAATAAATCACTGCTCAATTAAAAATGATTTTTTTTACAAACTTTACTTTTATACATGTCCCCCAGGGCAGTATCTGGGCCCCCACAACCACTGTATGCCCAAATACTTGCATATAAGCCTTCAAAATGGGCACTTTTCCCAGTTCCGTTCCCATAGACTTCAATGAGGTTCGTTATCCGTTTCCGAACTTTCGAGATGTTCGAAAGTTCTGGTGCGAACCAAACAGGGTGTCATTCCATGAGAAACAAAATTCTCTGGTCTGGTGAAACAAAGATTGAACTCTTTGGCCTGAATGGCAAGCATCATGTCTGGAGGAAACCAGGCACCACTCATCACCTGGCCAATATCATCCCTACAATGAAGCACAGTGGTGGCAGCATCATGCTCTGGGGATATTTTTCAGTAGCAGGAATTGGGAGAGTAGTCAGGATTCAGGAAAAGATGGATGTAGCAATGTACAGAGACATTGATGAAAACTTGCTCCAGAGCGCCCTGGACCTCAGACTGAGGCGAAGGTTCATCTCCCAACGGGACAACGACCCTAAGCACACAGCCAAGATAACAGGAATGGCTACGGGACAACTCTGTTAATGTCCCTGAGTGGCCCAGCCAGAGCCCAGACTTGAACCCGATTGAATATCTTTAGAGAGATCTGACAATGGCTATGCACCTACGCTACCCATCCAACTTGGCTTGAGAGGTCCTGCAAAGAACAATGAGAGAAACTGCCCAAAGAGAGGTGTGCCAAACTTTTAGCATCATACTCAAAAATACTTGAGGCTAAAGGTGCTAAAGGTGCTTCAAAAGAGTATTGCACAAAGGCTGTGACTACTTATGTACATGGGATTTTTTTTCCTTTTTATTTTTCATAAGTTTGCAAAGATTTCAAACATAGATAGATAGATAGATAGATAGATAGATAGATAGATCTTGAGTTACGTATTTGACAAGTATAATATTTGTGATTTCATTATTTATATATTGTGATTTACAAATTGGTTTAGATTTGGATTTTGCATAATGTTCCAGGAAAAGATTGTAACTGAACAGATCAAAGATGTGTTTTTTCCTAAAGCAATGTAATATTTCTAGACACAAATTCCTGTTTTCTTCCAGACACAAATTCCTGTTATCTTCCATTTCCCTGCACGTAATTCCAATAAAATACATGGCTCTCAGCCTCCTGGACCCTTATTCTTCCAAGATTAACAAGAAATAAAAAATAGATTGCACATACAATCGACTACATGAGATAAGGAATGAGTTTTGTGCCGCTGATCATACTAATTTCCATTTCCTTTATAAAAGCAACAAGAATCTTATTGGTTGCAATGGCCAGCCCTGACATACTTTATTCACATATTTCTGTATCTGCATAATTATTTACAGCTCCTTTATTGAACAGATATTGTTTCCTGCAGGGCATATATTTATGAGGGAAGTTATGAGTATCTTCATACACACATTTGTGCACATGTTAAAGTGCACACACAATAATACACGATATATAAATGTTGAGCTGTTTTGCCATTTATCCAAAATGGCAACTCGATGTATATACAGTATACAGTATAAATAAAGACCGTGATTCAGCACTTCAGAGTATGAATGCTCTGTGCAGTGGCCGAAAGTAGTGCAAGTATGTTTTTTTGTGTTAAGCCATGATTAGGGCTGCCTTAATGCAGGGGTAGGCAACCTTTCAGAGGTTGAGATCTACCTGGATAACATGGAGGAAACGCCCTTAAAAACAAACTATCAGGCTCCCAATAAAAATAAATCACATCCTATGCCCCCCCAGCCACAGTAGTGTCCTCTGCTCCCCTTCACATCACCCCCCCCCCCCCCCACAGTAGTGTCCTCTGCCCCTCTCCCCCCCTCCCAATACAGTAGTGTCTTCTCTCTCCACATACCAGTGTCCTTCCCCCTTAACATAACCCCCCCCCCCACTGTAGTATCCTCTGCTCTTCTCCTTATAGCAGTGTTTTCTGCCCCTTCACATTGCCCCCCCCCACCCCCACCCCCACTGTAGTATCCTGTGCCCCCCTAACAGTGTCCTCTATCCCCCTTCACATCACACATCACTATTGTCCTCTGCCCCAAATAACACTGTAGTGTCCTGTGCCCCCCAAAGCAATGTCCTGTGCCCCCTTCACATCTCCCCATAGTGTCCTCTGCCCTTCTTTACTCAGCCCCCCATAGCAGTGTCAAGTGCCTCCCCCTAAGCAGTGCCCTTTGGCCCTCTTCACATAACCCCCCAGTAGTGTCCTCTGCCTGCCCCCCATAGCAGTGTCCTGTGCCCCCCCACAGCAGTGTCCTTTGTCCCCTTCACGTCACCCCCCCCCAACTGTAGCATCCTCTGCTCCTCTGTCCCCTTCACATCACATCCCCTCCACTGTAGTGTCCTGTGTCTCCCCCATAGCAGTGTCCTGTGCCCTCTGCCCCCCCCTTAGCAGTGTCCTGTGTCCTCCCAAACCAGTGTAAGCTGTCCCCTTCACACCTCCCCCCAATTTCATCTGTCCCCATGTCCCTCTGTGTAGGTAGCACTTTTCGAGCAGAAAGTGAGAGGTGTAACAGTACCAGGGGCGGACTGACAACTGATGGGGCCCCCGGGCAATAGAAGATCATGGGGCCCCCTGCATCCCAAGCCACACCTGCACAGGGGGACATGGGGGGAGCACACAGGGAGACACTGGGGGGGAGCATACAGGGGGGACAGTGTGGGGGAGAGTATACAGGTGGGACAGTGTGGGGGGAGAGTATACAGGGGGACAGTGTGGGGGGGACAGTGTGAGGGCAGAGTATACAGGGGGGACAGTGTGGGGGGAGAGTATACAGGGGGGACAGTGTGGGGGTAGAGTATACGGGGGGACAGTGTTGGGGGAGAGTATACAGGGGGGCAGTGTGGGGGGAGAGTATACAGGGGGTACAGTGTGAGGGGAGAGTATACAGGGGGGCAGTGTGGGGGGGAGAGTATACAGAGGGGACAGTGTGGGGGGAGAGTATACAGGGGGGACAGTGTGGGGGGAGAGTATTCAGGTGGGACAGTGTAGGGGGAGAGTATACAGGGGGGCAGTGTGGGGGGAGAATATACAGGGGGGACATTGTGGGGGGGGGGAATATGCAGGGGGGACAGTGTGGGGGGGAGAGTATATAATGGGGAAGGTGTGGGGGGGAGAGTATACAGGGGGGAAGGTGTGGGGGGAGAGTATACAGGGGGATGGTGTGGGGGGAGAGTATACAGGGGTGAAGTTGTGGGGGGGAGAGTATACAGAGGGGAAGGTGTGGGGGGAGAGTATACAGGGGGGCGGTGTGGGGGGTATAAAGGGGGGACAGTGTGGGGGGAGAGTATACAGGGGGGACAGTGTGGGAGGGAGAGTATACAGGAGGGATAGTGTGGGGGGAGAGGATATGGGGGACAGTGTGGGGGGAGAGTATACAGGGGGTACAGTGTAGGGGAGAGTATGCAGGGGGGACGGTTTGGGGGGAGAGTATACAGGGGGGCGGTGTGGGGGGGTATACAGGGGGGAAGGTGTGGGGGGAGAGTATACAGGGGGGGCGGTGAGGGGGGAGAGTATACAGGGGGACGGTGTGGGGGGAGAGTATACAGGGGACAGTGTGGGAGGGAGAGTATACAGGAGGGATAGTGTGGGGGGAGAGTATACAGGGGGGACAGTGTGGGGGGAGAGTATACAGGGGGTACAGTGTGGGGGGAGAGTATACAGGGGGGCAGTGTGTGGGGGGAGAGTATACAGGGGGGACAGTGTGGGAGGAGAGTATACATGGGGGCAGTGTGGGGGGAGAGTATACAGGGGGGACAGTGTGGGGGGAAGTGTATACAGGGGGGACAGTGTGGGGGGAGAATATACAGGGGGGACAGTGTGGGGGGGGAGAATATACAGGGGACAGTGTGGGGGGGGGGGGAGAGTATACAATGAGGAAGGTGTGGGGGGAGAGTATACAGGGGGGAAGGTGTGGGGGGAGAGTATACAGGGGGATGGTGTGGGGGGAGAGTATAGAGGGGGGCGGTGTGGGGGGAGAGTATACAGAGGGGAAGGTGTGGGGGGAAAGTATACAGGGGGGTGGTTTGGGAGGAGAGTATACAGGGGGGCGGTGTGGGGGGGAGAGTATACAGGGGGGCGGTGTGGGGGGGAGAGTATACAGGGGGAAGGTGTGAGGGGGAGAGTATACAGGGGGGGCGGTGAGGGGGGAGAGTATACAGGGGGGACAATGTGGGAGGGAGAGTATACAGGAGGGATAGTGTGGGGGGAGAGTATACAGTGGGGACAGTGTGGGGGGGAGAGAATACAGGGGGGACAGTGTGGGGAGGGGGGAGAGCACACTGAAGTGTGGCCCAGGCCCCATTCATCTGTACTACCCCTCCCTCCGATGGCGACCGTCCAGTAAAAAAGAATTTCACTCAACCAATGCCTGTAATAATACCGCTAACGGCGCTCGCTGCTCTCCGCCGGCCCCATGCAAGCCTTGCACTGTATCACCTAGGAGTCTAGGACGGATGAGAGGAGAGGAGGGGCCGGCGCTGAGCAACGCGCCGTTAGCGGTATTATTACAGGCATCGGGTGAGTGAAGTACCTGCGATAATACCGCTAACGGCACGTTGCTCTCCGCCGGCCCCTCCTCTCCTCTCGTCCATCCTAGAATCCTAGCTGATACAGCGCAAGGCTTGCACGGGGACGGCGGGGAGCAGCACGCCATTAGCGCTATTATTACAGCAGCTTTAAGGGGCCTCTTGTTGGGCCGGGCACGGGCCCCTAATGGCTCCGGGCCCTCGGGCGGCGACCGAATCACTGATGGGTCAGTCCGCCCCTGAACAGTACTGGATGTAGGGCGGGAGCTACCAAAGTTAACTTCTCACAAGTTCTCAACAAGTTGGTGATTGGTTGCTAGGGCTGCCCAGCTTCCTAGTAACCTGCTGGTTAATGTGAACAGCTAACTCCGGCAGCTCCCACCCTCCATCCCTTACTATGATATGTTCCGCTCATCGCTCTGCAGTGAAGGCGGAGGCTAAGGGGGGAAAGACCGGCAATGTGTTCCAGATCTACCTGCAGTCGACAGGTAGATTGTGCTTGCCAGCTTGCCAACCCCCACCTTAAAGTAATGTATACCAACATGCACAAAATGCATGCATGGGCCCTGAGTTTAGTCAGTAAGGCAAAGACTAATGATTAGTGATAATGTTGTTGGCTGCATGTTCATGCATTTTACACATTGCTTTTTTATACCATAGTGGTCAGTGAATAAGCCTGTTTGTGTAGTTTTAATGGTTGTGACTAAAGCGCCATAATAAGTATTACTTTATTACTTACAACAAAGGGAAATTATGCACATTGCATGTAGCTTGTTCTCAGACCTAATATATGGTCGTGTACAGATCACAAAGATGTTCCCAAAGCAGGTTGCCAGTGAAACCACCCACACAAATACTCGCTGGATGATACTTGCAAGCAGATTTTCCAGGGATGAAATACCATCTGTATTTGGCTTGCAGTTGCGCACATGGGGTGCAAATCCACAGTACTGGAACTTCTTAAAGTATCTGTGTGTGATAGAAAGGTCAATTTATAAAAAGCAGGTAGAATGTACTAATCAAAACTTTTTAGCTATTTGTCCTACTCATCAGAGGAAAGTACCATCACATCTATTTCAGGAATAAAGTGTTGTGTTGGGGGGGAGAGTATTACAATTGCAGTGATGGTTGACACATCTACAACAGTAAATTGGGTCATACAGGTGAAAACAAATGAAGATACTAAGGCCCCATGTACACGGATATAGGTTATAAACAGGCAGCTAAGCCGTGGTTTTACCACCTACTTAAAAAGAAACCTGCAGCTACTCAGGGCTGCACACATGCCATGGCAGCAATGATTTGCTTCATGTAGATGGCAAAAATGATAACGCTGTCCTGTTCTGCAGGCAGTCCCGCTGCCAAATGTGACCTATTCAAGTTAATGGGGCTATGCTACAATCGCAAGCCAAATGCATGGCTGGTGGTTGGGACAAGTTATTTACATACAAAATGTCCATTCCCCTGTCAAAAAAAAGTATTACCCCCTAAATGCCTGCCAGCTTCTGCTCCTGAGATCGTTTTTTAGAGGGACAGAAAAACTTCATAGACAGGCAGGGGTACTTGTATCACACTTTTATATGTTTGAGGGTTTAAATATATGTTTTATATCCAGACAACCCTTACATGTGTTGTGTAATTTATAGCAGTTGCTTTATAGAAGTATGTCATCTTAGAAAAGATTGCATACATGTGAGTAAGATTTTTGAGTGGCATGAACATTCTTCTTTGAATATTTGGGATCTCGATTCCCTCAAGACTCCTGCAGGCAACAAAGAAAAAATCTGTTAGTAACCATAGCTTTTGTAAACCAATACATATACAGTTGGCTAAGATACCATGTACTTTGCTAATAAATTGATCACCAGTGTCCCTTATTCTTTCTAGCATCTACTGTTTCAGTTAATAAAAATGCATGTAGAAGCCATCACTGTGCACTGCAGTCTGGAGATACTAATTTACTACAGTTTGAGCAAACTAGATATTATTATTATACAGGATTTATATAGCACCAACTGTGTGTGCTCTTAACAATATAAAGGGAGACAGTACAGTCAATGGCATCACTAGGGTTGATGTCACCTGGTGCGGTAAAACATGGTGTCACCCCCCCTGGGGAATGGATGGAGCTGGGATGGAATCAGGGGAATGGATGGAGCTGGCATGGGGTGGTGGATGGAGCCGGCATGTGATCAGCGGGCGGATGGAGCGGGAATAGGATGGGGGGGGGATGGATGGAAACAGGATGCGGTCAGGGGGATAGATGGAGCTGGGATGGAATGGGGTTGGTGGATTGAGCTGGGATGGGGGTGATGAATGGAGCCGAGATGGGATTCCTCTGATGGGGTTGGATTTTCTCTGCAATAATAAGGAATTGGTAATTTGCCCTGCGGATAAGGGTGGGGGAATTGTTGTTATGGATCGGAAGGATTACCTCCAGGAAATGCATAAGATTGTAGGAGATCAGGATACGTATATTCCCCTACCATTTAATCCGGTCCTCCAATACAAAAAAACCTTGCAATCATTGGTCCAGAAGGGATTGTGGCTGGGTATTGTACTGTTTACCCAGGATCCATAAGAGTCTTACTTGCCCCCCGGGACGCCCAATAGTGAGTGGCATTGATTCCATCATGTCCTGGGTGGGCAAGTACATAGACAATTTTTTTCAGCCACTTGTGCAACAAATGCCATTGTATCTAAAAGATACGAGGCATGCTATTAATCTTTTGTCAGAATTAAAGCCTGGTGGTCAAACTTGGTTGGTAACAGCTGATGTTTCTTCATTGTATACTATCATACCACATAATTTGGGATTATCAGCTGTCAAATACTATTTGAACAACGTTTCAAAAATACCCCAAAAACAACAGGCATTTATTATGGATCTGCTAGAATATGCAACGAACCACAATTATTTTTGGTTTGATAATGGTTACTATCGGCAGCAGCGGGGTGTGGCAATGGGGGCCAAGTATGCCCCAAGCTTAAATAATCTGTTTATGGCTAAGTGGGAGGAGGACGTTATCTATATGAACCGTAGCCAACATTTAATCTTTTGGGCAAGGTACATTGATGATGTCCTCCTCCTATGGGACAGTTCCACCAATGAACTTGATGAGTTTTTTTCAACCATCAATAACAATGATAGAGGAATCAGGTTTTTTTATGAGGCAAGCCAGGAAAAGGTAAATTTCTTGGACCTCACTATATCAAAAGGTGAAGGTTGCTTCAAGATGATCACTTATTTTAAACAAACTGACTGGAATGCCTTCATACCTTTAGGCAGTTGCCATAAAGACTCTTGGCTGAAAGCAATACCAAAAAGCCAGTTTGTTAGGATGAGACGCAACTGCACACAAATAGAGGATTACAAACTACAAGCAGGCGTCTTGAAAGATAGGCTGCAGGAGAAAGGCTATGATCTGGGCACCTTGGAGGCCACTATTGAGGAAGTGGCTAAGATTGATATATCAGTACTATTGGAAGGGGGCCCAAGGAAGGTGAAAGATAGACCTGTTATACCTTTCATTACAACATATTCAACACAGCATTATCTGATCAAAAAGATCATTTGTAAACATTGGTATAGGTTCATCAAAACATTCCTACCAGCTGATCCACAGCTGATTTTTAGAGGGGTTCCCTCTCTTAGGGATAGGATTGCCCCTAATGTTGTGGATCCTCCCCCCAAAAAGGTATCTTTTTTCCAAAACATCTCAGGTTACCATCAATGCCACAGATGTCTAGTGTGTGCGTTAAATAAGAGTAAGATGGGAAAAACCAAATCTTTCATCTCAACAAGTACATCAAAGGAACACAAAATTGAACAATTTGTCAACTGTAACTCTACGGGGGTTGTGTATTTATTACAATGCCCGTGTGGGCTTCAATAATTGGCAGGACCAAGCGATTGATGCATGTTCGTTTGGGAAAACATATTGCCAACATAAAAAGCGGTTTCAAATACCATTCAGTGTCGAAACATTATGATATTTGTCATAAACGTAATCCAGCTAACACACTCTTTCTGGCAATAGACAAATATAGTGCCCACTGGAGGGGGGGGGGGGGGGGGGTTCCTTAGTCAGAGAACTGTCAAGGATGGAGATGGCTTGGATACATAGGGTAGGTTGTTACACCCCATTTGGTCTTAACATAGACACTGATGTCAATGCATTTATTGATAATGGATAAACTGTTGTGAATGTGAACCAGATCTGAGCTCCTGGAAGAGCCCTAAGTAAGGGTAACTTAACTGCACCTCACTATGTACGCGTAAATAATATATATATGCTGTAAGTGCATGATTCCCATAATTTTCTCCCTTTTTTGTTATTATAAATGGACTCATTAGAAGACATTATGTGACTAGGGGCACTATGTCCCCTTATTTTAGGGGGTAGTAGGACATTAGGATATGGGCCTCTTCACATAGGAGAGTACCCATAGGTTTATAGCCATTTACCATTCAGTAATGCCTCATTTGAATAAATGAGACTATACAGGCAAGGTGTCACATTAGATTTTGTGATACTTTTCCTGCTCTCCCTGAATTTTGTAATGTTTATTAAAAATGTTATGCATATTCTTAGAAATGATGTCATTTTAGTTACTAATATATATAATTTTTCTATTTTTAGTGCATATGGTGGAATTTTGATATTCCATTTATTGCAATTTTTTCTCTTTCATGTATACATAATTTGTTCTATTTTTTTATAATGTTATTTTTTCAAAAAAAATTATTTTATTATTGTGGCACTAATGATATGATACTCTTGACCAGTAGAGGTCATAAGGTGGATGCCTTACTGATAAAGGGATATAAATAATCACTTTGATGGATTGACATTGCTTCTTAGTGCAATAATTAATATAGTTCACAAAATAGCTAGGCAATAAAGTTTTTTTGGTTATATATAAATGTAAGTATATTTTTTATATAATACATTTTTATTTTTATTTTAAAAATCTTTTTAAGTTTACCATCCCTGGATGTTAAGACATAGGGGACATGGCTATATGGTTGCACATATTTAGTTAGGTCTGTAATATGACCATACCACTCAAGATATCTGATTTATTAAGTGTATCTATATTATGTGTGGGAATGCCGATCGCTGCAAATCGATACTTATAAAGTGGGCAGTTTTTGGCATCCCACCATGTAAGGGCAGCAGCCCCATTCCAAGATGGAGTTTTTTAGTACGGGGACACTCGGAGCTCAGAGCTGGGTGTTCCTTGTGTAATGCAGGGTATAATTGGGTCAGCATGCCGCCTGTGCCCCTGGACTACGTCATCTGTGACAAAATGGTGTAGGGAGGAGTGGCGTGCTGACGTCACCGCAAACAAACGCAAGGTCCCGAAAGGAACGGGCTGTATTTCGAGAGCTGGCTGGCTCAATTTGATTTTAAACACAACGCCTTTTATTATTGCTACAAAATGTAAGTGCAAACTTTGCTTTTTTGTACTATTAAATTTAAATTTAATTATCCTATGGAAGCCTTCTATTTTTATGTTTAATATGGGGATAAACTGACTGCGGGCAATTCCAAGAATATTTGGCTGAGAAGTGGGACATTGTGCTGGAGAGCATAGAGACCCGGGCTGGGGAATAAGCTACAGGCGATTTTGGATCTTCTTAAAAAGAGATCGTTTCAGCTGGTAAGCGGTTATATCCCAGGTGGAGGAAGCTTTCCTATCCCAATCAACTCACTATTTCTTGGGTGTTTTTCTGCTTGAAGTGTCCATTGACCAATGAATGGAGGATTTTTAGTTTGAACTTTTTTCTGGAAATATCTTTTAATTTAGAATTTTTCGGATATTTTTGGACTTTTGGAATTAGGTTTAATAACGTTCAAAGAATTACATTTAGTGTTTCATTTTTTTTATATATTTGTTTTTGCTTTATGTTCAATACTAGTAGCAATAGTGCACAGTAAGTGGTTTGGGAGGTGAATATATGGTATCATAATCCATTTCACTACAATTATCATTTTTTCAGCGCAGCTTATTTCTTTGCAAATCCAATCATGTGCAAGCTAAAATGCTGTTTTTTATTTTCCTTGCATGTCCCCCTTGGATCTACAGTGACTGCACTTCCAAGTGCACTTTCAGTACAATTTCAGGTGCACTTTGCAGTGCAAAGTGGATTTGCCTTTCATAAATAACCCCCCATGTGTCTCTTTAAAAGTCCATAAATCTTCAGTGGACATTCTATATAAATTGCAGTAGAATCAAATGATCGTGCAGAAAATCCTCCACCGCTTCATATAAGATTCAAATCACACCCAATGTGCTCAAGTTAAAAGACCTGCTCACCAGATGTCCATGACCTCTTTAACTACTTGCCGACTGGCTCACACTGATATACGTCGGCCAAGAGGCACGGGTGCACAAAACAATGTACCCACACATCGCTGCGTTAGCCGTAGGGAGCGTGCCCATGGATTGTGCCCGTTAACCCCTTCCCTGCCAGTGACATTTACACAATAATCGGTGCATTTTTATAGCACTGATCGCTGTATAAATGCCAATGGTCCCAAAATAGTGTCAAAAGTGTCCAATCTGTCCGTCGCAATGTGACAGTCACAACAAAAATTTGTAGATCACTGCCATTACTAACAGAAATTTATTTTTTTATAAAAATGTCATAAATCTATCCCCTATTTTGTAAGACGCGATAACTATTGTGCAAACCAATCAATATATGCGTATTGCAATTTTTTTTTCTTTACCAAAAATATGTAGAAGAATACATATTGGCCTAAACTGCTGAAGAAATTCGTTTTTTTATATATTTTTTTGGGATATTTATTATAGTAAAAAGTAAAAAATATTGCTGTTTTTCAAAATTGTCGCTCTTTTTTTTGTTAATAGCGCAAAAAGAAAATGCAGAGGTGATCAAATGCCACTAAAAGAACTCTGCTCCCTTTATCAGGGCTAACATGGAGTATGAAAAAATAAAAATAACATATAGTTTAAGGAGTTTAAAAAAACAAAGATTTAAAAAATCAATAAGAACAACCTGATTTTAACCACTTAAGCCCCGGACCATTTGGCTGGCCAAAGATCAGACCAGTTTTTGCGATTCGGCACTGCGTCGCTTTAACTGACAATTGCGCGGTCATGCGATGTGGCTCCCAAACAAAATTGACGTCCCTTTTTCCCCACAAATACATCTTTCTTTTGGTGGTATTTGATCACCTCTGCAGTTTTTATTTTTTGCGTTATAAACAAAAAAAGAGCGACAATTTTGAAAAAAAATCATTATTTTTAACTTTTTGCTATAATAAATATCCCCCAAAAATATATAAAAAAACTTTTTTTCCCTTAGTTTAGGAAGATACATATTCTTCTACATATTTTTGGTAAAAAAAAAATCGCAATCAGCGTATATTGATTGGTTTGCGCAAAAGTTATAGCATCTACAAAATAGGGGATAGTTTTATGCATTTTTATTAATATTTTTTTTTTACTAGTAATGGCGGCGATCAGCGATTTTTATCATGACTGCAACATTATGGCGGACACGTCGGACAATTTTGACACATTTTTGGGACCATTGGCATTAATACAGCGATCAGTGTGATTAAAATTGCATTGATTACTGTAAAAATGTCACTGGCAGTGAAGGGGTTAACACTAGGGGGCAGGGAAGGGGTTAATATGTATCCTATTTTGTGTTCTAACTGAAGGGGGGATGGGACTGTGCAGGGAAACTAACAGATCGCTGTCCATACTCTGTATGGACAGACGATCTGTCAGTTCCCTGCTCAGAGAACCGGAAACTGTGTGTTTACATACACAGCTGCCGGTTCTCCGTGTGCCCCGAGCGATTGCGGGAGCCTGGCTGCGATCGAGACCGCCGGGAACTCGCATTGGTTCAGGGAGTGAGCAGGGGGGCACGTGTGTTTATGCTACCGACGTAGCATAACGGTGATTTGCGCAGCCGAACCTTGCTGTACAACTACGGCGGGTGGTCGGCATAAGTTAAAATATTAAATTGGTGATGATAATAATGTAAAAAAATCAGTGGTAATATAAATAGGAATATTTGTGAATCAGTAATAGTCCACATTAGTCCTAATACAGAATTTAATGTGGAATATCACATAATAACTATTATTACTGTTAATAGCAACGCCAGTTTTAGTGCCCTTTATATAGCTATTGATAGGACTGTTATCACCACTGTATTATTTTAAGATCATGTTCCCACTGATTTCTGATGCCATTATTCTTTAGCTCTTTAAACTATGTGTTATAATTTTTATTTTATATTTTTCATGTTAGCCCTGATGAATGGGGTGAAGACAAGCTCTTGAAGCACATTAGGTTTGCAAACATTGTACAATTGAAATAAACTTGTGTTTGGACATGAATATAAGGTGAGGAAGTTAAATTCCTATTCCAGCTCTATCCAGTCTAAAATATAAATATACTTTTTCACCTTTATCACAATATCTGATAATACTGTATATATCAAGGAACAATTCTCAGGGTTCCAGCACCTCTTATCCACTTTCCTAAGACAGCAAAGCTAGGCTGGTGACATGAATTTAGTCTGCTGTAGTTAAAAAATGAAGCTAGATCATATACCCTGTCCCAAGCCTGTGACAGAGAAGAAGCAGCAGTAGCATGATGAAAAAAATCATCCATCTACTCACTCTACAATCTCCTTAGCAGGGGTGGACTGACCATTCGGGCATTCTGGCACTGCCTGAGGGCCCCATGCCACTAAGGGGCCCCCAGCAGGGTTGCCAGCCTCAATAAAACCAGGCACAGAATGTAAAAATCTGTGTTTTTAAAAAAATCCCAAGATTATAGCTGCCCGGCCTCTCAAGTACCTTTTCAGTGTGTCTATGTGTATTCTGTTTGTGTATAGTGTGTGTATATTGTGTGTCTGTGTGTGTATACTGTATGTGTGTGTATACCGTGTGGCCCCATAATCTATTGCCTGGGGGCACCATAATCTCCTGTTGCCCAGGGGCACCATAATCTTCTCCTGTTGCCCGGGGGCCCCATAATCTTCTCCTATTGCCCGGGGGCACCATAATCTTCTCCCGTTGCCCAGGGGGCCCCATGAGTTGTCAGTCTGCCCCTGCTCCTTAGTATGTACTTTGTCCGCTCATGTGCATGCAGCACACCTAATTGGCTCCTACTTATGCCCCCCCCGCCCCTATCCTAATGCTTCAGTAAAGTCAAATCAAAAGGATGATTCCAAGTAAAATTTAAGTGCTTACACGATCTGTATTTAAAAATAGATGTCATTTTTTTTAATGAACACAAAACTGTATTGCCATGCCTCCTCTCTATGCCTAGAGTTTAGCTTTAAACGCACAATCACGTGCAGTTGGATGCTTTAAGTATAATCTTTCTTGTACTTCAGGTCACCGCCACTACTGCATGGCCTTGCAGGCCTAATGTAGGGGATGGTACAGTGGAATCCCAAATAGCAGAATGGATGAAATGTATTTAAAGCCAGGACTGTACTGAAGTAAGATCAGCTCAGTTTTATAAAGCACTATTTGGGCAAAAGTATCACAAAGTTTTAAACACTTCACCCTAAATTATACTTACAGGGACTTCAATGCAAGAACATAATCAAACTGGTCTGCCTGTATCTTCTGTAAGGGGTTATAGGAAATATTCCTGTATATATTAAGCAAAAAAAGAATAAAAAATAAACAATAAAAATATTCAGTGATATTATTATTCAGTAATAGAGTTCATAACTGTGACAAAATACTGTCATATTATACTGTAAATTTTCTTTCATAAAGTGATAGTCCAAAAAGAATCATATAAAATAAACATGCAATCAATCTACTTTATTATTATTTTTTAATAACTGTTGGGTGTCATAATATACGGTACTGTAAATTTTCTTTTATAAAGTGATAGTCCAAAAAGAATCATATAAAATAAACATGCAATCAATCTACTTTGTTAATTTTTTAATAACTGTTGGGTAATTATGTCATGCATACTTAAAGAAGAAGAGACAGATTAAGGGATACTGGAGCCCTAGGCAAGGTAGCAGGTTTTGCCTCCTCCATCCCTTGGATTGATATTGATTAGATTGCAACAGGCACAAAGAACATGCCCTGTTTGTATTGTCTGTACTGGCACAGCCAACCCTGTTTGGCACCAACTTTCTACAAGTGCATCTTCCTTTAGGTGCACAGCCTGCCCTTGACTTATTTACACTACCCTCTGGTTTATCACATGAACATGATGGTTGCAGCTGGGCTCCCTTGACCTCCACTGGGACCTAGGCTACTACAGAGCTAAAATATTTTAAATGGACAGCTATTATAAAATGCATTTTAATGTATAAATATAATATTTCTCTTTAATGATTATTTTACCAAAGTTTAATATTTTATCAAAAAACAACAGGGAATCTGAAGAATGATTTGAGCATGGGGAGACTTGTTTTGCCACCTATCTTCATCTTTCAATCCAATTGTGCTGTAAGCATGTCTATGATACAAAGTCAAAGTTTGTTTGGAGACAATGGCTGTCTCAAATTGATTTTTATTTATTTATAGAAGCTATAGTATGACTTCTGTGAATGAAGCAGCTTGGCAGAAATGATGAGCATAACTGGGCTCTCTTGATGACAGCCTGTGTCAGCCTCCTAGTTGACAAATGCTGCACCAGTAGATTAGGTGGAGGGGGTGGGGAGGGGGACCCTAGACAGAGGAGGATTTCAGAGGAAGAATCAGCACAAGGGACACTTCCTACCGACTGTAAGTTATGTCCCCTGTGTTGACTTTTCTGTTTTTTATTTTTTATTTTATCTACGCTTAGGCTTTAAATGAGCATTCTTTGAATGTACAATGATTATGTGAAACTTACAAAACAGATGGACTCTAAGTAGGTAGCCCAGTAGAGAGTACATCAAGCAAGGTACTGCCTGCATTTTTAGGATTATAACATGTGAGTAGCAGAAGCTGCATACAACATCAGAAGTTTCACTGCAAAGTTCTGCAGGCATGGGAGCTTCTGTTAGCACAGTGAAAAGCAAAAGCTGTGACTTACTCCAGCCCATATTGTATGGAGTCTGAGAGTGCATTGTCATCAGGTACACTCTATGACCAAAAGTTTGCGAACCATCACACCTATATGAGCTCGCTGGACATCCTTTTGCAAAACCATGGGCATTGAGGCCCCTTTTGTGGCTATAGCAGTCTGAACTCTTCAGGGAATGCTTTCCACAACATTTTGAAGGGTGGTTTTAAATGATGCTACACTATGGGGTTGTCTCTGAGTCTTGTCTCTTCCTTTCATTCTCTTTTTCCTGGTCTGCTTAAGGGATACAGGAGAAATTTAGATATTAACCCTATAAGCACTCTTGACCTGTAAGGAATACCCGCGAACCAGGCATGACCAGAAATGTATGGACTTGCACAGAGAACACAAGGCACAAAGATGGTATAAAATATTATAATTTTTTAAAGACTATGCCCTCAAACCAACAATATACACACACATCCAATACACCAAGAATACCAAAACTCTGTGAACCAATACCAGTGAATGGGTGAGACTGAGAACGATAAGAAAACTACCAAAACGAACTAAGCTAAGTAATTATATACAGATTGTAACACTAAACAGGTATCGTCAGTATCAGAGCCAGGGCCATGCACAGAAGATCAAGCTGAAGGAGCAGGGAACAAGTCAGGACAGGAAAAGGGTACACAAATGCAGTTTCAAGCAGGTGGTCAAAGGATCAGGAACAGATGCAGCATAACAGGTCACAAGGCACATGGATCAGGGACACACAAACAGAACACCAAGGAAAGATGGAGTAACAGAAAATGAAACACCCTCCCAACAGCCAGCATCAGGTGAAGACTAATTGATAGGAACTGCTGGTTGCAGAGAGACATCCGCTGGTGGACACCAAAGCTAAAACCTACAGGTCTGGGAGCAACAGTGCCACCAGCAGGTGATCCAATTCCTGACATAACCATTTTGCAAGAATGATCATATAAATCTGGTAAGCAGTTTGGATGAGTGGTTTGGCACTGTATTAGGAATATTATCACTTACTGGGAGGCATGGATTGGAGATGGTCATGCATTTTCAACAGCATTAATATGTGTGGACTCTTATATGGACACTTTTGGTGGCACAATTTATGGTATTAGAATTTGATTGCTCACAAATTGATCAATGTATGTGTAACTCACACATACTAATGAGCTTTGTGTGAAAAGTTATTTTAAAGGCCATTTATATGAGTTTATTGATTATTCTAGCATATGGTTTATATGTTTAAATTGTTTGCACAGATATATTGGGTTTCTAAGTTTTGATATTACTTTTATTTTGATTTAAATACAGCTCTGCATCTGTTTTGTATTTTTCTTTTCTGTATGTTTGGTGCTGGCAGCTTTGTTTTAAATTGATTTCACCTTAGCGTAGTGATTTTTTTATTTTGTTATTTTGTCTTTGGGAATATGTTTCCATTAAACCAAAAGACCAAATCTGGTACTGAAGTTAGATGGGAATGCGTGGCTCACAATTGGTATTCCAATTCATCCACGGGTGGAGGTCAGGGCTTTCTATAGGTCCCTCCAGTTCCTTTACACCAGCTCATGAAGCCTTGGCTTTATGGATATATCGATTTGTGTATAGAGTCATGCTGGAACAGAAAAGGACATTGGCACAAGGTTGAATGTGCACATTTTTTTAAATTGCTGTAGCATTATCAGCACCATTTACTGGAAAGGCCCGGATTTATTAATAAAACAAATTTTCGCCCATACTGCGTAGGTGCAAAGTTTAGTTGTTCTCAAACGTTTTGCAAGCATTAGTTAAGGAGTACAGAAAGAGAATTGCAAGAAAATATAAGCATAGTAAGAACTGATGTGCAATTTACAGCATCTACTGTACATATGCATTTTGTGAAAGTTGTTCTTTAATATCATAGCATTCACATCAATCCAATAAGGAAACTCAGTATCCTGTAATTATATCAACAATAAGATCCAACCGAGATGCTATAAGAAGCTTCATTTTAGCTTTTACATAGCGGTTACTATGCAATAAGTATAACTACATATTTTGTTGTATCATTTTAAAAATACAGCTGCTGGTTACTTGAGAGAAAATGATCACATAAAGACTTACAATTGTGACAAGTCTTTCAAGTCCTTCAATAAAGATGGATCAAATGCTTCAATTCTGTTATGAGCCAAATCACTGTAAAAGAAAATCCTCTGTCATTATAAACTTAAACCACTGTGCCCCATGTATATATAGTATCAGAAGATAGCAATGCTGGTAAGACCAGACAATGAGAGTCTTCCTTTTGTTAATTTATTAGAAAAAAAATCAGCTAGAAAGGGATTGGTTGGTGTGGCAACACAGACACTGTATAAAAACACTTCATTTAAAAAAATGAAAACCATTTGAACAAGACTTAACGTTGTTTCTAATGGTAACTAGTATAGTGACATAACTGAAACCACTTTATAGCTATAATTCCAAATAAAATTTCTGTATCTGTATTGTTACTTAGATATGTGTTTAACACACCTATTATAACCACAAAGACTCTGGGCTGGACTGGACATCAGCAATTTTATCAAAAACCTTGTCAGAAAGCATCTTTGGGATAGTAGTTCCTATGAGTAGTCCTGCATTATTAAAACAGGTGCGAACAGTCAAAGCAAAACTCAAGGCACAAAAAAAGTTTCTTTAATTATATTCCCCAATAGCCAGATAGTATATAAATTATTATGTGTACCAAACGTTTTTTTTTAAACTCAAATATTACCTAAAAGTAAAAGTATTGATGTTATCATCACCCTGCTGTAATTAGCATGTACTGAAAGCTGAGCTGTGGTGGGACTCAGCAGGTTCTCCCCCTACAGGCTGTCTGAAGAAAACAATAGTTGGGTGGATACAAGACCAGTCACCCTGCACAATCTGGAGTGATTGGCCTGTATTACAGGAAACTCCTGCACAGAGGCAAAGTGCAAGAGTTGTGTCATATTGAATTACTGCATAAATATTAAATAAGGTTACAAAGGGGACTAAGATTCAAGTTAGAATACATATGAATCCTGATTTAGGCAGTATTTGTTTGTTGGCAGGTGCAGTCTACTTTCTCCAGTGCAAGTGGCATGATTCTGCAGCGACACTACAGTTGGAACGGAAGTCAAAAGAAACATGGTTCCTCTATGGTTTCCTGGGTCACTGTGGAAGCAACCCAATTGGATGCTGCCACTCCACTTGACTCTAGCAGCCCTCTTGGGTCAGGCAAAGCCTATTTAAAGCCCTGGCTCCCAGGCTTGGCGCACATTTTTGCGAGTGGGTGGAGTAAGAACAGAATTAGCAGCAGGGAAAGGTTCCTGATGAGCAAGGAAAGCGTAGGACTTGCAACTTCTCTGGACATCGTCCCATTTGGGCATGAGATGGCTGGCTACGCTCTGCCCCTCCTAACAGGTTCTCTCTGTTTGGCTGAAACCTGTTCTCTCTACATGCTGCTGGATCTGTTATTGTTGCCAGTTAGATTGACTTTACACTGGCTTTATTGTAAACTGTCTATGCATTATTTTAATACAAGTTCTTTCATCGCACTTGGACTGTGTGTGTTATTGCCGCACCACACTGCAGCCCACCTACATGTTTAGCCCAGATCTGAGCTTTAAGGAATGTGACACATTAGATTGTGTATGCAGAAAGGGGTTAAAGGCAATATTCATTGGGATAGTTAAATATTAAAGACATCCTCTCACTAACCTAAGAGAGGTTTTGACGGGTAAAAAACATGCACTAAACACATTAAATGCATGGCATCTTAAAATATTAGTTGAAACCGATGACACAAATTTTGATGGCAATGAATCAAACTATATATATATATGCTGACTTATTTGGTTGAATGAAGTTAAAATCTGACTTCACCAGACATTTACTACTGAGAAACTTACAGCAAATATCTTGAATGCATTAGTTAAGTTCAAGAAAAGGATTCATGGGTCCAACACTACCTAATGGCTGACTTCGATGGCCACCTAATTGATCTGTGACCTTTGACTAAAAAAAACTGTAAAAAAAAAATAAAATATAATAATAAGAAAATAAAATTGTAAAAAAAATATGTGATATATTGACGTAATGTGTAGGAAGGAGGAGCCAGTGATGTCAAGCTGCAAAGTGAGCGGAGCGCCATTTTCTTGGAGCTACAAAGGTACACAGAGGCTGCATCCATTGAAATGTATACAGACAAATACATTTTTTTATACATTGTGAGTGCATCCTTATGTTTAAAAAATAAATAAAAAATAAAGCTAAAATAACAGTAAGATCTATGGGAATTATTCTATTTTGGATCCTATTAGGGAGAAAAAGCTAAGAATAACCAGGATGAAAGTAGATTAACATTGAAGAATCCTATGCATCAATAATGAGAGATCCATATCAACCTAGAAGGATACATACAAAAGAGAATAATAACGCTATGTAAAAGGGTAAAAACATGTTTGACCCGATATACAGTATATTAGGTGCATCTGTATTATACTGATGAAGGAATAAGCGCACTACAGCTACAAGCAAGCCCATATTACCCATTGGTGGGGAAAATTTTATATATGCACAGTTTTTTATTCTTATGCTGTAATATATAGGTGAGGTGTAAATTCTATTTTTCATTTTTGCCAGCAGCAGCATCTTATGGCTATATACTTTCACTGGGCACATACTTGTTAGCGCTGGAGTATTTTATATAATTATTTTTGCTTAATGCTATGGAATATTTTAGTAGTGATGGTGCCAAAAAAATCATAAAATGCTCTATCAAACAAACACTGCTATGTAAAATGTAAAGTTGACACATACTGTACTTACAGCTCATCCAGCCTGGAGAGATATGAAAAGGTGTTGTCACTTATTGTGCCGATTCTGTTCTTCCGTAGAACTCTGCAAAACAAATGGTATGTTCTATGCCTGCACAACAGATTGTTTAGTTAAGTCTTAGTTAAGCGTTAAGTCTAGACAACATTTTTTATTTTATTTTTGTAGAATATAGGAAGCTTAGCAGCTGTTAAGTTTCCGTATTTCCCTGTGTCTATGTCAGAAAGTTTTCTCATCCAGTTTCAGTGAGTTTATAACCGATTCCCACACTATCCAAAACTAACAAAGAATTTTAGATGTACTCGTAAAAACATTACATTACGAAGTAAATTTGGATGCTGACAAATAAACTTGGCATATTACTTTCTTTTTATCTACCGTAATTAATATTTAGTTCTATATCAGAAAGCCTTCCCTTTTATTTGGAAAGCCCTAGCTCTGACTAAAGGGGTGTGTCAGACCTTTGCAGAGACACCACTGCTTTTTCACAGTCTTCACTTCTTTGCATACAGATTGTTTTTACTCAGGATGTGGCTGCTTTCTAAATACCTTTAGTTTTGCTATGATCACTCAAATATATATGCTGAAGCACTTAATTAGAAGTATATCTGCACTTACAGTTTGTTCTTAGTTAACCTGCAAAGTCCCAAAAATATCCATTGAGGTTGACAGTGATGTCCCCCTCATGCAACTTCTTGTGATGATGTGGTAACAATGCTGCAGTGCTGCTGAATTCAGAGCAGAGTTGCCACTCTCAAGTAGGTTGTGCCTGTTTGCACTACAGTGCAATGAGATTTTGGAGATGGCATGGCAGTCAATGTTGTCACTGCTGATTCAAAAGCCTATAGAGAGAAGAACTCCATATGCTGTCAGGAGGGCCAGTTTGGGGTGGGGTGGTCTGCTGACAACCATGTTACACCCTAAATATGAGTGTAACATGGTCTAAAAGGTAGAGTTATGGTCAGTGGGCACATCTAAATCAAGACCTTGTGCTACCTCGTTTAGCAGTGTCTAACTTAGAAAATCCCAAGGGCCACTTTGTATGCAGCCTTCCTCCACATATTTCTGTAGCTTTCCTCCATAAGCTCTTTGCTACCCCTGAAGCTTTCTCTCACCAGAGCTCTTGCCCCCTGTACAAGCTACATGGCCTTCCTTCAGACCTTCCCCTTGAAATTCTTGTGAGCTTGGAAAGGGGAAGCGATGTTAACCATTTCTTACAGATTGTATCAGAGCGATCCAATGTGATGAGAGCCCTCTGCATCTGCACCATGACCAAGGTGTTACTTAACAACATGGAAGAAATCTGAAATTTACCACTGCTAACCTCTTCTTCTAAAAATGCTAGATTCTTGGCTGTCATGTTGATACTCTTTGCGCCAATACTTTGTTCCCCTGATGAAGTATACCTATAGGGCTTCTGATATTCCTGATGTGCATACCTGTTCCACGTCGGTGACTAAAAAGGTTCCAAAGCAGGAGGGTCAGCTTGGCAGTCAACAGACATCTTTCTCAGGTGGTAAGCCCTTGTATTTCTTTGGTGACAGGTGTACTGTAGCAAATTGTAATGTGTTTGACCATCTTAAGAAAAACTGACATTATTTTCTTCCTCATGGATTTAAGAAATCATGTGACAATATTTAAGGGTCCAGTCACACAACATGAGGTAAGGCTCAAAACTTGCTTTGCCATGCATTTCGAATGGCTCCTCAGTGGGCTAAGGCAACACATTGCGATTATGTAAATGCAACCTATACTATTGATATCCAGGCTTTTCCAGATGCTTTCTGCTCTTGGTTTCTCATTCTCAGTTTTATAGAGTACTTCTCATGAGGCAAGATTTTAATAACATTTACATAATGCTGATGTGTTAATCTTATCTAGAAAAGCTTTGCATTAAGCTTTGCAATTTTATGCATACAGTGGATATTTGCCTTCATTTAAGACAAAATAAAACTTAGTGTTCATTTAATTTTGCTCTGTGTAGGAAAAATATTTCTTGAGATTTGAAACGTAGTTGGTGAAATAATCCATATAATAGGATAGAATGGTAAATAGATTTACTTTAGCTCCCAATGCCATGTATCATAATGAATACATTTATTCCTTAAATATGAAGCATAAGGAAAATGCTAATTTATGTTAATCCTTTATACAGTGTCAGAATACTTCACTTAAATTCTTTACAAATCCAATGCTAAAAATTTTCTCAGTGGTCATGATGTAAAATAATACTTTTTCCAAAACCATATTTGTTGATCATATACTCTACTTGGAAGAGGGGCTAAATCTTGCAATTTTTTTGTAGAAATGTTAGTTTTATGTATATCGTTTTTGGTTAACCACTTGCTTACTGGGCACTTAAACACCCTTCCTGCCCAGACCAATTTTCAGCTTTCGGTGCTCTCACACTTTGAATGACAATTACTCAGTCATGCAACACTGTACCCAAATGAATTTTGTGTCCTTTTTTTCCCACAAATAGAGCTTTCTTTTGGTGGTATTTGATCACCTCTGGGGTTTTTATTTTTTGCGCTATAAATGAAAAAAGACCGAAAATTTTGAAAAAAAACGCATATTTCTTTGTTTCTGTGACAGAATTATGCAAATTATTAATTTTTCTTCATAAATTTTGGCCACAATTTATACTGCTACATATCTTTGGTAAAAATAACCCAAATTAGTGGATATTATTTGGTCTTTGTGAAAGTTAGAGAGTCTACAAGCTGTGGTGCGAATCGCACAAAATTGATCACATCTGATGTACTGGTGGCCTATCTCGCTTCTTGTGACCCAAACAAGTCAGGAAAGTACAAATACCCCCCAAATGACCCCTTTTTGGAAAGTAGACATTCCAAGGTATTTAGTAAGAGGCATGGTGAGCTTTTTGATGTTGTCATTTTTTTCCCACAATTCTTTGCAAAATGAAGATTTTTCATTTTCTTTATTTTTCTCCACAAAATTGTCATTGTAATAGGTTATTTCTCTCACGTGGCATGTGTATACCACAAATGACACCCCCCAAAAAATTCTGCTACTCCTCCTGAGTATTACAATACCACATGTGTGGGACTTTTTCGCAGCCTGGCCACATAGAGAGGCCCAACATGCAGGGAGCGCCATCACGTGTTCTAGGAGCATAAATTACACATCTAACTTGTTGACTACTTATTACACTTTTGAAATACCAGGACAATGACACGTGACACTGATGACAGATGGCACTGATACGTGGCAATGATGACACTTATACGTGGCACTGATGACACGTGGCACTGATGACAGATGACACTAATATGTGGCACTGATGACACGTGGCACTAATACGTGGCACTGATGACACGTGGCACTAATACGTGGCACTGATGACACGTGGCACTAATATGTGGCACTGATGACACGTGGCACTAATACCTGGCACTGATGACATGTGGCACTAATACGTGGCACTAATACGTGCCACCGGTGACAGATGGCACTAATACGTGGCACCAATGACACGTGACACTGATGACAGATGGCACTGATAAGTGGCATTGATGACACGTGACACTGACAACAGATGGCACGTGACACTGACAGGTGGCACTGATGACAAATGGCACTGATACGTGGCACTGATGACAGATGGCACTAATACGTGGCACTGATGACAGATGGCACTATGTGGCACTAATAACACGTGGCACTGATGACAGATGCCACTTATACGTGGCACTGATGACAGATGGCACTGGGGACAAATGGCACTGACAACAGGTGGCACTGGGGACAGATAGCACTGCGGGCAGGTGGCACTGGGGTGGGGTGGATTGCACTGGGGTGGATGGCACTGGGGCGGATGGCACTGGGGCGGATGGCACTGGGGCAGGATGGCACTGGGGCAGGATGGCACTGGGGCGGATGGCACTGGGGCAGGATGGCACTGGGGCAGGATGGCACTGGGGCAGGATGGCACTGGGGGGGGGGGGCATGGCACTGGGGGGGGGGTGGCACTGGGGGAGGATGGCTCTGGGGGAGGATGGCACTTTTTATTAAACTTTTTTTTTACTTTTTTTTTTTTTTTTTTTCTTTTTTACACTGACGGCTGCTGCAGCCGTTCTTCTCTCCCCTCTCACACGCTGTCTGTGTGAGGAGGGAGAGCGGCGCTGAGAGATGATCTCATATGTTTACATATGAGATCATCTCCCATTGGACACGCCGATCACGCTGTAAACGGCCGCTGTGATTGGCCGTTTACAGCGATCTGTGTTTGCCTGTCCCCGGGGGACACGGCAAACACAGAACTTCCGCGATGCGCGCCCGCGGCGGCGCGCATTGCGGAAGTAAACACCAGGCCGTCCAGGGACGGCCAGGCACGGGAAGCCGCCCGCCCTAAGGCCGGCATTCGGCTATAGGGCGGGCAGGAAGCGGTTAAGGAGCAACTCTACCCAAACCATATTTTTGCATTTTCGATAGTATTGGGCAGAATTGAATCCCCCTTTGATGCTCCACTGTTGACCAGGACCTCAGTTGGAGTTCTACCTTTTGTCCAAATCAGCTTATCATATAAGGAACCATGCCTGGCTTGTATTGTTCCTGTGGAAAATCCACTAGTGGACACTGCTCTCTGCCCCTGCTTGTGGATTCCTCATAGGCATAAGGAAACAACCTTGACAACAGTAGGCACAGCTAGGCAAGTCATATTAGGGTGGGAAAAGATCTTTTTGCTGGACAGCAGTAAAATCCAGACAGGGATAGAATCTTGAATAGCTTCACCCAACATTGAGAAATATGCTTTGGTGGAGTTATAACTTACATGTAATTACATTTTGTATCTTTCATTTCTTAAGTATAGGACTATGGATTTAAAAAAATCAACAAGCATTCATTGAGTGTAGAGGACAGGCTACCAAACCAGGTTAGTCTATCAATCAGTTAATGATTGAGCACTGTCTATTGCTTTAATTTTTGGGCAATTCTATAAATACATTCCCCAAACGGAACTACCTATATGCAACATGACAACTCAGAATATATTATGAGTACTACATGAGGTGTTAGCTAAGGTAATACTTACAAAACAGCCCTCATACTAAACTACCTACAGTATGTGCAATATGACAAGTAAAAATATAACTAATATGACTAATTGAAGGAGAGGTGGGGCTCTTTTTATGTGTATATATATATATATATATATATATATATATAATGTGTGTGTGTGTGTGTGTTTCATTTTTAATTTCTATGTCTGCTGTGAACAAGGCATATCACCGAAACGCATCTGCCACTGTCTGTCTACTCACTGGAGTGGCATTATAAAGAAGTTTGAGGTTCGTGGAGTTGCCAGCTGTTTTTTCTGTTGGCTAATTTGTCTTTTGGTGGATGGGAGGACACCATAGCCTGGGAATACAGAATACAGCTTCCAGCTATATACTATGGCTCCACTTCTTAGAGCGATGTATTGATTCTGTTTGTGTTAATGACAAGTAAAAATACAGTATCTCACAAATGTGAGTACACCCCTCAATTCTTTTTATGTGACAACACTGAAGAAATTTCACTTTTCTACAATGTAAAGTAGTGAGTGTACAGCTTGTATAGCAGTGTAAATTTCCTGTCCCCTCAAAATAACTCAACACACAGCCATTAATGTCTAAACCACTGGCAACAAAAGTGAGTACACCCCTAAGTGAAAATGTCCAAATTGGGTCCAATTAGCCATTTTCCTTCTCCAGTGCCCTGTTAGTCTGACAATGTCTCAGGTGTGAATGGGGAGCAGGTATGTTGCATTTGGTGTTATCGCTCTCACTCTCTCATACTGGTCACTGGAAGTTCAACATGGCACCTCATAGCAAGGATCTGAAAAAAAGAATTGTTGCTCTACATAAAGATGGCTTAGGCTATAAGAAGATTGGCAACACCATGAAACTGAGCTGCAGCATGATGGCCAAGACTATACAGCAGTTTAACAGGACAGGTTCACTCAGAACAGGCCTCGCCATGGTCGAGCAATGAAGCTGAGTGGACATGCTCAGCGTCATATCCAGAGGTTGTCATTGGAAAATAGACTTATGTGTGCTGCCAGCATTGCTTCAGAGGTTGAAGGGGTGGGGGGTCAGCCTGTCAGTGCTCAGACCATATGTTGCACACTGCATCAAATTGGTCTGCATGGCTGTCATCCCAGAAAGAAGCAACTTCTAAAGGTGATGCACAAGAAAGCCCGCAAACAGTTTGCTGAATACAAGCAGACAAAGGAAATGGATTACTGGAACCATGTCATGTGATCTGATGAGACCAAGATAAACATATTTGGTTCAGATAGCATCAAGCCTGTGTGATGGTGGGAGTGTCATGGTCTGGGGCTGCATGAGTGCTGCCGCACTGGGAAGCTATAGTTCATTGAGGGAACCATGAATGCCAACATGTACTGTAACATACTGAAGTAGAGCATGATCCCCTCCCATCAGAGACTGAACCGCAGCGCAGTATTCCAACATGAAAAGGACCCCAAACACACCTCCAAGATGACCACTGCCTTGCTAAAGAAGCTGAGGGTAAAGGTGATGGACTGGCAAAGCATGTCTCCAGGCCTAAAATGGAAGGTGGAGAAGCGCATCTAACATCCACCAACTCTGTGATGTCGTTATGGAGGAGTGAAAGAGGACTCCAGTGGCAACCTGTGAAGCTCTGGTGAACTCCATACCCAAGAGGGTTAAGGCAGTGCTGGAAAATAATGGTGGGCACAGAAAATATTAACACTTTGGGCCCAATTTGGACATTTTCACTTAGGGGTGTACTCACTTTTAATGCCAGCGGTCTCGACATTAATGGCTGTGTGTTGAGTTATTTTGAGGGAACAGAAAATGTACACTGTTATACAAGCTGTACACTCACTACTTTACATTGTAGCAAAGTGTCATTTCTTCAGTGTTTTCACAAGAAAAGATAGAATAAAATATTTACAAAAATGTAAGGGGTGTACTCACTTATGTGAGATACTGTATATTATAGGGGTTTATTAAGGTATTATTTAAGAGAATACTTACAAAACAGTTAAAGTAATACAGGAGTTGAAAGTCGTGTTTCTTAAGCCTGGAATATTGTTTCCTTCAAAGTCCCTGGAAAAAAATAACACTTTATAGAAATAAAAATATAACTGTCTTTATTCTTTGTTATTTTTAACAAAACCTTTAGTGAAGTAAAGCTTTTTTTTTTTTTTTTTTTTTAGATATAAATGTCTATATGATCACCTTAAAGCAGTATTAAAACCAAAACCAGAAGTAATATATTGCATCTTACCAATCATTACATGTGGTGACTGGGTTAGTTTTTTCTTTTTAGACTTTTTCCCCTCTGTTTCCACTTGGTGACCTGGCCAGTGACCCACCTGTTTAAGAGTGCCCCCAATCTGAATGAAGGAGCACAGCAGGCACTATTGAACAGCGGCATCGCTAATCTGGAGGGAGGGGGTGTTATGTACACTAGCAGGTTTAGATACACTAGCTGAAGAGGAACTCCAGCCAACACTTTACAAGCAGTTGCAGCAAATAGTTTTCTTCCTTTTGGGATAAAAGTTTTACCTAAATAAATAAACACTGACAATTGTAAGCACCCCAGTCAGTGTTAAATGGTTTATCTCATCCATTGACTGCTATATTTACAGGAGAACGTGTTATTTTTAAAAACAACAGACTTACTAGCAGGATTACCAGGTGCAAAAAAAAAATCCTAAAAGAAAAAATCAGCCATCACTGCTAACAACTGGTAAGCTGCAATATAATAATTATTTACTTTTGGGTTTAATACCATTTTAATGTATATGATCATATGAATATGTTTTACTCTTCTAAAACATTTTTTTCTGTATATACTGTAGTTTGTAAATATACTGTATATCTATATATACTGTATATTTGTGTCTGAAGTTAGCTACATATGCTGAGTGTACTTTCCGCTTTCTAGTGCTGCATAATGATGTACAATCCTGTTTTCTCTCGCAGTGCAAGTCTATCAGTCTATAGAGATGAGCCAACAGATTTACATTAGCCAGAACCGTTGATTCAAAGTGGCTCACTGCAAACATTAGTTTAGGTAAACCAACCAATATACACTATGCTTAGGTGACTTCAATCAGATGGCAAAGTACTCCAAAAGATAACATATCACTACACTTTCCTAAACAGGGTGGTACAGCACCTCTCTAAGCAGGGAACCCAGGCTCCAAGGGAAGCTGCCTGTTAACACTATATAATAAAGTATAAAATTTCCATATTGGGGTAATGATGTAACAGTAGGTGAGTATTCTTACCCCATACCCATAGAACTTTAAATATGGGATTCCTGTTGGAGCCTGCCTGTTGATCTATGGTACCTAGTAGAAAGAAGCCCAAAATTCAATGGGTGCTTTTTCTTGGTGAACTGTTAAGTGGCCACTCATCTCCATCATGTTGCCCAGAGCGGTAAAAACAATACAGTCTGTTAACCAGTAACCAGTGGTGTGCCACACACAGTGGGGGGTATCCGGCCGACACCCTCCCGTGAGTGAAGCGGTGACACAGTAACCTCCGTTCTCAACAGTCCTTCATCAAGGATGAAAATTACAGCCTTTAGAGGGAACATTTAAAAGCTGCCAATGAAATACCATAAATAAATGTTAAACAGCAATTCACATTGTGAATTTCACATAAAAAAATTACTCTCATATAATATTCATGCAAAATATACTATATTGCTCTTTAATAGAAAAATATTACATGTGTTATGAAATACAGAGATCAAAGACAATCAGTACTCAAGTAATCAAGCAATTTAGGAATTCTGTCTGGTTTTATTCTTGTCTGTGACCCCACTAGGGGGATTTCTCCTCCTTTTTTGTTACAACATGATAAAAAATAAAAATAAGGTAATGGGCAATGTTCGACTTGGAAGATTTAGTCAGCAGCAAAATGTTTGTCCTGCAATCTGTGTAAATGTCAAAATTATGGATGAACTCCCCCTGGTTTGGTTCACACCAGGACATGCGAACCGACAAAAAATGTGTGCGAACACATTTAAAGTCTATGAGACACGAACATGAAAAACCAAAAGTGCTAATTTTAAAGGCTTATATGCGAGTTATTGCCATAAAAAGTGTATGGGGACCTGGGTACTGTCCTGGGGGACATGTATCAATGCAAAAAAAATGTAAAAACTTTTCAGGAGCAGTGATTTTAATAATACTTAAAGTGAAACAACAAAAATGAAATATTCCTTTACATATCATGCCTGGGGGGTCCCCTTGGTCTGCCTGTAAAGTAATGCATTTTTACGATGTTCATTACAGTACCGCTGCAAAATGACATTTCTAAAAGGAAAAAAATATAATTCAAAATTGCTTGCGGCTGTAATGTATTGTCGGCTCCCGGCAATATAATGTAGATAAAAAAACATTGAAAAAAATGGTGTACGCCCCCCCCATCCTTACCAGGCCCTTCAGGACTGGTATGGATATTAAGGGGAACTCCATGCCAAAATGTAAAAAAAGAATGGCCCCCAAAATTTCATACCAGACCCTCAAGGGCCTCATCCCCACAACCCTGATTGTGGGGGTTTGCGAGCGGGGGGCTTATCGGAATCTGGAAGCCCTCTTTGACAAGGGGCCCCCAGATCCCACCCCTCCCCTATTTGAATGGGTGGGGGAACATTGTACCTCTAACCATTCACCAGAAAAGTGCTTGTCCCTCCCCTTTCCTGGCCTGCCATGGCATGGATGCTTGCTCAGATACGGGTCTGGTATGGATTTTGGGGGAGGACCCCCAGTCAATTTTTTTTTTACATTTTGGCATGGGGTTCCCCTTAAAATCCATACCAGACCTGAAGGGCCTGTTATGGATTTTGGGTGGTCCCACACCATTTTTTAAAATATTTTTGCATGAAGTACCCCTTAATCACTTCAATACACTGCGTTATATATACTACACTGCCTGCACTGACTGAATATAGAGTCTACACTGAATATCTAGTCTACACTAAATGCAGAGTATATATATATTAAATACACTGCCACTAACTAAGTAACCTTCCTGCCTAATCTATCTCCATGCACAGTCACACACTATACACAGCCACTATGCAAGCAGCCTTATATAGTGTGGGGCGTGGACTTAGTCCCCATGAGCCAAGATTGGCCAAAGGCGCCCTGCCGCGAACGCCTCATAGTATTTGCTGTTCAGTGAATGGGTGAACACCTGAACTTACATTTGACTCAAACATCGAGCTCATCTCCAGTCAAAATATAGTGCAGTGCTAATGAAAATACCCTTGAGGTATAAATAATATACTACCTATCCCCACCAAGTTATATGAAATATACTGAAGCGTGTCCAAAAGGAAACAAAAATAATTAATGAATATCTCCCAGCAACATAAAAAGTGCAATCCATAGTCCAACGTACTGTATATGAGATGATAATATTGTAGTCTTCAGTGCAATAATCTATAAACAAACTCCCAAATTGTCTTCACCGTGCACATTGTGCCTAATTGACTCCAAAGCTGCTCACCTTTACACATAGACCTCTTAGGTTGCAGGAGGTCAATTACACACCTATTTATGAAAGGAATAAGCTTCACCACTCCTTCACACCCACAGAATTACTGTCATGGAATGGTTAAAATCTCCAATTCATCCTATTATCCAGTATCACTCAGAGAAAGAACAAACATCATTGTGCTCATTGTAAACTTCAAACTACACGACACAGACACAGAAAGTACTCACTTATAATGTCGAAGCAGTGACCCCAAAACTTCTTGCCAAGCAATATTCACTGCCCCAGGAAAAGGTCACATGTGATGAAACATGTCGGGCATGCTACGAGTTGATGTGATCTCGGAAGGATAGGTGGTTGTTTGTTTGCCGGAAAAAGTATTTTATATGTGCGCATTTGGCCTCCTTTTTCTATAATAAACGCTATATAAATGGTATCATACTATTGGAGACTTTTCTCCTCCTTATGAAATTCCTCTGGATGATCTGGGGATATCGCTGTGAGTAGAGGCTATAGAGAAAGATTATCTGGCTTTGCCCTGTTACCCAGCAGAGGTTAATCTGCTTGCTCGGTTGGCCATCCTAGGGATAGGTGGCCCCCTCTATGTGGTAAGAGTCCCTGATTATCACATTTGTGTGTCACAGAACATTCATTATCTGTCACTCGGTGAAGGAATACAATTTAATCATTTTGAACTATTTTTGATACTACACTTTTTTTCTATTAATCTGTTAATTTTGATGCACACTGCACTTTATTTGTTTAATGTTTGTAGCACCTATCTACCTATTCCACTTACGATAAGTTTGGTAGACTTAGTGGATTTATTTTTGCACTGTAATCAAGTGTATTTCATCCCCTATTTGATTTGAGCGATTGTTATTTTTATATGTATTTTTGCCTTGTTTATATCACATGGGTAATTGCAGCAGTCTCTACTTTAGATAACTTCTGTCCTCATTTAGAGCGATATATTCCCTTTGTTTTTTAGTTTATTCATTTGCCCGGAAGAATTAAAATACTTACAATAAACATAATAAGGACATCGATATGACAAAGTCTAGGTTAGAGATATTATTAAATATATTATTATATAAAATGCTGTGTGTAACCTGTCTTGTTCTACTAAGCACTTGACATTAGGCTCCTCCCATAACATGATAACATCACTGGTGTGACTCCATCTGACATGTTGTGTCCAATAGCAGGACTTCTCCAGAGGGTTCCACTTTGAGAAACATATGGGAAGTTGTTTGGCAAGAAGTTTTGGTGTCTGCACTAGGGATGAGCTTTGAGTTTGATCGTTCGTCGAAGGTCAAACATTATGGGCCATTCTCTCCAAGTTCGAGCGGCACGTCACGGCCCATAATACACTGCGTCATCGCAGTGGTTTGCTGGCTGATGATTGGCCAAGCATACACTATGACCCGCATGAGCCACAACATGCAGAAGAGTTGGTAGAGTGGATGACCAAGCCGTCCTCATCCTCCTCATCCTCTGTCACCCAGGCTCAGAGTACTTTGGCTGCCAATGCAGCTGCCAAAGTGGCCTCTTCCATCGGCTCAATGTCATCAGTCACTCCTTCCCTAGCCCCACCATCATGCCCTGAGGAGTCCCCCGAACTGTTCGACCACAGTGTTGGTACACGCTGCAGGAGGATGCGCAGCGTTTTGAAGGCTCCGATGATGGTACCCAGATTGAGGAAGGCAGTAACGTGAGCCCAGAGAGAGGGGGTGCCCAAGAAGGACAACAAACTGGCAGTCATGTTCCCTCAGCTGCAGCATACTGCCAGGTTTTCTCCAGAGACGAGGAGGGAGGGGATGATGAAGTCACTGACTCTACATGAGTGCCTGATAGGAGAGAGGAGGATGAGGAGGAGGCACATCTCCAAAGAGGCAGGATGCCCTCCAGGGGCCAGCTTAAGGGGACCCAACCGACTGCATCAAACAGCAGAGCTCCGCATGTGCAGGGTGCTGCTGACGTGCATTTTTCCGAAAGTTCTTTGGTGTGTGCCTTTTTTGAGATGTGTGCAGCAGATCGCACCATTGCTGTTTGCAATATATTTCTGAAGCGTATCAAGCATGGCCAAAACAGCAGCCGATTGGGCACCACATGCTTGACCAGACATATGTTGAACTCCCATGTCCCAGTCCATTGGAAAGCGTACTTAAAAGACCCACACCAGAGATCAAAGTGCTCTCTCCTTGCTCCTCATCAGCTGGGATCTCCAACCCCACTATACCTTTAGTTCTCTCAGAAACCTGCACTGAGAGGAATGAAGGTGTAGAATTTGGCGTGTCAAGTACTTGCGGGCAATCTGCTATCGCTACACCTAGGTCCTATTGTAGCAGGCAAATTTCCCTAACCCAGTTGCTAAACCGGCAAAAGAAATTCGGTCCCAGCCATCCACATGCCCAGCGGCTGAATGCTAGCTTGGCTAAATTGCTAGAACTCCAACTGCTGCCTTTCAGCTGGTAGACTCTGCCCCCTTTCATGAATTTGTGGAATGTACGGTACCTCAGTTTCACAGAAGGCGATTCTGGCTCTCTACCGGCATTTGGAAGGCAATGTCTTGGCCTCACTGGACAGGGCGGTCAGCGGTAAGGTGCATATTACCACTGACTCATGGTCCAGCAGGCATGGACAGGGACATTACCTATCTTTCATGGCGCACTAGGTAACCCTGCTGGCAGCTGGGAAGGATGGTGGACAGGGTGCAGTATTGTTGGAGCTTGTTCTACCATCACGCCTCCAAAATACAACTAGTGGTGATTCTGACATACCTCTCTCCTCCACCCCCTCCTCTTCTTCTTCCTTCATGGCCTCTTCCTCTATAGATTTGTCCTCAAAACCAGCGGTGCTCTGTATGCATTTAAGGGGCCACGCAAGCAGTCAGGCAAAAAGATACCATGTGGTGCTTGAGCTGGTGTGCTTAGGGGACAGGAACCGCACTGGAGCAGAGATTCTGTCAGCTCTGAAGGGGCAGGCTCAGAGGTGATTGATGCCACGCCAGCTTCAGGCAGGAATGGTGGTTTGCGACAAGGGCACCAACCTCCTCTCCACCCTCCGACAGGGACACTTCACCCATGTTCCCTGTTTGGCTCACATCCTTAATTTGGTGGTGCAGCGGTTCTTGTGCAGGTATCCGGGCTTACAGGATCTCCTGAGGCAGGCCAGGAAAGTCTGTGTGCATTTTTGCTGGTCATATGATGCCAGTGCTCGGCTGGCTGACCTCCAAAACGAATACAACCTGCCCAAGAACCGCCTAATCTGTGACATGCCCACCAGATGGAACTCAACGTTGGCCATGCTGCAGCGGCTGCACACGCAGCAGAGGGCCATCAATGAGTACCTGTATGACTATGGAACCAGGAGAGGGTCAGGGGAGCTTGGCTTTTTTTCGCCACACCAGTGGCTCATGATCAAGGATGCATGCACTGTCCTGTCACCATTTGAGGAGGCCACGAGGATGGTGAGCAGTGACAGTGCATGCATCAGTGATACTGTTCCTCTTGTCTACCTGTTGGAGCACACAGTGCATGGAATAATGGACAGAGCACTTGAGACAGAACATAGGGAGGAAGAGGAGGACTTCCTTACCTCTCAAGGCCCCCTTTATCGAGACAGTGTTTCTGCGGGCCTGACAATCACACAGGAAGAGGAAGAGGAGAATAGTGTCAGCATGGAGGTGGAGCCTAGCACTCAGCATCAGCAGCAGTCTTCAAGGGATCGTTTACAGTCCCCAGAAAGCCATGGACTTGTACGTGGCTGGGAGGATGTGGCTGGGGATCAGATCATCCTTAGTCACCCAGAGGACTTCGGACCGAATGCCTCAGCAAACCTATGCTGCATTGCCTCCCTGGTCCTGCAAAGCCTGGGAAAGGACCCTCGGATTTCTGGTATCAAGGAGAGGGATCAGTACTGGCTGGCAACCCTCCTTGATCCATGTTACACTGGTAAGATTGCAAAACTTATCCAGCTGTCGCAGAGGGAGCAGAGGATGAAACATCTTTGGGAAGCCTTGCAGAAAGGTTTGTGCAACACGTTTCCAGAGCCTGGGAGGTTACAAATTCCTGGTCCTGGACAACGTGTTGCTGAGGCTTCGGTCAGTCACAGAAGTATTGGTGGAGAAGGTGGCCGTCTGACAGATGCGTTCAGACAATTTTTTTGTCCGCAGCCAACAAGGTCTGATCGGTTCCAGCAACCATCACCAGCGTCTGATTTACATGGTGCAGGAATACCTAGGGGCAAGATCAGACTTGGAGACCTTTCCAACCGAAAATCCTCTGGGTTACTGGGTCTTGAGGATGGATCACTGGCCAGAGCTTGCACAGTATGCAACTGAGCTACTGGCCTGTACTGCATCCAGCGTTCTTTTGGAATGCACATTCAGCGCTGCTGGAGGCTCTGTAACCGATCACAGAGTGCGCCTTTCCCCGACTTGGTTGATCGGCTCACCTTCATAAAATGAATCAGTCTTGTATCACCAGCTGCCAAGCACCTGATATTGATGTAACAGAATTATTTTTTTATGAATATGAGATCCCTTCAAGACTGCCTATGCTGATGCTCAGTGACTATCCTGTTATGCTGAGTGACTATCCTATTCCTCCTCAATGTTCATGTTGATAGCTTGTAAGAACATTTTTGGTTCTGGGCACCACCACCAGTGGCTAAGGCACAATTTTTCTGCCCCTGTTTAACAGCGGTGTGTAATTACAATTTTTGCTGTAATATTTTTCAGCAGGGCTTGTTCCTGCACTCAACTAGAGTATCTGTGAGGGGTTGCAGTGTTGTGGCACCAGTGCCTAAAGCCCAACTTTTCTTACCCTGTTCAACAGGGGCATGTGATGAAAAAAAATTCTGTAATATTTTGCAGCAGGGCTTGTTCCTGCGCTCAACTAGAGTATCTGTGAGGGGTTGCAGTGTTGTGGCACCTTCACCAGTGCCTAAAGCCCAATATTTTTGCCCCTGTTCAACAAGGATGTGTAATTACAATTTTTGCTGTAATATTTTGCAGCAGGGCTTGTTCCTGTGCTCAACTAGAGTATCTGTGAGGGGTTGCAGTGTTGTGGCATCAGCACCAGTGCCTAAAGCACAATTTTTCTGCTCCTGTTCAACAGGGGCATGTAATTACAATTTGATCTAATATTTCACAGCAGGGCCCATTCCTGCACCCACCAAGAGTAAGTGTGAGGGCTTACAGTGTTATGGCAACACCACCACCAAAGGCCCGATTTTTCTGGCCCTGTTCAACAGGGGCATGTAATTACAATTCTTGATATAATATTTCACAGCAAAGCCTGTTCCAGCGCCCACCAAGAGTAACTGTGAGGGATTACAATGTTCTGGTACCACCAACACCTAAGGCCAAAATCTCTGCAGTGTATATAGGGCAGGCCCCTACTTTCAAACATCCAACTTACAAATGACTCCTACTTGCAAACGGAGAGAGACAACAGGAAGTGAGAGGAAATCTACCCCTAGGAAGGGAAATTCTCTCCTGTAAGAGTTAATATGGGAAAAAGGTGTCTCCTCCACTGATGCTTTATCACCAATCCTTTTTTCCCTAAAAACCCCAAGTTTTCCAAATCCAATTGTCATTGGGACAGAAAGTGAAGTGAAATCTTCTGAATATCTGCACAGACAGCAAAACAAATGTTACAGGGTTGATGACAACCCTTCCCTATGTTTTCCAAAAAGCTTAAAAATAGATTTTTTTGGCTGGAGCTATACTTACAAAATGTACCTGTTCCAAATTACAAACAGATTCAACTTAAGAACAAACCTACAGTCCCTGTCTTTCTTGGGACTGCCTGTATACTGCTGTTCAGAGTATATAGGGCCTGGGGGCCTCATGCCTTTTCTTTTTTTAATTTGGGTGCGGGGTTCCCCTTAATATCCATACAAGACCGAAAGGGCCTGGTAATGGGCTGGGGGGGTTACCCATGCCGTTTTTCTCAATAATTTTCATCCATATTGCCGGGACCGACATTACAATACAGTTTTAAATGTCTTTTATTCCTTTAGAAATGTAATTTTGTGCAGGGACTGTTCTAAACACGGGAACCACGCGCCACTTTACAGGCATACTATAGACACCCCCCAGGTACAATGTTTCACTTTTACTTTTTCACTTTAAGCATCATTAAAATCACTGCTCCCAAAAAAACTGCCATTTTTAAAACTTTTTTTGCATTGATACATGGCCCCTGGGGCAGGACCCAAAACCTTTTTAGGACAATAACTTGAATATTAGTCTGATTTCTCGCGTTCGAGTCCAATAGACTTTAACGTTTCTTCAAACTTTCGGTTTGTTTTCATGTTCTGGATGCGAACCGAACCCTGGGGGTATTTGGCTCATCCCTAGTCTGCACAATAATTTCTTGGTCACTACTTCCACATTATATGTGAATGTTTTTTGTGTAGCATGGTTTGACGTTTATAGTGAGCATTATGTTTGGTATTTATCTGTTCTCTATACCAAAAAACGGGATGAATAGGTGATTTTATACCTTCCATGCCAGTAATTCTACATATGTGGGGAGTGGTGAAACTTATTATTTTCATAAACAAGTGTGTAATTGACCTCTTGCAACCTAAGGGGTCTATGTTTGAAGTGGAGCAGATTTGGAGTCAAGAGGCCATAGTGTGCAAAGACAATTTTGGAGCATGTTTATTAATTATTGCATTGAAGATTACATTATTATGTAAATAGGTAAGTACAGTATATACATCTTTCTTACACAGGTTAGTCAGGGATCCCCTGATGAAGTCATGTGATTGATGACAATACACGTAAGGTGGCGTCACATCCAGGAAGTAAATTTGACAGTGCTGGAGTGGTGCCCTGCACTAGAGTAAATGCTTTTGGTTGTTTCCTGTAGTGCAGTGGCATTGTGCACCAGTAAATGTGAGTGTATTTGGGTTGCTTTTAATAAATATTTTAAATAATACAATTACTGCGCAATGGGAACTGTTTTTTCCTCGTCACCAGTTCCATTGAAGATGGAAGCCCCGTCCCCCTTAAAGGGGTATACACTTTGGTGTCTACATAAAAGATCCCAAGTTGGAGAGGGAGAGAAGAAAGGAGATTCTTTTAGCCCTTTAGGGGGGAAAGTGCATTGTGGCCTATACGTCTCATAGGTCACACTGAGGTGGAGCACATGTGAATGTATCATTTGCAGTGGATCACTAGAGAAGTTTTGGGATACTTCACTGTGAATCAATAGTTAGAGAATTTTTATGTATATACCGTATATGTACATATTGTGGTATATTAGGTGTTGTGATTTGTATTAATTGATACACATACTGAGTTTTAGTTTTGCACTATATAAGTAGCTTAATTAGGAACTTAAGAGCAGCGTGGCACTTTTTTATATGTGTATGTCTTGAATTTGGGGACACATTAAGTGATCGCACGCAGCTCATAAGTGATATCAACACAGTAGGGCAGCACAGGGATAGTTTTTCTATTCTTCACATATTAGTCAGCAAAGGTGTTAGGAGGGGGGTGGGGGTGGAGCTTTTTTGGGACGAGTTAGGTTTATCATGGAATTTTATTTTAATGAATAATACTTTATTATTATATACAGTATTTATAATCGTTCAAATGTGAAAAAATCTGCTTTAACATTTTATTGATCTGCTTGGTGTATATTGCTGGTTTGCTCCAGAAACATACTTTGTACTTACAGCCAGTTTAGCTTAGGCATATATTGACAAAGCGGTTTGTCAGGCAGTCGGCCCAGGAAATTGTTCATCATTACTCTGTAAGAACAATAACACAATACATAATCCAAATTAGGACTTACTATAGCATTATCACAATATATTTTTGCTTTAAAACATTTAGCTACACATAAAAATATCAGAGTCTAGATCAAGTCTAAAAATGCATTCAGAAAAAAACAACATGAAAAAGCACCAAAAATCAACAAAAATTACAAACAGCAGAACAAATATTAAAACAAAGGGGTTTGATCTCTTCTCGAAAAACTATTTCTAGTTCTTTATTCCTTTATCCAAAAGTAAAAAAAGTTTTAGGCCAAGTTCTACTTAGCAAATATTTATATAACTATGCTGAAGTATTACAACAGTTTTTTTTTCTATTCACCTTTAAAACTGTAATATATGAGCTGGTATGACCATTTTTTTTATCAAAGGCAACTTCAAAACGATCCCAATAGCAAAGAAAATAAGCTTTCTATATCAGTGTACTTATGTGTAGATTCTAAATTCACAAAGGAGACAGATGCATAAAAGAGTCATTGTGATTGTAGCTTTCCCTGTGATGTAGATTAAAGTAGATGCTCTATTAGATCATTGCATAAAAGTTCAAAGTAAAAAATTGGGTTCTTTTCTGTTTCTAATGAAGAACTTTTTGCTTTAATTAAAAAAACAAAAAACTATACATTGTTTAACCACTTGCTTACTGGGCACTTAAACACCCTTCTGCCCAGACCAATTTTCAGCTTTCGGTGCTCTCACACTTTGAATGACAATTACTCAGTCATGCAACACTGTACCCAAATTAATTTTTTGTCCTTTTTTTCCCACAAATAGAGCTTTCTTTTGGTGGTATTTGATCACCTCGGCGGTTTTTATTTTTTGCGCTATAAATGAAAAAAGACCAAAAATTTGAAAAAAATGCATATTTCTTTGTTTCTGTGACAGAATTATGCAAATTATTAATTTTTCTTCATAAATTTTGGCCACAATTTATACTGCTACATATCTTTGGTAAAAATAACCCAAATTAGTGGATATTATTTGGTCTTTGTGAAAGTTAGAGAGTCTACAAACTGTGGTGCGAATCGCACAAAATTGATCACATCTGATGTACTGGTGGCCGATCTCACTTCTTGTGACCCGAACAAGTCAGGAAAGTACAAATACCCCCCAAATGACCCCTTTTTGGAAAGTAGACATTCCAAGGTATTTAGTAAGAGGCATGGTGAGCTTTTTGATGTTGTCATTTTTTTCCCACAATTCTTTGCAAAATTAAGGGGGAGACGGCGAACACAGAACTTCCGCGATGCGTGCCCGCGGCGGCGCGCATTGCGGAAGTAAAGAACAGGACATCCAGGGACGGCCACCCGGACGAACGCGCCTGCTCTACGGCCGTCATTCGGCTATAGGGCGGGCGCGAGGTGTTTAAAAAGAGGAGCTGTTGACATGACTGAAAAACGACAACTCATTAAAAGCGGTGGGCGAATTTATCCAGGTTCGATTTGCGGAAGGTACGGCAAATACTGTTTGAAATTCAGTGTACCTAAACTTAGCACCAAATCCTATTGAGGTCTGAAAGGAGATTCCTGTTATTAAATTCAACTAAACCCAAAACCCAAATTGTAATTTGTTGCAACTTACCAGTCCTTGACAATAGATGTCGTGGCTTTTCTGTTTTTAGGCTCCCCCCCCCCCTATTTTCACATACTCATCCTGCCAGTAACATGTTTCCTGCCTTAGGCCGCGTACACACGCGCGGACTGTTCGCCCAACTTTGTCCGTTAAACAGTTTCGGCAAACAGTCCGCTCAAAATTAGCATGGACGGACATGGCCACACACGACGGACGAACAGTTTGCTGAAACCGTGCGCGATGACGTGAACGGCACGTACGACGGGACGAAAAATACGACGTCCTATACACTGCATTATAACTTTCGGCGTGTAAATCCTTTCTGAGCATGCGCGGAACTTAGTTTGACGAACAAGCCTACACACGAGCGGACTGTTCGCTGAAACAAGGTTTCAGCGGACAGTTTTTCGGAAATTCCGTAAAACCTTGTTCGTCAAACTGTCCGCTGAAACTGTCCGCTGAAAGCCCACACACGAGCGGACTGTCCGCCCAAACACTGTTCAGCGGACAAAGTTGGACGAACAGTCCGCCCGTGTGTACGCGGCCTTAGTGTGCCTCCACTCTAGTTGCAGGAGCACCTGAGACATCCTTAAATGGCAGCACTGTCTGGAGATGGTTGTGTTTGATGGACTAGTAGTATTAAATGGACTTTACATAAGTTACCAACAAATTAAAGTATAACTAAAGACAACACTTTTTTTTTTTTATTTTTTTTTTTAGCTTTGGATAGAGTAGAGAGGGATTAGAACACTTTTCAGTTTTTTTTTTTTGCTGTCTGTGTTAAGGAGATTCATCCTCTCCATGGGTCCTGTTTACCACTATCATTGAACAGGGGCATAGATAAGGGGGGGGTCAGGGATGTTCCAACCCCCACCCCCCCCAGAGAAACCTGGTAAAATGCACAGTGTTGCCCTGCCCTGCTGTTTAGCCTCAGCATCTGCACAGTAGGAGCAATCAGAGTTTTGGAGTGCAGTAGCCAGCCCCCCTTCTGTTGTACCCCATCCCCTCAGTTTAATAAGAGGCCCCCCTGAAAAGCATGAAGGTCTCAGATGCAGGCAATTGACAGTGCACGGTTGAGGGAACTACTAGACTCCTCCTCGAGGTATCATATCACACAGCCGACGGAAGACTTGGGGATGCAGGAGTTTTCCTACTCCTTTTTCCCCGCTCTTAATCAATTTTCTGTTAATGGGAATGAGGAAGTAAGAATTCCAGCCTGGAGGAGTTTATTTTGGTGGGGGGTTAAGGAAAGGGGGTGGGTTTGCTTTTGGAGAACGGGGAGTTTCTTGTAGAGAAGTTTCCAGGGGGCAGTTAATGGCAGGGATTTACTTCTGGGAGGCAGTTTGATTGGATGAAGGAAGATTTGCTTCATAATTAGACATCTTTGCTGGGAGAGAGGGTGTTGACTGAGGGAGATATTTTTGCTTTGAGGGGTCAGTTTAGAGACATTTTACAGTGGTAATCTTTGCTTAAGGAGGGAGGGTTCTTAGGAGGGAGAGAGTTTTTTTTCCTTTAAAATAGATATTTTTTTCTTAAATTATACTTACCTAGGTGGATGGAGCATTGATCCAGTGTTGCATCTGTCCCCCGATGCTTCTAATGCCGCGTACACACGACCAGACTTATGTCCGACAGACTTCCGAAGGAGTTCTGCCGGAGTTCTGCCGGAGTTCTGACGGACTTTCCGAATGAGCGGACTTGGCCACACACAATCACACCAAACTCCGACGGATTCGAATGTGATGACGTACGACTGGACTCGAATAAGGAAGTTCATAGCCAGTAGCCAATAGCTGCCCTAGTGTCGGTTTTAGTCCGTCGGAATAGCATACACACGAGCGAATTTTTCGGTAGGAACTGGGTCCGGCGGAGTTCCGTCGGAAAAATTTGAAGCATGTTCCATTTTCTAAAGTCTGTCAGACTTTTGCGAATCAAAAGTCCGTTGCAGCCCACACACGATCGAATAGTCTGCCGGAATCATTCCGTCAGACTTTGGATGTTGAAAAGTCCGCTCGTGTGTACGGGGCTTAAGACCAACAACAGAGAGATTAAAGACCACTAATCACTCAGTTCTCAGCTTTCAGTGAGCAAAGAGCAAGCTCACTGGAATGTTGTTGAAGGCTCTGGAGGAGGCAGGAGCGGCAGGCTAGCTGCTGGTTCAGGCATCTGGGTGAATCCTGACTTTAAAGTTAAGCTCTTTCCACAGCCAGAACCTGCTGAGCGATGTCAGCTGACAGTGGGCTATAGCTGTCTGTTGGCTAAAAATGGGTCACAAAAGGGAAGTAGTAAGTTTTTTTAGTTCAACCCAGCAGGCTGAATGAAAAAAAAACTAGTGATCTTAGGAGGAACTCGCTGTACTAATGAGTACACTACTGCACCACAACTGCGTGCATTGCGTTCTATTCAGTTGAATGTGGATAATTTTGGCAGCGCTGCATTGCAGAGCCTCATGGTCCCACTCTGCTGTCACATGTTTTTACCGTACCTCCCCCAACATAAAAGTGTAAATTATGCCTTTAAGTTTGAAAGACCTGAACCCCCCAGGAAAAAAAATGTATCTACGACCATGTCATTGAAAATGAATGTAAAAAAAATTACCCACATTTTTGGTTGTCCTCAGAAAAGTATTAGATTGGAAATCTTCCAATGGGTACACTAGTTCAAGTGACCTGGGGTTCAACGGGGATTCACTCTAGCTTCCTGTTTAGCTATGGGGCAGGAAGTGAAGGGAAATCTTTGCAAAGGGAAACAGATGGCGAAAAAAAATGTGATAGGAGTTATAATCCTCCCTTGCTCTATCCAAAATGAAAAAAATTAAAACATTGCCTATAGTTGTACTTTAAAGCCTAATTCCAATTTAAGAATTTAAAAAACTGTTTTTTTCCTCTTGGGATAAAATGTTTAACTAAATAAATGAAAGGTGACAATTAATGCACCCCTCTCAGGGGTAATTGGTTTGTCTCAACCTTCAAACCACCATTTTTTCAAGATAGTTTGGTCTGTTAAAGGGGGTTGAAAAAAACAGACCTAGTGGCCAGATCACCAGGTGAAAAGAAATAAAAAAAAGCATAAAATATATTGTAACTCTTTGGGGTTTAGACACACTTTCATTTAAATTGGTTCTAAAGGCTCATTCTAAGCATGAAGGTAAAAAACCTTCTGTGTGCAGCAGTCCCCCCAGCCCCATAATACTTACCTGAGCACCATCTCAATCCAGCGATGTGCAGGAGAGCCTGGCCTCTGTGGGGACTCTCCCTCCTCATTGACTGAGACAGCAGCGGGAACCATTGACTTCCACTGCTGTCAATCACAGCTAGGAAGCCAATAAGGAGAAAGAGGGGGCAGGGCCAAGTCACGGCCTTGTGTGTGAATGGACATGCAGAGCTGCGGCCTGGGAACAAGCTTGCTTGGGTATCCCCACTGCAAGTCGTTTGCTCTGGGGGCACTCGACATGAGTGAGGGGCCAAGAGTGCCGGAGAGGGACCTGAGAAAAGGAGGATCAGGGCTGCTCTGTGCAAAACCACTGCACAGAGCAGGTGAGTATGACATGTTTTTTATTTAAAAGAAAAAAAAAGAGAGCCTTTAACATCACTTTAATCTTTAATGGTAATTTTTAGACCAAATAGACAAACTACTTTCAAATAAAATGTAAGGAAAGCTGGGCACTGCCATGAGGGACATGTACCAATGCAAAAAATGTTTTTTTTTTTAAAACAAAGTGGAGTCTTCATGAGGCATTTCCTTAAATAATATGCCTGGAGCATGCCTTTAAGCTGTACATGGTATGATACAATTTTCACAGCAGCAAATATTTGGCTGTGGAATTTTATTAAAGTTACCTTCATTTAAATACAGCAGCAACACTTCAAACAGATTCATTTTAGTTGGAAAAAACTTTTTTTTTTAGGTAGATTTAGCAGCAATATATACTGTTTCATTAGGCCCACTTTGACCAGTAGATAGAAATTGGTCAGCAGTTTGGTGAGGCTATCCCTGTTCTTTTGCTTCAAAGCTCTCCTGCTGGTCAATTTCTATGAAAATCTCATTAGGATTTAAAGTGGTTCTGCACCTAAAAAAAAAATATTAAAAGACAGCAGATACTTTTAATAAAATCACACTTACCTGTCCCAGGGTCCAGCGATGTCGGCGGCAGATGACGAGCGGTCGCTCGTCTCGCTGCTGCCCCCGCCGACATCCTCTGTCAGGGAATCAGAAAGTGAAGCATCGTGGCTTCACTGCCCGGTTCCCTACTGCGCATGCGTGAGTCATGCTGCGCGTCTCTTCTGGTCCCCCGCTGTGTCCTGGGAACTGTGTGTTTCCCAGAACACAACGGGGCGGGGGGGGGGCGGGGGCGTCTGCGGGGGTCTGCGGCGGTCTGCCTGGAAGTGGGTGCAGATACCTGGATTATCCAGGTAACTGCACCCCCTCCCCCCTGAAAGGTGCCGATTGTGGCACCGGAGGGGGTGAGGGATCAGATTAGCGTAACTTCCCCTTTAGGGTGAAGAACCGCTTTAAGAGACTGTAGATGATACAGCAGTGTAAAGTTGACCACCAGTGGGACATTTTTAATGAGGGAGAATTTTCAGAAATGTACAAAAGAAAACGAGTACACATGCTTTACTTCAAGAATTAAGACACAGCAGAGTAAAGCTAGACAGCAGCAGGACAATTTTAAATAACAAGGGTAGGTTCAAAAGTTACTAGAGAGAAAGAGCACAGGCTGAGCTTTACTACAAGAGTTCAAGCGTTAAGATATTGCAGAGGATAACTGTGTGTAAAGTTGGTAAGCAGCAGGACAATTTGAATCAATGATAATAGGTCTAACCAAAGTATGCCTAAATTTCCTCCAAACATTACAGTGGTGTATGGTTGAAGGCAGCTTCAGGAACTAATGGTTAGTAGCATATAAATATTGTATTTTGAGCACCCTACACAAAAAATGCCATATCTACATAAAAATTAAAAAAAAAAACCCCAAAGAAATAAAAAACCCAGAACAATGTAGCACTCACTCCTGCAGAAGCTGCTGGAATTTTGTCATGTACTCCTACATTTCGTAGTGGTGACCCATCCTCTAACTGCACATGCAAACACCAACATAACAATGACAACAATTAGCCTTTTAGTTGATTTATGTGCACTTTAAAATAATGCAGAGAGGGTCAGAAGTACGTATTATAACGGTACTGCCTCAAGTAATATAAAAAAGATGTCTAATGTATCAAAACATTTTAAAACAATGAAGGCTATATGACATAATTTTCATTCTGTGCAGTGCATAAAATTAAACAAGCGACACGTGGAGGGAATACACATAGAAAACTTCTAGAACAGGAAGTGAGATGGAACCTTTCCCTGGGGACACGGATCCCCGCTAGAATGAATTACAGATGGGATGTGGATTTATTCCTTTAATAATGCAATCCACTTCCCTCATTCCTTTCCGACATTATGCTTCTCTGTCTCAATTCCTATATTTTTAGTCTTCACTAACTACCTAGTAAATTTGACTTATGTTGAAACATGTTGTGTATGATGTCCTTTGTCTTTCCTGTGTTATATACAGTGGTTTACCATGTTGCCATATGGACCCTTACATATGGGCTACATGCACCAGCATACTGATTATTTTTTCTTATATGATTTATCATTATTGATTTTTTTTAACCCATGTGTGTGTAGGATATTGTACGGTATTCCACTGTGCTTTTATATCTTTTGAAACATGTGATGTGATGTATATTTTATGTCTCAATCCTTTTCCTGCATTTTGGCACATTGATATTAACCTCTTAATTGCTCAGTTAATTGCTTCAATTTACCATGCAAATAGATTTTGGGGTGGAGCTTATATGAGTATAAATGTATTGCCATTTTTATATTTAACATGCTACGACTAAGGCTGTTGCAGAAACGAGTCAGCTGTTTTGCATGTCACTTTTGTAACCAACCATTAAAATCGCTATATGGACTACAGAGTTGCAGGCTCAATCCTTTTACTTGTTACAGGCCACAGAAAAATGTCTCAGGCCTGTTGATGTCAGCAACTACTATAACTGGTGATTCTAAGGGGTTGATTTATTAAAGGCAAAAAGACAGTTGCACTCTGCAGGAGCAGTTGCTACAGAGCTTAGTAAATGAGCAGAAGCTCTGCTGACTTCCATCATCCAACCATTAGCAAGCAAAAATGCTGTTTTTTTTATATTTTCCTTGCACATGATGGGATATTCTTTGCAAAGTGAAGCCTTACCTCATTTACTAAGCTCTGAAGCAACTGCACTTGCAGAGGGCAACTGCATTTTGTAAAACGCACAGTCTATTTTCCTTTAGTAAGTCAACCCCTCAGGTTTTAATTGTCAGCCTTCCAAAATGAATAGCACTTATTGTTGGTCCTAGATTTTTCATTAGCAGCCTCCGTAACTCAGTAACCCTATGGATGGCTCTAGATTCTGCTGTATCTGTCCCCGAATAGGAATTGGTCCTCTGACCCTAGCGGAGTAGTCACAGGTACCTTAAAGAGCTAAGTATTGCGGTCTCTATGCCATGTCCATCCAACATCAGCTTTCCTCAAGCTCTCCTGGACCTATTTCTGCATAGCAGATTCCTCTGAAGATGCGCCAACAGGTAGAAATCTTCCTGATTCTCCAGGCCCTTATAATTGGATTCTTTGGACCTTAGTTCAAACCTCCAGCAGGTACCAGGCCCCAACAAATTAACTCTTCACACTGGCATGCTCTCCAGGCAAAATCCTAGGAGAGAATGACCATTCTAGATGGTTGCACAAAATATTTTCCTCTACCCTCAGCTCACAGCATTGGACAAAAACCCTAATTTTTAACATATTTCTAACAAATAAAGAGCTGCAAATATAATTTATATGACATTTGCACCAGTACCCAAGACTAAGATGCCAGGGTTTAAAACCCTCCACACCTCTCCCTTCCAAACTTAGATAAATACAATTTGCACATCTGCATATACAGTGGCCAGGTTAGTGCAAGGTGCAAAAATAACAGCCACTTTCCACTTACACTAAGGTTCACTTCATTTGGTCTGTAAAACACTGCATGGAATGGATGATGTGACATGGTTAAACCACTATTCATAGCAATCATGGTAAAATAGGGTTTGGCTCAACAGCACATTTTTGCCGCCCCCAAACCACAAGTCTAAACAAAGCCTTTGGTGGTGCTTTGTAAAGTGGTCTGTGCGTTAGGACTAGCAGTTGGGGGAGGGCATTAAAACCCCTCAACGGAGCCGCAGTTTTACCACCTCCCAACCACTCGTCCTTTAGCTGTACAGGCGGTGGCCAGGGATGTACACATGCTGCGGCCACAATTCTTTAATTTGTGGCTGCAGGAGGAATTACAGGTCATTACATATTATTGGGTTCTTGCTAGTAAATTTATTTTTCTACAAAATAAATAAAAAAATAAAAAGGTGCACCCGGTCTTTGATCTCTTCTATGTTGTTCAGATAGATCCCCACCTCTCAAAGGTTGCCTACCCCTGATCTAAAGTGTTGAGGCCCATTTCAGATCAGCTCTATATGGATGAATAGATGTGCATTCACAGTATCATAGGGGCCAAAGACTCCAAAAGGGATCTGGAATTCAGCACAATCAAATTTAGTTTTCAGCAATTAAAACAACACAATCATTGGTTCTATTGTCTACGGATAAATATGTTTTGGATGGAGAAGATACAGGGGCTATTAGCCAGTGCTAAAGTGTATGGTACCCCAACACTTCATATTCCTGATATGTGTCTGCCGTACCATGTACCTCTATAGAAAAAGTATCCTGTTCTCCTTGTATTGCTTCCTTTATGTGAAAAGCTGGATGATCCTGCCAGTCTCCCTGCTTTCCAGGGAACACGCTAAGCATAGAAGCATATCCATCCCAGTGTGGTCAGTTTTCTTTTTTTTTGTATTCTACTTGGGAGCTCAGCTTGCCTGTAATCCAATGTTTAGAATTATGCTTACATGCCCCCTTGCACAGCCCTTCACTGGGAAGATCAGTGAATTGCTGTTTCTCTGCCACCTGCAAACACACTGACGGCAGTCTCCACCCCCAGCTGTCTAAGCCCCTTATGCAGCTGAGAACAGAGGTCATGTGATCACTTATAAAAAAGAAAAAAGGTGTTTATCTTTTTTTATATATACAAAAAACATTTTGCCTTGAATTAGGCCAGTTTCACACCGCTGAGCAGTGGTTTGGCTGCAGTGCAGGTGTACCCAAATTTTTGTACGATTAACCCACAATTTCCTGTAAACTTTCTATTTGATTGCATGTTTTTGGTGCATTTTTGAAAGTGCACCAAAAATGCAGCATGCAGGACTTTTGGTACGGTTCCAGAAAATGCACCAAAAACACACAGTCTCATAAAAAGTCTATGGGAAATCGTGGGGTAACTGCACAAAAACTGCAGTTACGACTAAACTGCAGCCAAACCGCAGTGCAGCAGTGTAAACTAGCCTTACTGTCTTTCATATACATACATCTTAAAGTAATAATAACCTATTAGCATTTTTAGCTTAAAATATTGAGCACAATAAATTAAACACTCCTCTGTAAAGGTTGGTAAAACTCTTACAACAGCATTTGCAGTTTACAACTTTCAAAGCTGCTGGCTCTTGCTTTCTCAGTGATGCTTCCCTGAACTTCTGGTCTTCACATGAAAGAGTTAGGAATTGACAATACATTCTCAAGCCAGTCTGTTAGCTTGATGTGGGGGTAAAGAGGAGCTGGGAAGTGCCTTACTGTCCTAGGTTATGGGGTTGTGTGTTTCTACTGATGTACATATTGTAATGAGATACAAACCTAGTCCCTGCATGCAAGGTGACTCCATAGCATTGTAATGCCACATACACATGACCGGATTTCCAGTCGGAATAAACTCTGAAGGTTTTTCCGACGGAGTTCTGACGGAGTTCTTGTGTACACACGATCACACCAAAGTCCGATCGTTAAGAACGTGGTGACGTACAACACGTACTACGGGACTAGAAAAAGGAAGTTCAATAGCCAACAGTCTCCATCTCGTACTTGTTTCAGAGCATGCGTCGTTTTTGGTCCATCGGAACAGCATACAGACGAGTGGTTTTCTCGATAGGTATTGATTCCGTCGGAAATATTTAAAACATGTTCTCTTTCTAGGTCCGTCAGAATTTTCGTTAAAAAAATTGTCCAATGAGGCATACACACGATCGGAATATAGATGAAAAGCTTTTGTCTGACTTTTTCTGTCGGACATTCCGCTCGTGTTTACGCAGCATTAGAGAAAGGAACTACCCTGCAACAGGAAGCCTGGGACAGTGATCATGGCCCCAACTTAAAAAGGAACATAGGCAAGGATTAAAAGATAAAAAAGCTGCATACTCAGCAAGTGATTAACCACCTCAATACTGGGGACTTTCATTCAACGTGTGACAGTGCTAAAGGCTGAAAGGCCAATTTACAGCTTTTAGTACTGTCACACTTTAAATGACAATTGCGTGGTCATGCAACACTGTACGCAAATTAAATTTTTGCCATTTTTTTGAGACAGATAGAACTTTATTTGGTGGTATTTAACCAACACTGGGATTTTTATTTTTTTGCTAAGTAAACAAAAAAAGGACCAACAATTTTGAAAACCCCCCTGTTTTTGTTGTTTAATATTCTGTAATAACATTTTACTAAGTAATTTTTCTTCTTCACCAATGTGTGCTGGTGAGGCTATGCTGATGGGCACTTATGAGGCTACTGATGGGCACTGATGAGGCTGCACTGATGTGCATGGATGAGGCTGCACTGATGTGCACTGAAGAGGCGGCACTAATAGGCAGTGATGGGGACTGATGAGGCAGCACTGATAATCTGCCTTGATAATCTGCACTGATAAGGAAGCACTGATAAAGCGACACTAATGGGCACTGATGAGCACCAATAGGGCTGCACTGATGAACACCAATGGGGCTGTAATGATGGGAACTCATGGGGCTGCACTGATAATCGGGCACTGGTGATTAGTGCCCTCATCAGATCAGCTCTCTTTTCCTTACATGCTGTCTCTGTGTGAGGAAAAGAGAGTTGATAACCAACAAGTCTGTTTACATATGACCAGCAGTGGACACAGTTGATCACATATAAAGGGCCGCTATGATTGGCCATTTACCCCGATCTGTGATCTGCTGTGTCCAAGGGACACAGCAATCACAGACAATTCCAGACAATTCCCAATGTGTGCCCGAGGGGGCACACAGGAAACGTGTTCTCAGGATGCCCTTCCAGAACTGGAGACCGGCACTGTAGCCATATATATCGGCTATAACATTGTGGGCAAGTGGTTAAATTAGCTGCTAAAGTAAAAACCCAGGGTTTAATATGACTTTAATAAATTAGTATTTCAGGGTGAAACAGCCACCAGTATGACTCAAACCAACTTTTGATTCTGTCTCAAATAAGCATTCAGCTTCCCTGAACACTCACATCCTATGCCAACCATTTAGCAGCTCACAATGTTTCATTATGAGACCTCTTGTCCTTTCCTCGTACAATATGTTTATTAATAATCGAACAGAAACAAGTGCAGCACAGTGCACATATAACATTGATAGGCCTTAAAACAGATAATGACAAAAGGAATACAAGGCAAAACAGTCTACAGGTTGTGCGTGGATTGAATATGAACTCCTTTTGTCCTTTCCATACCTTGTACAACAGCATAGGCTACACATGCAGGCTTTATTTCCACCATAGATTAAGTTGTTTAAATTGTTTATTGTGTTTTGTTTTACTTTGATAAAACTTACAGAAGTATAAGCGAATTCAGTCCTTGAAACACTTGAGGGGAGATCCGGTTTATTTTGTTGTTCTCAATGACTCTGTTGAGAATGAGATAAATGTTTAATAGAGACAAATTCACAAAATAAATGTAGCATCACCAAGAATATACATTATTAAAGCCATCCATTCTTCAAGTGTGTTCTTCCAGTTACATTTCGGAATAAGCACAAATCTTATCAGGGACATATTACGATTGTATCAGGGGATGTGTGGTGTGAAAGGTGTTTACTATGCATTACCATCATTGTGTGAACTGTTGGGCAGTTTTAAAATGTACAGTATAGGAAGTCAAATTAGGGTGTACAGTTAAGGCTTAGCAATGATAGATGTAAGTGAATAATTAAAAATGTATTCTATTCAGTTGGCTTGTTCGGGATCTTTTTGGGGGGGTAAAATCCACAGATGCAACTAATTAATGCACAAATCAATTTTTTTTATACTTTTTATTATTAATAAACTACACTATTTACCAAAAGTATTGGAACGCCTGGCTTTACATGCACTTGAACTTTAGTCTTAGTCTTAGTCCATAGGGTTAAAAATTGAGTTGGCCCATCCTTTACAGCGATAACAGTTTCAACTCTTCAGAGAAGGCTGTCCACAAGATTTAGGAGTGTGTCTATGGGAATTTTTTACCATTCTTTCAGAATCGTATTTGTGAAGTCAGGCACTGATGTGGACATGAAGGCCTGACTCGTAGTCTCTGCTCTTACTCATCCCAATTCTATCAGGCTGAGGCAGGCCAATCAACTTCCTCCACCCCAAACGTGCTCATCCATGTCTTTATAGACCTTGCTTTGTGCCATCCCCAAACTGTTCCCACAAAGTTGAAGCATGGAATTGTCCAAATTGTCTTGGTATGCTGACGCCTTAAGAGTTGCCTTTAGGGATGGCCGAACGGTTCGCCCGGCGGTCGGTTCGCGGCGAATTTCGGCTGTTCACGGTCCGCCCGATCGGCGGACTATTGCCGCTGTTCGCCCGGCGGACTTACGTGTTTACTGTGTAAAAGAACTTTGACCTATGATGACACATCCATCATGTGGTACAGGACAGCCAATTGAGACATTACAGCACATGGACACTTGGACATTCCCCCTAACTTATAAATAGACCCGATCCGGCGCCCATTTTCATTCTTTCGTATGTCACTATAGGGAGAGGTTGCTGTGTGGAGCAGGGAGAGACTGCAGTGACCCAAATCGCTAGCTATTAGGTCCACAAAAGTTCTTTTAAGGACTGGTATGGTATAGGTGTAGTTCAGGATATAGGTTTGAGGCACTGCTATTCAAGTCATTGTTGCAGCAGCCTGTCTTTTGTCAGTGCAGAGAGGAAAAGGACACTGTGTGCAGCAGGGACAGTCAGTTTAATCATTAGCTGTTATTATTAGGTCCACAAAAGTCCTTTTCAGGACTGGTATGGTAAAGTAGTACAGAATATAGTTTTGAGTGCTATTCAAGTTATTGTTGCAGCAGCCTGTGTTTTGTCAGTTTAAAGAGGGACAGACAGGAAGCTGTGTGTGGCTGTGAGGGACAGTCAGTTTAATCAGTAGCTGTTACTATTAGGTCCACAAAGCTTCTTTTCAGGACTGGTATGGTAATAGGGTTGTACACGTATAATACTCTTTCTTCCAAATATAGAATTTATACTTGACTGCTGCCCTTCTGCTGCAGTAGTCCTTTATGAGTATAGGGACTGAGGTACAGTCTGCTAATCACAACCTACTAGTTGCACAAAGGTCCTTCTAAGGACTGGTAAGGTATAGTGTACTACAGTATATAGGGTTGAGTGAGGTACAGTCTGCTAATCCTTAAGGACTGGTATAGGTCCACAATGTATAGGGTTGAGGTGCACTACTGCTGACTGCTGCCCAATTCTGCAGCAGTCCTTTATCAGTATAGGGACTGAGGTACAGTCTGCTAATCACAACCTACTAGTTCCACAAAGGTCCTTATAAGGACTGGTAAGGTATAGCGTACTAGAGTATATAGGGTTGAGTGAGGTACAGTCTGCTAATCACAACCTACTAGTTGCACAAAGGTCCTTCTAAGGACTGGTAAGGTATAGCGTACTAGAGTATATAGGGTTGAGTGAGGTACAGTCTGCTAATCCTTAAGGACTGGTATAGGTCCACAATATATAGGGTTGTGGTGCATTACTGCTGACTGCTGCCCTATTCTGCAGCAGTCCTTTATCAGTATAGGGACTGAGGTACAGTCTGCTAATCACAACCTACTAGTTGCACAAAGGTCCTTCTAAGGACTGGTAAGGTATAGCGTACTAGAGTATATAGGGTTGAGTGAGGTACAGTCTGCTAATCACAACCTACTAGTTGCACAAAGGTCCTTCTAAGGACTGGTAAGGTATAGCGTACTAGAGTATATAGGGTTGAGTGAGGTACAGTCTGCTAATCCTTAAGGACTGGTATAGGTCCACAATATATAGGGTTGAGGTGCACTACTGCTGACTGCTGCCCTATTCTGCAGCAGTCCTTTATCAGTATAGGGACTGAGAGTTTTGTCACAGGGTCATTTAAAAAATGACAGGCAGAGGAAGAGGCAGGCCCTTCCGCAGGGGTGGTTGGGGTAGGGCAGGAGCAACATGCTTGAGCCAAAGTGGGAAATTGCAGAAGGTGCGTGCGATTACGTCAAAGGAAGCAACAGAATTGGTTGACTGGCTCACTCAGCCTTACTCTTCTGCACCCTCCTCATCCTCTCGATCTGCACCCTCTTCTTCACTCTCTGCTATCTGCACCCCCAAAGACACTACCACCAACAACACCACCACCACCACCACCACATACCTTCCGCTTGAGTCACAGGAATTATTTACCGATCCATATCAAGACATTTCTGATGCGCAGCCACTCTTGGCATTGGATCAGGAAGAGGAGGTAGCAACAACCGCTACTCAAGCAGTCTGACGACAGTACTCAGATCAGCCCAAGGAGGAGGTTGGTCCCCGGTGTTGCTGCCTACTCCGAGATCTCTACTTATAGCGGTGGGGAAGGTGACGTCGATGATGACGTGTCTAGTGATGTCACGTGGGTGCCCACAAGAGAGGAAGAGGAGGGGAGTTCAGAGGGAGATATGGACCAGCAGATAGGGAGGAGAAGCAGGAATAACTTACATTGCACAGGAGGGACAAAGCAGACTGCTAATGTATCAGGAGCGAGTCATCGACCATGTACGGTCACATCTGGCGCTCCCAGGACGCCGGCACATGGCTCTGCAGTGTGGGCTTTTTTTAACGTCTCCGCTGCTGACAATAGTGTTGCCATCTGCAATCTTTGCAGTCAACGCATTAGTCGCGGTAAGCCCAACACTCACCTAGGGACGACCGCCTTAAGAAGGCACATGAGCTGCCATCATGAGCCCAGTGGGAGCAATGGAACACACAAAGCCACACCCCAGGCTCTTACCATCCAGCCTCGTCTTCTACTTCTCCTTCTCCTCTCTCCTCACAATTGTCCTCCACTCCACCTTCCATCACGCCAAGCTCACGTTTTTCTGCAAAAAGGCAGGCTTCCGTGGGCCTAATGTTCGAGCGTAAAAAAATGATGATGCCGGATAACCCTCTTGCCCAACGGTTGACGGCTGGCTTGTCAGAACTGATAGCCCGCCAACTACTGCCATATAAACTGGTGGACTCGGAGGCCTTTCGAAAATTTGTGGCCATTGGAACACCACAATGGAAGGTCCCAGGAAGGAAGTATTTCTCACAGAAGGGCATCCCAGAGCTATATGGCCATGTTCAGCGGCAAGTGAATGTATCTCTGGCACACAGTGTCGGTGCCAAGATACATCTGACCACAGACACGTGGTCTAGCAAACACGGGCAGGGAAGGTATATCACTTTTACTGCCCACTGGGTGAACCTTCTGACGGCCGTCAAGCATGTAACCCGTGGCACCCGTGTAGATTTGGTTTTACCGCCACGGATTGCATGCAGGCCTGGCTCTTCTTCTCCTCCTCCTCCTACTCCATCCTCCTCCCTCTCCTCCTCGGCTGACTCCTCCTTTTCCGCTGCTAGCGTCTCTTCCGCTGCGCCGCCCAAGCTCCCCAGAACCTATTCGACATGCCAGGTGAGACGTTGCCCTGCCGTGCTGCGTCTGTTGTGCCTGAAAGCCAAGAGCCACACTGGCCCGGCACTCTTTTCAGCTTTGCGTTCACAGGCAGATCAGTGGCTAACACCGCTCAATCTGACAGTTGGTAAAGTGGTGTGTGACAACGGTGCCAATCTGCTTAGCGCATTGAAACAGGGCAAAATTACACACGTGCCATGCATGGTACACGTCTTAAACTTGGTCGTGCAGCGATTCGTTGTCAAATACCCTGGGGTCCAAGACATCTTGCGGCAGGCAAGGAAAATCTCGGCCCATTTCAGAAGATCTTAAACGGCCATGGCTCGCCTTCTGCGGCCATTTGAGGAGATCACCAAACTGGTCAGTCGCAGCCATGGCGCCATCAGTGACATAGTACCTTATGCCTTCTTTATGGAGCGTGCATTGCATCGTGTCATTGATCAAGCTGTGGAGGAGCAGGAGCGGGAAGATGAGGAAGTCGCAATGCTGGATGAATTCCCAGGGGCGGCTACTCTATCTGAGACAGGTGAACAACAGGAGTCTGAAGAGGAGTCAGAGGAGGATGGTGCCGGGGCGGATGAGGAGGAGCAAGAAGAGCATGCTTTAAACCTTTCTGGGATCCCTGTTGTTGTGCGTGGATGGGGAGAGGAGAATGAAGAGGACGACATTATCCTGGATGATGAGCAGGAGCCAGGCCACCACACCGCTTCCAGTTTAGTGCAAATGGGGGCCTTCATACTCCAGTGTTTTAATAGGGACCCCCGTATAAAAAGCATAAGGGTCAAGGACCAGTACTGGGTGGCAACGTACTTAGACCCCCGGTACAAACACAAAATGGCGGAAATGTTACCGCCGTCACAGAGGGCTGTCAGAATGGAACACTTCCAGGCCTTGCTTGGAGAAATGCTGCATTCTGCTTTTGCGTGCGCTGGCAGAGGAGCAATTCCCACTCCCAGAGAAGGAGTTGTGGGTACCAATCCAACAGCGCCTGCAAGAAGAGGCCGGTTTGAAGATGTGTTGGTGACTTCTGATATGAGGTCATTCTTTCAGCCGACCCATCGACAGGTGTCATCCGGATCCAGCATCAGGGAATGCCTAGACCGTCAGGTGTCCGACTACATCGGGTTAACGGCCGATGTGGACACTCTGAGGAGTGATGAACCCCTGGACTACTGGGTGGGCAGGCTTGACCTCTGGCCAGAGCTTGCCCAATTTGCAATCGACGTTCAGCGCAGCAGAGGGGATCGTGACCGATAAGCGTACTCGCCTAGCTCACGACAGTGTTAACTACCTCACATTTCTAAAAATGAATGAGGCATGGATCTCGGAGGAATTCAACACATGTGACCAGTAGACCATGTATATGTCTATAAACGATTTTTTTAATCGAGCACACAGACCTTCTTTCTTCATTTGGCTCACTTCCTTGTCCAAAAAAAACACACCGTACTATATGCCCGTACCCTCCTGTTTGAAGAGGTTGAGCGGTGTCATATTTTTGGGGCCCAGCAGCAAGTTGCTGGTATCAGTGCTGCTGTTAGTGCTCTCTATCTTGGTGCTGGTGTCAATGCACTCTATCACGGGGCAGGTGTCAGTGCTGTATATCACGGTGCTGGTGTCAGTGCTGTATATCACGGTGCTGGTGTCAGTGCTTTATGTCACGCTGCTGATGTCAGTGCTCTCTATCACGGTGCTGGTGTCAGATCACTCTATCACGGTGCAGGTGTCAGTGCTCTATATCACGGTGCTGGTGCTGGTGATCATCTCCTGCAACCTCTTCTTTGCCTACCCTGACCTTCCCTCTCCTCCATTGCCTTCATGCGCTCCACAGTCCTGAATTGTCAGAATTTCACATATAAAAAAAGAATGCTTGTAGTCCCAGATTCACCTCATACATGTGTTATGTCATTGGCCATGTGGTGGGACTATGTGTGCACAGCTAGTAATTATTTTGTGCTGCAAATTTGACCTGTAAGTTTGCAAAGTTCACCTCCCATTGAAGTCAATGGGGCCCACCACGAACGTTACGGTTCGCGAACTGTCGGCTGAGTTCGTCGGAAGTTCGCCCATCACTAGTTGCCTTCACTGAAACTAAGGGGCCAAGCACAATCCATGGAGAGCAACCCCACACCATAATCCCCCCTCCTTCAAATGATTTGGACCAGTGCACATAGCAAGGTCCATAAAGACATGGATGAGCAAGTTTGGGTTGGAGGAATTTGATTCCTGACCTCAGCCTGTTAGAATTGGGATGAGTTAGAGCAGAGACTGCAAGTCAGGCCTTCATGTCCACATCAGTGCCTGACTTCACAAATACGCTTCTGGAAGTATGGACAAACATTCCCATAAACACACTCCTAAACTTTGTGAGTTGAAGCTGTTATAGCTGCAAAGGGTGGGCCAACGGTTGGCTACAGCCCAAGCCTGTGCGGGCATCCCGTACGTATGCATGGTGTCGTAACTTCACACATTTGTGGTGGAAGTGAAAATGGCGATCAGGAATTCTCCCCCTCCGGGGAGGAAGTCACACAAGCTGCACTGGCGATGGGGGCACCTATGGTGGGCGAGTGGGGGATATGGGAGTGAGGCACCTGCGACCCATTTGAATCACTTTACTAATGAGCAGCACTATAATAATCCCAGGAAGCAAGAGGATCTTTTAGTGATCCTGAGCGTCCTGGAGTGTATGGTAATTGGTCTTTCCAATGCTCCAATGCAAGTACTTGGCACATGTCAGTTCATCAATCTGTTTGCTCTGCATGCCTGTGGCAGGTAAAAGCTACACCTAATAAATAGCTAATAAATAGCTATTAATACCACTACTTTCTTCAACAGATTCACCCGGCCTTCTTTGGTTATCCATGGAGCCATAGATCTCCTGTGCAAGCCATAGTTTGGCATTGATTAATACACCCCTGTTAGCGTTATCTATCTACATCATCATTAAGGTAAATCTAAGCAAATTTAGATTTTATACATATAGAGTATTGAGATACTAAAGTCCACATTAATGCGGCGTACACACGATAAACTGCCGGACTTTGCAGCTGAGGTCTGCCGAACTTTCCGAACGAGCGGACCTGCCCACACACGACCAGACTTTTCCAGCGGGCTAGGTCCGACAGACAACCCGCCGGACTTTTGAAATGAACGGACTTGCCCACACATGGAGAAAAGTTCATTCATTTTGAACGTGGCTCCAGGTAGCCGGGACTACCAAAGGAAGTCAATGTCGCCGCCTCCATTGGTGAGATAGACACCTCGCCTACCCCCTCCACCTGGTATGAATTTAAAGGGGAAGCCCTACGCCGGAAAAACGGCATGGGTGGTGCCCTACGCCGAAAAAACGGCATGGGTTGTCCTCCCAAAGTCCATAGCAGACCCTTATATGAGCACGCAGCCCGGCCGGTCAGGAAAGGGGGTGGGGATGAGCGAGCGCCCCCCCTCCTGAGCCGTACCAGGCTTCCTGCCCTCAACATGGGGGGTGCTTTGGGGAAGGGGGGCCCTGCGGCCCCCCCGCCCCAAAGCACCTTGTCCCCATGTTGATGAGGACAAGGGCCTTTTCCCGACAACCTTGGCCATTGGTTGGAGATCATCTGATTGATTTTTAAAGGAATTCTGGTTAGGAGATTTAACCATTCACACCCTCAATTGGTAACTATACTTTATGTTTAAAAAAAAAAAAAAGAAACTGTTCCTTTGCTACTTGTTGATATTTGAAATGTTAAATAATCATTTTCTAAACAGCAAACCTATCCCCTGAGGAAGACCGTGACCATGTAGGTCAAAACGAGTTGGTAATTTTGTACTACAGATCTTCTAATATGTGATGTTGTGTGCAATCTTGTGTTTGCACTTTTTGTATTTGGGATGATATCATATCCCCTCACCAGAGCTCATATTTTTACCTGTTACATGTCTATGTCAATGCTAACTTTCAATAAAGAATCTTTTTTAATTTATTCATTCTTTGATATTATTAACTTCGCTGGAACCCACACACCCTCCCCCCCCCCGGGAAACCTTTCCTGTATTGTATTTGTTTGAGGTGTGCAGAACCAATATCCCTCATATCATGTTTTTCTTATGCTGTAAGACATGGATGAGCAAGTTTTGGGTGGAGAAACTTGACTGGCCTGTACAGATTTCTGACCTTTGCCCGATAGAACACCTTTGGGATAAATTAGAGTGGAGACTGTAAGCCAGGCCTTATTGTCCACATCACTGCCTGACCTCACAAATGCACTTCTGAATGAATGGTCAAACATTCCCAGAGACAAACTTCTAAACCTTGTGGACAGTAGGGATGAGCCGAACACCCCCCAGTTCAGTTTGCGCCAGAACCTTGGAACGGACAAAAAATTTGTACGAACTTTAGAACCCTATTAAAGTCTATGGGACTCGAATGTTCAAAATCAAAAGTGCTAATTTTAAAGGCTAATATGCAAGATATGCAACAGACAACATCAGCAATAAGGGGTATCTTCTGGTGTATACTGTGCTGGAGACACACAACACCCACTTTAACTCCTGCAGATGCCTGTATTAGAGAACACCAGCAATTAAAAGTAGATACAGGTGTATACTGTGCTGGAGGCATACAACACCCACTTTAACTCCTGCAGATGCCTGTATTAGAGAACACCAGCAATAAAGGGTAGATACAGGTGTATACTGTGCTGGAGGCACACAGCACCCACTAACTCCTGCAGATGCCTGTATTAGAGAACACCAGCAAAAAGGGGTAGATACAGGTGTATACTGTGCTGGAGGCACACAACACCCACTTTAACTCCTGCAGATGCCTGAGAAAAGAACACTGTCCCTGCCTATCTTGCTCTTTCCCTGCACGCCGGAACACACTACACAAGGCCGTCGAGGTGGCGGCCTTATTTAGTGTGGGGTGTGTACTAAACCCCCTGAGCTATAATTGCCCACAGGCATCCTGCCTGTGGCCAATTATGGCTCTCCTTGCTGCCGGCGCTGTGATTGGCCAAGCATGAGCCAGCAATGCACTGCGATGGCGTAGTGCATTGTGGGCCATTCGTACCACACGAATTTGGTGCGGATGGTCCACAAAGTTCTGAATTCACTGAACAGACGAACGGCTGATGTTCGAGTCGAACACCGAGCTCATCCCTAATGGATAGCCTTCACAGAACTCAATATTGAACCCTACCGACTAAGACTGGGATGCCATTAAAGTTCATGTTCGTGTATAGGCAGGCATCCCAATACGTTTGGTAAATTGTGTAGTTTAATCCAACCTAATTCAACTAAAATATTCTTTTCAAAATAACTTATAAAGACCTGTTAAATATCTCAAGTCTATGCAAGTACTATGGATTTGGAAAATGAGTTGCTTTCTCTGTTTAATACTGTCATACTCGTACGTTGGATTGAAAGTAACTAAATCAATCCAATAACTGAAGAAAGTCTGTCAATTTTGTATTATCATTCCGATCTGGATTTTTAATTGTAAATGTGATAAATAAGCAAAAGAAATAAAAAGTCATTTGGCAAGAGGATTCCAATTTCAACAAGCAAATGTAAATGCTCAGTCAATTCAGAAGTTTAAGTTTATTTGCATGCATACTGGGAATACAAGACTAATTTGTCAATGCAAGGTAATCTCTCCTAAACAAATAAAGCCTGAGAGACTGAATTGACATTATCAAGTTTATAAGACATTTTGTATGCCATTTTATCTCAAGGGGAACTTTGTTACAATTAGATTTTTTAACCTGACTTATTACTGAGAAGCTATAATACACTACTGAGCAGCACTGCAATCATACAACAATATAGCTAAATCAGATGATAATGAGTCTGAAAACATTGACCCTCCATTTAATGGAATATGTGGATTAGCTTAGCGTAATGGTGGCAGTAATATCAGTCTACTATAAAAGCATCATCTCTGAATTTTTTATTTTATTTCCATTCCTTTATTAGTTTTCTATGCCGACCGGGCCATAGCCGAAAGACGGCTACAGCGCGGTCGGCTTATTCTGGGAGGGCGTCCATGGACGTCCTCCCAGAATCTTGCTCCCACGTGCCCTCTGTGGTGCACACCCAGGAACATCCATGACCGCCGGGTCTTCTGCATCACGGATCACGGTAAACGGCTGGTGATCACTTGTAAACAAACCAGGGTCACATCATGACACTGATTCCTCCCTCCCCTCACTGTACCGATCGGGGAGAGGGGGAGAGATGGCAGCAGCACTGTGGGCTGGATGTGAAGTGCCCACAGTGCTGCTCTGTGCCAATACTCTCCCCATACTGTGCAATACTCTGCCAATACTGTGCAATACTCTACCAATACTCTGCAACACTGTGCAATACTCTGCCAATAATCTACCAATACTGTGCAACACTGCAATACTCTGCCAATATTCTGCAACACTGTGCAATACTCTGCAACACTGCAATACTCTGCCAATACTCTGAAAAACTGCAATACTCTGCAATAATCTGCCAATACTCTGCCAATACTCGCAAATACTCGCAAATACTCTGCAATAAATTTTAAAAGAAACAAAGAATTTTTTTTTTATCGAATTTTCAGTCTTTTTTGATTAATAGCGCAAAAAATAAAAAACCCAGCGAATTAAATTACCACCAAAAGAAAGCTCTATTTGTGTGAAACTATGGGTACAGTGTTGCATGACTGAGTAATTGTCATTCAAAGTGTGAGAGCAACGAAAACTGAAAATTGGTCTGGTTAGGAAGGGTGTTTACATGCCCAGTGGTCAAATGGTTAAATCAAACTATACAAAAACCGAGATGCAATTCTCGCCAACATTGTCACTTAAAACCATACACATTAAATACAAAAATAATTTTCCTCCCCCTTCCCCCCACCTCTTCCACCTCCCTACCCCTCCCTCTGACCTATTCTTTGCTGGCCTCCCCCTACCCTGCATCTCCCAAATCTCCAAACCTTTTGCCCACTATTTACCCATCATTTCAGCAAATCTAATTGTCTGCTTAAACTCGGACCAGACTCTCCACTCCTCTACAAAACCTTCCATTCCATCCTCTCCGCTGAAACTTAAGTATTCCAAATTATAGGTTTCACTTATTTTACTGCACCAACTCCTTATTGTGGGACTTTCTAGCTCCTGCCACTGTCGGGCCATGGTTCCAAGTGCCTTACACCCCTGCCAGCAAATTGCGAGACGTACTTTTGGCTTTTTTTGTTTCATTTGTTTTTATTGAAAAAGAAAAAACAGAATATAGTATACAGAACATATAGAGAGAGATATATATATATAACAGCTGTCGGTTCACAAGGCGTGGAGAACATACTCACTATTGGCATAACAATAGCTATCTGTTAAGAATTCCATTATAGGATCAGGAAAGTTAAGGCTGTTCGCCAACGTGAAGTTCAGTCAACAAAGGTTCCACTATGTGGTCTCTCGCAAAAACATTTAACCTTTGTAAAATCCACAGAATAGAGATCAAGTGGGGGGGGGGGGGGGGTAGGAAAGAGAGAAAGAAAAGGAAGGAAAGAGATGAGGTTAAGCTTCGGGAGGGAGAGGGGGGGAGGGAGTTAAGAACTGCCTCGGTCCAATCTTAGTTCGTTAAGGGTGTCACAAGAACCATAGCTCACCCAGTTTGAGACATAATATCTGTATATGCAGATGTACATTTAAAGGCGAACCAGCAGGACCATATCTTCTTTACCAGGTCTGACTTATTCTGAAGGGAGTAAGTGAGATCTTCCATGTGATATGCATGGTCTACTTCTGACAACCATTGGCATAATGAGGGTATGGTTGTTTGTTTCCAGTAACGTGGGATTAAGCAAATGTGGTGTTATTGATTTTTTATAAGTTCCTGCTGGTGAACTTGTACAATGTAGAAGTACCTTTTACTCTAGATCTAGAAGGATCTCTTTTACCCAGTGTAAGATGGCTAGCCAATAGGGTCGGATGAGTGGGCAAAAACAACAGATGTGAGCATGTGTGGCTTGTTTCCCACATCCACGCCAGCATAGGGGTGATGTTTGTGGAAACGTCTTGTATAGTGCCACTGTCGTGTAATGCCATCTCATCAGCAGTTTATAGTTCACTTCCACCGTTTTAGAGGCCATGGAAGAGATGTGGGCCATTGACAAAATAGTAGACTTCTGTGCCTCTGTCAGATCCTTATGAAAGTCCTTTTCCCAATTGGCCAGGAAAGTGGGATGCCCTGTGATGGATAGAGACTGTAGGGCCTGGTAGAAAAAGGATATTGGTCTCTCAACCAGCTGATCTTCCGAAAAGGCAGATTCGATAGGTGTTAATTCGGATGTAGAGTGAAGCGGTTTCAGGAGAGAGTGAACAAAGGCTGCCAACTGACGGTATGTCCAATGGTCCATGGGTGTTGCCGCTGAACTGGATAGTAATTGAGACAGGGGCACAATACCTGCCTGGGTTGTGAATTGATGCAAAAGAGGAATAGGGCCCAGTTTCCAGGCTTGTATTCTGGGGGCTATGTTTCCAGGGGGGAAGTAGTTATGGCCAGTCAATGGCATAATAGGGGAGTTATGTTGCCAGTTGTGTTTCTTACACAAAGAGTCCCAAACCATTAGAGTCGAATGTGTAAGTGGTGAGGTGATAAGAGCCAACGTTCTATGTCTCTTAGGAATCCATATTTGGGTGAAGAGATCTGTTCCACTGAGCAACAATTCAAGGTTAACCCTTATTTTAGAATATTTATGGTACTCCTAGTCCGATATTCTATTCATAGCTATAGCCAAAAAATACTGCTTAATGTTGGGTAAGGCCAAGCCCCCTTGTCATTTAGGTCTGGCAAGGAGAACTCGAGACAACCTAGGAAGTCTTCTGTTCCAAACATATCTACCAATCAATGAGTCAATTAATGTGAAGAAGCCAGCAGGAATACCAAACGGCAGCATCTGATGTAGGAATAGCAGCCTGGGTAGAATCTTCATCTTCACACTGATCCTTCCTAACAAAGAGTGTGCCACCTGGGACCACCTTTGTAAATCTACTCTAATTGCGTTAAGAAGGGGCAGGAAATTTGCACGAAAGAGTGACGTTGGTTTAGAGGTAAGATACACGCCTAGATATTTCATTTTACTTTTTTGCCAACTACATGGCAAAGAGTCTTTAAGGAGGGCTACTGTCTTTCCAGGGACTGAGATATTTAAAATTTCCAATTTGGTCATATTCATTTTAAAGTTGGATATGTCACTAAATTGTGAGAAAGCTAGCATCAAGTTAGGGAAAAATCAGGGGTTGTTGTATGTAGAACAATATGTCATCCGCATAGCTGCATATTTGTGCTCCGAATTACCTACTGTGATTCCTTGAATATTAGGGTTGTGTCTGATCATTGAAAGAAAAGGTTCTAGAAAAGATTGATTCTAGAGTAAGATTGGTGGACCCCGGAGAAGTGAGTATAATCTCTCGTCTGTGGATGCATTATGCTCCATACGTCCATCAGCTGGGCGTCAAATAAGCGTTTACGTATGTATAGGAACCGTTTATGAGGAATACAGGATTTTCCTTGAAATATGTCAAGGCTTGGCTCCAGAGGGGTATTAAAGTCTCCTGCGAGGAGAATGCATCCACAGGCAAAGTCCCTCAGTTTTTTAAGAGTGGCCGCAATGAAGGTAGCTTGGTCTCGATTAGGGGCATATAGGGTTCGCCAATGTGCAAAGCATTCCACCCAGGCTGCCCTTAAGGAACAGAAAACGTCCATTAGGGTCACTCATCATAGATTCCAAATTAAATGAGGTTCCCCTGTGGAACCCAATGGCCACCCCTTTAGCTTTGTGAACATCCGATAGACTATAGTACCATTTAGGGTACTGCAGGGAGGATAGCTTTACAGAAGTGATATGTGTAAGGTGGGTCTCCTGCAGGAAGACAACGTCCCCCGCAGGCGACCCAGTTCTCGGTATAAGTTATGTCGTTTACCTGGCGCGTGGAGGCCCCTCACATTTAGTGAGATTAAATTCACAGCAGCCATGGGGATCCACAGAGGGGGTCAACATATGAAAGTTCGCAAGAAGTAGGACCTGAGGCAGGGGAGGTGGGAAGCAGGGAAGGAAGAGGGGAAAGAAGAGAGGGGGAGAAGAGAAATATAGGAAGAGGGAGGAAAACCTACAAGTAACATCTTGTAGCATGTATTTCGCAGACCATCTTGATTCATGGCCAGCATGTGCATGCATTTGTCTGCGGTGCAGTGAGGGGACAGTCGCGCGGGCCACCACCCCCGCATCCACCACCCGAAAAGTGGCAGGGACGCGAGGGCAGGAGACCACGCGACATCCCCCTTGGAGGGGGTGAGAGGGGGTGGCCATTGGGAAACTATCACCTAACATGGTGGAACCCGCAGTCCACAGCCCCGGCTCCCACCCCAAACAAAAAAAAAGAAACATAAGGTCACAGTTATACTATAGCACTTGGCCTATATGTTGAACAATAAGACTAAGAACACCCAACATCAATTTTCAGAACTTAAAGGGGTTGTACAGGTAAATGTTTTTTCACCTTAATGCATTCTATGCATTAAGGTGAAAAAACAGCTGACAGTGCCTGCACCCCAAGCCCCCTCCCGTTTTACTTACCTGACCCCTCGAAAGTCCCGTGCTCGTCCCTCGACGTCCTTTCCACCGTTCAGCCTGGCCGCTGATTGGCTGGAGTGGATGGATGGAAAGCAGCGCAGCCATTGGCTCGTGCTGCTGTCAATTACATCCACTGACGCGGAGCGCCGGAGGGCGGGGCCATGTGATACAGCGAGTGGCTATAGCCACCGGCTGTATCACAGGAGCGCGCCCGCAGATGCTTCTCACCATGCAAGAGAGCTCGCATGAACACACATTGTGCCTGGAACTGGGGGTACCAACCCCAAATAGGATCTCTCATTTAAATGCCAATGACATCCTACTTGAAGGTAGGCAACTTAACAAGTCCCCCGTATGTGGCACAAAGGTAGCAAGGTAGGGTATTATGGCAAAGGGAGTCATACACTTGCGGACCAAGGGAAGCAGGTACATCAAACCGGTATAGTTGAGAGGATGAACAAGTTTAGACCATCCAGTGCAGCCATTAACCCTGGGTGGTTGGTGAACTAGAAGCCGAGGTGTGGTGTTTACAGTCCACCTTCTGCCATCTTGGTTCTGAATTGTTGGGGAGAGGCGGAATGGCGTCTTGCCAGCCAGGGAGTTCCGGTGGGGAGATGTTGACATCCATGCAAAATGTTTCCAGACCTTCTGGGAACCTGAGGACTGCCGTCTTCCCATCTCTTTGTGCAATCAGTGCAGCTGGGAATCCCCATCGATAGTTGATGGAAGCTGCGTGCAGCTTTTCAGTCAGAGGTTGCAGAGCCATGTGGCGCTCCAGTGTCTCTCTAGCCAGATCACGGAAAAAAGAGAGTGTTGCACCATCAAAGTCCAAAGTGGTCGCATCTCTGGTTTTCTTCATGATTAGCTCTTTCTCTTCAAAATAATGAACCCTGAATATCACATCGCATGGGGTTTCTGCTGTAAAGTTACACGGGCGTAGAGCCCTGTGCACGCAATCTATTTTCAGGGGATGATCCGCCGCCAGTCCTAATAGCCCGTTAAAGATGCCCCGCACCGATGGAAGGAGATCCTCGTCTCCCGTCGCCTCCGAGAGCCCCGGATACAAATGTTATTCCGTCTGTTATGGTCTTCTTGGTCTTCGATCTTGTAGAGGGCCATCCTGTGGGCAATGGCGAGTGAGCAGGTGATGCCTGCAGAGACCTGATGGCAGTCACGTGTCTATCCAACCGCTGCTCCATCTCCTCCACCCGGTCCAGAACTCGTGAAAGGTCCGCTTTGACTGCAGAGACCTCCTTTTTAATGGACCGTTCGAGTCCCAGTAGCATAGACGCCAGCTCCGACTTAGTGGGGAGTCCGCCCACCAGGGCCACCACTTCGGAATGTCTGGACATGCTCCCCTCTTCCTTGGAGCCGGCAAATGAGGCACGAGAGCGATGTCTGGGCTCCGGCCTATGGTGGGGGTGGAGCCCGCACCAGAGCTCGCACCAGAGCTCGCACCTCGTGGAGAGCGGCCTAGTCCATCCAGATCCGCCAAGTCTTCTGGGTCGGCCAGGAACGTTTTTATTTAGCCATCGGATGCGCCTTTCTTCAGCAGAGACTTGTCGGTTCTCTTACCCATCCTCTCCGGTGAAGTATGTGTGCTTATGCGATAAATAAGTGCTATTATTGTGGGGTCAGTGCCGGAGCTCGGGAAGGAAGCATCTTCACCGTCGCATGTCGAGACCACGCCTCCTTCCTCCTTTTGGCTTTTATGTGCCTTATGGTGTTATATATCAACGTGCCATTGATGTCCCTTTTTCCCACAGATAGAGTTTTCTTTTGGTGGTATTTAATCACTGCTGCGGTTTTAATTTTTTTTGCACTATAAACAAAAAAGGCTGCCAATTTTTAACTTTTTGCTATAATAAATATAAAAAAAATGTTAAAAAAATTAATTTCTTCATCAGTTTAGGCCAATATGTATTCTACTACATATCTTTGGTAAAAAAAAATTGCAATAAGCATATATTGTTTGCGCAAAAGTTATAGCATCTACAAAAAGGGGCTATATTTATGGCATTTTTATAATTATTATTATTTTTTTACTAGCAGTTAGCAGTGATCAGTGATTTTTAGCGGGACTGCAACATTGTGGTAGACAGATCGGAAACCTTTGACGCTTTATTGGGGCCAGTAACATTTATACAGCGATTAGTGCTATAGAAATGCACTGAATACTGTATAAATGACACTGGCAGGGAAGGTGTTAACACTAGCTATATCTCTTAAACAAACCACAGTATCGGTATGGCGAATCACGCAACAGAGCCCCCCTGCCGCCATATACTGGCGGCAGCTGGTCGGCAAGTGGTTAAGCTACAGATAATATTTAACTCCCAAACCTGATAAATATAGGTTGAGAAGACTATCCTGATGTCCAACTATGATAAACTGCAGGATACAAATGCTGACATTTTTATGCTTGTCGTGACAAGCTAAGCACACAACATTTGATTATATTCTAACATAAGGCCATGCTTAAATACAGCCGCTTTAGTTCAACAGTGTGCCAAAAAAGCATGTGAACTGTACTGTTGCAAGCAAAGTGCTTTAAAAAAAATCATAATCAGTTACCGAGCATTGATTGGCACATGTATAATTCACCAAAATCATTGGAGCTCATTGTCAAGACACTTCAAAGCAGGTTACAAAATGTGTTTATACGCTTTTAAATACAAATATGCAAACATTGAATAGGTGATCCACAGCATAGGTGTCATATGATTTATTATTTAAACTTTTTTTTTTTTTCCACAATCAAAATTTATTGAAAGATTATAACAGATGACAATATGACATCATAGCAATTATCAAATACAGGTTGAGTATACAGTATTTGTCAGTTTACATGGATAAACATTTAACTATAAAAATTTCAATGAAAGTCTGAATTTTCTAGATACAGCAGCTATAAAGTTGTATCTTTGTTAAGCCCAATTTTTTTTGGCTCAGCACAAAAGAATATGCTTTTTAAATAGTTGTTCACAGAAGTGCTAGAACTTCTAATGGCTTGTAAAAATTATATTCCTGGACTTTATTCATTTTTTTCTTGTATAATATCAACAAAATAATTTGTGCTTCAAAGCGTTGCCTTGACTTTATTGCCTATATTCATCATGCAACACCTAAAGCCCAACTCCAGGATGGAAAAAAAAAAACATTGCAGTGGGGCAATCAAGGGGTTTACAATCTAAGGTTCCTATCTCAAATGTATACTGTACATACATACACAGGGCCAGTTAACCTATCAGAATATCTTTGGAGTACAGAAGGAAACAGGAAACCTACACAAGCACAGGCATAATAAGGAAACTTTATGCGAGTAGTGTCCTGGCCAGTATTCAAATTGAGGACCCCAGTGCTGCAAGGTAAAAATTGTAACTGCGAAGTCACTGCTGAGTTTATTAGCCATACAATGCAATACAATGGCAGTGGCTGTAAACCCAACATGACATTTTAAAAGATATATATTTTATTGTGTGATTGTTAAAACCTCTTCTTATCCACCTAAATCATCATATAAAATACAGCTGAACTTTTCCTCTTTGTCTCCTTTTCATGTATAAAGGCAAGTCTCACTCTTTCAAACTTTCAAGAAGAAAAAATCTTTTCGTTTGGCTAGGCCTATAAAACAGAGAACGATCAGATTTATCTTTAAAGGAAGATGGACGTGATCATTTTTCTTCTGTTTGGTTCTGAATCTCATGGAACTTTATCATTTCTTTATGACTTGTGATTCCAGTAATTACTAATTTCAAAATGTAAACCTTACCAATTTTCCAATTATCAATATAAACCTTACTAATTGTCTTCTTGTTTTGGAAATTGCAACTCTCATTTATCCAGATGCATTTCTTCAACCTCATTAATCTTCTACCTTGTTTCCCCAAAAATAAGCCCTTCCTTGAAAATAAGACCTAGCATGAGTTTTTGGGATGGCTGCAATATAAGTCCTACCCCGAAAATAAACCCTAATTAAAGTCCTTGTAAAATCATGTAATTTGTTCTGTAAAAAGATTATATAATGTCTTCTTATGTAACTTTATTGTGGAAAACACCTAATTTACTGCACCACTGGGTGCTCACGTGACCCGCCGGAGCTCTTCTCTTCTCCTCCTGGCTGATATCAGCAGTGCTCGGAGCCGGCTGACATCAGTGGGGATCTTGGCCTCTCCCTCTGCAGTATTTCTGAGCGGGGAAGAGGAGCTCCAGCGGGTCACGTGAACGCCCAACTGTGCTGTAAATAAAGTATTTTCCACAATAAAGTTACACAAGGATACACACTGCACATTATATAATCGTTTTACAGAACAGATGACATGATTTTACAAGGTTTTTAACTAAGGTTTATTTTTGGGATTACAGAATTTCACAATGCTATCTCCTATGCTGACATGGGAAGGTAAATTTTTGTACATACTGTAAATAAATAAGACATCCCCTGAAAATAAGCCCTAGTGTGTTTTTTTGTAGTCAAAATTAATATAAGACCCGGTCTTATTTTTGGGGAAACACGGTAGAACTTTGCTTGGACCTTTCTAACCTATGATAAATCCTATTTCCAATGGTTAGTCTCCACATCAGATACTGATCTCTTCATATATATGGGGGGACGTCTTTTTCATTGGCTTATATCTTGATGGTTATTCTTTCTTTTGCCATTTTGCCTACCAGCAGTGTTATTTAATAGTTATGTTATAATGTGTAACTTAATAAGAGTAATATTTATTACATATGATCCATTTACTGCTAAAAAGTATTACATTTGTAAGATATTTACAGGAGACATATCTTAAAGCGGGAGTCCGCCGGGAGTGCGCGTTTTTTTTTTTTTAAAAGCCAGCAGCTACAAATACTGCAGCTGCTGACTTTTAAAATAGTGACACTTACCTGTCCAGCGCGCCCGCGATGTCGGCACCCGAAGCCGATCTCTCGATCGTCTCTCGGGTGCTGCCGCCGCCATCTTGGGTATGGGAATCAGGAAGTGGAGCCTTTCGGCTTCATTTCCCGGTTCCCTACTGCGCATGCGCGAGTCGCGCTGCGCAATGAGGATGGACCCGCTGCCTCTGGGATCTGTGTGTTTCCCAGCAGGCAGCGGGGAACTTTCGGAAAGGGGCGTAACCCCTTTCCGCAGAGAGCTATCCAGGAAGTGGGTGCAGATACCTGTACTGTACAGGTACCTGCACCCCCCTCCCCCCTGAAAGGTGCCAATTGTGGCGCCGGAGGGGGGAGGATTCCAATGAGCGGAAGGTCCACCTTAGGGTGGACCTCCGCTTTAAGCCATGATAGTGCAGCCTGGGAAAAAATGCTCCCAAAGTAGACTTATTTTCATAGTCAATAATAATTACTCCACATTTGGTGATTCAGCCATTTTGTCCAGTAAGCATTATCCGTAGTATGTTATATTTACTTGTGTATAATTATATTTACTATTTTCCTCTCCTTATTCACTATTTGCATTATTTTTTCCCCCACATTCTCCAACCATTGTGTATCATATAAATATTATTTTTGCATTATGTTTTTGCCTAACATTCTCCAACCCTTTGTACTCTTTTCTTATCCACAATTCTCATTTTCCTCCTTTTATTTCTTGGGGTATTGTGCTTTATTTTCTACCAATTTTGTTGCGTATCATCTTATTTTTCTTTTACTTTTTTTTTTTACTTTTGTGTGACACCACTGCGGAAGTTTACAAAATGTTTTAATCTATAATACACAAGGTCTTAATTCCCCCAATAAAATAACTTTCAGATATTATAGCTTCATGCCAAGTAAACATCAATTACTTCACAATCACATTTCTCCCAAATAACTGCATCTTACCTCCACCATAATTATTTTAACTTCTATTTGTCTAACAGCCCCAAGAAAAAAAGAGTTACAATTTGTATGTCTATAAAAGTCCATTTTATGCCTCAAAATATTCTAAAGGATAATAGTGGACATTTTGTAATGGCCATTGGAACTATTCACAATCATACAATTTTCCTAATTTCATATCACTAAACAAATAGAATTTTTCCATTCAATTATTTATTTTTTTACTTCCTCAAGCAGCAGGCCTAATTATCAGAGGAGACTACTTTAATTTAACTTTTGATCCATATTTAGATAAATCAGAACCTCATCAACTTATAATGAAACAGCCTTCAAAACAAGACCATAAATTGGCTTTTCTATTATCCCAATATGACATTATCAATGCATGGAGTGATCTTAAACCTTATACAAGACATTACTCTTCCCACATGTCCACAAAAGTAATTCACATATAGACCATATATATATTTATTCATCACTTCTTCCCTTTGTTTCTAAGCTAATCTTTTGTCAGTGTCATGGTGGGGCCACCAACCAGTACAACTTCTCAGTTCTAATTTATGGATGAAGCCATCTAATTTTCGCTGGCATTGGAATCCTGGAACCCTTACTTGAAAATGATTCTCTTCATATATTGCACTTGAAAATTTTACATTCTTTCAAAGTATTTATCCAGAAGATATCTCATATGGTACTAATTGGGCAGCCCATGAACCAACTATTGGTGTTAAAATAATATAATTGGTCTCCGGAGCAATAAAAAAAAAAAAAATTACCCAGTCAACAGAAAGAAACTGAACTAAAATCATTACTTAAAGAGGAACTGCACCTTTTAAAAAATATATTAAAAGCCAGCAGCTACAAATATTGCAGCTGCTGACTTTTAATAAATTGACACTTACCTGTCCCAGGGTCCAGCGATGTCGGCGGCAGATGATGAGCAATCGTTCATCTCTCTCCTGCCCCCTCCACCATCCTCTGTCAGGGAATCGGGAAGTGAAGTATTGCGGCTTCACTGCCCAGTTCCCTACTGCGCATGCGCGAGTCGCGCTGCGCGTCTCTACTGGTCCCTGCTGTGTCCTGGGAACTGTGTGTTTCCCAGAATACAACGGGGGTGGGGCATCTGCGGCAGTCTGCTGCAGTCTTGTCCCGGAAGTGGGTGCAGATACCTGGTAACTGCACCTCCCTCCTCCCTGAAAGGTGCCGATTGTGGCACCGGAGGGGGGGAGGGATCAGATGAGCGGAACTTCCACTTCAGGGTGGAGGTCCGCTTTAACCACTTTAGCCCCAGAAGGTTTACCCCCCTTCATGACCAGGCCATTTTTGTTATACGACACTATGTTACATGCAATGCCCTATCCCACAAATAGAGGTTTCTTCTGTTGGTATTTGGTCACCTCTGCAGTTTTTATTTTTTGTGCTATAAGCAAAAAGACCTAAAATTTTGAAAATATGTTCTACTTTATGTTATAAGACATATCCAATAAAAAAAATAAAAAAATCAAAGTTCTTCATCAGTTTAGGCCAATATGTATTCTGCTACATATTTGTGGTAAAAAAAATCCCAATAAGCTTATATTGATTGGTTTGCCCAAAAGTTATAGTGTCTACAAACTAGGGGATATTTTTATAGAATTTGTATTTATTTTTACTAGTAATTGCAGTGATCAGCAGGGGATAGCTGACATGGAAAGTTTTTTTTTACCTTAATATGGAGAAAGTATTAAGATAAAAAATCTGTTACCTTTACAACCACTTTATCAGTCACAAAAACATGCTAAAAGCCCTTAGACCTAAAATAGAAGAGGTCACAACATCTTTGAACCTTTATTTGACAGCTATTGCAATAAATCTGTGAAGGAACAGACCTAAGATTTATGCCCAGAGAGGTAGACTTGGTAAACGTCTGGCTCAAAACTCAATCCTAGACCTATTATTACAGAATTTTTGAAGTTAAAGCGGTATTAAACCCAAAACCAAAAATTCTACATATTGCAGCCAGTCATTAGATGTTGTGGCTGAATTGGTTTTCTTTTTTTCAGAACTTTCCCCTTTTTCTTCCCCTGCTTTCACCTGCTGATCTGGCCAGTAACACAGTAACACACCTCCTGTATTAGAGTGCCCCCACTCATCAGCCAAACATCAGCTCACAATTTATAATCAGTTAGAGCAAATATTTTTTTCCTCTTTGGATAAAGGTTAAACAGAAATAAATAAAGGCTGATCATTGTAAGCACCTCTGTGGTAAATGCTTTTTTTTATCCCTGGCACTAGTACGGGCTCACTCCTGAGCCTCACTGTCTGGATCCATTGACATCATCACTGACTTTGATTGACAGCAGCAGGAGAAAATGGCTGAGGGCTCAGGCAAGTAAAAAGGGGGGGGGGGGGGTACTGATGCTTAAACATTTTTTTACCTAAATGCAAGGCATGCGTTAAGGAAAAAAAATGTTTAGGCTTTATAACCACTTTAAGTCTTTCTTAAGGAACTTTAACTCAAAATACACCACCCATTACAGGAGAAATTCAGACATTTTACACATGACTTTACTCAAAACTAGAAAATGTTCCCACTAAATTATTAAAATCATATCTCCTTCTCATAAATCCATGCTTGATAGGCTATTTACAGTTGAAAAAATTGAATTAGCTATTAACAAGTTAAATCTTTCCAACTCAGGACTCAATTAATTCTCTGGCATGTAATATAAACATTTGTAGATGCACTAGCTTCATTTATGATCATTTGAATAGCATTAGAAATAGACATTCCATTCATCCAACAGAAAATGTGGCTTTTATACATTCTCCCAAAGAAAAAAAGGATTCATCAAACCCCTTAAGTTTCCATCATATTTCAGTAATCAAGAGGGATATTATATAAGCTAATAGAATTAATACTTTTATATGACAGTATATTCATCCAAGGTAAGGTTGGATTTGTTCCTAACAGCCAAGCATCCAACCAAACCAGGGTTGTACTCGAAACCAATAGACGAGGCATGCTTTTATCCCAAGTAGTTCTACAAAAAGCGTTGGATTCTAAATCATGGGACTACTTCTTTTTCACTTTAGAATAATATGGACTTGGTTTTATTACAATTTTAAATGTCCTTTTAAATCATCCTGAGGCCACTGAACCATTGGCTACAGCCATACATGAAAATTCTAACATAACATTTTTTTCCCAGGAGGTTGACAGCAATTGATGCTTCTCACTTCCCCTTCTGATTTCTATCTCACATTTATTGAAATGATCACAAAAATATCTACTATTTCAATATTCAAGCTACCTGATTCTAAATCACAAGTCATGAACCCGAACTACAGATTGCAAAAACATTAATATCCACTTTTCCAATTTAAAAATGGTTATCCTTTTTTCTTTCCTGTTTGGGTATACAATTGACACATCCTTTAATACAGTTTATCACCTAAACTACCCGCCTTTGTTCCAAATTTTTTAGGGGAACTAAATAGGTTGTTATTATCACTCCCTTCATGGTTTGGATGCCTTTATTCTATAAAAAATAATAATATTCTGCCTACACTATATTTTTTACTCGTCCAGTAAACATAGTTAAAACAGATCCTTTCAATCTAAACTATTTATATTGGAATGGGGTAAAAATCAAATCCAGAATTCATAGACATACTCTATATATCACTAAATCTCAATATTTTTTCTCTCAGCCCTTAGATGAAGCATGGCTTCCTCTTCCCCTCCCCCTCCCCCTTCCTGTCCATTGATATGTAAATAAACCAGTTAGGTGGCTTTTTAGAACTGAGCAGACAACAAGAAGTTCTTTGCAGGTATGCAACAGGAAGTTCTTTGTAAGAAGTGATGTACCAACAGGATGCTGGTAGGAGGAGCTTGGAGTCTTTTGAAACAAGCACGTTGACACAAGGGGACTTGTGTTTAGAAGGATGATGGAAATCATTTTGAATTTTAAATTTCATTCCAGCTGTTTTGTGAACTTTTATACCGTAATACAGTTTTGGGTAGAGAGTAAACAGGAGGCACTCATTATTTTTGGAATATCTAGGTACAGAGAGAAGCCACATTGTTCTGGAGAGAAAGCGGGCGTAAGTGTGCTGTGCAGTTTAGTCTGGCGACGCAGTGTACGGTCGTACAGCGCAATGCGCTTGTGTATGCCTGCACTGTGAGGGGTAGAGACATAATGTGGGGAGTGATAAGGCCTCAGTTATGGTTTCTAGTTGGGGGACTGGACCAGATAGTGGTTTTAGTCCATCAATCCACCGTAAAAGAAGGCACTAGGCAGTGCTCTCCTAAATGGGTTTCCCTGGACGCAGGGGTAAGACGATAGCTCATTCGAATCGCCATGGGTAATGAACAGTCCATGCAAGGCAAGGAATGCGAGGCTTCCCAGACGGTTGCACAGTACATGAAGTCTAGTTTTGGGGCAAAGGCCATTAAACCCCTTAAAGATTGGCATATATGGTCAGAGGGTACAGTAAGGTGTATTCCTTTGGAAGGTACTTTTGATGTCTGGAGGTATGAGACCCCAGAATAAAAATACCTTGGAAGTAGCTTGACTGTGGCTTCAGAAATCCATAATGATGAGTGGGTTGATGGATGTGTAGTACACAATTGTGTGATTAAAATTCGCATGCCTGTTTTTGAACGTTGTGTGGCTGGCCCATACAAGGTTTGGAGCTGCTCTGGTGTTTTTCCCATTGTATTTTTTCTATTGCTAAAAGAGTGAAGGCAGCATTCAATCTGGTTGTTTTGTTTTTTCATTTTTGTTTTGGGAACTATGAAATATCTCCCCCACATTTGTATCTAAATGTTTGTCTCATGTTTTAGTCTTCTCATTGTTTGTATGTAGTAACATGAATATGTTAGAACCTACCGCGACAGCACTCCTACGTGTCTCAGCTGTTGTATTTTAGTAGGAAAGTGAAAGTAAGGGTTACAGAGGGTTTAGTAGTTGTTGGTTTTGAGGAATGTCAGTGACAAATTACCAATGTACACAAATGTTGTATTGTTTAGCATTCTTTGCAGGTTAAATATGATGGACAGAGTAATAACCTTTATAAGTATCTTTTCGGGTCCAAGGAATTTCTGAAAGTGTGTGTACATAGAAAGCAGGTGTATGTAGATAGCTGTACACATGCATATATACACGCCTAAGAAGGTAAAAGTATTATAGGCTATTTCACAGTTTCATTGTTTTTTCTGCACCATTCTAAACCCTGCGTGTCTTCCTCCAGTTTGTAATGAGGGAGAAAATGGGGGGGGTAAATTAACAATTTTCAAACCAATAATACTAACCGCTCTAATTCTAGCCAAATTTGTGACCTAGTAGGATGACATGTTCCACGACTGTCTTCTTTTGATGGAATTTGAATCAACAAGTAGCAGTCTGGTGAAGGATGCTCCCACCCCTGATGGTGACTGGGTCATTGTAAAGAAGCTTGAGGGATGAGACAACTGGATCCAAGCCAACCACTGCAAGAAGCTGCTCAACTACACCAAAAGACGAGGAGTATCTTTGTTTATTTATATTTTTAGTTTAGTATATTTTGGCATGGGTAAGGATGAAAAACATCCCAACTTATTGTTTAAAGTGTATTCTTCAACTAGCTAAGAAGGTGAACAGGACCAGTTGCTGGGTCTACTCTGAATCTCCACCAAGCTTTTAGTACCCCAGCGATGACAGCGGTACATGCTATATATGATGTTCATATTGGTATGCAGAGTTTTAACAGACTAGTAATAACTCCAAACAGACACTTGTCTAGAGGGTAAAATTAGTTATAGTTTTAACAATAGCTCTGGTTCTTGTCAGTTTTGGTATCAGGACAGCTAGGTAGCCCACAAGTGTGCTTCAACTTTAGTTTGGTATTTATGTGGGTCTACAGCTTATAAGGTAATTCCCCCTAATGCAAGAGGTTCATGCCTCTGAATGAAACTCATCCCAGCACCTTATGTCATGGCCGATCGTGAGGATCTGATGCCGTGAGGGAAGGTAAGAATGGCAGGGACTGCTAGAAGGGAATTGTTCACCAACCTTGACCAGGTCTGGGCATGGTTTCCTGCTTGTACATGGTGGGGGCTTGAGCTTATGAAACGATTGAACAATTTCTCATCCAGTGTGGATGGGATGTTTAATGTAATTGTTGAAGCTACAAGGAAGTTCCCACAGGAATAACGGCAGATCAAGACCCTTCTATTAAAAGATGGCCCATGAATATCTGTTGGCATCCAATGGTGGTTTCTGTGAATTCATAGGTAAAGATTGTTGCACCTGGATCGGGGATACTAGTGACAAAGTTCAAGCTCATATGGATAAGGCTTAGATCCCTGCATGGCAAAGCCAGAGCTATAGCTAGTGAAGGTTGGAATCTTTGGGGATTTTTTATTTTTCAGCAGATCATGGTTGAAGGAAGTAGGGGTATATATACTCATGTTGTTTTTGTTTCTATTGCTTCTATATGCCGCGATGGGTGCTACTGTTGCCTGATTGGACGAGTGAACAAAGCCAGAGCAGATGACCACATCTTCCTTGCTGAGATGAGATGCTCCAAAGCCCAACCCATGTACAAGACACACAGTATCCCAGACCAACTGGCCTTCATGTCCTCCTCTAAGTCATCCCTCATGAAGAACAGAGTCTACAAGTCAAGCTGTGTTTTCCTTTTTATGGACTTAAGGACTGATAAGAAGAATATCAAGACTCACAGAGGGACACATGGGAGCATATGACAAAGAGGAGGGCCTGTTGTGGAAATTTTATTATGTGTGTTTAATAGATTGTCATCTGTCTCCCTGTGTCTGATTTAACCAAGGAGTGCTCTAGCAGAGCACACTTGGGTTGAATCGGGACCAGCGGTAAAACTGTCAGTATGAAAACCTTTTCATGGGCTTGGAGACATGTTCGCTGTGTATGTGGACATTTGCCAGTTTGTAAGTATCAAGCGCAACGTGCTGGGCTTCTGGGCAAAATGCGCAAAAGTTATAGCGTTTACAAAATAGGGATAGTTTTATGGCATTTTTATTAATAATTTTTTATTATTTATTTTTTTACTAGTAATGGCGGCGATCAGCGATTTTTATTGTGACTGCGACATTATGGCGGACACATCGGACATTTTTGACACATTTTTGGGACCATTCACATTTATACAGCAATCACTGCTATATAAATGCAGTGATTCCTGTGTAAATGACACTGGCAGTGAAGGGGTTAACCAGGGGGTGGCAGTGTAGGGGTTACGTGTTCCTAGGGGTGTGTTACTAACTGTGGGGGGGCTGGGCTTTCATTTAGTGAACACTGATCTCTGCTCCAATCACATGGAGCAGAGATCAGCGTCACTAGTTGCTAGGCAGAATGGGGAAAGGCTGTTTACAACGGCATTTCCTCCATTCAGCCACCCCGTGAGACGATCACGGGTATGCCCGCGCGATCGAGTCCGCGAGACCCGCGACTGGACTCACGGGGGTCCCAATGGCAGGGCGGCATTGAAGATTGGACATACCTGTACGCCAATATGCCTGCCTGTGCCATTCTGCCGACATACATCGGCGTGCGCTGGTCAGGAACCGGTTAATAGTGCAAGAGACATGGATTACGCATAGCATATAGCAAAATCTCCATGTCAATCCATCCCCCTCCTCCCATCCCAGCTCCACCCACCCCCATTCCATACCTGCTCCATCCATCCTCCGATCCCATCCCTGCTCATCCACCCCCATCCCATCCCAGCTCCATCCACCTCCCCATCCCATCGTGGCTCCATCCATCCCCGATCCCATCCCTGCTCCATCCACCCCATCTCATCCCAGCTCCATCCATCCCTCCCTTGATCCTATCCCTGCTCCATCCACCCCCCATCCCACCTCTGCTCCATCCACCCCCCGATCCCATCCCTGCTCCATCCACCTCCCATCACATTACAGCTACATCCACCCCCATCCCATCCCTGCTCCATCCAACACCCCATCCCATCCCTGCTCCATCCACCCCATCCCATCCTAGCTCCATCTGTCCCCCCAATCCCATCCCAGCTCCATCCATCTCCCCCAATCCCATCCCAGCTCCATCCTTCCCCCTAATCCCATCCTGGCTCCATCCATCCCCCTGATCTCATCCTGGCTCCATCCACCACTTCCATCCCATCCAAGCTCCATCCATCCCCCTGATCCCATCCTGTCTCCATCCATCCCCCCAATTCTATTCCAGCTCCATCTACCCCGATCACATCCCGACTCCCTCCACCACCCCATCCCAGTTCCATCCATTGCCCTGATTCCATCCCTGCTGAATCCATTCCCGGGGGGGGGGGGGCACCATGTTTTACTGCACCAGGTGACACCAACCCTAGTGCCACCACTGCAGTCCAGAGGTAGTTCCATTCTATGGAATGAAATGCTTATTTTTAGCATCCAAAGAAACTGAGGACTTGGAAGGTGGAGGCATGTTTGGGGGATGGGCAGTATTCTTAACTGGGGGGGGGGTTAAGCTCTGTACTGGGGGTGTTTGGGGGGGAAAAGTAATTTTTCATTGTACACTGGCCTGTGTGTTATCCACTCCTGAGCCCTGTAATATATATGCACTCCTGAGCCTGCATACGGTGCACTACACACCATGAGCACTGCACAATATGCACTCCTGAGCCCTGCACTCTGTGCGATATACACTCCTGAGCACTCCACGGTATGCTATCCAGAGCACAGCACTCTGTGCAATATGCACCTCTTAGCTCTGTGCACTGTGTAATAATATGTACTCCTGAGCCTTGTACCCTGTGCTATATGCAGTCCTGTGCACTGGACAATTTGCCTGTACCCTGTGCAATATGCACTCCTTAGCCTGTGCTCCTGAGCCTGCTTCCTGTGTGATACACGCTCCTTAGCACTGTGTATTCCTGAACTTTGTGTTCTGTGTAATATGCTTTTTGAACACTGCAAAATATGAAATACTGAGCCCTGCATTTTGTGCGATACACAATTCCTTAGCTCTGCACCCTGTACAACATGCACTCCTGAGCACTGCACAATATACACTACTGACCCCAGTGCCATGTGTGATATGCACTCCTGATGCTTGTGTGATATGTACTTCCGAGCCCATGCCCTGTGCATTACTCATTTGAGCTCTGCATCCTGCGTGATATGCACTCTTAAGCTTGAACCACGAACAATGTGCACTACTGAGCCCTGTGTGCTGCATGATATGCACTCCTGAGCCCTGCACAATGTGCATTTTATCCTGTGCGATAAGCAGGTGTGAGTTCTGACCACCCCAGCATTATGCGCATTGCCAGCCGGGGAATAGGGGTAGGGGTTGTGTATGAGTACCTGCACTTATTCTCTGAGAAAAACAGCCCTGGATAAGACTATAGGATTTTGACACATGCAACAAATGTAGTTTTCTTTTGTATCTTAACTTGAAGTTTAATACATATCATTGACATAGAAAAAAAGATAAATATGTGTCACATCTTGCTATTTTAACAACTGATGTGTTCATACAAGAGTAAATTATCTTCTTTTTAGCCCTGTGAATGGTTAAGATGCATTGTGCGACATTGCACTAACGTCTGTATAGGTTATGTTCTTGTTCCACCTATTCATTGGGGATGAGCCTGTTTTTACTTCACAGATGACTGTAAGAAAGGATTGCTATGTGATAACACAGTATGTTGCTTTCCCTGGATATTGAGTGTAAAGTGACCATTATGAACAATATAAAACATAACAGATAACAGATTAGGCCACTGTGAAATGAATTAAAGATAAAACAGATGAACAAAAGTTATTGGCTAGAGAATAGACTGGACAATGTGCATAGAAAATGTTTTTGTACAATAACTGACTACATAGTGTGTGCAGTTAATGCATGAATGTTTTGACTGCACCCAATGAATCAATAAGTACATCTTGAGCATCAAATAACTAGATTTATTTTTACATTATCATAAAATGATTTCTAACCCCACAAACACAAAGTTATTTTAATGAAGATTATTAGTTCTTAGGTATGGTTCCTGCATTCATTTAAATTTTTTTTATGCTAAAAAACATTTTCAGTAAGTACAGACAATGCCTGTTAATCTTGCCAGGAAGTGTAACCCCACATAATAGAGATAAAGAGTTTATGTTTAAAGTTAAAAGTCCTCCATAGACATAATGGCGTGACAGGAAGATTTTGCAAGACCACCAGGTGGAAATAATGGTTAAAGAAGATACATTCAGCCACCAATATATTACAATTTTTGTTTTTGGGTTTAGATACACCTGTATGAAATCTATTACCTGTCAATGGCACATGGAATTATTTATGGAGATACTGAACAAATGGATAACAGAATTGGTTGACAGGGTAATTATGGAATATCTGCTAATGCATGCAAACATTGTAGAACTGCTTCATCCAATATAGAAATTCAATGCAGTCAATAAATGGAGGAATCTCAGTCCCCTTTCTGCTCCATGACCTGTTGGTAAACTAGTGTGGTCAATAGCTCCCCATTGCTGTTGAACCATGCTGATAACAAGGAGATGAAGAACTAATTAGTTCTCTCTATCTATCAATTTTTTTATTTTAGCCCTCCATTTGCTGTCACTTTTTTTCTGGTCATAGCCACTACTATGACAATGAAATCACACAATGCAGCTTAAAAATGTTGATAAAATGATAGTCTTGTACAGTTATACATCTAGGAATTTGATTTACCCAGATTGCTTCTACAGACTCCAGGGATATTTTTGGTAGGCTTTTTGGATGCTGGCACTTTAGCAGGCCAGACATTCGCCAACTTGAGATTACAGTAAAGGTGTTAAGAGCAGTTAGAATAAAAGTGGTAAATGTGAGGAACCCCGAATGGGGAGAGAGTGGACAATTGTGGACATGTATTTTCATGATTGGACAGTATGAGTTAGTGAAGCTAAAATAGGGTAAATGGGATATGTGAAGTTTTTTTTTATTTGTATTTTTATTCTGTTGATTGAATTTGCATAAATATAAAACAAAAAAATTACATAAAACAGCCTCTGGGCATACCCCGGCTGAGGTAACAACCAATAAAACAATCCTATACATTTATACTTATCTATAAACTTCAATAACTTAAACTATTCGTGTCATTAAGATTGAGAGAACAGGGGGAGGATAGTGTGTCCTGTATTTCAGGCGATCATATCGGGAGGAGCTGCTGAGGTTGAGGATAGCACCTTTAAGAGAACCTTCAGATAATGGCAAAAGTAGGTCTTCACTGCTACAAGACTTTTAGCTGAAGTAGACAATCATTGGGAACAGTGCCTATTTTGTTGTGATCCTGATGTCTGATTCTAACCATACGCTCCATATTTTATCAAACTTGGCTGAGCAGCATCTGGCGCGATAGGCCTCTTTGTATAGTGTCACCGCTGAGTTGATCAGCGATGTCCATGTTTTCAAAGTAGGTAAGTCCGTTTGTTTCCATTTAATGAGTAGGGCCTTCATAGCATAGAATAATAGAAGTCCTATTAGTTTTCTGGTTGCTCAGCGGTGGGCCAAGGAGCCCTCCAGACCAAGCAAACAGATCAAACAGATCGATACATTCAGGGGTACATGAATCATGGTCAAGGTTTCAATGAAGGTTGTGACCTTCGCCCAAAGGGACTGGATTCTGGGACAGGACCACAACATATGATTGAAATCGGCATTTACCATATCACACTTGCAACAGTTGGAGGAGGAATTTGGGTTCATTTTGTATAATCTTTGGGGTGACAAATAGATTCTATGAATCAGTTTAAATTATATCAACCGATTTCTGACAGAGATGAGCTGTAAGAAAGGATATTACCAGGCGTCCTCCCGGTCTTCCGAATCCAGGTCTGAATCCAGATCCGGGATCTCGCCCTGCCACCTAGAGAGCAAGTCATCCAGACCAAAGTGGACTGAAGGCAATAAAGTTTTGTAAATGGTAGAGGTGGGTTTGACCAGAGGAGTATCCCTTAATGTGGATTCAAAGTTGGACCGGAGAAGTACCGGGGTGGAACCAAATTTGGTAGCGAAGGCATGGCGGATTTGTAGAAATCGAGCCCAAATTTCTCCTTGAAGGAATCAAAGGTCAGAAGGGAGCCACTAACAGATATGTTCCAGGTTTTTGATACCTCTAGTAGCCCAGAACCCTGGGTCTGGGATAGTCATAAACTCTGGTAAATGTGGGTTGAGCCACAGGGGGTGTCTGGAGATCTAGTGTGAGGGTTCCTTTGTAGTTTACAGATCAACAATTGCCAAGCCCTGATCACCGCCTTTATGAAGATTGTGAGAGGATAGGGGGCTCTAACTCCCCTATATAAAGCATTACTCAGCAACTCGTAAGAACCGAGGTGGGTGGCCTAAAGGACTACAGCAGCATTGGTCACATCTGATGCTAGCCAAATATGGGTGTGTGACAGTAGTGCAGCAAAATAATATTTCTGAAGATCCAAACAGGCTAGGCCACTCTCTATCCAGGGCCTTTTGAGTATAGATTTGTTTATTCTGGGGGTGAGATTTCCACAGAAAGGGGGTTATAATGGAGTCACATTTTTGGAAGAAGGCTTTGGGCATCCAAATTGGGGAGTGCCTCAGAGCATATAGAAAAACAGGAAGAAATTTCATTTTAAGTAAGTTTATTCTGCCAATGAGGGATAATGGCAGGTTGGATATGTGAAGTTTGAAGAAAAAACTATTGCATATGTGCTTGTTGTCTATGTCTAGGTTTCTTGTTACAAAAAATAACAGCTAGTTATTGTAGTCTTATATTACTTCTGTCAAAGAGTTAAGAATAGAGCTCTACAGAAACAAGGAGATTGCACTGTAATATATAGATGTTCATTGTTCAGCTGACCTTAAACTGATGCAAGTCAATCTTAAGGACACACAGCAGGAAGGCATACAAGATACACATTACAGCTTTGGACGTACAAACTGTGCATTGAAATAAAACTTACAACCATTCCAGCCTGTGGAGATCTCGAAACACTCCAGGTTTAAGGGTGCTTATTGCATTATGGCTCAAATAGCTGAAAAGAAGCAAACAACAAACATCATATGGGAAATTTCCTTATATGAAATGTATGGGTAATTTTATCATGTAAATAAAATAGCTTTCAAATTTAATTTTTGGGTTACAAACTTATCAAAACTGACTTTAACAAACAAAAACTATAAAAAAAAAAATATATATATATATATATATATATATATATATATATATATATATATGCATACACAGTGGAAATGTCTGTTCAGTGGTGTTGAACTTAAAGAAAGCTTCCCAGAACCGCATAATGTAAAAAGAATAGTTATCTGCTGACACCTCCAAGTCCACTGCTGTCTACTACCCTGGTGGACTTGCCAGCCTTAGTAACACACTAAAATGCTGCACAAGGCGCAAGGGGAGAAAAGACAATAAATATAGACAAAAAGAATATACATGAAATACATACATAAAGAATAACAGAATGTCTTAATAAATATTTAGAGCAACACAATTGACTGTGCAGAAATCCAGTTCTGGGTGCAAAGGAAGTAACTTGACTGCTTGACTAACTCAGCAATGTATCAAATCAAATTACACATCTCTCATCCTAAAATAGGATTTCACATACATGTTCAATTGCTACCAAATGTTTAGTTTTCATCTCAAAAAACTTTTTTGAGACAGAATGCAAACACGACATTTGTGAGATTAAATGTACAAAGAAAGGTTTTAAATTTTGGTACCTATATCATGTTCACTGTAATCATTTGACATAGGTCTATGTGGTATCTGAAGACCTCTTCTTGAAGGTTTCAGCTTCATACTTGGAGTGATCCTGTCACCATGGGGTCACATTTATGTTACGAAAACGTATAAAACAAGAGTATCTGTACTTACCTTTCTGGCAGCTTCTATCTTAAATCCTCATTGCTATGCTGCTCCTGATATCTGCAGGTATTCAACACTTTTGGGTGTGTTGACTCCTTGCTCCCTCTGCAACTAACTGTAAATTCACCTACCAGTATTTCTGTCCTATATTTATGTACAAACTACAGCGAGTACAATAAGAATTAAACATGCCACCATTTTTTTAGGTAATATATTTCTAAAGGTACTATTGATATACAATTTTCACCACATGTCCATAACAACCCATGCAATTCATACGTACAAAGACACCAAAACAAATAAGTTCAGAAATTAAGTTATGTGTAAGAAAATGGAATGACACAGGGAAAAAGTATTGAACACACAAAGAAAGAGAGGTGTCAAAAGGCATTGAAAGCCAAGACATCAGCTGAAATCTATCAGTAATTAGAAAGCAATCCTGCCCCTTGTCAGTGCAAATTAGTATCAGCTGGTTAAGTCTCAACTGATGGCCTAAAAAAGGTGTCTCATTACCAAGGTGTCACATAAGAAACATCTCATAATGGGTAAAAGTAAAGAGCTCTCTCAAGACCTTCATAACCATGTTATTGCAAAACATACTGATGGCATTGGTTACAGAAGAATTTCAAAATTTCTGAATGTTCCAGTGAGCACTGTTGGCCATATTCCATAAGTAACAAGAACATCATTTCACCATAAACCAGTCTCGACCAGGTGCTCCTCGCTAGATTTCTGACAGAGGAGTGAAAAGAATTATCAGCTGGAGAGCTTCAGAAAAACCTGGAATTAGTAAGTAAAATTGTTTCAAAGAAAAAAAAAGTAATGCACTCACCTTCCATGGCCTGTACGCACGCTCACCACGCAAGACTCCATTGCTGAAGAAAAAGCATGTTGAAGCTTGTTTAAAGCTTGCTGCACAACATTCACAAAAGCCTGTGGAATACTGGGAGAATATAGTTTGGTCAGATGAGACCAAAATTTAACTCTTCGGTAGCCATAATACACACCATGTTTGGAGGTCAAACGGCACTGCACATGACCCCAAAAACACCATAACAACAGTGAAGTTTGGAGGTGGGAACATCATAGTGTGGGCCTGTTTTTCAGCATACAATACTGGCAAACTTCATGTCATTAACCACTTAACAACCGCCCTATAGCCGAATGACGGCTACAGGGCGGTTTCTTAACTCTGGGAGGCCGTCATATGACGTCCTCCCAGAATTCCGCTCTCGCGCGCCCCCCTGGGGTGCGCACTCGAGAGCATCCGTGACCGCCGGGTCCACAGGACCCGGCGCATCATGGATCACTGTAAACGGCTGCTCATAGCGGCCGTTTACCACGTGATCGCTCCGTCAAATGACGGAGTGATCACTTGTAAACAAACCGGCGTCATGTTATGACGCCGGTTCCTCCCTTCCCCTCTCTGTACCGATCAGAACAGCGGAGGGGGAAGAGATCGGTGTCAGCAGCGATGTGGGCTGCATCTGCAGTGCCCACATCGCTGCTCACCGAAAATTAACCCCTCAATTCCCTGCCAATACTCTGCAATACCCTGCCATTACTCTGCATTACTCTGCAATACCCTGCATTACTCTGCAATACCCTGCAATACTCTGCAATACTCTGCAACACTCTGCAATACTCTGCAACACTCTGCAACACTCTGCAATACTCTGCAACACTCTGCAACACTCTGCAACACCCTGCAATACCCTGCAACACCCTGCAATACCCTGCAACACTCTGCAATACCCTGCAACGCTCTGCAATGCTCTTCAACACCCGCCAATACCCTGCAACACTCTGCAATGCTCTACAACACCCGCCAATACCCTGCAACACTCTGCAATGCTCTGCAACACTCTGCAATGCTCTGCAATGCTCTGCAACACCCGCCAATACCCTGCAACACTCTACAATGCTCTGCAACACTCGCCAATATCCTGCAATGCTCTGCAATGCAATACTCTGCAACGCCATACTCTGAGATACCCAGCCATACTCTGAGATACCCAGCCATACCCAGCCATAGTCGGTGATACCCTGCAATACCCAGCCATAGACACCCCCCCCCCTCCCGCCGCCCTCCGGTGCTTCTACCGACTCGCCAATACGATCAAATCCAGAATCTTCCCAGCTTAGAGGTGAGATGCGGGGTCTTTTTGACCCCATATCTCACTGTAAAGAGGACCTGTCATGCCATATTCCTATTACAAGGGATGTTTACATTCCTTGTAATAGGAATAAAAGGGATCAAAAAATTTATTTTTGGGGAAAAAAATGTCAAACTAAAATAAATAAAGTAAAATGAACAATAAAATTTTTTTTTTTTTAAAGCGCCCCTGTCCCCATGTGCTCGCATGTAGAAGCGAACACATACGTAAGTCCCGCCCACATATGAAAACGGTGTTCAAACCACACATGTGAGGTATCGCTGTGAACGTTAGAGCGAGAGCAATAATTCTAGCCCTAGACCTCCTCTGTAACTCAAAACATATAACCAGTAAAAAAAAATTAAATCGTCGCCTATGGGGATTTTTAAGTAGCGATGTTTGGCGCCATTCCATGAGCCTGTGCAATTTTGAAGAGTGACATGTTAGGTATCTATTTACTCGGTGTAACTTCATCTTTCACATTATGGAAAAATTGGGCTAACTTTAATGTATTTTTTTTTAAGCACAAAACTGTTTTTTTTCCAAAAAAACGCATTCGAAAAATTTCTGCGCAAATACCGTGCGAGATAAAAAGTTGCAATGACCACCATTGTATTCTCCAGAGTCTTTGCTTAAAAACCATATATAATGTTTTGGGATTCTATGTAATTTTCTAGCAAATAAATGATGATTTTTACATGTAGGAGAGAAATGTCAGAATTGTCCTGGGTGCTCCAGAACGCCTGATGGCGCTCCCTGCATGTTGGGCCTCTGTATGTGGCCACACTGTGTAAAAGTCTCACTCATGTGGTATCGCCGTACTCGGGAGTAATAGCAGAATGTGTTTTGGGGTGTAATTTGTGGTATGCATATGCTGTGTGAGAAATAAACTGATAATATGACAATTTTGTGAAAAAAAAAAGTAAAAAAAATCTTGATTTTGCAAAGAATTGTGGGAAAAAATTACAACTTCAAAAAACTCATCATGCCTCTTACTAAATACCTTGGAATGTCTTCTTTCCAAAAAGGGGTCATTTGGGGGGTATTTGTACTTTTCTGGCATGTTGGGGTCTCAAAAATTGAAATAGGCCGTCAGTACTTCAGGTGTGATCAATTTTCAGATATTGGCACCATAGCTTGTGGACTCTATAACTTTCACAAAGACCAAATAATATCCACCAATTTGTACTTATTTTTACCAAAGATATGTAGCAGTATAAATTTTGGCCAAAATTTATGAAGAAAAAATTACTAATCTGCTAAATTTTATAACAGAAACAAAGAAAAAATCATTTTTTTACAGAATTTTCTGTATTTTTTCTTTTAGGCTCCATGCACACTGAAGCTCAAAAAAGCTATTTCTGGACGCCAGATTGCTGGCAGAAAACGCTGGTTGAAAAACCTGCTTTTAACAGCGTTTTATACTAGCGTTAATGAGCGTTAATGAGCGTTTTACAGCGTTAGCGTTAATGGGCGTTTTTTATAAAAATACACAGAGGACACTCCAAAAATCCCACAATGCATTGAAAAATAGAATGCCGAACACTAATGAACGAGCGTTAATGAGCGTTAATGAGCGTGAATGAGCGTTTGTCGTTTTTTGCCGCTGAAAAACGGCACTTTGAACGCGAATTTCTGGCGTTCAGAAAAAAGCCCATAAACTCCACTGCTCATTAAAGCTGAAAAACGTCCATGTGTGCATGGACACATAGGCTAACATAGAGTGGAGTTTATGGGCTTTTACAAAAAACGCCCAAACGCCAATAAACTGCAGTTTATCAGCTTCAGTGTGCATGGAGCCTTATAGCACAAAAAATAAAAAACCGAGCGGTGATTAAATACCACCAAAAGAAAGCTCCATTTGTGTGAAAAAAAGGACAAAAATTTCATATGGGTACAGTGTTGCATGACTGAGTAATTGTCATTCAAAATGTGAGAGCACCGAAAGCTGAAAATTGGTCTGGTTATTAAGGGTGTTTAAGTGCCCAGTGGTCAAGTGGTTAAAGGAAGGATGAATGGAAAAATGTACCACGACATTCTTGATAGAAATCTGCTGCTATCTACCAGGATGATGAAGATGAAACGAGGGTGGACATTTCAGAAAGACAATGATCCCAAACATAAAGCCAAGGAAACTCTCAATTGGTTTCAAAGAAAGAAAATAAAGCTGCTATAATGTTTCAGCCAATCACCTGACTTCAATCCAATAGAAAATCTATGGAAAGAACTAAAGATCAGAGTTCATAGAAGAGGCCCACTGAGCCTTCAAGATTTGAAGACTGTTTATGTGGAAGAATGGGCGAAAATCACACCTGAGCAATGCATGCAACTAGTTTCTCTATATAGGAGGCATCTTGAAGCTGTCATTACCAACAAATGTTTTTTTACGAAGTATTAAATATATTTCAGTTGGCGTGTTCAATACTTTTCCCTGTGTCATTCCATTTTATTACACATAACTTAATTTCTGAACTTATTTGTTTGGTTTCTTTGTATGTATGGATTGCATGGGTTGTTACTGACTTGTGGTGAACAGTTCATGTCAATGGCACCTTTAGAAATATATTTACCTAGAAAAATGGTGACTTGTTCAATACTTATTTTACCAGCTGTATATACAGGAGATACAACATGCAGGAGGTCCTAAAGTTTGTCCTCTAGGTATGTAGTGTCAAATACAGAGTCTAAACACATATGCCATATAAATAAAAAAATATGATCAATCCGCACAATCTGTGTGCATAAGAAACAATAAAACAGTGTGATAATAAAGAAAAAAAAATATTTGCAGTATCTCACAAAAGTGAATACACCCCTCAAATTTTGTAAATATTTAGTTATATCCTTTCATGTGATAACATGACCAGATCGGACCGAACCCCCTCACGATCGAGAGTGGCAGCGGTGACCCGGGGACCTACAGTGGTGGCAGAGCGGGACATCATGGTGCGAGAGCGGGTGTACTGAGGACAGTAAGCACCCCATAGACATGGACTGAGTGACTAACTGCTAATGTCAGATTACAAGGGGAGGCTGTGCAGAGTGACACAAACACAAACGCCAAACCTGACTGATGGTGTATGTGAGTACCCGAGTATTGTGTGTATTGCGAGTACCTGAGTATTTTGAGTACCTGAGTATTGTGTGTACTCGAGTGTTGTGAGTACCTGAGTATTGTGAGTACCTGAGTGTTGTGTGTACCTAAGTGTTGTGAGTACCCGAGTTTCGTGAGTACCTGAGTATTGTTTGTGCAAGTAGACTGTGAGTGCACGTGGACTGTAAGTACACGAGTGTTGCAAGTGTACGTGGACTGTGAGTGCACGAGTGCTGTAAGTGCACATGGACTATGAGTGCACGAGTGCTGTGAGTGCACATGGACTGTGAGTACCTGTGTATTGTATTGTTGAGTACCTGTGTATTGTATTGTTGTGTATTAGTGTCAGGAAGCTAGTTGTTAGTTAATTTGGACAGGGTTTAATCCTCAATCCCCATCAAATTAGTATGTACGATGCCCAGTGGGTGTGGAGATGCGACTCAGTGTACATCTTGCAGCATGTATGCATTTCTTGATGATCCGATCAAGGGCGAATACTGCTGTGAAAAATGTAAGCACATTGTTTCCCTGGAAGCCCAGAATCTAGGGAAGCAACTGTCAACACTGAGAAGTCCCTCCATACTGAAGGAGAGTTGGGGTCGTACCAGGCAGGTGCTGGCAGGGGCCAGCACAGAGGCGGTGGAGATAAAGAGGGCAGGCACCAAAGCAGATTAGGAGGGTGACAGTCAGGAAGAGTAGAGGGGAAAGAGTCAGGGAGGCTGGTCCTGGGCTTGAACATCCCAATAAGTACGCCCCGTTAAGTGACATTGGTGAAACCAGTTAGGGACCAGCATTGCTGGAGCTGAGTGACTCCCCTAGCTGCCAGGAGAATAACTCCTCATGTGAGGGTGGGAGTAAAGCCAAAGGAAAGGAAAGACAGATTCTGGTAGTAGGGAACTCAATTCTTAGAAGGACAGAGAGGGCAATCTGTCACAAAGACCTTAAGCACCGAACTGTATGTTGTCTACTGGGCACTCTAGTTCGGCAAATCACAGATCTGGTGGACAGATTACTGGGTGGGGCTGGGTAAGACCCGGCTGTCATGGTGCATATTGGCACCAATGACAAAGTCAGAGGAAGATGGAGTGTCCTTCAAAGCGATTTTAGATAATTAAGAGCTAAACTGATACCTCGAGCCACACCAGAAAGGTAGAGGAAGATTTGGGAAGTAAACAAGTGGCTCAGGAGCTGGTATAGTAAGGAGGGGTTTGGTTTCCTGGAGAACCAGCTCTATAGAAGGGATGGACTGCACCTAAATGAGGAGGGTGCAGATCTGCTGGGAGTGAACATGGCCGAAAAGAGACTTTTAAACTAGGCGACGGGGGGGAGGGTCTAGGGGTAGAGCTAGTCAGTGCGGAACATATTCCAGAGGGTAGTATTGGGGGTATTAGTTGTAGGTTGACTAAAGCACCTAAACCCAAGATAAGTATAGTAACAAGTCCTATTTGCAACCTCAGAACACCCAATAAGGAGACAGTATGCGACCGGTCTAAACTACGTGGCATGTTCACCAATGCCAAGAGTCTGGCAGACAGGATGGGAGAACTAGACCTATTGTTGTAGGAGGAGGATTTAGATTTTGTAGGAATATCAGAGACTTGGTTCAACAGCTCTTATGATTGGCTGGCAACCATTCAAGGGTATTCCCTATATTGCAGGGATAGAGATGGTAAAAAAGGGTATGCCTGTATATCAAAAATGATGTACAAGTAAATGTGAGAGATGACATCACTAATGGAGCAAGGGAGGAGCTGTAATTCTGGGTAGAGCTGCAAAGGGATGAAACTAAGGGGAAAGTAATACTGGGAGTATGCTATAGGCCCCCTAACCAGAGGGAGGAGGTGGAGGCAGACCTACTATCAAAATTTGGATTAGCGGCAAGGATGGGAAGTGTCATCATAATGGGGACTTTAATTATCCAGACATAGATTGGGTGGAAGGAACCTCACATTCATCTAAGGTCTGCCAGTTCCAAAATGTCTTGCTGGACAATTTCATGGGTCAGATGGTAAACGCACCAACTATAAACAAAGCGTTACTAGACCTACTGATTACCAACAATACAGACCTGATCAAGGATATGGAAATACGGGGGGCAATTTAGGAAACAGCGATCACAGGTAAATTAGTTTCAGTATAAAAAGAAAAAGCCAACTTCCCTAAACTATGAGCCTTGCTAGAAGATACAAATTGGGATAAAATCTTAGGAACAAAGAACATGGAGGAGAAATGGGCATGCAGCCACTTTATATTTGAGGGGGACATGCATGGAAAATAAAAAACAGCATTTTAGCTTGCACATGATTGTATAATAAAATCAACAGAACTTCCCCTCATTTCAAATCTACCCCTCAGATTTCCATCGACTGCACTTTTTAAGCGCACTTTCAGTACAATTTAAAGTGCACTTTGCACTTGTAGTTTGCACTTGTAGTGCAAAGTGGATTTGCCTTTCGTAAATAACCCCCTATGTGTCTAAACATACACACATGATCTAGTGCCCTTATTTCTCTCTAATTATATGTAGGAACCCCTGACTAGGGATGGCCTTGCGGTTCGCGGTGAATTTTGCGTGTTCGCGATACGCCAAACCGGTGGACTTCTGGCGCTGTTCGCGTGGCGGACATATGCGTTTACATTGTGAAAGAACTTTGACCCATGATGACACATCCATCATGGGGTACAGGACAGCCAATTGAGACATTTCAGCACATGGACAATTGGACATTCCCCCTACCTTATAAATAGACCTGATCTGGCGGCCATTTTACATTCTGTCTTTTGTCAGTGTAGGGAGAGGTTGCTGTGTGGAGCAGGGACAGACTGTAGTGACACAAATCACTAGCTATTAGGTCCACAAAAGTCCTTTTAAGGACTGGTATAGGTGTACAGTATATAGGGTTCTGGTGCACAGCTGCTGACTGCTGTGCTTATGATTGCTGAGTGCACTGTTGACCGATTCTAAAGCTGTCTTTTGTCAGTGTAAGGACAGGACGTTGTGTGGAGCAGGGACAGTCAGTTTAATCACTAGCTATTACTATTAGGTCCACAAAAGTCCTTTTAAGGACTGGTATAGGTGTACAGTATATAGGGTTCTGGTGCACTGCTGCTGACTGCTGTGCTGCTGATTGCTGAATGCACTGCTGACCGATTCTGCAGCTGTCTTTTGTCAGTGTAGGGACAGGATGCTGTGTGGAGCAGGGACAGTCAGTTTAATCACTAGCTATTACTATTAGGTCCACAACGGTCCTTTTAAGGACTGGTATAGGTGTACAGTATATAGGGTTGTACACGTATAATATACTTTCTTTCAAATATAGAAAGCCTGTTATACTTGACTGCTGAGCTGAGTGATGACCAATTCTGCAGCTGTCTTTTATCACTGTAGGGACTGAGGGACAGTCTGCAAATCACTAGCTACTAGGTCCACAAAGGACCTTTTAAGGACTGGTATAGGTGTACAGTATATAGTGTTGTACACGTATAATAAACTTTCTTTCAAATATAGGAAGCCTATTATACTTGACTGCTGTGCTGCTGAGCTGATTGCTGCCCGATTCTGCTGCTGTCTTTTATCAGTGTAGGGACTGTGGAACAGTTTGGTGTTTGGAGCAGGGATGGTCTGCAAATCACTAGCTACTAGGTTCACAAAGGTCCATTTATAGGTGTACAGTATATAGGGTTGTACACGTATAATATACTTTCTTTCAAATATAGAAAGCATATATATAGTGCACTGCACTGCTGTGCTGCAGACCGATTCTGCAGCTGTCATTTCTCAGTGTAGGGAGGGACAGTTTGGTTTTTGGAGCAGGGACAGTCTGCAATTCACTAGCTACTAGCTAGCTACTATTAGGTCCACAAAGGTCCTTTTACGGACTGGTATAGGTGTACTATTTGGTTTGCAGTATATAGGGGTGTAATACACGTATAAAATACTTGCACATATAGAAAGCATAGTATAGTGCATTTCCACTGTGCAGCATAATGACTGCTGAGTGGTTCTGCAGCGATACTAAAAAGAGTGACAATGTCACGTACCTAGTTGTGAGCCCGGAATGCAGAAGGAGACCTCTCTTGCGTCCCCGACTCACGGCCCCTGATGATGGTGACAGGAGGCTCGGGAGTCAAAGGTAGCACGAGTGCCTGGCAGGATCAACAGCCGGTGGATGGATCTGGCTGACTTCAGGAACTGTAGCTGGACAAGCAGGCCCTGGTGACAGCAGACAGGAACCAGTAGACAGCAGGAGACCAACAGGAGCAGGTGGATCACTCAGGGGCAGGCACACAGAAGAGTCAGGCAAGCCGGGTCAAACCAGACAGTCAGTACAGGAACAGATGCAGCAGGCAGAGGCAGGAACGTGGAACAAGCCGGGTCGATAACGGATGAGCACGGATGGACCAGAGGATGAGACAGGTGCAGAGTCGTAGACAAGCCGGAGGTCAGAGGCAGGCAGAAGGCAGGGAAGGTCGCAGGTCAGGCCGGGTCAATACACAAACAGATCAGATTCAGGTAATAGTCTCAGGAACGCTGTAGATCAAGCAGCAAGATCAGAAGGGAGAACTGGGTTTAAATAGCCCGCCTGGCGCCGGTAACCGTGCGCGCGCGCGCACGCGAACGCGCGCGCCCGCGCGATCGCGAACAAGCACAGCCGCGCGACCGCGAACGCGCGCACAAGGCACCCGCAGGCGCGCACAGACAGGCGACGGACCACTGTCCCCAGCCAGCCTTTCCTGACATTGCCCCCTCCCAAGGGGCAGCCTCCGGATGCCCAACCGGGCCATTTTCTCAGGATGGGATCTCTTGAAGGCCTGTATCAGATGCTTGGCATGTATGTTGCTTTCAGGCTCCCATGAGTTTTCCTCGGAACCGTACCCCTTCCATTTAATGAGAAATTGGACACAGTTATTCCTCTTCCTGCAATCCATTATTGCCTCCACTTCGAACTCCTCTTCACCATTGACCATGATAGGAGGAGGAGGATCTGTGGCTCGTCCTGGGAAAGGGTTAGAGATGGCGGGTTTCAGGAGAGAAACATGAAAAACGGGGTGTACCCGAAGTGTTTCTGGCAGTTCCAGTTCGTAGGCCACCTCATTGATTCTCCTCTTGACTGAGAAGGGACCCAGAAACTTAGGTCCCAATTTCTTTGAAGGGCAAGCGAGTCGGAGATTAACTGTAGACAGCCAAACTTGGTCTCCAGGTTTCAGAATCAGTTCCCCCCGTCTGTTTTTATCAAAAGTCTCTTTGTTTAGTGCTTGTGCTCTGGTCATGGTTTCCTGCAACAGTTTATTGTTGATACTGAAAAAATCCACAGTCTTGAGAACGGCTGGCACAGAACATTCAGGAACAGAGTTAGGTAGAAATGATGGGTGGAAACCATAATTGGCAAAAAACGGGGTCTGCTTGATGGTAGAATGGATGGAATTATTATAAGCGAACTCAGCTAGTGGCAACAGAGAGAACCAGTCATCCTGGGAAAAGGAAGAAAAGCAGCGTAGATACTGCTCAAGAGTCTGGTTAGTTCTCTCTGTCTGCCCATTTGTCTGAGGGTGGTATGCAGAAGAAAAAAATAGCTCGATGCCAAGGGAACTGCATAGTGCTCTCCAGAAACGAGAGGTAAACTGCACCCCCCTATCTGATATGATGTTGGCTGGAACTCCATGAAGCCTGATGACTTCCCTGATAAAGACTTGTGCAGTTTCCGGTGCTGATGGTGTTCCCTTCAAGGGGATGAAGTGTGCCATCTTGGACAGCCGATCCACTACCACAAAGATGGCCGTATGGCCTTCTGAAGGGGGAAGTTCAACAATAAAGTCCATGGAGATTAACTTCCAGGGTCTCTCTGGAGCAGGTAGAGGTTTGAGCAGGCCCCAAGCCCTGGCCTTATTACCCTTGCTGCGATTACAGATGGAACAAGACTCCACATATCTTTTGCAGTCCTTTGCAACTTGCGGCCACCAGAATGTTCGTTGCACGAGGTCAGACGTCTTGGAGACACCGAAGTGGCCGGCTAGTACATGGTCATGGCAGAGCCCGAGTATGGTGGCCCGAAGATTTTCTGGAATGAAGATTTTGTCCTCAAGCCAGAACAGACCGTCTTTCGCAAGCAGCCTTGCTACTGCAGGAGGGGGGTCTTCACTGGAAGCTTGCTTAATCCGGCTTAACAGATCTTCCTGAAGAAGGAGAAAGTTTTCCGCCGACAGAATAGTATCCGGAGAGGTAGGTACTTTGGGATCATTGAACATGCGGGACAATGCGTCCGGTTTGGTATTTTTTGAACCTGGTCTGTAGGTGACATGGAAGGCAAACCTGGAAAAGAACAGCGCCCACCTGGCTTGACGTGGCTTCAACCTTCTAGCAGATTTCAGGTACTCCAGGTTTTTGTGATCCGTATAGATCAAGATCGGGTGAGCTGCTCCTTCCAGAAGGTACCGCCACTCCTCCAAAGCCGCTTTTATTGCTAATAGTTCTCTGTCTCCCACATCATAATTTCTTTCAGGAGCAGAAAGCTTGCGTGAAAAGAAGCCAATAGGGAACAGAAGAGACTTGGGGCCTTGTCGTTGTGAGAGTACTGCCCCAACGGCGACTTCGGATGCATCAACCTCCAGAACAAACGGAAGAGCCGGGTCAGGGTGTTTCAGTATGGAAGCGGAGGTAAAAAGTCTCTTAAGGGTGTCAAAAGCAGTTTGAGCTTCAGAAGTCCAATGAAATCGAACTCCCTGCTTAGTCAGCTGGGTAATAGGTGAGATGATGGCTGAGAATCCTTTAATAAATTTCCGATAAAAGTTCGAAAAGCCCACAAACCGCTGAACACCCTTTTTATCCACAGGAGCAGGCCACTCAAGGATAGCGGAAATTTTTTGAGGGTCCATTTTAATGCCCTCAACAGAAATGATTAGTCCCAGAAACTGTATACTCTGTTGTTCAAATTCACACTTCTCAGGTTTTGCATAAAGGCCATGCTGACGGAGACGCTCTAACACACACTTGACATGTTGACGATGGCTACTGATGGAGGCAGAAAAGATCAAAATGTCATTCAGGTAGATGATGACGAATAGGTCCAGGAAGTCTCTAAAGATGTCATTTTTAAAATGCTGGAAGGTGGCGGGGGCGTTGCAGAGCCCAAACGGCATAACTAGATATTCGAAATGTCCGAATCGGGTGCGAAAAGCTGTCTTCCATTCGTCACCTTCTCTTATGCGGACCAGATTATAGGCCCCCCGTAGGTCTAATTTAGTAAAAATGACTGCTGCCCCCAGTCTCTGGAAAAGTTCTGGCACCAAAGGAAGAGGGTATCGGTTTTTAATGGTCACTTTGTTTAGTTCCCGATAATCGACACATGGCCGAAGGGTATGGTCCTTTTTTTCCACAAAGAAAATGCCAGCTCCTGCAGGGGATGTGGAAGAGCGGATGAATCCTTTCTTAAGATTTTCATCAATATAGTCCTTGAGTGCTGCCAGTTCCAGTTCAGTTAAAGGAAAAATTCTTCCAAATGGTACTTCAGCCCCAGGGAGGAGCTCGATAGGACAGTCATAGACCCGGTGAGGGGGAAGAGTCTCTGCACCTTTCTTACTGAAGACATCCATGAAATCGTGGTATGCCTCTGGAACTAATTGGCGAGCTTCTGTATCCAGGCACATCAGAGCTGTGGGCTGGTTGGAAGTCCTTGGTAGACAATGTTGGAAGCAATAGGGTGAAGGGAAGGTAACATCTCTGTTAGTCCAGTCAATGCGAGGGTTGTGGGCCTGGAGCCAGGGCATTCCCAGGATAACAGGAAACAAGGGTGAGGTGATGATGTCAAGGCATAAAAGTTCATGGTGAAGATTGGATATGCTGGCAGAGATGGGGACGGTTTCCTGGGTGACAGGACCAGACCGGATGGCGGATCCATCAGCAAGATGTATCATTAGTCCTTGGGTCTTGGAGCGTAGTGGTATGTGATGTTTTGCTGCAAAAACAGAGTCCATAAAACAGCTGCATGCTCCCGAGTCAACGATAGCGGGAACCTGGATGTTCTTTCCGGGGAGCTGCAACAAAACGGAAAGAGCAAGATGAGGGAAAGCATTGGTGATTGCAAGAACTTGATCAGCAGAAGGAGGAAGCCACTTATGGATCTTGGTTGGACAGGACCTCACGTAGTGCCCAGGCTCCCCACAATACATGCACAGATCATTCATGCGGCGACGCTGACGTTCTTCAGGTGTGAGCGTTGGTCGTAGCAAACCCAGCTGCATAGGCTCCGGCACATCAGTAGTAGGAGTAGACTGAGCTGGTGGCATAGTACTTGAGTAACTGGGCACTCTTGGCAACATCCAGGTGGGACGTGACGGACCTGCGGCTCTCTCTGACCTGCGTTCACGTAGGCGCCTGTCAATCTGTATGGATAGATTGATTAATTCATCTAGAGTCTGAGGAACCCCTACACGGGCGAGTTCATCTTTCAGGGGATCAGACAGACCCAACCGGAACTGGTAGCGGAGAGCAGCATCGTTCCAATTGGTGTCTGCGCTCCAACGCCTGAATTCTGCAACGTAGTCCTCTGCGGCCCTGCGACCCTGCTGTAATGCATGGAGAGCGGCTTCGGCTGTTGCTGAGAGCTGAGGGTCCTCATAAATTCGGGCCATCGCGCCAAAAAAGGTGGTCAGGTTGGCAAGTTCGTCAGCCTTTCGTTCAAGAAGGCGATGTACCCATGTCTGGGGTTCGTTCTGGAGCAGGGAGATCACAAAGCCTACTTTGGTGGCTTCCAAAGAAAAAGTCCGTGGCTGAAGAGCAAAGTATAACTCGCAGGAGTTGCGAAAGGCCCTGAATTTGCTGCGTTCACCAGAAAATCTTTCAGGTGTGGGCACTCGAGGTTCAGGGGGTAACATCACCACTGCTGGTGGAGCAGGCATGCTGGCAGAGGCGGATGGTGACCCCTGGGTAGTAGCTGGCAGGGAGAGGGCTTGAACACGTTCCTCCAAACGGGAATAGTTTTCTTGAAGGCCTTTAACTGCCTGGGTCAAACCCGCCAGATGCAAACACAGTTCATCCAAAGGAGAGGCTCCCTGCGCGGGCTCGGTCATGGCTGCTTGATACTGTCACGTACCTAGTTGTGAGCCCGGAATGCAGAAGGAGACCTCTCTTGCGTCCCCGACTCACGGCCCCTGATGATGGTGACAGGAGGCTCGGGAGTCAAAGGTAGCACGAGTGCCTGGCAGGATCAACAGCCGGTGGATGGATCTGGCTGACTTCAGGAACTGTAGCTGGACAAGCAGGCCCTGGTGACAGCAGACAGGAACCAGTAGACAGCAGGAGACCAACAGGAGCAGGTGGATCACTCAGGGGCAGGCACACAGAAGAGTCAGGCAAGCCGGGTCAAACCAGACAGTCAGTACAGGAACAGATGCAGCAGGCAGAGGCAGGAACGTGGAACAAGCCGGGTCGATAACGGATGAGCACGGATGGACCAGAGGATGAGACAGGTGCAGAGTCGTAGACAAGCCGGAGGTCAGAGGCAGGCAGAAGGCAGGGAAGGTCGCAGGTCAGGCCGGGTCAATACACAAACAGATCAGATTCAGGTAATAGTCTCAGGAACGCTGTAGATCAAGCAGCAAGATCAGAAGGGAGAACTGGGTTTAAATAGCCCGCCTGGCGCCGGTAACCGTGCGCGCGCGCGCACCCGCGCGATCACGAACGCGCACAGCCGCGCGACCGCGAACGCGCGCACAAGGCACCGGCAGGCGCGCACAGACAGGCGACGGACCACTGTCCCCAGCCAGCCTTTCCTGACAGACAAACGCAATTTAAAAAAAAGTATTATAACTGGTCTGATAGACCAGTGGCCCCCAAAAACGACAGATTGAAGCGGGCTGTTATATACCTTCTTCCACATACATACTGCACTTCTCTAGAGACTTTTGTCACAGGGTCATTTAAAAAATGACAGGCAGAGGAAGAGGCAGGCCCTTCCGCAGGGGTGGTAGGGGTAGGGCAGGAGCAACAGGTTTGAGCCAAAGTGGCAAATTGCAGAAGGTGCATGTGATTACGTCAAAGGACACACCAGACTTGGCTGAGTGGCTCACTCAGACTACTCTACTCCTCTCGATCTGCACCCTCTTTACTCTCTGCTATATGCACCCCCAAAGACACTACCACCAACACCACCACCATCACCATGTACCTTCCGCTTGAGTCACAGGAATTATTTTCCGATCCATCACCAGACATTTCCGATGCGCAGCCATTCTTGGCATTGGATCAGGAAGAGGAGGTAGCAACAACCGCCACTCAGCAGTCTGACGACAGTACCCAGATCAGCCCAAGGAGGAGGTTGGTCCCCGGTGTTGCTGCCTACTCTGAGATCTCTAATTATAGCGATGGGGAAGGTGACGTTGATGATGACGTGTCTAGTGATGTCACGTGGGTGCCCACAAGAGAGGAAGAGGAGGGGAGTTCAGAGGGAGATATGGACCAGCAGATAGGGAGGAGAAACAGGCGGAACTTAGATTGCACAGGAGGGACAAAGCAGACTGCTAATGTATCAGGAGCGAGGCATCAACCATGTATGGTCACATCTGGCACGCCCAGGATGCCGGCACATGGCGTGGGCTTTTTTTAACGTGTCCACTGCTGACAATAGTGTTGCCATCTGCAATCTTTGTAGTCAACACATAAATCGGGGTAAGCCCAACACTCACCTAGGGATGACCACCTTAAGAAGGCACATGAGCTGCCATCACCGAGCTCAGTGGGAGCAATGGAACCCACAAAGCCACACTCCAGGCTCCCATCGTCCAGCCTCGTCTTCTACTTCTCCTTCTCCTCTCTCCTCACAATTGTCCTCCACTCCACCTTCCATCATGCCGTCCTCACGTTTTTCTGCAAAAAAGCAGGCTTCCGTGGCCAAATGTTCGAGCGTAAAAAAATGATGACGCCGGAAAACCCTCTTGCCCAACGGTTGACGGCTGGCTTGTCAGAACTGATAGCCCGCCAACTACTGTCATATAAACTGGGGGACTCCGAGGCCTTTCGATAATTTGTGGCCATTGGAAAACCACAGTGGAAGGTCCCAGGAAGGAAGTATTTCTCACAGAAGGGCATCCCAGAGCTATATGGCCATGTTCAGCGGCAAGTGAATGTATCTCTGGCACACAGACACGTGGTCTAGCAAACACGGGCAGGGAAGGTATATAACTTTTACTGCTCACTGGGTGAACCATCTGATGGCTGTCAAGCATGTAACCCGTGGCACCCGTGTTGGATTGGTTTTACCGCCCTGGATTGCATGCAGGCCTGCCTCTTCTTCTCCTCCTCCTACTCCATCCTCCTCCCTCTCCCCCTTGGCTGACTCCTCCTTTTCCGCTGCTTTGCGTTCACAGGCAGATCAGTGGCTAACACTGCTCAATTTGACAGTTGGTAAAGTGGTGTGTGACAACGGTGACAATATGCTTAGCGCATTGAAACAGGGCAAAATTACACACGTGCCATGCATGGCACACGTCTTAAACTTGGTCATGCAGCGATTCGTTGTCAAATACCCTGGGGTCCAGGACATCTTGTGGCAGGCAAGGAAAATCTCAGCCCATTTCAGAAGATCTTACATGGCCATGGCTCGCCTTGCTGACATTCAGCGGTGACACAATCTGCCGGTCAGACATCTTATTTGCGATTGCCCGACGCGATGGAACTCAACTTTCTATATGCTTGATAGGCTGCTCTAGCAGAAACGTGCAGTTAATGACTACCTGTACGAACTCTGTGGCAGAACAGGTTCTGGGAGCTTGGTTTTTTTCACCGCGCCAGTGGTTGCTCATGCGCGATGCATGCAGACTTCTGCGGCCATTTGATGAGATCACCAAACTGGTCAGCTGCAGCCATGGCGCTATCAGTGACATGGTACCTTATGCCTTCTTTATGGAGCGTGCATTGTGTCGTGTCATGGATCAAGCCGTGGAGGAGCAGGAAGATGAGGAAGTTGCAATGCTGGATGAATTCCCGGGGGGGCTACTCTATCTGAGACAAGTCAACAACAGGAGTCTGAAGAGGAGTCAGAGGAGGATGGTGCCGGGGCGGATGAGGAGGAGTAAGAAGAGCATGCTTTAAACATTTCTGGGATCCCTGGTGTTGTGCGTGGATGGGGAGAGAACGAGGAGGACAACATTATCCTGGATGATGAGCAGGAGACAGGCCACCACACCGCTTCCAGTTTAGTGCAAATGGGGGCCTTCATGCTCCAGTGTTTTAACAGGGACCCCCGTATAAAAAGCATAAGGGTCAAGGACCAGTACTGGGTGGCAACGTACTTAGAACCCCGGTACAAACACAAAATGGCAGAAATGTTACCACCGTCACAGAGGGCTGTCAGAATGGAGCACTTCCAGGCCTTGCGGGTACCAATCCAACAGCTCCTGCAAGAAGAGGGTGGTTTGAAGATGTGTTGGTGACTTCTGATATGAGGTCATTCTTTCAGCTGACCCATCAGCAGGTCTCATCCGGATCCAGCATCAGGGAACGCCTAGACCGACAGGTGTCCGACTACATCGGGTTAATGGCCGATATGAATGCTCTGAGGAGTGATGAACCCCTGGACTACTGGGTGGGCAGGCTTGACCTCTGGCCAGAGCTTGCCCAATATGCAATTGAACTGTTGGCTTGCCCCTCATCCAGTGTCCTGTCCGAAAGGACGCTCAGCGCAGCAGGGGGGATCATGACCGATAAGTGCACTCGCCTAGCCCACGACAATGTTGACTACCTAACATTTATAAAAATTTATGAGGCATGGATCTCGGAGGAATTCAACACATGTGACCAGTAGACCATGTATATGCATAACTCTATAAACTATTTATTTAATCGAGCACACGTACCTTTTTTCTACCTTTGGCTCACTTCCTTGTACAAAAAAGCATACCGTAATATATGCCCGTACCCTCCTGTTTGAAGAGGTTGAGCGGTGTCATATTTTTGGGTCCCGAGTTGCTGGTATCTGTGCTGCTGTCAGTGCTCTTTATCTCGGTGCTGGTTTCAGTGCTCTCTCTCTATCTCGGTGCTGGTGTGGTCTCAGTTCTCTCTATCTAGGTGCTGGTGTGGTCTCAGTGCTCTCTATCATGGTGCTGGTGTCAGTGCTCTCTATCACGGCTCTGGTGTGGTGTCAGTGCTCTCTATCTCGCTGCTGGTTTCAGTGCTCTCTCTCTATCTCGGTGCTGGTGTGGTGTCAGTGCTCACTATCACAGTGCTGGTGTCAGTGCTCTCTATCACGGTGCTTGTGTCAGTGCTCTCTATCTCGGTGCTGGTGTCAGTGCTCTCTATCTCGGTGCTGGTGTCAGTGCTCTCTATCACGGTGCTGGTGTCAGTGCTCTCTATCACGGTGCCGATCCCAGATTCACTTAATACTTTTGTTATGTCAGTGTCCATGTTGTGGGACTATGTGTGCGCAGCTAGTAAGTATTTTGTGGCTGGAAATATGACCTGGATTAAGATTCGCCTGCCATTAAAGTCAATGGGGTCCACCGCGAACTTTGCGGTTCGCAAACTTTTGACCGCATTTGTAGTTCGCTTTCGCGAAACATCCCGATGGAAGTTCTTCCATCACTACCTCTGACAATGTTATGTAATTTAACTTTATTTATTTTCTTTTATTTCTTTTCCTAACCTATCAAAGAATACTTCCACTTGGGTTACTTTATAACGCCATGTATTGATAGATTGTGAATTCAGTTGCAATCTTGCTCATGGGTGAAGAGTATGTGAATATCACATTTTTTAGTATTTTCACTTTATGTTCAATTAGTAGGCAGGTCCCACCTCAAGACAGTCTTCTACTTAAAGGCATGAGGAGGGATGTCACAGTATCTCCACGAAGCTACACTTGTACGTAGCGAAACACGTTGATGTCATAGTAGCTAGCTGATCGCAACACTCCAGTTCCAATTCCATCCTGCAGACACAAGAGGGCGCAACAGCTGTATGTGTTACACATACTTGGAAATATATACCATCCACCAAGAGAGGCTAATCTCCGAGTCGCATGACCGTCTTTTTTGATGCCAATTAGCAACAGACATGTGGAACAGTGCTGACAGTGATGATGCTCAGACATGCCGCCCCTACTGACACGAACGACCTATCATTGGATCCTTTACAGAGATATCTGTGGAAAGTTATCCATGACGAGGTTTGACTCACATCGGTGAGGTAAGGCTGTCAGTCATTCACTGCATGTTTGCAATATAGAATGGGACATTTCCATTTCTTCTTAAGAAAGTGTATTTTACTTCCCGGACATCATCACATGGGATCCCCCCTCCTGTATGCGACTAATACATGGATGTGGGAACTCCTGTGAACTCGCAGCTTTTATTCTTCAGTGTGCCCATGCTTCCCATATGATGGACGCTAGCTGCTACTAGAACCGCCACTAACACATCTTTCTATTTTGCATGCTAGGACAGTACCTCCTTTGAGGCGTATAGTGTGTTTATCCCACATTCATTCTATTCAATATTCTCTTACATTAGTGCATATAGGTAGTGTGTATAGTCCCAAGGCACATAGGAAATACAGATGTATATTTTATATATGAGAAACAATATTCAACACCGTATCCATTTGGGCTATTACATATACACCTGTACCCTATTAGCTTCCAGCATGATCCAGATCTATGTGCTTTGTGACTTTATTTTTAAATATTGGTGAAGGTTGTTACTGTTGGTACATTGTGTTCAATTAGCAGGGGTCTCCAAACTTTCTAAACAAAGGGCCAGTTTGCTGTCCTTCAGACTTTAGGGGGGCAGACTGTGGCCATTTGGAGTAGAAAAGGTCCCGACATCAGTGGGGGAAAAAAAATAATGCCCCATCTTTGATGTCAGTGGGAGGAGCCGAGTCCCATTATTGGTGTCATTTGGCCCCATCGGTGTCATTGGGAGAAATTGCATCCCATGATTTGTATCATTGAGAGAAATTGTGCTCCTTCACTGGTGTCAGTAGGGGGAATTATGCCCCATCATTAGTATCAGTGGATGTACTAATGCCCTAAGGGCTGGATGAAAGCAAGCAAAGGGCCGCATCTGGACCCCGGGCCACCGTTTGGAGACCACTGAATTAGAGCATTGGTCTCTTTTTAGTGATACATTTTTCAATAAATACAAGTTTTTTCATATTACCAAACAAGCCATGTCTGCTTAATTAACCGCTTGGATGCACATGCTGGGCTTTCCCCAAGTGCACCCTTTTCTTTCCTGTTTTTTTCCATTATATGTGTATGGTTAGAGAGCGGACCACCTAATGGTGTTTTTGCCATTTTACTCTTACAAAACCTCAAATCCTAACCCCCAATCTTTTCTTTTTGGATGTTTACATTCCTTGTAATAGGAATAAAAGTGACATCATTTTTTTTTTTAAAGAACAGTGTAAAAAGAAAAAGGAAAAACAAAATAAAAACATCTAACGCGCCGTCCCGCCGAGCTCGCGTGCTGAAATTAACACATATGTGAGCCACACCCGCATATAAAAACGGTGTTCAAACCACACATGTCAGGTGTCACCGCAATCGGTGGAGTGAGAGCAGTAATTCTAGCACTAGACCTCCTTTGGAACTCAAAGCATGCAACCTGTACAATTTTTTAAACATCGCTTATGGAGATTTTTAAGGGTAAAAGATTGTTGCCATTCAATGAGCAGGCATAATTTTGAAGCGTGACATATTGGGTATCAATTTACTCTGCGTAACATTATCTAATACAATATAAAAATAAATTGGATTAACTTTACTGTTGTCTTATTTTTTAATTCAAAAAAGTGTATTTTTTCCCAAAAAAGTGCGCTTGTAAGACCGCTGTGCAAATACGGTGTGGCAGAAAGTATTGAAATGACTGCCATTTTATTCTCTAGGGTGGTAGAAAAAAATATATATATAATGCTTGGGGGTTCTAAGTACTTTGCTAGCAAAAAAAAACAGTTTTTAACTTGTAAACACCAAATCTCAAAACGAGACTTGGGGCCAAAGTGGTTAATGGCTGTGCACTGAGCTATTTTGAGGGGACAGAATATTTACAATGTTATACAAGCTGTACACTCACTACTTTACATTGTAGCAAAGTGTTATTTTTTCAGTGTTGTCACATGAAAAGATATAATAAAATATTTACAAACATATATGAGGGGTGTACTCACTTTTGTAAGATACTGTAAACAATACCAAGCGTTACTAGCTATAGTACTTCAACACTGATTTCAACTCACTTAATTAAACCCATAATAATAACTATAGTGCAGGGCAATATTTAAATCTCAACTAGTGTCTATAAACAAGTCCTTTTCACTGTGTTCCAATAACTAGCGTGCAACAAAAGTCATATCCTCTTCCTGAGTGTCACCAAAAAAATACAAACACCCCGTGCAAGAATGCCCGCTACTGATGAAGTCTATACCTGGGCGTAATGCCTATATGTCATTCCCGAAGGGGTGGTGAGGTTTCCAGACCTATGTTTTTTTTTTTATGCACTGTTTGTGTTTTATTCCACATGAGTGTTTTTTTGTGGGACAAGTGACATCAGAGCGGAAAGCTGTATTACCTAGCACTGGCCATTGGAGGTTCTTAACTTGGCTATTCTTGCATGTGCTGTTTGCATGTTTTTGGTGAAACTCAGGCAGAGGATATCACTTTTATTGAACACTGATTATTGGAGCACAGTAAAAAAGGACTTATTTATGGACCCTTGTTGAAATTTACATGTGCCATATAGATGGATGTTTTTACACGGTATGTAAATGGTTATAGGTATTTAGGGTGTGATAGGTTTATTTTAATGGGTTATAGGCATTTAGGTATTTACATACTGTACTCTCAGGCTGATTCACACCTATGCAGGTTGCAGTTGATGCATGTCCCAAGTGCTTTTTGCATTTTTCAATGCACATTTTTGATCCATTGAAGTCTATGGAACCAAAAACACAACCGACCCATAGGAAACCATGTTATATGGACTATAGTGTGTTTCTGCAAAACTGAAAATGCACTAAAAAATGCATAGTTGTGAACCAGGCCTTAAAAAGCAGTAACAACTATTAAGCAAGCGGAGCACTCTGAAGTAATTCATTCTCAAAGTTCACAGCAGGAGCACTGAATTTGTTCAAGCCATTCTCTCAGCAGCTCAGCTCACCTTGCCCCCCTCTCCCAGAGCACCTGCATCTCTTATTAAGTAATGGAGACTAAAAGGCTGGTAGGTTGATGAGTCTCTGAGCTTATCTGGCTTAGACTTCAGGATACATACTAGGTTTGGGACAGTAACACCTGCAATAAATTACTTTGCTGCAAAACAATAATAACATACCTGGGGGTTAGTAAATGCCTGCTTCCATAGGGATCTTCATTATCCCCAACAGTCGTATATGCCCCATAGGATCAGGTACTTAGACTAGCTGTATGTAAATATACATTTACTGATATAGTTTTTGTCCGACTGAGGGTAGACATCTAAAATTATGCACCTCGCCCCAAGAAATCGTTTATTCAAAAAAGGAAAAGGTTTGGGAAGGGACTATAATGGCGCTTTACAAATAATAATGGAAACCAGACAGATATACATAAAATGATACAAAATGTTTTTACTATAGACAAATACTAAAACCAATAACAGGACATGGTAAGTCGTTGGGTTTTAGAGATTTAAAATAATAATGCAGGTATTCTATAAAACCCAGTGACATACCATGTCCTGTTATTGGTTTTAGTATTTGTCTATAGTAAAAATATTTTGTATCCTTTTATATATATCTGTCTGGTTTCCAGCATTATTTGTAAAGCAGTGTTATAATCCCTTCCCAAAACTTTTCCTTTTTTGAGTATACATTTACTGACTTTTTAATGATTGCATAACTAAATTAAATGGTGTTGCATGTATTTCTGCTTGAAGTGTTTTGTGCTTTTCAGTGGCCAGTAGCAGTCATTAATGGGGCTACTGTAGATCTGCCTATCAGTGGGTAAAAACGTAAATGTATTTAACCCTCATCACCATTAACCAGTTTAGTCATCGAACTGTGCCACTGAAACATTCACAGGTCATGTTTTTATAGCGTGACATCATAAATGATCTTCTTTCTGCATGTGCAACAAAGAATACTGGAACAGGAAGCTAATGTTCATTTAACCAATCAATGAATGGATGGATGAATCAATAAACCAGTCATCTAATCAGGTTTAATTTTTTATTCTCTGGTAGGTACCATTCTAACTGGAAATGACAAAGTGATTGGTTGAAGTATGAATTTGTTCACTCTGCTCTATTTATCATAAACCATTAGCAGTGGTTATGGGTAAATATTGGCAGGTAAATATCCATATAAACCTAGATAGTACTTACAGCTTTGTTAGGTTGTGGAGTCCTCTAAATGCATTCACAGATACAGTTCTAATTTTATTATGTTGCAGATATCTAGAAAGTTACAAAACACAAGACAAAGCATGTTAGCACAAGCAGGATGTATTATGTTGACATATCAGTGAACACTAGATGGAGCTGAAGAATACATGAATTGAATGCATTGCATTTTTGACTAGTAATAACAGTTTAGAATAGAATTCTAATTCTATGCAATGTTATATGGGGATTTTCTGTTTTGTAGAATCACATGTTCTACAGCCACTCAATGATGTAAACATCCTATATCAGTTCTCTGGAGAACACGTCATCTGGGTGCTAATGAAATCCCCTAGTCCTTGAAACAGCAAGGCATGCTAACACATTCTAGATTCATTACCTAATGTCTCAACTGGTATAGAAATGCAAGCAAAGCAGACCAAATGGCATTATTTTTAGGCCTCATGCACACAGGACATTTTTACAGCTGTTGTTTTTGGCTTCAGATGTTTTTTTCTGCAATCAATAAACTCTCCAGCATGTTAACAGTTTTTGGAAGGGGCATTTTCTAGATGGACCCCCCCCCCCCCCCCCCCCAGAACTAGTGGGTTTTGAGAGGAGTTTTTCCGACTATAAAAATTCTCTAACTCTAGAAACATTGATTACTTTTCAAATAAACAAAAAATTATTTTTGCAAACCAATAGATAAGGTTTCCTTCCACCTGTTAAAGTGGAACCATAGGCATAATAACACATATGAAGCAGTGTGTCACTATCAATACATTTTTTTATGATTTGTCAATCCCGCCAGTAGATCTGTTTTTTTTTCTACTGTCCAAGGGGGAGAATGCTGTTCAACAGTGAAATAACACTGCAGCATTGTCACTCCGGGGATAAGGTAGTCTAAGGTGGACTTGTAGCTTTAAATGGGCTTTAAAGCAGAACTTCACCCAAAAGGGAAAGTTCCACTTTTCATCCTCCCCCCTTCTTTGCAATATTTGAATGTATTTTTTTTTTGGGGGGGGGGGGGGTAGATACCTTGTTATCAGAGGTACCCATTTCTACTTCCACTCTGACCTCTTAAGTGATTGGAACAGAAGTTTGGCCCACCCCCTCCCTACCCACAACCTTCTGGGACACATCACAGGTCCCAGGAGGCTGCAGGTCCATTCACAAGGTATGGTGCAACTTGTGAATGCACAGTGGGGAGCCGGCTTCCCACAGTTAAAGTGATACTAAAGTCTCGATTTTTGTTTCAAAATAACAAACATTATACTTACCTGCCCTGTGCAGTGCTTTTGCACAGAGAAGCCCATATCCTCCTCTTCTTGGGTCCCTCTTTGGCACTCCTGGCTCCTCCCTTCTTTTGAGTGCCCCCATAGCAAGCAGCTTTCTATGGGGGCACCCTAGCAGAGCCGAAGCTCCGTGTGTCCATTTAGACACAAAGCCACAGCCTGGCCCCGCCCACTCACTCTCCTCTTTGGGTTACTCACTTTGATTGGCAGCAGCAGGGGGCCAATGTTGCTTCGCTGATGTCTCAGCCAATGAGAAGGGAGAGTCCCGGGCAGCTGACATCAACTGGAACATCTCAGGATCGAGATGGGCTCAGGTAAGTATTAGGGGGGATAAGGGTCGCTGCTGCACACAGAAGGTTTTTTATCTTAATGCAAACAATGAATTAGTTTAAAAAATCCTTCTACCTTCTGAAAAAAACTTTAACATGTCTTTGGAGTGTGGGAGGAAACCAAAGTACCTGGAGTAAACCCATGCAAGCACAGCGAGATCATACAAACCCCAGGCAGGTAGTGTTGTGGTTTGTATATGAAATTATATTAATTTGGTTATTGGGAGTTTGGAAACGTTAGATGGAATTTTTACTAGTGAAAGTCTATAAAAATGCAAACATATTCACAAACTACCTGAAAGCATTACACATCTTTGTGCAGAGACTGACTAAAGTAGAACATAAGATTAAGGTCAAAGAAATTAGAATAAGTTGAAGAAAACTTAAATAAAATCTTGCTTCGTTTTAAATTTCTTCCTTTCTTGAAAGCCCAAGTTAAGCTGTTCTTTTTGCTAGTATCTAAAAAGTCTTTACCATTTTTCCAAAAACTGAAGTGCATCAAATCGTTATGTTTTAGCAAAGTTCACAAAGGCTGTACTTCTTCGCTATGTTGGTGACTAATTTCTGCACTTACAATGGAGTTTGTTGAAGTGTATTTAGAGACAAAAGGTTTTTTTTTAATATCACATAGAGTATAGAAGGGTTACACACTCCTTAATTTTTTCCTGCTTGTGTCCCATTATGGAGAAATACCTTTCATTTCATGTCCAAGAGAAAGTAAGTAAGTAAGAGGAAATCTTTCCAACGAATTGTCCCATAATACAGACCAGAAACTGAAACTTGGCTAGAGATGTGTGCAGTGGGAAAGGCCAAAATTAGTTTATTTGGCATACTTTAATTTTTTACCATTGATTCTGATTTGTAATGAAAGTTTTTATCACTTTAGTGATATTATAAGCAATAATGTGCATGTGATTCCTCTTTTGGTTTTGGGTGTTTAAGTGGATGTTTTTTTAATTCCTTTTTTAAAGTTTTTTTCAGTATAATACAAGGTAAGAAAATAACAGAAAAAAGTATAGAGCCATGATCCATAAGTTGATAAGTAATTACTTAAGAAAAGCCATGTCACATATAGAAATGGCATAGGCACAATGATACAAGTCTTGAAGTCCCGATAAAAGGAGAAGTGCAATTGAGGAATCAGAATTGGGGGAAAACATGCAATAGAAAAATGAAAGTATATACAAAAACTATATAAAGCAATCTCATCCTTGTGGGATACAATACATGAATAAACAGGTCTTGGAATTGTAGGTGTCTGAGTCTCATTCATACATGTGTATGGCAAAACCTAGCCACATGCTTATGCCAGGGAAGAGGTACAAATCATATGTCCATGGCACTCAATGCTCTATTATTAAGAAACAGACAGAAAAAGACACCAGATTATTAAATCTGGAGAGTGCAATATCTGGTGCACCTCTGCATAGAAACCAATCAGCTTTATTTTTTTATTTTTTGTCAAAGCCTAATTGAACAAACTGAAGTTAGAAGCTGATTGGCTACCATGCGCAGCTGCCCCAGATTTTAGACTCTCCAGTTTAGTAAATCAACCCCTAAGAGTAGATACAGTTAAAAAAAGAAAACATATGAAAACGAAGGAAAGCCAGCACACCCGGTGGGAGGGCAACACAGCATACCAGTCCAGGGGTAAGAAGGGGTAGCTGGGCCTAGGGGGCTAAAGACTCCCCACCAGAATTTGTCTGAACTTATCAGAGAATGCAAATTCATTTGGATAAAACAATTTTTTTTGGCATTGTTCCTCTTTGCCTTGTAACATAATTGTTAGTTCCTCCATATGTTGAATATCTGCAATGTGGCAGAACCATTGCTGAATTGAGGCAAATGTTGCAAATTTCCAATGTGCAGGTATGCACAAATGGGAAGCATTAAGTAAATGGCATATTACAGATTTCTTTCAGGCCTTCAGAAGGATATCATTGTGATGTAGAAGGAGGTAAGAAGGTGATTCTGAAACTATCCGCTTAGTACATTTTGTAATTATATTGCACACCCTTGTAATAACCGGACATGACCAGAAAATATGAAGGAGATCACTTGGTGAATCACAACATCTCCAATGCGTGGCCGGGATGGACGGATCTCATACCATCTTGTGATGAGTTTGTACCCAAGTTTGTGGTATTTATTTATTGCTAATAGATGATTTGTAGGACAGTAAGAGCATTTTGGAATGCTCTGCATATATCAGCATGAGTTGGAGGTCATTCTCCCATTGACCCAAAAAGGAGAAGATAGTTTGAATGTTTTGCTGTAGGAAGAACTGATATGCCCAAGATAAAGTATAACGTTGATGTCCAGAGTTATGGCATTCCTAGTCAAAAGGCATGACCTTTCTCATGAATAAACGTGTTCAGAGAAGCATTAGAAAAAAATGGGACAATTGGAAAGTTTGTAAGGGACCCAACATAAATAATAAAGGATTGTGGGACATGTGAGTGAGCAAAAGCCATTTACAACTTGTATCGTAGTGAATGGTACTATATCTCTGCTCACGAAGCTGAGGGGCTGTCCCAAGATATTCCTTTATGACCAGAACAGCGAATTCATGAAAGTGGAACCACAAAATACCCAATGCTGTTTTTGACTGCCTGTAATAGGGGTCAAAAAGTTCAGGTGAGTGAGCTGTGTGCTTGCATGCTGGTGAAGAGGAGACACTAATGAGCACTGTTGGTGTGGAAACATTGCAGTGTTATTGAATTCACTTGAATTTATTTTTAAAAAGACATTGCATCACTAATATTTTGTTATAATATTTTGTCCCAACAGTGGGCTTTAGCCCTCTTACAGCTGAAACTGGTTCACAGGAGTGCAGAACTAAGCGCACGCCTGTGACCCACAGGAGAAGTATGGCCAAAAGAGCTTTGGTCATATTTTTTCTTTCAGAAATACAGCCTGAATTGGGACCCACTTTGACCTGTTACTCTAGTGAAGGACATCTTTTCTGTACACAAGCTTATAGGGATTGATTGATAAAACTGCGCAAAACCTTGGCTCAGGGGGTATTGCTGAGCAGAGGATTATAAATGGCTGATACCATGAATGATATAGCTGCATTTACTATTGCTGTGCAAAAATAGATCTGTCTTAAGAACAGTACGAATTTCTATCCAAATGTTCACTTACTAAAAACATATAGCCGAATGAAAAAAAACTAGATGTTATGTTAACTATGTTACTGCTTCAGCTTCTTTAAGCCAGTGGTGGTGGTGTGGGTGGTGTTGGAATTGTCTCAGCTGGAATTAGTATAAAGAGAATGCTTGAAATTGGCTATTCATTTATGTTTTGAAAATGGAGGCAAAATGCTGTAAACATAGATAAATAATTATGAATACAAAGAGAACCTTTAAAGTGGTTGTAAACCCTTACAAACCACTTTGACCTACAGGTAAACGGCTTACCTGTAGGTCCAAGAAATATCTCCTAAACCTACATGGTTCAGGATATATTTACAAATAGACAGCGGCACGCAGGCGCCCTATCGCCGTTAGCAGCATACCGCTGCTAACAGCGATATGCCGGGAGTGACGTCATCGCTGCTCCGGCGCTGTTAGAGTGGCCGGAGCAGCGATACCCGGAAGAAGATGGGAGCTCCATACTACAGGGGACAGCAGTGACATGCATAGTAGCCCATTATGCTTTACGTTTGCAGGGAAACAAGACGTAAACCCATCAGGGTTTACTTCCTCTTTAACAAAAATCTAAATAAATAAATTATATATCCACACTCAAGGGTTTTAATATTCAGGGGTTTTAGCATAGCTGTCATTCAGAGCAATAAACAAGGTAACTATCACAATATGAAAAATTATCCATTAATGATTTCAAAGCATGCTCTAAAAGGGCATTCAAATAGCAATACTGGTTTAAGAATTAAAAAAAAATCAAAGTAAATGGTAAGATGCATCATATACATTGGCAGTGAGGGAACTTCATTTGGGGCTCAAGACCTCATTAACTTTTTTTTTTTTTAAGACATGCAGTGATTTTGTTTGTAACCAAATTATTGTGGTTATTTTCTAGAAAAATATCACACTAAGGGGTCCATTAGGAAAGGTGTTAAGATAATATATAACACTTTTAGTTTTAATATATCACGTGACATTGCAATTTTCCCACTTCATCTAATATTTAAATCTTTTTTCACTGCAATTTTAATAAGCACTTAATAATAGTCTTTATCACACTAGGTCCTCTTCATCACTTAAAATATTTTCCATCCTGTATATTGCCCTGGGACATGGTTTTGGCAAGCCATGGCTTTAGCTTTCCCTGCAACTGTATGCTGATTCCCATACTCCCAAATTTCTGTCTACGTGTGTTGCTTCCATAGAAGGCAATGGTGCTCATACATCTATCATAAAACTTAGGATTTTGGGGTCTATTATGTTGCTGCGGGGAAAACGGGAGCAGTGGTATGTAAACCACTTATTGTATGCAATAAGTGAAAATGAATCCAAGCAATAAACACAGCTGGCTACAATATGTGATCCAATTCTCACACAGTTTTGAATTTGAAACTACTCATGAAACCTGTTGTGTTTTCTTTTAGTGTGCAGCTAACCTTTGCATACAAATTAACTCAATGTAATTGTATATACTGCTTATTGAATGATGAGGTAAAGATCTACTGGGAAAAGATTAATTCTGTTCAGCACACATTAATTCTCTTCAGCATTACATTTAAGACTGCCTAAATATCGGCTGACTCCTGCTGCCATGGGAGGCCCTGTTGGCAACAAACACGGTACTGGCAGAGGAGACTGCTCCATTATTGCTGTTTAGCATTGATGGAGGAAATTATTATATTTCCTTTGTTCAAAAGAGGAAATTTTATACACACATGTTTATCCTTAGACTAATTGAACAGACAACACCAGAGCAATATAAATAAAAAGGAAGCCGACCCTTTGGGACTGACATACAAAAGGAGAGTAGGAGTTGCGAGGGTGCAGATGGTGTGTCAAACTGTTGGAGATAGACCACTGCACAGAGGGCACAGAGGGCAGCAGTCTTTAGCTTAAATGTCCTACCAAGAATCTGACTTTTAAGCCCCATACACACTATCAGATTTTCTGCTGATTTTTTTCCTTCAGATTTACCAAAACCATATAATATGAGGTCAAATCTTAGGAAATTCAATTTGTATGCAATCAGGCAGGCCCTTGCACTACATGGTTTTGGTAAATCTGAAGGGCAAAAATCAGCAGAAAATCTGATAGCATGTATGGGGCTTTGGCCTAGCACCAGAGTTTTATTAAATCAATAATAAATGTAAGACTTTAAAAAAGTAATGTTTCTCTGCATCATCTGTATATCTTCTTGTTTGCTTTTTACTATCATTAATAAAGTTAAAGTAATACAAGAACTTGGCCCTAGGTGCCAATTCCAACCCCCTGAGACTGCATAAAAATGTTGGGCCTGTTCTGGTAGGTATCCACATTCATATTAACTACACGGCTCTGTAATTTGATATAAATATTTGCTTTCAGAAGCTGGGAAATAGTGGGGTTGATTTACTAAAAAGGAAGGGAATCCACATTTATCAAAGTGAATATTCACTGAGCTGTGTTCACTTAAATCACTTAAACCAAATTTTATTACTTGGGCACGTAAAGTGAGCGCAACTTCATCTTATTCAGCAAACAGCTTTTCCTCCTTTTAATAAATCAATCCCAATGTTTGGTTCAGTCAGCTGACAGAGCAGCATCTGCCTCGGGTGACCTAGAGAATATATATTTTTTATATTTCCTTCTCTCTACAGCAGTTAAGAAGCCACACCTGATGAGGCAGAAGTAGCTGGGCAAGTGATCTGTAGCCAGGTGAGAGGCCTTCACTGTCAGAACCAGTGTAAGGGCAGCCAGGCAGGAGCCAAATTCCATGTAGTCTCTCAGGAAGGCCTGTTCTGATTGCTAGCAGAGTACTCCAGTTCCAGTGGGGTGACCATTGGTCCTTGGATCCGTCCAGCTTGTCACCATTGTTACCAGAGGTACTCTGGACTTCACTGAGAAGGATGCTGTTTATAAAGATAAGAACAAGGAGCTGTCTGTGTTCTGAACTATTTATTGAAGGTTACCAAAGTAGTGATTCTCAGCTAGATACCCTGTTGTTATATAGACTATGCTATGTGTCTGTGATACCTTGATTGAACCTTAGATATTCCTATGAAGACACACTTTCTGTACAGCTTTTATAAGTTTGTGCAGTTTTCATTAGTTTACAGTGTATGTGTGATTGTTGTCATCCCAAATTGCTCTTTGTCTGATCATCTGGCCAACTGCTTATTATGTCAAAAGACTACAAAGTAATAATAAATAAAAATTTAATATTAAGGTTCCTGCAAAGCCCAGTCATTACTGTTTATCTTTAAGCGCAACCACTCTGTGCATACAGTTTTTATTGAGATTTTTAAGTTGAAATTTCACAGTATCAGCTATAAAAAAATATTGTCATCTTAACAAGGAATTCCATGTATGAATATTTTTACATAGTTACCTTGGTCCAACTTGGACCAAGGTAGTTGTAGCTCCCTCTGGAAGCTAGAAAATATTGACATAGACACTGCTCCTCCAATGATCGCTACTCCGGGTGCCAATTAGAGATCACTTTGCATCCTCTTATTGAATGCAAAGCGCTCCTCGATCAGATGAGGTGGAGAGACAGGGTGTTCACTGAAAATATTCAAATCGATGTCTGAATGGCACCCATGCTTCTGTGATGAGTAGGCAGCAAGGCATGGGACCCAGGAGCAAGTGGAGATCACTATGGTAAAAATGCCTACTACATTGATTTCCCACTTCCAGAGGGATCAGCCAGGTTTGGTTTATACATAGTTACATTGATCCAACCGTCTAAGCCCTTGTACACATGGTCGGACATTCCGACGGAAAATGTCCAATCGGACCGTGTTGTCGGATAATCCGACTGTGTGTGGGCTCCATCAGACTGTTTCTGTTGGAATATCCGACGGACAAAGTTTTAGAGATGGGCTATAAAACTTTCCGACAACATGATCCGATCGGACTTTGTCCGATTGTGTGTAGAGAATTCCGATCGGACAAAGTGCCACACATGCTCAGATCAAATTCCTAGACCAAAGCTATTGGCTACTAGCCTGAACGTAGTCCCGTTGTAACGAAATAACGTCATCACGTTACGTACGGTTGGATTTTCCGACAACTTTGTCCGACCGTGTGTATGCCTCACAAGTTTCGGACAAAATCCGTCGGACAAAATCCGATGGATTTTGTTGTCGGAATGTCCGACCGTGTGTACAAGGGCTAAGAAGTGTGCATGTAAATTACAAACTAGGCTTTGCCATTTTTAATTACTTTAAAACATTGCATTGTATGTGTTAGGAGTTGTTTTTTTTAATTATTTTGTAATAATTGAAACAGCTTTAGGCTTTTAAATTAATGAAAAACTTCAAAAATGAGTTAAAGATATTTTGGTAAAACAAAAGATGAGTTGTTTAATTTAGCTATTTTAATATTTAACATAGGCTGATGGAGTTTGTCATTTGTTACATTATTTTCTTTTCTTTCACTGACACTCCTCTGAAGCATCTTAACTTTATATCGCTGGGTATAATGTTTAGCAAAGGCTATTAAAAAACATTTGAGTCATTCGTTTACAAGAACCATCACTAATCATGAAAAATGCTGTTAACAGACATTAATAAGCATGACAGAATTTCCAGACATTATGCACGCAGCAAAAGGCGGAAACCTTGAATAGTATCAGTGTAGGGATGTGATGACACAGCCATGAAAAATAGGATGAGCAATAAAACTCAATTTATATTCAAATAGTTGGAGTCATAGATACATGCCAAGGTGTAATAAATGAGGTAAAAGGCAGACTTACAAGTTACGCAACTCTGGGAACTGAGAGAAAGCATCAGGACCAAGCTTTTTCAACAAATTATGCTGCAATGACCTGAAAATGATAGATAGCAAGTGTATAAAGAACATTTAAAATCATTTTTATATTCATGGCACAATTACCTCAGTAACAGATAGGACTTGGGAATGATATTAGTCGTTTATTATGCTCCCTGGCATCCAGTTACATTGCTAGGTAGAACCTTGAAATGTTTTCAAGGATTTAATAAACACAGGACTGAAACCTGACTTTAAACAAACCTTTCTTTTAGTTTTATGCTGAGTAAGGGATCTACTGTCAGATGTCGCTGTTAAGGAAATGTACCCATACTTTAGAAACCAATCAGCTTCCAGGTTTTATTATCAAAGCTTAATTGAACAAGCTGAAGTTATAAGTGGATTGGCTACCATGCACAGCTGCACCAGATTCTGTGTACTCCAGTTTTAGTAAATATTCCCCAAAGAGAGCAATTAGGGAATGGTTGTCACTAGGAAAAAAAAACCATGGATAGCAATAAAAACTGGATGGGAGTTCTAACGTTACTCACTGTTCTGAAAAGTTTCTTGCAGTCTCTGCCAGTTGTAAAGACATTTTGGCAGACATTCGGGAGACATTTGCTGGTTCAAATAAAAAACAGCCCACATTATGCCTGGTCTGCTTGATCTGTATGAGAGAAGCCGGGCATTCGGCCAGCTGCTGCCGGATGTGCATGCTGGAAAACCAGTGGCCGGCGTCTCCCGATCTGCGCTCTCAGACAATGGCAGAGAGCACTGATCAAACTGTTCTGGCGGGGGGAACGTCCCCCTGTCAGAACACAACAGCTCAGTGGGGGAGATCGCTACTCTTGAATGGTTGGTACAGCAGCTCTTACCGGAGATGTCAGTTTTATTTTTGTGCAACCCACTGGATTGCACAAAAAAAACCTGTAGTGTGTACCTGGCTTTACTGTCTCTGTGCCAATTTATCACCAGGTCAGAGAATGAAAGCAATTTTTAAGAACAGGGACATAGACAGTAATAAAACCTGACACAGGTCCTTACCCTTCTTCTTGCTATCCTCTTAGGTTATACGGTAAACTCTAACAAACTGGACTCTCTGATTTCTACTATATTAAACTGCATTACAATTGTACTGTCTGCCATTATGTTGTAAAGGACTGTTGGCACTATATAAATCCTGTATAATTATAATTTATATATAATATCTATATTTCGATATTGATATTTATTATAATATCCTAAACTAAAAATAAGGTGTTATTGATGGACAGTGGTACTTAGTCCTAAACTCTAATCCCACACTCACCCTTCCTGAACCTATGGTATCCCCCACCTCAATGTCTTACTTACATCTGTAGCAGAGTTGTTTCTTGAGCAATATTTTCATCCCCTTGGGCAGAAACCCTATTCAGCACTGGCAGCTATAGTGCCCAGTATGGACCAATACAGGTGAAGTCTTGGAGCATATTTCTGCCCAGGCTGATAAACACATTGCGCATGGCTCTTCTACATGGGAAAATAAGAGCTTGGGGCAGGCAGTGTTGGTAAAGGTTACTTTAGGGTAGGCAATGGGTTTTAAACTACATTTGTCCTACAAAGAAAGGTGGAATACAATAAATTCATGTCCCCGTTAAGTTTTTTGAGCACATGCTGAGCTCAGATGCATATTTTTAATCAGGATTGTTCAATCTATGGGTCCATGGCTCAGAAACAACCTTCAGTGGCTTTTTTCCAGCTCCCTTTCCTGTCAAAGTTGGTAGATGTTTGAGGTAGTGGAGCTCATAAAACACCAGATTAGGCTGCTTTAGACTTGCAGTTGGGGGGTGTTAAAAGCAAAACGCTTATTGGAGAAAAAAAAAATGTGGTTGAGCTGCATTTTAGCATCAACCAAGCACCCCAGCCCTTAAGATGCAAAGGCAGTGGATGGAGGTGTTCCCATGCTGCACTTGCCTTGCTCCTGTGGAAAAAACCCTGCACCTGTTTTGTTTGTTGAACTATTTGTGGAATACAGCTGAGTTTATTCAAGAAAAGAACCATAAAAACTGCACTATTTATTACCAAGCAATCATCTATCCCTGAGCTGGCCATACACTAGTACATTTTTGAATGAATGCTTATGAACATTCGTATGAATATTCATATGAAAATTCTTAGCACTTTTGATGATTTGGTGAATGTCATTTCAGAGTACTTCAAAATGCTTTTTTCTTTGCACATTTAATTTTGGAAGTTTCTCAAATGAAAACTAGATACACTGTTAGCCCTTGTACACACAGTCGGACATTCCAGCGCAAAATGTCTGATCGGCCGTGTTTCGGATAATCTGACCGTGTGGGGGCTCCATCTGACTTTTTCCGTCGGAATGTCTGACCAACAAAATTTGAGAGCTGGCTATAAAATTTTCCGACAACGTGATTCGATCGGACTTTGTCCGATCGTTTGTAGAGAATTCCGATCGGACAAAATGCCACGCATGCTCAGATCAAATTACGAGACCAAAGCTATTGGCTACTAGCCTGAAGGTAGTCCCGTCATAATGAACGAACGTCATCATGTTCCAAACTATCGGATCTTCCGACAACTTTGTCCGACCGTCTGTATGCAACACTAGTTTCGGACAAAATCAGATTTTGTGGTCGGAATGTCCGACCGTGTGTACAAGGGCTTAGAGATTTTCCATCCTACATTTTCTCATCACAGTGTTAAAAAATGAACATCGATTTGACCCCACAAATGATTTGAAAATGAAACGAATATCCTTAAAATTAAAAATGATTAACAAAACTCTACTAGTGTATGGCAACTGAACTCTAATTGGCTGCTGTGAGTTATTGAATTTTACAACTTACACATTATCATTGATAATATCATCCTCGATGTATGTATAGCTATTTTTTTGTATATAACAGTAGTAGAGAAAGATTACAACTCTTGTTATGTTATTATTGCTGTCTGTGTCCCCACTGGGAAAAGTCCAACTGTCACCAGAGTGAAGGTGAGTCTTTCAATATACTCTGAGCAAAAATATAAATGCAACACTTTTGTGCTTGCAACCATTTATCATGAGCTGAACACAAAGATCTACGAGTTTTTCTATGTACACAAAAGGCCTATTTCTCTCAAATATTGTTCACAGATCTGTCTAAATCTGTGTTAGAGCCCTTTCACACCAAACTGCGTGTGGTGTCCGTGGTAAAGCGGCGCTATTTTTAGCACCGCTTTACTGGTGTTTTAGCGGCGCTATTCGGCCGTTAGCAAGGGGGCTTTTAACTGAATAGGGGGGTTAAATCCGCCTGCAAAATGCCGCAGGTTTTCTTTTGGGAGCAGCGGTGGAGGAGCGGTGAGTTCACCGCTCCAAAGAAGCTGCTGGCAGGACTTTTTTTGATGCCCTGCCAGTACACCACTCCAGTGTTAAAGCCCAAGGGCTTTCACAATGGAGTGAAAGGAGCCATTTTTTTCAGGCGCTATACAGGCGCTATTTTTAGTGCTGTAGCGCCTGAAAAACGCTGGCAGTGTGAAAGGGGTCTTTGTGAGCACTTCTCCTTTGCTGAGATAATTCATCCACCTCACAGGTGTGACGTATAAATATGCTAATTAGACAGCATGATTATTGCACAGGTGGGCCTTAGGCTGGCCGCAAAAAAAGGCCACTCTAAAATGTGCAGTTTTACTGTATTGGTGGGGGGGGGGGGGGTGCCAGATGCCATAGAATGTGAGCATTTGCCCACTCAAGTTGGTTACGTTGATGAACTGCAATCAGGTCGAGACCCCGATGAGGACAACGAGCATGCAGATGAGCTTCCATGAGACGGTTTCTGACAGTTTGGGCAGAAATTCTTTGATTATGCAAACCGATTGTTGCAGCAGCTGTCCGGGTGGCTGGTCTCAGACGGTCTTGGAGGTGAAGATGCTGGATGTACAGTTCCTGGGCTGGTGTGGATACACATGGTCTGCCATTGTGAGGCCGGTTGGATGTATTACCGAATTCTCTGAAACACCCTTAGAAATGGCTTATGGTAGAAAAAATGAACATTAAATTCAAGGGCAACAGCTCTGGTGGACATTCCTGCAATCAACATGCCAAATGCACGCTCCCTCAAAACTTGCGACATCTGTGCCATTGCGCTGTGTGATAAAACTACACATTTTAGGGTGGCCTTTTATTGTGGCCAGCCTAAGGCACACCTGTGCAATAATCATGCTGTCTGTTGGAAGTCGACATGGTCCAATGTCATATTTCTGGATTTTCTACATATCTATTTTTAGTCCCAAACTCAGCCAGGCTTCCATGTTTTTTGAAAGGATGAAGGTTTTCTCATCCCCTGGAGGACAGGATGCCCCCCCAAGTTGAGTTTATAGCCAATTAAGCCTCTAACTGTGCATGACAATACTGACTCTGATCTGTTTATGAGAATTCCTGATTAACTGCTCTGCAAGTGAGCTTCAAAGAAAGCATGACTGACAGAGACAATTGATGAGTTGAGATACAGAAGATCAAAGACCCAGATATCTATGAAGATTTGACCCAGTTCGGACAGTGGCGATTCATGGACAAGTGTTGCCCCCTAGTGGACAATACAGCATGCTTCCTGGAGAATAGATAGATATTAGGAATACCTCTTGGCAATATCTATGGGGAGGAGGCAAGTGGGGGTGGCTATGAGTGGGCGTGTATGTCTGAGTGAAAAGGAGCACACACAGGCAATTTGTTCTCTTCCTTTTGAATCATGGGTTGGGCCTAAGCCTCATGGCTCTGGCCCTTTCTCTCTCTTTCAACATCTGGAGACCAGCTAAGGAGTCTTTTCTAGAGGATGTGATAAGTATATTCTTGTAGTGTGTTCTGATTATAAGCTTTGTATAAGCTTTGTAGTATTGTAATATCTTTTAATATATCTTTTAATACTTTTATGTTATTTTCCTAATTCTGCTGTTTAGTATATTCCTATTCTTGGGAAATAAATATAACATTGTTCCGTAAACAGATGTGTTTGCTATATTATTGTGCTTATCAGACTCTTATAGTCTAGCTAATTTTTAGGGTTAGGCAAGTTAATACATGTATGCAATAGTTATATAGGATATATTAGATTGTATATTGCTGCGTACATTACTTCACTGTCTAATCAGCATCTTGATATGCCACACCTGTGAGGTGGATGAATTATCTCGACAAAAGAGAAGTGCTCGCTAACACAGATTTAGACAGATTTGTGAACAATATTTGAGATAAATAGGCCTTTTGCGTACATAGAAAAAGTCATAGATCTTTGCGTTCAGCTCATGATAAATAGGGGCAAACACAAACATGTTGTGTTTATAATTTTGCTCAGTGTAGATACCTGTTCTGATGACAAATGTCCAAAAAGGAAATCCCCATCACTTTTTAGATATTTCCTTTCACTTCCTGTTGCATCTCCAGCATGGGCAATTAAGGGAAATTTCTCAAACAGGGCACAGACAGCGAAAAATCAACTGAAAAGGTATTTAATCCACTCTATACAGAACTAAAACAAAATAAAGTTTTTGACAATACATATACATTAGTAATAACTTTGAATGTTTCCTTACAAACACACAAGGAAGGATTGGAACTTGGTAAGCTGAAGGAGATATTCCTTTTTTTACATAAACAGTCTGTCCTGCTTTACTCACATCATGGTCACATTGGAGGAGACAGAAGGGACAGTGCGTAATTTGGCTCCATCACAGTCAAGTTCTAATCCTCGGCACAAACATTGAGCTGGCACCTCACCAAGCACTGGATAAAAGAAGATATGAACATGTGAGAAGGCCAGAGCTGCAATAAAAGGCCACCTAGTATAGTGTTCTGTCATCTACAACTTCACTACTCTTACTCCGTTTTAATTGATATTCATGCCAAGATTCTATTTTGTGTTGAATATGTGTGTTGATTAAACCCCTTTGCTAAAGAATATAGAGAAATGAAGTGACAGGGTGTATTCAATGAATAACATTTCTAGAGATGAAACAGAGATAACAATTGCACTGACAGTCCCTTTTTTCTCAACTGCTGCTTTTTGCTGTTTGTGTATATTGACGGTGGGTTCTTTTTTTTCACAGTACACCTACCATCACTTTAACACTTTACATGTCCTTTGCCTTCATTTTAACACTGAACCTACCCGCTGAAAATGAAAAGTTAATTTACTTTAAGACTTAACCCTTAAAGTATATCTAAACACAAGAACAAAAGTAATTTATTACAGCTTACCAATCCTTATATATGGTGGCTGCATTTGTTTTTTGTTTTTTTTTCTTCATTTTACCTGGTGACCCTGATAGCAGCACACGTCCTGTCCTAGGGTGACAACACTCACTCGCAGGACTATATTTATGAAGAAGCATGGTCACTCTAAGACAGGATGTTTGGTAATGCTACAGAACACTTCCCCCTTTCCTCATCTCCATATCACCGAAGAAAGGTGTTCTGTGGTTCATAGACAGAACTGGTAAGGACTGATAAAATGTTTTGAGATAACATTTCAGGTTGCATTCGATTTATGGCTGGGTTTAACTGTTTTTTTTTTTTGCCCTTATTGAACAAATATAACAACATCCTGTCAATGTATGTTAAAAAAAAATATAAAGGAAGCAAAAAGAAGTTTTTTTTGTTAAGGTTTACATACATTTTACCTAAATAAGAGCTGAAGAGAGACCCGAGAAGAAGAAGGAAGTATAGCTTGTTTGTTATTTTTTACCCAAAAAAAACAAGACTTTACAATCACTTTAATGAATCAGAAAATTAGAAAATGAAAACTTAACCAAATCTAAAAAAAGAATTATGGGGAAAAAAACATTCGATCAAAGACCACTGATCACTTGGTTCTTAGTCTTCAGTGAGCAGAGAGCAAGTGACTGTCAGTCACTGGCTTTTTACTGTGCTCCTACAGCGCTCATTGGAGCACCATGCTGTGGAGGAGCGGGAGCAGCTAGCTGCTGGTGTTCTGCTGAAAACTCAAACTCGCCAAAAGTTTCAACCACATCCCTTGTGGTGACGCTCCAGCAGCAATAATTGGAGATTTTGACAAGTTGCCTGTTTTCACAGAACAGCAGCAGTGTATACAGTATGGTACAGAACAACTTGGCTTTTTTGAAAGAACACCGGGTAAGGAGGAAAAAGTTGTCACCATCATATTGTTGGTTAATATCGGGCGAACTAAAAAGGTCCACCCATTATATGGTGTACTGTAATGTATACGCTGCCGCTGTACTGTGAAATCAGTCAACTCATCAAAATCTCCAATTATTGGTGCTGCAGAGTTAGCGGAAGTGACAAGGCTGAAGATTTTGCCACATTGGAACTTTCGTCAGAACCCTGGTCCAGGCATCTGGGTGGATCCTGAAGTTAACCCCCTCCCACCCGGCCACTGCACATATACGGCCAGGTGGGAGCATCCTCCTTCTGAGGGGACGTTCAGGAACGTCCCTCAGAAGAAGAGGGATCACGCGCGTGCGTGCCTTTGCCTGTGTCATGCCCCCGGACACAACGTATCTCCAATCTGCAGCAGGGCTCTGTGATTGGCCCTCCTGATCACATGATGGCTGTGTCAAATCAGAACCGTCATGTGACTCCTCACACGGAAGGTGTCAGTGAGGAGAAGAGAGCAGAAGAGAAGAGAGCAGATCGCTGCAGCCAGCCGGTGATCAGTGAGTATGAGCTGTTTTTTTACAGCTTTTTACACACTGATCACTGGCACAGTGTCCTCACACATGTAAACACACAATGTCCCCAATATCCCTACACAGTAAAAACACCTGTCCCCACATATGTAACACTAAAATTATATGTCCCAATGATCATCTGCACACATATCACCGTGATCATCTGCGCACATCTGTACATGGTCATCTGCATACATACGTCCGTGATCACACAAACCAATCATTATACACTTAACAGGATTTTTTTTTACCAAAAACCTGTAGCAGAATACATTTTGACTTAAATTTATAACAAAATTAGATTTTTCACTTATATCACAAAAAAATAAAAAATTGATTTGTGAATAATTACCACCAAAAGAAAGCTCTATTTGTTTGAAAAAAATGCTAAAAATTTTATTTGGGTACAGTGTTGCATGACCGCGCAATTCTTATTAAAAGTGCAAGAGCGCTGAAAGCTGAAAATTGGCCTGGGAAGGCAAGGGGCGAAAGTGCCCAGTATTGAAGTGGTTAAAGTAGGTATCCCTCCAGAGCCTGGACCAGCTCAGTGACGTCAGTTTAATTGTATAGCATTAGTCAAAAAAAAAAATCAAGAAATAACAGTGAAAATGATACTTTCTACAAATATATGCACTGAATGCAGGTACCTTTATTTGATCTTTAATCTCCTATAAATATTGTATAGCATTTAACTGCATAAACCAATACAGTGTTATGGTAATGTGCATAGCTTAGTTACAGGGCCGGACTAAGAACTCATGGGGCCCCCGGGCAATAGGAGATTATGGGGCCCCCAAGCAATCAGAGATTATGGGGCCACACAGTATACAAAAACACACACACACACAGTATACAATCACACAGTATACACATACATGTACACACAGTATACACAGACATGTTTCTATTGGCTGAGAAGGTACTGGAAAGGTGGTGCAGCTATAATCTCAGGATTTTTACATGAAAAGGATGTCGGTAAGGGACATTTCAGAGACAGATGTAAAAAAAACACAGATTTTTACAGACTGTCCTTGGTTTTACTGAGGCTGGCAACCCTGATGGGGCCCCCTAGTGGCCCGGGGCCCTCGGGCAGTGCCCGAGTGGCTGAATGGTCAGTCCGTTCCTGCTTAGTTACTCATAGTGACAAATCAGGTTTCAGTTCACATTAAAGATAACATCCTGACTGGTTGCCTAGAAGCTCAAAGAGTGTTTTGAGTGAGGTAAGACTATTTCTGTCTACTTCTTTTCAATGTATACATTGCAGGAGATAAAGGGACCTGTAAATGAGTGAGCAAGCTGGATTACCTTTTTCTGTGGACAGTAAAAAACTAGCACCAGTGTTTTTGAAGGGGGGTCTCATGCAACCTGGTTTCACAACAATGTTATGAGCAATCAGTTTTCATGTAGGGAATTAAATTACCATCACTAGCACTAGTCATTGGTCATCTATAAGCCATAGAACTTGAGATTGGGAAATGTAGTTTGCTTTTTGGATGTATCCAGCTTGCATTTGAGATCAGTTTGAGATGCTTGAGAGAGCCTTCCGATCTGCTTCTAAACCTCATCAAACCTTTGAGTGTCTCTATTACTGGTAAGATGCTAAAAAAGTTATCAAAGAGATGAATGAGGCCACTCTCAAAGTATATCTCAGTTTCTAGAGATAGCCACATGCATCTCTATGGTAGAAGCTAGTACATGCATGGAGTACAGGGTAGAGATATGTAGTGGGGATTAAAACAAAGCTTATTTCTCCTTGCAAAGAATAGCAAATCACGTGCAAATAAAAAAAAAAAAAAAAATTATTTTTACTTTCATGTGATTGAATGATAGATGTCAGCAGTGCTTCACCTCATTCACTAAGCTAAAGGAGGTTTCTTTATTTGCCTTTAGTAAATCAACCCCATTGCATAAATGTTACAAGAAAAACAAGTGGCAATAGACAGGGCAAATTTGCCTAAAGCCAGGTACGCATCATTTTTTTTTCCGATCAACCCCATGGATTACACAAAAAAAAAGCTGACAGCTCCGGTCAGTCAGAGCCGCTGTACTAACTATGCAAGGTTAGTTCAGCAATTCACCCCCCCCCAATGAGCTATTGTGTTCTGACAGGGACACCCCCCATCCCGCCAGCTATAAGGAGGGAGAAGGGAGCACACACAAGTCTGATGAGCTGCCGCCTTTCTTTTGCTAGCACACACAACCCACCCCCCTCGATGCCTGCTATAGAGAAGAAGAAGGGAGGGAGCTTACAAGTCTGAGCCACAATGCCGCCTTTCACTAGCAGGCCCCTCCCCCCTCAGGTGATCAAGGCCAGCACTCGCTCCACAACAATCTTTCACTCCTGAGGCGGAGCCTGCTGGCTGCTGCTACTAGGTTAGCTTTGATTGGCCGGGACTCTGGCAGGGGGTGTAATCAGTTTGCCAGCCGTGAACAACCCAGTAGTGATGGGAAGTCCGGATCTTTTAAGTGAATCGGTTCATTTCGAACTACTCACTGAAATGAACCGATTCAATGAATCGATTCTTCGGTTCACTTGCCTAGTCTACTGACAAGCAAGTGAACCGAAGCTCTGACTCAACCTTAAATGATTAGAATCAAAAGAATGATTCTTCTCAGAAGGCTGGCAGGTCCTGGGGAGGTTTACTTGCATTTAGTTCCTTGCTACAAGCACAAGCACAATCCTATTATTCTGTCAGACCACAATTTGTCAGATCAGCCAGCGTCATCAATTTTGGTGACACACATAAAGCTGTGAAAATGAAAAGCTGATTTTTGTGCATGTGATGGGCCAACTACACAGTTAACATTGCTAGACATCAGATTTTTCCGTTCTCTTTACAGTGCATGCACAGGAAAAATGATTGTATTTTACTTCCGCGTGCAGGCGAAGTATCTACGGTAGTAAAATCCAATCGTTAGGCTCCTATCACACTTGTGCGACTTGAAAGTCATGCAGTTTTTGCCACAATTTTTACCGTGACTTTGATGCGATTTTGATGTGACTTGAAGGAATACTTATGTAATCTTGAGGTCTCTGCCTCAAGTCACATCAAAATCGGACCAACGTAGTGCAGTAACTACTTTGAAGTCGCTGTGATTGGAAGACCCACAGATATGAATGGTACTCATTGGAAATCTTGGGGTACAACTTGTCATGCGACTTTGTAGTCCCAAGTTGCATGATAAGTCACACAAGTGTAAAAGGAGCCTCATTATGCACTGTAAAGACTATGGACAAATCTGATGGCTAGCAATCTTACCTGTGAAGTTGGCCCATCAGAATGCAGGAAATACACACAAAAACATGCTTTTCGTTTATACAACTGTTTGTGCATCACCGTAAGCAGCAATATTGGCTGCTCCTATAGATTGCTTGATCTGACAGAACACCTGCTACCCAGGTTACTGAGCACAATCCTATACTCATATAATCATATACCAGACCCCATATGCAATAAAGAGAACCTGTCACTTCAACAAACTATCACATAGGGGCTTGTTAAGTGAAAAAAATTAATAAAATAAAAACTAAAACCATCCCCACCAACCCTGATATCTGCATGTGAATAAATGTGCGTAGGGCATGCACGTGTACATAAACGATGATTGCTTCACACGTTAGGTGTCACCACAAACGCTAGAGTGACTGCAATAATTCTAGAAATATAATTCATGGTTAATGAATGTACTGTACAGGCTTTTAAATTGTCACCCATTGAGAATTTAACACTTTCCTTCCTTTTTGGTCAGTATGATCAGAGTTATAATCAATTGGATCATAGGGAAATGTGTTATAACTACTGGTGGTGACTCATGGTTCTTTCAGTGTACTGTGTTCTAAAAACGGATATGATTCTTTAACTCGGTAACTTGTATGATTCTTTAACTCGGTAAGTTGTACAATTCTTTAACTCGGTAACTTGTACGATTCTTTAACTCGGTGTACTGTGTACTCCTGGCTCTTGTTTTAAAGCGGGGTTCCACCCTAAAGTGGAACTTCCGCTGATCGGAACCCCCCCCCCCCCTCTGGTGTCACAATTGGCACCTTTCAGGGGGGAGGGGGGTGCAGATACCTGTCAAAGACAGGTATTTACACCCACTTCCGGGCATAGACTCCCGTGGCAGTCTACGCCATTTCCTGTCCTGCCGCGCTGTCTGCTGGGACACACACGGGTCTCAGAGACAGCGTGGACAATTCCTATTGCGCTGCGCGACTCGTGCACGCGCAGTAGGGAACCGGGAAGTGAAGCCGATTCGCTTCACTTCCTGATTCCCTCACCTAGAATGGTGGCGGCAGCAGCCAAGGGCCGAGCGATCGATCGGCTGCCGGCATCGCTGGACCCTGGGACAGGTGAGTGTCCATTTATTAAAAGTCAGCAGCTGCAGTATTTGTAGCTGCTGGCTTTTAATATTTTTTTCCGCAGTACAGTCCCTCTTTAAGTTTGTATCCAGTTCCTGAGTGTCACTGTGCTTTGAGTCAGCTGATTGGTTGCAGGGAGGGGTGGAGCTCTCTCACTCTAGGATCATATTACCACTGCCAGCTCTGCTGCTCTGCTATGTACTGAGTGCAGAGTGAACTGTTTCAAACGAATCAGTTCACTGAAAAGAATCGATTCAAAAGAACGATTCGTTCATGAACTGGACATCACTACAACCCAGCTCTGTTAGGTGCATGCAGATAGGAAGATAGAGAGCGGCATGGGAGGGTAAGTCACAAAAGGTTGGTGTGCTGCTGTGCTCCCTGTGCTGTATATTTCAACTTTATTTTAATCTATTATTTTAATCTCCTTCTCCTTAGATGGGACACCTGAGCCTGACAAGCTGACATGATTGAGTTGTGGAGACTGGAGGGATGGCTGATGCTGGGTGGGAGATGAAGATGATGGATTGCATAGTGTAAATGGATGAGGATGACTCTGGGTGGAGATGAGAGTTACAATGTGGAGAGTCTCTTCACTTTGTAACTCTCATCCCCATCCAGAGTCACCCTCATCCATTTTCCACAATGCAAGTCCATCATCTTCATCTCCCACCCAGCATCAGCCATCCCTCCAGTCTCCACAATGTATCCACATCCACGCCCGGCATCATCCATCCATCCATCCCTCCAGTCTCCACATCCCCGGCCAGCATCATCCATCCATCCATCCCTCCAGTCTCCACAATGTATCCACATCCACGCCCAGCATCATCCATCCATCCATCCCTCCAGTCTCCACATTCACGGCCAGCATCATCCATTCATCCATCCCTCCAGTTTCCACAATGTATCCACGTCCAGCATCATCCATCCATCCATCCTTCCAGTATCCACATCCATGCCCAGTATCATCCATCCATCCCTCCAGTCTCCACATCCATGCCCAGCATCATTCATCCATCCATCCCTCCAGCATCCACATTCACGACCAGCACCATCCATCCATCCATCCCTCCAGTCTCCACAATGTATCCACATCCACGCCAGCATCATCCATCCCTCCAGTCTCCACAATGTATCCACATTCACACCCAGCATCATCCATCTATCCATTCCTCCAGTCTCCACAATGTGGGTGGATTCGGTGGGACAGCCAGTGGTCAGGCCCCGGGGGACCCAGGCCTAAAGCTGTGTAAAAATTCCTGATGGCTGCCCGGTCCACAGGGATCCCACAGGTATAGAAAACGCATAAACACATTATTGAAGCTGGGCCAATATACCCATGCTAATCAAACCATATCTGGACTTCAGCTTTAAAGAAAAAAAAAGGAAAAATAAAGAAAACTATCCGCATCTGCTGAATATTAGCAGCAGATAGTAAAACATCCAGAGATCTCTGGTGGCTAAAAATCAACCTAATCCAGGTTAGATCTACATTTTGTGGGTTGATTCACTCATCTCTATTGCTGAGTGGTTTATGCTGAAAAATGTTCAGATATCGTATCTTTAATTATTTGATATGTTCAGCCAACCAGTTACTGGGAATCTCTGACTTGTTTCTGCAACATGCAGAGTATATTTTCTCCTTTACAATAATTGGGGCTATTTGTGAAAGATTATTTCCCCAAGCTGCCTCTGTAACTATACAGTACATCACAACTTGATAGTATACTAGCTCTGTATATCAACCCGTTAACAAGTGTTAATCACAGAGTGTGTCCTATGCTAGAACTCTTTCCTTATTAACATCACTGCTTGATGAACATTATTGTGCTGTGTTATAAATATCCTGAAGAATTGGATACCATTTGTAAATTCTATACTTCTTCCTGTCGGAAAAATGATGATCGGTTGTAAATGCTATCAAGGCTTTTCTTCTTCAGTAAAGGGTACAGATCTGCAACAAATAATACCCATGGAGCTTTGCTCTGTGTGCTATTTCATAAGTACTGTACTTAATTGCATTTCTGTCATTATTAATGGACGTTTACAGGAACATTGTGTTCATGGTGCTTTTCAATAATGTTTCACGTTGAGTCAGTTCAAGAACAGCAACATTTCCACCTTTAGACTTTTCAGAGATGTTGAATGGGCTAATTAATAAAGAATATCTTGCGTTTGATATGAATAGATAGTATGAACTTATTTTAATCTAAACCAAAAGGGCTCACAAAGATTAATTGACACTGTAGTAAACAGCAGAAATATTGCTTAAAGTGTTCCTAAACCCAGGACCCTGCATTCACTATATCTGGTCTCCCACAGTATACAGAACATTGAAATGCACTTATTTTAGTAAATAATAAACTGCTAAATACCTTGTCTCATCATCCGTATATAGCAGTCTTGTGACTTATATCAGTTCCTGGTAAAGCTTGTAGAAGAAGATTTCATACTGCACTGAGCTTACCTATTAGGATACAGGACCCCTGGCTCTCTGTCTGGACAGTGCTGATTGGCCCTGTGCTGATCACATGCACCCTCCCAAGAAAAAAAAAAAACTTTGTAGCAATATACACCAAACTGATACAGAAATGGAGGGGGGGGGGGATAAGGTACTTGTGTGCTACTCGAAGTGTTGAATAAATATAATTAAAAGGGTAATAAATATGTATATAGCTGTTGGACTCCTATAGTGTCACCAGCACCAGTAACATTTTAACAACAATTAATTGTAGCAGTGCTATATGTATATACTCATAAAACTCAAATATTAAGGTGCGATCTTTATAAGATCAAAGAAAAAAAAATAAAAAAATTCAATCAAAGTGCAAATGCAGTAATAGATTCAATCAAAGTGTAAATGCAATGATATATAATGTGAAGTTAAAAAAAAAAACAGTAGTAGTCCAATTGATTCAGTGCAGAAAAAACTGTATGAATACAGAAAAATAATCTCTTCAACTGTGCAAAATAGTGCAAAATAGTACAAAATAGTGCAAAAGGGAAGGGAGGAAAACTTACAGGACAGACTGCGTGATTAGACCCATTGGGGTCTCTAATGGAGGTGAGAGGCTAGAGCACACTAGGTGTGGATTTTGAAAGTGGTCTGCAAGTTTTCATCACATTTATTTTTCCTCTGTGCTTGGACAATTTTTTTCTTACTTCCCCTTCCCTTTCGCACTATTTTCAATGGACGAGAATTTAGTCACTTCCGGTTTCAGTTTGTTGTTTACAAGCCGCTACCACCTTGTAAAGCAGAAAATCAAACCGATCTCGGGTTCACAAGCTGAAGTCTTACAAGCACCAGATCTCTCCATAAAGAGGACCTGTCATGGCCCATGCTATCACTAAGGATGTTGTTCATCCGTTCCAATAGTAATAAGGTTTAATTAGAAAAAAAAAAGTGTAAAAAAAACTTTACCCCCTGCACACTCCATGCATTACCCCCTACAGTAATAGTTTTCAGATCTTAAGGGGACTTCCCACCTTTCTGAGCTCTTTGTGGCAGTTGCTGCAGATCAGTTAGTCCCCACTGTTGCCCAGGCTCTTCATGCTGTTCATGGTGTCCTTCTCCCCAGCCAATGCTCTTGTTGTTTGCTGGTCATCTGGGGGAGAGCAGCCTGCAAGCTATGAACTGTGAGCCACCCCGAGAGCACAGACTGGCCACAGGAGAGAAAGGCCAGGTGACAAGCACTCCAGGGTGGGGCTGACTCACACAGCAACACCCCTGGGAGGGGCGGGGTGGTGAGTGTGACAGTTGGAGAAGTTTAGATAACTCGACTGGGTCTAAGGTATATTTACCTTCTCCACTGGTCATACCCACCACCCCGCCCCTTACACACCCACTACTACTATAAATTTCCCGCTGGCTCCTCCCCAATTCCAAACTCATATTGCATTTAGCTGCTTTTTTTCTGTGAGTTTTCTAGATATTTCCTGTTTCATCATTTCCTTTTTACAAAGAATACACGGACATCCTTATTAGCGGACACAAACACAACACAGCTTACAAAATTCCTGCTAAATCTTTAGGATAAAACTGTATTGCGTTAATAAATAAGCTCTTATGTAAATGAGGTTTTGGGGTTCATTCACATGTGCACTGCAGCCTGAACAGCATGAACCAGATTTTTTTTTTTTTTTTTTTAAAGAGAATTTATTGAGGTTTATTGCAATACAGGGGAAAAAACTGTAAGTACAAGCAAGCACATCTCTTCCGAGTTTGTTCAGATAACAAGCACTTGGTAATACAACATAGCAAAATGTAGGTAATAAGAGGATAAACATCAGAATCAACACCAACTCAAACAATTTTGCAATATTATTCACACGCTACTACGATTTGTGCTGTTCAGACCCATTGTAAATCGAATGTCTAGGAACCTAGGCTCTATTCCCAAGGCTTTGGTCAGAGAGGTTACTAGGATTGATTCACACACCAATATAGTTCTAAAGTGGAGTCGGGGAGTTTACAAACAAACACACTCCCAGACACAACAAAGATATCCCCAGGGCACTGTGCATCTGGCAAAATGGGGATTGCGGCATCCGTGTCAATCAGAGGGCTTATAATCTTGTTCAATCAAGGTTAGTGTGAGCCTAGTCCTTAATTGCTAAGTAATTCTTCGTGGAGTTTAGGGTCTAATGGAAAGTAAAGACTGGTGAGGATTGTAAAAGTTTGTAATGAAGAAGTCATATGCTCAGAAGAGGGGAATCTGGAGTGGGGGTGTGGGGAAGGGGAAGGTAGGAGAGAGGGTAGCTGGGGGACCTAGAGAGAGTTAGAGGGAATTAGCACAAGTAGGAGAAATGAAGTTAAAACAGAAGGGTTTTGTGGGTTTGCCCCCCGGGATTATTGCAAGTAGCCATTCGGATTGTGAAGGGGGAGTTTTAAGCCTAACTATCACAGGAAGGGTAGGACATCTTTTATGTCTATTAAGCTGGCAGGGTTCAGGGACGACCATGCAAAAGATTAGAATAAGTAGGGGTGGTCTTGAAGTGAATCCAACAGGCCCATTTCGAACTAAATTTCGAAGGCGTGTCATGAGCAGTGTGTATCAGCTCTTCCATTTTTGCCGAATGATTGATCTTGCTGAACCATTCTGCAACTGTGGGTGTGCGGCTGGATTTCCAGTTGGTTGGGATACATTGTTTTGCTGCGTTTAGCATAAACATGGCTAAGGATTTATGGTAGGTGTTATGGGATCCTGGAAAGAGATGCAGTAGACACTGCGCTGGAGTAGGGTCAATCGTATATGTCGTAACCTGTGTAGTGATTTTGCAGACTTCTAACCAGAAAGGGACCAGCAAGGGACAGGACCACCAAATGTGAAGGAATGTTCCTGTATCCGAGAGACATCTCCAGCACCTGTCCTGTGCATTCGGGAATAATTTGCTTAGTTTCACTGGAGTATGATACCACCTGGTTTGTACCTTATAATTGTTCTCTTGCGAACTAACATTTAACGTGCCTTTATGCGTGGTTAGGAAGATATTACTCCATTGTTCGTCTGTCAGGGAAACATTCAAATCCTCTTCCCAGCGATTATAAGCAACGTAGTCCCTCGGACTGAGATGGTCAAAGATAAGTGCGTGTGTATAGGCTATCAGGTGTCGTTGTGGGGAGTGTTGGGAACATAGTGTTTCAAAGGGCGTTAGAGCACGGGAGCAATCCTGATTTTTGTTTAACGAATGGAGGAAGTGGGAAATTTGTATGTATGGCCAAGGAGGGATAGGGGGCATCTCTAGTGTTTCTGCAATGTCTGCTGCAGATAGTAACTCGCCTCTGGAGAAGAAGTTACCTGCTCTGGCTTGGGACGTTGTCCATTCTGGACCTAGGAATTGGGTGGACAAACCTGGAGGAAAGTCCGTATTTAGTTTGAACGTCGTTAACGGGCTGGGAATAGACGAAATCTGCGTTTGTTTGCAGATGCGTTGGAAGTAATGCAGAGTCGGACCAATTAATGGATGGCTCTTTATGGACACTGAAAGACTTTTCGGGTTGAACCACGGAATGGAGCCCAGGGGGGCAAGTGAAAAGGACGATTCTAGGGAGACCCAATCTTTAGAGGTTGCGTGTAAGTTCCAGTCGGCAATTCGGGACAGGTGGACGGCATAACAGTAGTTGTTTATGTCGGGTAGGCCTATGCCACCCAAAGATTTTGGGCGAGTAAGGAATTTGAAGCTAATCCTGGGTCTTTGGCCGTTCCATAAAAACTTGGAGCAGATGGAATTGTATGTCTTGAAAAATGTTGGTGGGAGTTGAATGGGAACCGCTTGTAGAATGTAGAGTAGCCTTGGCAGGGCGTTCATTTTAAGAATGGCCGCCCTGCCAAACCAGGAAAAAGACGGTTTATTCCATCTGCGAAGATCCAGGATTAACTTGTTTAATAGTGGTAGGTGGTTCTTGGAATATAGGTCCCTTAGCTTGGGGGGGATTTGGATACCAAGGTAAGTTATGTGGTCTGTTCTCCATTGAAATGGAAAGTTACTCTCACATTGTAACACTGTATCACGTGCTAGGGAGATGTTGAGTGCGTACGACTTTGAGAAATTAATCTTGAGATTGGAAACAGACTGAAAAGAATGAAATTCAGCTAAGAGATTCGGGATAGTGGTTATAGGTTCAGTTAAAAAAAGTAAAATATCGTCCGCGAAGGCGGCGTATTTAAATTCTTTATGTTGTGTACGGATCCCTTTGATGTTTTGGTTGCTTTTTAGTTGTTCCAGGAAGGGTTCAAGTGTTAAGATGAATAGGATGGGGGATAGCGGGCAACCCTGCCGTGTACCGTTGCGTATGTGAAAGGCGTCTGACAGAGTGCCATTAACTTTTACTCTAGCTATTGGATTGGAATATAAAGCCAGAATATAGTTAAGCATGTTTGGGCCCAAACCTAGAGTGTAAAGTACTGCTTCCATATATTCCCATGACACTCTGTCAAACGCCTTTTCTGCATCTAGAGACAGGAAGAAACCCTTCTGCTTCGACTGTGTAATGATATGGTGTAGATTGAGGGCCTTGAGCGTGTTGTCTCTGGCTTCGCGTCCGGGGACAAAACCTACTTGGTCAATTGAGACTAGATCTGGAATCAGAGGTAGCAGTCTGTTTGCCAAAATTTTAGAAAAGATCTTTAGATCCACATTTAATAACGAAATTGGCCTGTAATTGCCTGTATTTGTAAGATCTTTGTCTGGTTTCGGGATCACCGCAATGTGGGCTTCTAAAAGCCCCGTGGGGAGGGATCTAGTGTTAGCTGTCGAGTTGAATGCTTTGAGGAAAGGGTTTTGCAGGGTGTCTAGGAAGGTTTTATAATAGGCCGCAGTGAGGCCGTCCGGGCCCGGACTCTTAGCAGGTTTAAGTTGTTTCACGGCCTGTTTCCATTCTAAACTAGATATTGGGGCTTCCAAAGTGTCCGCAATGGTTGGGCAAATTTTCTTCAGAGATGGATTGTCAAGGAGTGAACGCAATTTTTCTGATTGCAAACGAGAGGGGAGATCGCCAGATTTATTGGGTTCAAGGTTATAGAGTGATTTGTAGTATTTTTCAAAAGCCCGTGCAATGTCTTGATTTTTCACAATGGGTTTGCCCGTAGGGGAATGGAGTAGATGAATTGTGTGTTTTGCCTTTCTCGTGTGGAGGGCCTGGGCTAAGAGGTGTCCAGTTTTATTACCGAATTCGTAGAACAGTTTCTTTGTGAGAATAAATTTTCTTTTCAGTCTGAATTCCAAGTCTTCCTTGATGAGAGAGCGTACCTCCAAAAGTTCTGAGAGTGTGTTTTGAGCTAGAGTGCGTTTATGTGTAGCCTCCAAGGATTTGAGTCTAGAGAAAAGGGTCGCTAACCTAGCGGCTTTTTCTTTTCTAATTGCGGATGCAATAGAAATAATCTTCCCCCTTACTACACTTTTGTGGGCTTCCCACTGTGTTACATGCGAAACATCAGGTGTGTCATTTTCTCGAAAATAATTCGTTAGGCAGTCCCTTATGTCCGAGGTTTTGGTCTGGTCAGATAAAATGCTGGCGTCTAGTCTCCAAACATAGTTACCGGAACGCTTGTCAGGGAACACAAGCGTTGCAGCAACCGGATGGTGGTCAGAGCAGGTCATGGGCTCTATTGTGGCCGAATATAAGTAGTCAAGGGACTGTTGTTGAACAAAGATGTAGTCAATGCGTGAGTATTTATTATGCGGTGCAGAAAAAAATGTGTAGTCTTTATCCTGGGGGAACAAAGTCCTCCAAGTGTCATGGAGCAGGAGATTGTGGAGAGATTTTCTGATCTGTTTGATGGCTCTGTAGGGAAGATGAGATGAACCCGAGGAGGTATCCAAGATCGGTTCCAAGGGTACGTTCAGGTCTCCTCCAAAAATCAAAAGACCTTCTTGGAAGGAAGATAAGCGATTGATTGTTTCCCGAAAGAAGGTCACTTGAGATGCATTCGGGCTATATATATTTGCTAGAGTCATAGATCTACCATTGATGGTCCCTTTCAGGAAGAGAAATCTACCTTCTATGTCAACAAGCGTGTCTGAGATCTGGATGGTAATAAAAGAATAAAATTGAGACCCCTTTAGTCTTGGATGTGGGGGATGAGGCGTGGAAACTATGGGGGTATGCTTGGTTTTGAAATTTGGGAATGGAATTTTGTCGAAAGTGAGTTTCTTGGAGGAAAATTACATCAGCTTTCATAGATTTCATGTTAGTCAATACTTGGGATCGTTTTTCCGGGGAATTTAGTCCTTTTGCATTTAGTGAAATTATCTTAAGAGAGGTAAACTTACTAGGGGAATACGATGAAGGCATGGTGATCAGAATGGTCAAATCACTGATAAAGGGAACTAGGTGCAGGAATATAAGTAGGTTGAAGGAGTCCCGGGGGGCAAAGAAAATGAAAGAGAGGAGAAAGATTTGGAGGGGGAAGGGAAGAGGGGGAAAAGAGGAACAGAAAGGAAGCGTCTATGAGACGAGCGTCGTAGAATGGGCGGGGGATGTGGGTGAAACCGGTTACGGGGGCGAACCTGTCGTCCCTAGAATTCCTTGAATTAGTAACCGGGATAGTCGACCGTAACTACCTGCGTCGATCGCGTGGAGGTGGTGTGCAAAGTATCAAGATGTATTCGCTCTGGTGTCCAGTATTGGCCATAAGGCGGAATGGTTCGGCTTTTGCCGAATAAGTGACAGGAGGTACGTGGATAAATGATTCCCGAGCGACACCAGGACATATGTGGCTAGGATAACATGCTGTCGGGGAAGGAATAGATATGTTAAGTAAGTTAGGTAGCATAAAGGTCAGGTCAGAGAATGTAAAGAGGAGTTTAGTAGGGTTGACGTCTACACGGTCTACTAGCAGCTGTCAGAGGAAGACTGCAGAAGCATTGAAAAAGCCCATAACTGAGTAAGGGGAGAGAAAAAGAACAAAAGGGGCCTTATACAATGAAAACATGAAAATAAAATTTAAGAAGTTTAAAATAGTGAGACTTTAGACTGTGTACCAGGTCATAACAAAGGGTGGAAAAAATCAATAAACTGTGACCTCACAGGTCCTAACAATTCCCATAAACACATAAGAGAGGGTAGTAACAATCCAAAAATGTGCCTCCCTTCAAGTAATTCAGAGAAACTGGTAAAGAGTAGCAATACAATAACAAGTTCAAATCCTTTCCCCCCCCCGCCTGCTGCATACGATAAACCCTGAAAATAATACGTACTAGGAGGAAGAGGGAAGCTTCTCATTAGTTTTCTATCCCCCGTGACATGAACCCATGATAATGCTAACATAACCCTACCCCCCTGCACCCATTTTTATGAGTGCACATCATAGTATTTGGATAGTGGTGAGTGAAATATGATCCTGATGCCCCGCTTGCTATAGAGGCGGATCTAGATTTGAAACTAAGAACTAGGTTCCTTTTGCAAGAAGCTTCCCTCTTATTAAGCCTGAAGCATTTAGGTATATAAAAATGTAATACAGACCGGGTGGCAAAATGTAGATCACATGGTAAACAAAACAACAAAAAGAAAAAAAAAAAAAAAAAGGGGGGGAAAACCCCCCCCCTTTGTTTCGCAAACCTGTCATCAAAAATGATGTAGTCATGGCAACAATGTTAGAGAAAGTTCACCTTCATTCAAAAATGCAGTGAGAGAATCGTAGTCAATCGTTTCTTTTACCCCTCGTGGGGGATCGTAGGGGAGAATCGATCGTCTAAAGGATTTCCTAGGAAGGTCCAGAGAAATTCAAACAATGAAGTATCATACCTGGAACCGACGAACGCTCCCTAGATCTTCGGGCATCCGACCCTGTTAGGTTTCGCATGAACGATCGCTTACATCGACTGTAAAGTTCTGCCGAGCTTTCGTGATGTGGGCAGCCTTTTCCGAACGCGAGGATCCGAACTGTACCTCGAATAGGTAGAGAACTCTGCGTTCGTTTTTAAGGGGTTCGTCTTTCAAGTGCAGGAAGAGGGGGGAATGGGGGGAGGGGATTGGGGGGGGTAGAGTAGATGATCCATGCGGAACAAACTTCGTATTGCTGCTCGAAGGTACTAGGAATCATGAACGGGAGTCTGAATCAGAGAAAGGTGCATAGGAAAGGAGGCCATATGAAGAACAAAACGAGGGCGGACTGTGAGGACAGCAACAAAACAACGTCAGAGTTTGTGTATACGTACGGTTAGAACGATCAGTTGATCCGAGCTCTGCGGTGTGCTGGAGATGCTGAGGGACTGCCGTTCCTAGGTACATCTCTCTCTCTCGGGTGTAATTGCTGGAAAGGGGGAGCAGGGACTGGTCGGCGGCGTCTTCCCAGGCTGAAATTCCCTGCTTCTTCTATGCCTTCCATAGACGCAGATCTGACTGGTGTCGGTAGTCTGAAGTCGCTATACCAGTCAGGTAAACTTACCACTGGTATATCAATGGTGGCGCAGAAGTGATCGATGTCTTCCGGTACCCTTAAGTTCGCCGTACGACCTTGGTGATTTACCGACAGGCAAAAAGGAAATTTCCACCTATACTGTATCGCTCTGTCTCGTAAGACATCCAGCAGTGGTCTAAGTTCTCTTCTATGTTGCAGCGTAATGTTTGAAAGGTCTTGGAAAATCTTGATCTGGGCTCCTTCAAATATTACTTGATTTCTGGTCCGGGCCTTGCGGAGGATCTCCTCTTTTAGTGGGAATTCCACGAGGCAGCACACTATATCACGTGGGGGATCTGCATCTCTGTTCCTAGGCCGCAGGGCTCTGTGCAGCCTCTCAAAGCTAATTGGAGTGTCTGCAGGTCTTTCCAAAATGTCATTAAAGATTGTAGTCACTGTTTGCGAGAGGTTAACAGGCTCAATTGACTCTGGAATGCCTCGCACTCGTAGATTCCGACGTCTCCCCCTGTTGTCCAGGTCTTCCATGTGGCGGTTAATCTCCCGCAGGTGAATGGCGTGGGATTCCGTTAGCTGCTGGACCTGGCAGAGGGAGGCATCATGGCGGGCCTGTGTGATTTCCATGTCTTCCACTCTCGTCGATATGGAGTGTAGGTCGTCTCTAAGATCCGCTATTGCTGCAGCTAGGGTGGATTTGATGTCCGCTGCGACTGACCTGAGATCCTCCAAGCTGATGGCTGGTTGTTCTCGATGTGCTGGGTCTCCCCTGTCCCGCAGCGGGCTTCTGCTGTGGGAGCGGTGTGGACGGGACATCGCTGCAGCGGAGGCTTGAGAGCTGCCTCTGGGCCGCGCTCTGAAGATCTCCGGGATTTGTCTGGCTGAGTGCGGATCCGGTTCAGCCGGTGATCTCGATCGATTCCCCGCTGACTTATCCTCCTGTCTCTCCATGTTTCGGTCGCTGGAATGCTGGCTACAAGCCGGTAGCTGAAGTTGCAGGGCCGACTGGACGGGAGCTAGACAATTACGCGTCCATCTTGGTACGGTGCCGAGCCACGCCCCGAACCAGATTTTTTTTTAACCACTAGCCGACCGGATCCTGTACTTATACGTTGGCAGTTTAAAGATGGATATCTCGGTAACGGCAGCAGCTGGAGCCGTTGGCAGCGGAGGAGGTGATTGGTCCTCTTGCTGGCTCAGTATGGAGACAGATGAGAGGAAGATGGCCTACACCCGTCTCTATACAATTGCTGAGCGGAAGGGACGTCAAAACATCACTTGCGCCCACAGCTCTTTAATGGCCATTTAAAAAAAAAATTTCTTAGGTCAAATAAAGGTAAAAATGTTTTCTTAGGTAAAATAAATAAGATTTTTTTTTTAACGTGCCCTGTCCTGACGAGCTCGCGTGCAGAAGCAAACGCATATGTGAGTAGCGCCGACATATGAAAACGGTGCTCAAACCACACATTTGAGGTATTGCCGCGATCGGTAGAGTGAAAACAATAATTCTAGCCCTAACTCCTCTGTGACTCAAAACATGCAACCTGTAGAATTTTTAAATGTCGACTATGGAGATTTTTTAAGGGTAAAAGTTTGTTGCCATTCCCCAAGCGGGTGCAATTTTGAAGCGTGACATGTTAGGTATCAATTTACTTGGCATAACATTATCTTTCACAATATAACAAAATTGGGCTAACTTTAATGTTTTATTATTTTTTAATTCAAAAAAGAGTATTTTTTTCCCCAAAAAGCTTGCTTGTAAGACCACTGCTCAAATACGGTGTGACAGAAAGTATTGCAACGACTGAGCCATTTTATTCTCTAGGGTGCTAGAAAAAAAATATATAATGCTTGGGGGTTCTAAGTAATTTTCTAGCAAAAAAAATATTTTTAACTTTTAAACAACAAATCTCAGAAAGAGGCTTGGTTAAAAAAACTAAATTGGTGTGGGGGTTCACCTTAAAATCAATACCAGACCTGAAGGGCCTGGTATGGATTGTGGGGGGACCACCACACAGTTCTTCCACATTCTTGTATTGTCGGCAATGTTTTTTTTTATATTCACTTGTCAGCAGGGAAATCCATTGTTAAAGAGGAGTTCCCCTTAAAAAAATAATTAAAAGTCCGCAGCGACAAATACTGCAGCTGCTGACTTTTAATAATTGGACACTTAACTGCCCCCTCTGCTCAGCGGTGCCGGCATTGAAACTGCGGGCACCCGGCTGTGGCTTCATAGTCAGGCACCCACTGTGCATGAGCGAGCGGTGCCACGCGCCGTGATTGGCCGCGCAGTCTGACAGGAGGGAGGGGGCAGAGCTGAGCCCTTCCTGCGCCGGGGGGAAGTGATGTCACCAGCCCAGGCACTGAAGGAGGCAGACTACAAGGGGCCCCGTAGCAATAGACATTTAGAGGTGAAAAAAAAAATGTTTTTCCAAATGTTTTATTTTTTTATTTTTTTAGGAATTTTAATCATTTTTTTTTTGTGTGGAACACCACTTTAAGGACACGGCAGCTGGCTTCTCGGCTCACTCCTTAACTGCTTCCCGTCTGCGCTCTGTGTTTAAACAAGTCGAGGTAGTGGTACATCGCTCAGAATGTGTGCCTGCATGAGCCCATTATACAGCATATCACAGATCGGGCTCTGGGTGCTGTGATTGGCCTTCCCGATCACAGCCGTCACAGTGTAAACAGTGTGTCAGTTCTCCACCCTGACCTCAGTGAGAGCTTAGGGATTTTACACAGATGTCACAGATCACACATACTGCAGCCATCCCCACACAGTACACCAAGAACCACTGTCACCACTGTCCCTGTCCCATGAACATCTGTTCAAGTGTCCCCATGAACATCTGTAACAGTGCACAAAACATCTGCCACAGTGTCTCATGAACACCTATACCAGGGATATGCAAGGGATATATCCCTGACCTATACCAGTGCACAAAAAACATCTGCAATAGTGCAATAGTGTTCCATTGAAACATCAACATCTCTCAGTGTCCTCCAGTGGACGATCAACATTTGTCAAAGTGTACAAGTGCAAAAAAAAATATCTGTTAGTGTACTTATGTCCCAATAATAAATAAATAAAATAATTAAAGTGCCTCTGTCCCCCTTGTGCTCACATGCACATGCGCACACACACACAGTATTCCCATACGCATAAGTAAACTGGTAACCAATAAAGGCTTATAAAGCACTGCCTATGGAGATTTTTAAATACTGAAGTTTGATGCTATTTCACAACCGTGCACAATTATAAAGCAATACATGTTTGGTATCTATTTACCTGGCGCAAACACCATATTTTATATTTTACCAAAAATTTGGGTATTATATTGTCTTTGTGTGCATTAAAATATATTAAAATTATATTAAATGATAATAAAATATATTTATGAGTTAGTGTGTAAATTTGGGTTAGAAAAACTGCTGTGCAAATACCGTGTGACATAAAAATTGCAAAACCCACCATTTTACTCTCTAGGGCCTTTGCTACAAAAGTATATAATGTTTAGGGGTTCTAAGTAATTTTCTAGCAAAATTGCAGATTTTTACTTGTAAACAAAAAGTGTAGTAATGTGGATAATCCTAAAGGTACTCTTTGGATGTTGTGTCTCTCTATATGGCTAGGCTGTGAAAAAGTCTCACACATGTGGGAGAGGAGTCCTCAGGAGGAGTCGCAGAATGTGTTTTGGGGTGTAGTTGCAAGTATGTCTATGCTGTGCGTGAGAAATAACTTGTTAATATAAAACTTTTTGTGAAAAAATATTGTGGGAAAATATTACAACTTCAAAAAACTCCCCATGCCTCTTACTAAATATCTTGGACTGTATACTTTCCAAAAAAGGGTAATTTGGTGGATATTTGTACTGTCCTGGCTTGTTAGGGCCTCAATAAACGAGATAGGTCATCAGTACATCAGGTGTGATCAATTCTAAATGATTAGTACCATAGTTTGTAGACTATTTTCACACAGACCAAATAATATAAACTGATTTGGGTTATTTTCACCAAAGAAATGTAGAAGTATAAATTTTGGTCAAAATGTATGAAGAAAAATTACTTATTTGCAAAATTCTATAACAGAAACTAAGAAAAACGATTTTTTTTCAAATTTTTTGTCTTTTTTCATTTGTAGCACAAAATTTTTTATAAAAATTTCATATGGGTACAGTGTTGCATGACTGTGTAATTATCATTCAAAATGTGAGAGCGTTGAAAGCTGGAAATTAGCCTGGGCAGGAGGGGGGGGTGCAAGTGCTCAGTTTTGAGGTGGTTAATACTGCAGCTACTACACGTAGTTTACACACTAGGCTAAACAGTGATAAATTCAGTTAAAAATGCTAAAACATTATCGTTTTTTTCCAGTGTTTTTACAGCAGTTTTTAGCTTTCTAGTGTGCATTAGGCCTTATTGATCAATTAGCTGATAGATGACTGCTCTCAATAGCATGTCTAATCTTATCATAAATGAGATGTTAATTTGTACTAAAAGCTGACAACTATTTATGCTGACGCATTGAACTAAGTAAATTTCATATTTTCTGAACTGTTTTTGGCAGTCATTCTTTGGGGTACAGTCTTGTTGCTGGAAAAATGAATATAACCTTGCCATGAATGAATACAACTGACTAGTTTTGACACAATGAGAAGCCTAGCATAGTTTGTTATTATACTGCACCACCAGCTTGCAGTGCCATAATATCATATGATAAATGTGTGGAAGTGTGTGGAAATCTTTCCAAAGACTATTGTCACAAGAACAGGTCACCTACTGACATGTTCTGGTGACAAGTTTAAATTGATGGATTTACCATCTGTAAAATGTGCTCTGTTTGGGATACCTTGATTCCAATTAAGGAGCACTAAAATGTGAAAACAAGGGTTGGCTTTATTAACAAATAGGGATATACATACATTATAGTTGATCAAACGCTAATGGTCTCATGCATCCTGTAAGGGAATGTCCCACACTGCGCTTGAGTGCTTCCGTCATATACCACTTCCTCCAGTTTGAATATCGATATTAGATATTATAGCCGCATATTACAACCAGGCAGGACTCATTTGGCTGCAAAGCTGGAACTGTTTATTTGAACAAGAATACAGGCTTTTATACACTTGAGAAGCAGGTTCACCCCTTCTGATCATATTACCCTAACAATACAAACTGTAACCAGAAACATAAATTAACGTAAGCTAATTAACTAGTAATTTAACCAGCCTAGGCGACTTAGAGATGTGACCTTTCAGGACAGACTTGCCGTCTTCTAGCTCAGAAGACATAATACACATTATCATAAGTATAAACACAGAACACCTTCACACAATAGCAGAAGCCCCCAGTAGCAAACTATCCATCTATCCTCAAATAAACCAGGAATAGTCTTTGTATATTTCCTGGGAGAGACAGGGTGACTTAGACATAAGAGGACATGGGTAGCTGAAACAAAGATTTCCCTTAACAAGCCAGGGCTCATGGTCAGTGAAAACTGAACAAATTAAGAAATACTTAGGTATACAGTATTTTATTACTTCTGAAGGGATTTGAGCTGCTCTAATTTCCTGTCAACTGATTGGATCCCAAAATTGGAATATATTGCAGCTCACCAACCTTTAGATGTCGTGCGACAGTATCGTTTTTTTTTTTTATCTTTGACTTTCCCCCCCGCTATTTTCACCTGGTAAAATGGCAAGTAACAAACCTCCCATATTACAGTTCTCCCACTCTGAATGAACGTACACAGGGGCACCTTTCTACAGTAACATTGTTAATCTGGGTGCGTTAGATGTACTAGCAGATTTAGATACAATAACAATTTAAAACCAAACTCCAGATCACACTGCAGTTACTCAAGCAGTTTCAGCAACGGCTTTTTTTTCTTTTAGGATAAAGATTTAATATGACTAAATAAAAGCTGAGCATTGTAAGTACCCCTGTCAGTGGTAAATGGTTTGTCTCAACACTTTTAACTGATACAGTTTCAGGAGAGCTTATTCTGTTGACAAACAATAGACTTACTGTCTGGATCAGCAGTTGAAAATAAAAGAAAGAAAACATAAAAAAAGAAAACGAATGCAGCCACCTCAGCTAAGAATTGGTAAGCTGCAATATTATAAATATCTACTTTTGGTTTAATACTGCTTTAAAAAGGCTTCTCCACAGCTGTACTAGAGAAATGCTCGATTAGCTAGGTAAATAGATGTGGCTTTTCTATCCCGCCTGGCACTCTTTGTCCTGTTGTTAGTGCATGATGAACTAAAACCTGTTTGTGTATATTCTGTAATATACTATTTCACGTTTAGAACACATTTCTGAAGAATAAATCGTTCACTGTCATGTAAAATCATCATATAGAATGCATCAGACAAGCTAAAGGATGATGGGATATGTAGGTCAATTCCTGGATTATTGGACTGATCTTATGCCTGAAGGATTAATCTATAAAGACTTCTTATCACATAGAACATTTCTGAAATAAAAACATGAGACTATGTGACATGGATTTAATTGACCACAGCAGCCATAGCAGTTAAAATAAAAATAAATAAATAAATAAATAAAAATCAAAAGCAAATACGCAATTTACCATTGAAAGAACCAGGATCTTTGGCCCTAAACTGTTAAAAATTATATTGTACAAGTTGTACCCAACTTTTATATTAAGCTTTATCTCACTGGCACAAGGATTTATTAAAACCAAAATTTCCTGGAAACTGGGCCCCGAGTGCACCACTTCAGTCCCCAACACCAGAGGGTTCTATACTAACTGATGACCCCCCCCCCCTCTCCTTTATCAAAACCCCCTGCTGAATCAGTTTTGGCAAACTCCTTGCTGGTAGCAACTATGGCAACAAGAGTCAGATGAACCCTCAAAATGGCCTTTCACCATTCCCGCAGATCCGTCAGTGCCTTTTGAAAGAGCAGCGATTCTTGAGCAGCAGTATACCAGAGCCACTTGAACACTGGAACCACGGGAAACTCAAAGAACTGTAACACTCCTGAAACAGCATGTAAATAGAAGAGCAGACAGAGGTGCCTCTAAGTGCAGACTGAAAACTGATGACTTTTTTTCCACACAACACTGTAGGAGAGCAACTCACATTTATGTAGATGAGAAAGACATATAGTGCAGTCCAATTGTCCTGTGGAACCGCCAAATGCTTTCTGTGCCGCAGGTGTAACTGCTTTGCTGGATCCGGAAGCTGGCTGTTGGATGAGGGGATCCAAGAATTAGGGTGGACCGCTCCTGGAACACGGCGCCAGGTGCGGTGGCATCACTAGGCAAGCGGCGACGCATTTCTGAGGCATGCACACTGGCGATGAGCGATCAGTGTGTGCTCCTTTGTGAAGCATTTCCACCCCTCCTTCCTGGATCCCCTCATCCAACAGCCGACTTCTGGATCCAGCAGAGCAGCTACATCGGCAGCACAAAGCGCTTTTGGCCAAAGGGCAATTGGATTACATTATATTCCTTTCTCATCTACATAAATGTGAGTTGCTCTCCTACAGTGTGGTGTGAAATAAAGTTAAGTTATCAATCTGCAGTTAGAGGTGCCTCTGTCTGCTCTTCTCTTTACATGCTATCTGCAGACTGCTTCTACCTCCCCCCTGAGGCTTGCCCTGAGTCATGGACCCTCCAATATTTAAAGACTTTTACAGCAAGCCTTAAACTGTTTTGTGATCTTTTATGTGAGGTCCTGCTTACTCCTGCTATTTCTCATGTAGGTTTCTGGAGTGAACTGTAAACAACTATTGCACCAGTTCTCTTTGTTTGTTGCTCCTGAAACAGCAGCATACTTGAATAACAGGGCACTGGAACAGCAGGCAATAACAGTTTTTTTTGCCAAACGCGTAAGCTGCTGTAACTTGCAAACGGTACCCTTTAGCAATAAAGTACTTTTATTGGGAGGACGGGTGGCCAGCTCTTCATCTTATCCTCTCAATAAATGCAGCTACATGGACTTAGGTTCTCAGGAACAACAGCAGAAGACAGTAACAGCAACCACATGGCCTTAGTAGCAGGTGAATATCTCCCTGAAGCAGACAGTCTCTGGCAGCACACACAGCCAAATGAAACTCTCTTTTCTCCTGTGCAGAGCACAGCCATGCATTGCAGCATGTGGCTTTGGGCACCCTTCACCAGACTCCCAGCCATTAGTCCTAGAATCTTACATGCACAGGCCATAGCAATCTCCTAGTTAGCTTAAGCGCTTACTTCCCTGGCTCTCTTGTATTGCCCCCAGTTCTTTTCCCTCTGGGTACACATTACGGCAATTTCCTAAGCTCCCGAATAAACCTGCTCTCCCTAAAAGGTGTTTTTTTTACCATACTTTTTGCCTTCACTAACAGTCGACCATATAATGTCATTTGAGTCGAAAAAGTTATGGCCGGTAGGTAGCCGCACTCTGGCAACTTTAGCAAGGTACCCATCCTATTAATAACTGTATTCATAAAGGATGTTGTTTTTTCCTTTTTTCTTTGTTCTGTTACAGATAATTTTGGGTACCAATATTCATTTATATGTTACTGATAATTAATAATAAAGTTTACCCTGTGCTTTTTAAATCTTTTATTTTTTCTAAATCTTTATTTCTCACACCTATGATGAACGGATTTCACCACGCAACTCCAACACGGTGTTTGGTTAACTAGGACACTTTCAACTGATTGATTTTCTTGAGATGAATGAGAACCAGTATTATTTTCTCCCCTCAAATCAAATCCAATTATCTGCACACATAAAGAATGTATGTGAGACATCGACAAGGTACACAGAAAAGTGATATCATGAATGAACAATACCAGTTTTCTCACCAGTGTTCTGCTCCAACAATACTCTGTATATGAAGTTGTGCTGACTTACAAAGAACAGAGAAAATCCTCACTGATCTCTTCTTTTCAGAAAAGTGTTGCTGCCTTATTAGCCAACACAGTTTTTTTTTTTTTCTCAGTTTGGTAGCACAAGATTTCTTTGTATGCCTTGGATTCCTTGTACGGTGAATCTATCAGACATTCAAATGTATACTATTTGTGTTAAACTTTGAAGCTAATAATCCCCTGTGGGTAACTGAATTTAACCAACTTAAGGACAGAACCTATTTTTCAGACTCAGTGTTCACAAGTTAAAATAATTTGTTTTGCTAGAAAATTACTTAGAACCCTCAAACATTATATATATATATATATATATATATATATATATATATATATATATATATATATATATATATATATATATATATATACTGTATAAATATATATTTTTAGATTTATTTATTTATTTTTCTAAGAATAAAATGGCAGTTGTTGCAATACTTTTTTGTCACACTGTATTTGCGCAGCAGTCTTACAAGTGCACTTTTTTGGGGAAAAAATACACTTTTTTAAATAAAAAAATAAGGTAACAGTAAAGTTACCCATTTTTTTTAACTGTGTAAATTCATACCAAACATGTCACGCTTCAAAATTGCGCCCGCTCGTGGAATGGCAACAAACTTTAACCCTTAAACATCTCCATAGGCGACATTTACAAATTTCTACAGGTTACCAGTTTTCAGTTACAGAGGGGGTCTAGAGCTAGAATTAATGCTCTTGCACAAACGATCGCGGCGACACCTCACATGTGTGGTTTGAGCTCGCTTCTGTGCGTGAGCTCGGGATGGGGCACTTTAAAAAAATGTTTTATTATTTATTTTACTTTTTGTTTTTTATTTTGACACAGTCCTTTTAAAAAACATTTTTTAGATCACTTTTATTCCTAATACAAGGGATGTAAACATCCCTTGTAATAGAAAAAAAGCATGACAGGACCTCTTAAATATGATATCTGGGGTCAAAAAGACCTCAGATCTCATATTTACACTAGAATTCAAATAAAAAAAACAAAGAAAACCAAAATGTCATTTGAAAAAAAAAAATTCTCCCCTAAGAACATTAGTTGGAATTGACGTTTGGTGTTGCTTCTGCTAGTCAATGTTCTGGAGCCGAGTGCTCACTCAGTAGGCAGGCATCCAAGGGAGAGAACACTATTATCTCCGCCAGTAAGCTGCAGGGACCCCTCTCCCACCCCCGATAAATGTAATCTTGTGGCGAATTCGCTGCAGAGACCATTTTTATCTGAAAGCGGACCATCCACTGAAGAAGATCTATCGTCTGCCATAACAACGGTATTCCTCTTCAAACAGGCGCCGTATAATGAAAGCGGGCCATCCGTAAGTGGTTAAGAATTGACACTCTATCAAACAAGGTTAAAGCGGTATTAAACCCAAAAACAAAAAAATATATAATTTTTATAATATATATGTAATATATAATTATAATTTTTATAATTATAAAAATTATAAAAATTATATAATATATCATTTTCTAGACTTTTTTCCTTCATTTACACATGATGATCTGGACAGTGAGTCTATTATTTCTCAACCCCCTTTACCAGAACAAGCTGTCCAGCAAGTTAGAGGATTGAGACAAACTATTTCATACTGACGGAAGTTTACAATGGTCAGTTTTTCTTCATTTATGTAAAGTCTTTATCCCAAAAAGAAAACCTGCTGTAACTGTTTATAAAAGGTTAGCTGGAGCTCAGCTTTAAAGTGATTGCAAAGTTGAGCTCCAGCTTTTTTTGTAAAAATAACAAGCATGTTATACTACCTGCTCTGTGCAGTGGATTTGCACAGAGCAGCCCAGATCTTCATCTTCTTGGGTCCCTCTTCTGTGCTCCTGGCTCCTCCCTCCTGTTGAGTGCCCCCACAGCAAGCAGCTTTTCCATTCAGACACAGAGCTGTGGTTCTGGCCCGCCCTCTCTCTCTCTCTCTATCTATCTCTCCGGATTGGCTAACTGACTTTGACTGACAGCAGCTGGAGCCAATAGTGCCACTGCTGTGTCTCAGCCAGTCAGGAGGGAGAGTCTCGGGCAGCTGAGACACTCGTGGACATCGATGGACAGAGATGGGGCTCAGGTAAGTAACAGGGGTGCTGAGGGGAGCTGCTGCGAACAGAAGATTTTTTTCATCTTAATGCATAGAATGCATTAAGATCAAAAACCTTCTGACTTTACAACCCGTTTACTTGTTAGTCAAGTTTATCTTAATCTGCTAGTATTCTACCCTTTCCCCAGATTTACAATGCTGATGGCCAAGGGTGACTTTGTTGCTCCTCCACCCAGAGTGAAGATACCTACCCTAATACAGGAGGCGTGTTACAGGTTTCTTGTAAAACTTCCTTTAGATTTACCAAAATCATATAATATGAGGTCAAACCTAAATACTTTTTAATTTGTATGCAAATAGGCAGGTAGCCTAAGTCCTACCCCACCACTAGTAAAAATGTTGGGGCTCCTAAGACCTGTGGTTTCGGAGATATGGGGCTTCTTGCACAGCCTGTCAGAACAGAGCTACATACAGATACAGCTACATACAGAGCGGCCAGTTTAAAAACAAGCTGGAACACTTTGTTTGCAGCACACTGAGAGGATGAGCTCACAGTGCCTCTCCTCACTTCTTGTCAGAGGCACTAATCTCAATGGACAGCTTGGAGTCTTGCACCAATGGTACCATTAGCCCCAGTTGTCCCATAAAATGCTGCAGTGGAGGCATGCCTCTTACTGCAGTGTCATAGAAGGGGGCATGTGTTTAAAAACCAAACTCTCCCTTCCAGCCCAGGCCTCTTAACTAGAAGGAAAAAACATGTTTATGGATATAAGATTTTCCCACAACCCCATGTTTTTCTCACACAGTTAAAAGGGAGAGAATCTACTGCTGTTGAAAATGTACTGTTATAATCAAGCTAAATCATATACTACATGTTGTAAGTAGGGATGGGCTGAACGGACCCCTGTTTGGTTCGCACCAGAACTTTCGAACACTGTGAAAGTTTGGACCTGAATAAGGAACCCCATTAAAGTCAATGGGACCCAAATGAAGGCTTATATGGAATTAATTGGGCATACAATGGTTATAGGGGTCCAGGTCTTGCCCTGGGGGACATGTATGAATAAAAAAAAGTTTGTGAAAAATGTCATTTTTAAATGAGCAGTGATTTTCTGATTTGTAAGTGAAAGCATAAAAATGAAAAATACCTTCCAATACAGTGCCTGGGGAGTCCCTTTAGTCTACCTGTAAAGTGGCTGATGTGCACCATGTCTAAAATCTGCTGCAGCAATAAATGCATTTATAAAGACAAAAAAATATATAACATTTTCCTGCAAGCTGCCTTTATTTTGCTCAGCAACAGCTGGGGAGCCAGTGTGTATGATGAGGCCACAATGTAGTACACTGGGAACAAGATTAGAGATTTTTTAGCTACATTCTGGTGTCACTTTGACTTTAGATAGAAGTAAAAGGTGCGTAAAAATTGGTCTTTGGGTGTTGGTGGTGCCTTCTCACCGTAACCCTATAGAGGAAATTTTGATGAAAGCAAGAATTGGCCTTGCTGTAAACAATTGCAGTGATATTCACCTGTCAGACAGGTGCAGGAAAATTACTCTTTGGGTGTTGGGGGTGCCTTCCCACCGTAACCCTATAGAGGTACTCTTGATGAAAGCAAGAATTGGCCTTGCTGTAAAAAATTGCAATGATATGCACCTGTCAAACAGGTGCATAAAATTGGTCTTTGGGTGTTAACTGTGCCCATGAAACCTATACCAAAATAATACTTCCAGATTAAGTGATTGAACACCCTCAATGCTAGGCAGCCTCAACGTCCTGCAAAGATTCCACATCCCAAAAAGACTTAATCAGTGACATCGGCATCAGGAGTTTCATAGCTGGTAATCCAGTACTCATTCATTTTTATGCAAGTCAAATGTTCCATGGAGTCTTTGGACAAACGCATTCTATGATCAGTAACGAAACCTCCTGCAGCACTGAATGCCAGTTCTGAATGTACACTGGATGCAGGGCAGCCCAACAACTCAATAGCATACTGGACAAGTTCTGGCCAGTGGTCTAGTCTCAGGACCCAGTAAGTCAGTGGATCGTCAGCTGGAAAGCTCTCCATCTCTGTTTTGGCCCCAAGGTAATCATCCACCATGTAATGCAGACACTGCTGATGGGATGGGGAGGCTGACAGCCCTGCTTGGCAAGGATTGAAAACATTCCGAAATGCCTCACTTAGGCGGACACCTTCTCCAATGCTCCTCTCTTGACCAACAGAAGACTCAAAACGAAGTTTTCCACAACACTGTAACCTACTGGAGTCAGGAAAAAAGTTCAATAAAATCCTCTTTAATGTGTCCTCAATAGATTTTATCTTCTGCACTCTCTGTGGGGATGGGATGAGTTCTGAGACCTTCCCCTTTGTAACATGAGGTTGCCCATGCGCCTCAAATTTGCAGAGGCTTGAGAAGCAGATTTCTCGGGGTCACTCAGGATGACAGCATCTGGAACTTCCTCCTCCCAGCCACGTACTACTCCCAAGGGTCCTGGGGTTGGAAAGCCATTGTTTACAGATTGGCGCCTATGAAAGTGCCAGAATCCTCATCCTCCTCCCCTCTTTCCTCCTGTGTGTTCTGTGATATAGGAATGATGGTGTCTGGATATAGTGGGCCTTGAGAGGAAAGGAAATCATCCTCTTCCTCCTGCTGCTCTGTCTCCAGTGCCCTGTCCATAATACCACGCAGAGTCTGCTCCAGCATGAACACAACAAGGATTGTGTCATTGATGCATGCACTGTCACTGCTCACCGTCCTGAGCCTGTCATAGTGCCATACTGGCACATGTACTTGTTGATTGCCCTCTGCTGAATGTATAGCCGCCGCAGCATTCGCAAAGTTGAGTTCCACCTGGTGGGCATGTCACAAATCAGGCAGTTTACGGGCAGGTGGAATTCCCGCTGAATATCAGCCAACCGAGCACTGGCTGTGTATGACCGCATGAAATGGCTACAGACTCTTCTGGCCTGCTTTAGTACATCTTGCAACCCTGGGTACGTAATTAGGAAATGCTGCACCACCAAGTTGAGGACATGTGTCAACTTTCCATTCCTACACCACCATTCCTGGCTCCAGCTGGTGTGGGGTGAACCACCTCTGGGCTTGTCCCTGCTGAGCTGCAAGAATCTCTTCTCCGGTGCGGTTCCTGTCCCCTAAACACACCAGCTGAAGCACTGTATGGCACCTTTTAGCCTGACTCTGGGAATAGCCCTTTGAACACTTATGCCGCGTACACACGAGCGGACTTTTCAACATCCAAAGTCCGACGGATGGAACATGCTTCAAATTTTTCCGACGGAACTCCGCCGGACCCGGTCCCTTCGAAAAATTCGCTCGTGTGTATGCTATTCCGACGGACTAAAACCGACGCTAGGGCAGCTATTGGCTACTGGCTATGAACTTCCTTATTCGAGTCCAGTCGTACGTCATCACGTTCGAATCCGTCTGAGTTTAGTGTGATTGTGTGTGGCCAAGTCTGCTCAGTCGAAAAGTCCGTCAGAACTCTGTCGGAACTCCGGCAGAACTCCGGCAGAACTCCTTCGGAAGTCTGTCGGACATAAGTCCCCTCGTGTGTACGGGGCTTTAGGGGTACCTTATGTTCATAGGACAATTCTGCAGAGGGCATGGAGGGGTGGCAGAGGAGGAGGAGGAGGGGGTAGGGCTCACAGGTCTAACATCATCACCACCAGCTGTATGGAGACGTGGGGGCACATCAAGCTGCAGCATTGAGCCCTGTCCTGCATCCTTTCGAGTTGCAAGCAGCGTTACCCAGTGTGCTGTGAAGGAAACATATCATCCCTGCCCATGCTTGCTGGATCACGTGTCAGCAGTAAGGTGGATTTGGCGGCTGACTGCCTTGCCCAACGATGCCAGAACTTTCCCTTCCATGTGATGGTAGAGAGATGGAACGGCCTTACGTGAAAAGTAGTAGTGACTGGGAACCTGCCAATGTGGTAAAACACATTGTACGAATTCACATAAGGGGGAAGAATTCACCAGGCTGAAAGGCAGAAGTTGGAGAGCCAACAGCTTTGACAAGCTTGCATTCAGGCACTGGGCATGTTGGTGGCAGGGACTGTATTTTATTTCCGCTGCAGCAGATGGGGTAGAGAAATTTGCCGGCTATAGTCTACAGCTGGTGGTATGCTGCTGGCAGATATGCTGCAAGGACCTGGGACACCCTGTTCTATACTATCATCCCTGTCAGTGGAGGCTGCTGAAAGGTAATGACTCAGTATCGCAGGGGCAGACTGAAGTGGGTGAGGAGGAGGGGGAGGGACAGATTTGTGCCCCTTTGGTGTGGCTTTTAGGTGCTCTTGCCAACAGGCTGAGTGGTTGGACGTTAAATGCGGTACCCAAATGGTAGGTGTTTCTGCCACGTTGGATGTGCCTGAGACACAGTTTGCAGATAGCAACAGTATGATCTGCTGCAGATGTGCTGAAAAAGGCCCAGACAGCTGAGCTCTGGGGAGTGGGCTGGGAGTTAACAGCTGTAGAATGTGATGAATAGGATGGCTGCTCTCTACTCTTTCTTGATGTCAGCTTCCTTGGGGTTGTGCAGCCTTACCTTCAGTTTCCTCTTCTGCTCTATCTGGCACCCAAGTTGCATCAGTGACCTCATCATCATCATTATCTTCTCCATCTCCTCCATCTTCATCATTAACACTGGAGATAACTTGGCAATACGTTGCGACTTGGCGAACATGAATGCCAATTTGTCTACCAGTGTTCCTCCCTCTTTCTCTCTGGGCTCATGTTCCTGTTATCCTCAACCTCAGAACCAACATCTGAATCCAGTAATGGCTGGGCATCATCAAGGAACAAGTGGCTAATGCTGTGGTCAAATAACTCAGCTGACTCCTCAATGGATGATGTTGGGGCTATGGCAGGAATAGATGTGGACAAGGAGGCAGGGTTATCCACTCTGGCAACTGAAGGGGACTGCACACTTGTCTCTGTTTGCGTGACAGAGGATGAGGAGGATGAGGAAGGTTAAGTAAGCCAATCCACCACCTCCTCTACATGCTGTGGCTGGATAGCAGGGGCAAACTCACTAAACAGAGGGAATGATGCCCTGCCTGAGGACTGACCACCACATCCACCTTTGCCTGTGGACACATTTGTTGCTGGCCCCCTTACACTACCAAGGGAATGTCTGCCTCTCCTTGTTGTCTCTCCCACATGTAATAATCATAATTTTTTTGCTCAAAAATGACTCAGAACCCCTAAACATTATATATATTGTTTTAGCAGTCACCCTAGGGAATAAAATGGTGGTTGTTGCACTGTACTGTGACATACTGAAGCAAAGCATGATCCCCTCCCTTCGGAGACTGGGCCGCAGGACAATATTCCAACATGATAACAACCCCAAATACACCTCCAAGACAACCACTGCCTTGCTAAAGAAGCTGAGGGTAAAGGCGATGGACTGGCCAAGCATATCTCCAGACCTAAACCCTATTGAGCATCTGTGGGGCATCTGTAAATGGAAGAAGGTGGAGCGCAAGGTCTCTAACCCGGCAGACATCGAGTCGGTGGCAGTCACGGAGATCGCGGCAGGATCGCACCCGTGACACTGCTTCTTAAAGGGGACGTACCTGTACGCCCTTTTGCCTACCAGCGCCATTCTGCTGACGTAGATCGGTGTGCGCTGCTTGGCAATCGGTTAAAGATCATATATATTACTTCAGCAGCAATCAGCTGCTGACACCAATGGAAGCCATGTAAATCAAATGCATGCTGGTGATAATAGTGTTGTGAAATTTGTAGTACTGGAGCACATTCCAATGAACTCACGTGGTGGTGATCACGACAAAAAGATTTTGCAGAGAGAAATGCGTTGGATTCACTTTTATCTGCTACTGTGCTCCCTGGCCTCAATGAGGCTATGAGCTACAAACCATTTTTTATGATGGGAGATATTTCTCTCCCCATTCTTAACCAACTACCCACCCATACTGACGTATGTGGGTTACTGTATCTGTTTGATTCATGTCTTCCTACAATTGACCTAGGTTGCTTTGCTTATATGCTTTTGATGTTTTTTTTGTTTTGTTTTATATGTGAGAATTGTCTCAGTGTTGTATGTTTATTGTGGCTGGTCCGCTGGGTTTGCCTATTGTCTCTGGATATAGGAGCTTTTGACCCATGGTTTTTCTTCTCTGATAAATTTAAGTGTTGCTTTTTTCTCTGGAATAGCTTATAGCGCCATTATTATATATAGTTGGCATTTATTTTTTATGCCAGTTGATAATCAATGGAGTGCTCTCTTAGACCGTTGTGATATGGAGTATACCTTGTCTGACAATAATTGTATCTATATGCATTGATGTCTTCCTTGTGTCTAACTGTGATCATGTCCACATGCAGCGATGCACTGATTTGTGTAGCTTGTGGTGGCCTGCTGTTTAATGCCATGCATGCACTATGATGTGTATGTCCGCAGCACATGCTCAGGCTTCTCCCGCAATGTTGTTATGGCACGCCTTGTGGACTTGGCCCCCTTCTTTTTTGTTCGCCCCAGGGTTCCGAATTGCAGGCTGCGTGCTGGCCAGCATCTTTCCGACCTACACTGTGACCTTTTCCTGCTGTGATTGGTCACGCTGGCTTGGGCGGGACCCTGCAGCACCCACCACTGCTACCCCTTCCACCACCACACAACCAATCACTGCTGCCACCACTGCCAACTCTGCTCCAGTACAGAGCATGAGTGGCACCTCGAGCCACTCACTCCATAACACGCACCCCAGAGCACTCTCCCATCAGGTGCACCATCAATTATTCAGTTAACACCTTCTGAAGCCTAAGGAATACCATTACAACATTAACAATCATACAAAAAGAACAAATTTGAAAAAAAACATCCAAAACAGGAATACACCACATGCAGGAAAACACCTATCATGCAACCTGATCAACACTAGATCAGCAGTCAAGCACAAACACGAAATTCATGATTTTATCACTCAACACAACACAGACTGTCTCTTCATCACGGAAAGCTGGCTAACACCTGACTGTAACACCTTTCTAGCAGATTTAGTGCCTGAGAACTACTGCATTCAACAAAGAGTCGATCAAAGAGGAGATGAGCTAGCAGTCAGGGCCGGACTTTCAATAGGGCTTGACGGGGCTCAAGCCCATGGGCCCCGTCCAATAGGGGGCCCCGCGAGCCCCGCAAGCCCATACTTTGCACTAGGCGTCCGCGCTATAGCAGGCTACAGTGCGGACGGCAGTTGCTGGGAGGACGTCTTTGTTTACTTCCCCTGATGCGTGCCGCGGGCGCGCATCGGGGAAGTTCTGTGTCGGCAGTGTCCCTTGGACACAGCCAATCACAGATCATGCTAAATGGCCAATCACAGCGGCCATTTAGCACTGATCTGTCCAATGAGAGATGATATCATGAGATCATCTCTCATCGCCGGCTCTCCCCCTCACAGAGACAGCCTGTGAGGAGGGAGAGCGACGTGCAGCCTGTCACTGTGAGTAAAAAAATAAAAAAAACAATGTAAAGTGCTGTCCCCAGTGCCATCTGTCCCCAGTGCCATCTCTCTGTCCCCAGTGCCATCTCTCTGTCCCCAGTGCCATCTCTCTGTCCCCAGTGACACCTGTCCCCAGTGCCATCTGTCCCCAGTGCCATCTCTCTGTCCCCAGTGCCACCTGTCCCCAGTGCCATCTCTCTGTCCCCAGTGCCACCTGTCCCCAGTGCCATCTGTCCCCAGTGCCACGTATAAGTGCTATCTGTACTCAGTACCATCTGTCATCAGTGCCACCTGTCCCCAGTGCCACCTGTCCCCAGTGCCACTGCCATGTATAAGTGCCACCTCTCCCCAGTGCCATCTGTCCCCAGTGCCACGTATAAGTGCCATCTGTCCCCAGTGCCACCTGTCCCCAGTGCCACTGCCATGTATAAGTAAGTGCCACCTGTCCCCAGTGCCATCTGTCCCCAGTGCCACGTATAAGTGCCATATGTCATCAGTGCCACCTGTCCCCAGTGCCACGTATAAGTGCCATCTGTCATCAGTGCCACCTGTCCCCAGTGCCACTGCCATGTATACGTGCCACCTGTCCCCAGTGCCACGTATAAGTGCCATCTGTCCCCAGTGCCACCTGTCCCCAGTGCCACTGCCATGTATAAGTGCCACCTGTCCCCAGTGCCATCTGTCCCCAGTGCCACGTATAAGTGCCATCTGTACTCAGTGCCATCTGTCATCAGTGCCACTGCCATGTATAAGTAAGTGCCACCTGTCCCCAGTGCCACCTGTCCCCAGTGCCACCTGTCCCCAGTGCCACCTGTCCCCAGTGCCACTGCCATGTATAAGTGCCACCTGTCCCCAGTGCCCTCTGTCCCCAGTGCCACGTATAAGTGCCATCTGTCATCAGTGCCACGTATAAGTTCAATTTGTCATCAGTGCCACCTGTCCCCAGTGCCACTGCCATGTATAAGTGCCACCTATCCCCAGTGTCATCTGTCCCCAGTGCCACGTATAAGTTCCATCTGTCCCCAGTGCCACCTGTCCCCAGTGCCACTGCCATGTATAAGTGCCACCTGTCCCCAGTGCCATCTGTCCCCAGTGCCACGTATAAGTGCCATCTGTCATCAGTGCCACCTGTCCCCAGTGCCACTGCCATGTATAAGTGCCACCTGTCCCCAGTACCACGTATAAGTGCCATCTGTCCCCAGTGCCCCCTGTCCCCAGTGCCACTGCCATGTATAAGTGCCCCCTGTCCCCAGTGCCATCTGTCCCCAGTGCCACGTATAAGTGCCATCTGTCATCAGTGCCATGTATAAGTGCCATATGTCATCAGTGCCATCTGTCCCCAGTGCCACCTGTCCCCAGTGCCACTGCCATGGATAAGTGCCACCTATCCCCAGTGCCATCTGTCCCCAGTGCCACGTATAAGTGCCATCTTTCATCAGTGCCACCTGTCCCCAATGCCACGTATAAGTGCCATCTGTCATCAGTGCCATCTGTCCCCAATGCCACCTGTCCCCAGTGCCACATATAAGTGCCATCTGTCATCAGTGCCATCTGTCATCAGTGCCATCTGTCCCCAGTGCCACCTGTCCCCAGTGCCACGTATAAGTGCCATCTGTCATCAGTGTCACGTGTCATCAGTGCCACCTGTCCCCAGTGCCATCTGTCCTCAGTGCCACCTGTCCCTAGTGCCATGTGCCATCTGTTATCAGTGTCACGTGTCATCAGTGCCACGTATTAGTGCCATCTGTCAGCAGTGCCACATATTAGTGCCATCTGTCATCCGTGCCACATCAGTGCCACGTGTCATCAGTGCCACATCAGTGTCACGTGTCATAGTCCTGGTGCTCCTGGGCCTTCAAAAGTGTAATAGGTAGTCAAGAAGTTAGATGTGTAATTTATGCTCCTAGAACACGTGACGGCGCTCCCTGCATGTTGGGCCTCTCTAAGTGGCCAGGCTGTGGAAAAGTCCCACACATGGTATCGTAATACTCAGGAGGAGTAGAATGTACAATTTATCTTGCACTACTTTGTTCAATGAGTTATTTTGTTATATTCTTGCAATTGATTTGTTATGATTGCAACCTTACAAGGTAGTTGATTGTTTTTTAATATGTTTTCCAGGTAAATAAGTGTTTTATATTCTCATTCTGACCAAGATATTTGTGCATTGCAATAAATACTTGATCACTTTGAACTTTTTTAATCATTATTTATTTATTTATTGGAAAAAAACTTTTCAAGCTTCAATCAGTAATAGATTATTACTTTGTTTAGCATTTAACACTGTCTACGGTACCAGTCACCTTTTAAAAGTAGCTTGGCACTTCAAATAACGATTGGATCGATTATATTGTTACGGCACCAGATGGCGACAAATTAATATAGAAGGTAGGGCCCGAAAGTGACTCAAGCCCAGGGGCCCCCAGCACCCTAAGTCCTGCCCTGCTAGCAGTGATCTACAAATCTCACCTCATGTTCACAAAACCAACTTTACAGAGCTCACTGCCATTCATGGAAACACTCAGACTTCAATGTCAAACAACACCCCAAGACACCATTTACATATTACTGCACCTTTTATCGAATTCATCTCTACATACACCTTGAAAACCAAAAACCTCCTGCTACTTGAGGACTTTAATCTCTGGGCAATTCAATGCATTATCAATGCACTATACAGCTCTGTCCAGCTGCAGCAGCTGTCAGCCTTCCATAGACTTTTACAGGCTGCCAACAGCAGGGCTAAACTGTGCATCCATGCGTTCTGCCTGCACTTGAAGCCTTGAGCTAAGCTCTTTCATGGTACTGCTACAGGGGAAGAGTGAGAGAGAGCTGCAGAGCACCATTTGATGCTGGCAGAGATCTGTTACTTTGGCTGCGATCAAACCTGTCCTGCAAGGAGAGTTGTGCTGCATCTGGATCAAGTGCTGGGCTTCATGCAGGCAGCAGGCTGTTGCTGTGCAGAGATCTGCTGGCTGCAGCGAGGGATGACAGAATGTATTACTTTTCCAGGGTGTTCTAGTTCCTGTGATTTCAGTGACTGGTTGTTTCAGTATCCTGCTTTCCAGGAGAAAGCAGATTGACAGAGAGTTTGCCACTTCACCTTTCACTGTCCAGACCCATGCTGAGAAAGGGACAAGACCTACAAAGGTTAATTAACTGCAGCAGAGAAAAAACAGAGCTCCCGCCTTGACAAACAGGTGCTGGGTTGTGTGTCAGAACTGCGTAAATGTTAGGCTTGAATGGACAGAACTAGAAATCTTTTGGCAGGTAAAACATTTTCAACATATTGTAGGTATTTTATCTGTGTATTTAGCTGGTTTCCTGTGGGTCAATTTTAAAGCTGAACTCTGAAAAAAACAGAAATCTTTCATTGTACTGCAAGGGTTAAATGCTTGCCTAGGTATATGGGACTGGAAAAATGGTATGTTCCTTCTGCACTGCTAGACCCCTCCCAACAGCCTCTTTTTCCCTACGTTCTGGCATTCGCAGGTCCTCTGATATCATCAAATGCAACACGGGCCTATAGCTTTGAGTTGGAAGTAAAGATAACAAGGGACAGTCCTCCACCGGGGAAAAGTAGAGAAGAGGGCCAGCAGTGTGGGGAGCTGGGATCAGGGAAGTAAGTCAAACTGCTTTTTTCATTACCCTAGACTAAGGATTAGCCGAACACCCCCCCCCCCCCCTGGTTCGGTTCGCACCAGAACCTGCGAACGGACCTAAACTTCATGTGAACTTTAGAACCCTATTAAAGTCTATGGGAATCAAACGTTTAAAATCAAAAGTGCTAATTTTAAAGGCTAATATGCACGTTATTGTCCTAAAAAGTGTTTGGAGACCTGGGTCCTGCCCCAGGGGACATCTATCAATGCAAAATAGTTTTAAAAACTGGCGTTTTTTTCGGGAGCAGTGATTTTAATAATGCTTAAAGTGAAACAATAAAAGTGTAATATTCCTTTAAATTTCGTACCTGGGGGGTGTCTGTAGTATGCCTGTAAAGGGGCGCATGTTTCCCATGCTTAGAACTGTCCATTAAAGAGAATGCTGGACAAATGGCGGAACCCTTCTTGTTTTATTTGAAAACAACAGGGACAAGGAGAAACAGGAAATTACATCATAACCATGTAGTTCCTCTAGGAAGAACATTACATTAGGCAAGCATTAAACAATAGCACTTAATGGAATAATGCTAATCACAGTATAATACAGCATATGAGAATGGTTGCTGCACCTATGTCTGTATAAACAGTATGCTAAGACTGAGATTACTCTGTTTTAGCATACTGAGATTACTCTGTAGTAGACTGGATAGGGAAAAGTTCAGTAGACCAGAGTATTGGTTCAGAAGTGAGATGATTAAAAGAGAGGCCCTTGATTCATTAAAACTCCAGTAACAAAACTGGATGTGACAGTTGACACAGAATGTTTATGAGCCATAGGCACTGAATAGTGGAGTCAACTTCAAGTGGGAAAAAAATGCATCACAAGAATGTCTGAATTAAAGTACAAATATCTGACTGATTTTTTTTTTTAAATACAGTTATTTAAATAGTGTATTCAGTTGTCTGGCTGGAGTACCGCTCCATTAGCATTAGATTCCTTTTAGGTTTGTTTGTTCCTTCTATGTACTGTATATGTAATATATATATCATATATATTACATATACAGTACATAGAAGGAACAAACAGATCTAAAAGAAAGCTAATGCTTTCAGAATACTGTTGAAGCAGAACTCCAGCCAGATAACTGAATACACACTGATACAAAAAAATGAAAGTTGTGTATGAATCCAAGCAATACTGTCGATCTGTGTCTCAGAAGTTCCAACCTAGAAAGAACACTTTATGCTAAATGATTTGATTGCATTACTAAGTTCAAGAACTTTCAGCAGTTTTTAAGTCTTTAGTGAAATCAAACACTGACTACTTACTGCAATCTTCCTCTTTCATCTCTGAGTCATAACTGTTCATCCCGAACATCTCATAGTGTTTCTCAAAATGTTTATCAAGTTGCTGAGACCACCCATTGTTGTCTCCTGAAAGTGATGAAGAAAATTCACGTTACAATCTTTGTCTGACAAATCTAGGCAACAAAGGAACAAATCATAAAATAAGTTCTAACCAAATTATGGGATAAATATTAATACATTTAGGTGGATTAGGACAAATCTCCAATTAGATTGTTCATACTTCATATATATATATTCCTACTGACCAGTGAGGCTATCCATCACATTTAGCATAGATTGGAGGGGGATGCCAAACATCAGCCCTAGATGTTATGGTTGGTATATGCAGAAAAGAGCATATGAGTTTTGGGGATATTAAGCTACTAATATGCACTAATATGCAAATATGCAAGCATGCCACCAGCTAGCAGGAGTTTGCCAGCCCTATGAACCCCGGGGCACTTTAATCGGTATGATAAGCCCACCAGTTGTAATAACATTCTTTTTCTAAGATTTAAACATTTAATTTCAGTCTATAAATCACTCTAATATTTTATTTTCTACTGCCTTCTTTAACTAATAAAAATAAAAACCCTGAAAATAAAACAATAAAACACAAATAGTCAACATAAATATAATACATACCAAATGGCTTTTGGCAGGAACTTATAGACATGTGATAAAATCAGATTTTGGTATGCTATGGAACCAATGGAAGTTTTATTTCCTGGAACCTACTATACATATATCCTTCAATGCCTTTGTTTAACAAGTTTACCAATAAATGGTAGCATAGTTTACTATGATTATTATAAATATATAGTGTTGTCATCAGTTTCTGTAGTAACTGAATGGTTAATTTTTTTCAGACGAGAAAGATTTTTTACTTTTTATTACATTCTGTGCTTGGAAAGTAACTCTTCCTTTTTTCCCCACCAAAAAAACCTACATCACCAGCTCTCAGTTTTTTTGGAAAATCCTGGGCAGTATAGATGAACTCTGTATAAGTTGAATTATTTGGCATATGACTGTCATTCTACCATTATGCATACATGGGGTAGTCCAATTGGTTTGTCATTTAGCATTGAGGATATTTGCTCATATATCGATTATTTTGTTTGTGTTTATAAATGCAGCTGTAGTTGTCCTTCCTTGTTTTTATTTTTATTTTCTTATTTTAGTTAATAAAAAAAAAAATAAAGAATTAAGACAAAGGCAATACAAAAGAAACATGCACGTTTCAAGATGCATTAGTCATAAAAGTTTGATTTATGTTTGTGAAGGTCAGATAAACTTTTGTTATTTTCCTCTTGAGGCCATACAGAATACCTTCCAATCAATAAAGGTTTTCCATTAGTCCTACATTGAGATGTAACTAGCAAAAATATTACATCTATCTGCATTTGGAACATTTTTACCTATTTAAGGATGTAAAAATGGTTCACATTTGAAGCTACATAATATTGTGGTTTTTAAGAAAAATTTTTTTTTTTTACTGTATGGATATTAGAGCACTTATATTGATACAGAAACAAATTTAATCTATTATGTTGTATGATTTGTTCAATTTTTTCATTTTTTTGATAAAGATTTTATTGAGTAAAGCCAAAAGAAAGTTACAGAATCATATGACTGGGATAAGTACATACAGGAACAACCTTTGGGTATGTATGATTTGTGATTTAAATAATAAATAGATTTCAAAAATATTTTATTTTGTCTGATATGTTTATTTTGTGATGTGGAGTTGTTCTTCATTTTCTATGCGACTCCATGTTTTTTTTACATCCTATATTGTGGTGTGTCAGTACCTTTTTAAAACCAACTTGTAACATATCCTTATAAGTGTGCTTTAAATTTGCAGTCCCCATAGTAGACACAAATTTCCAAACTTTTTCTGGCTTCCAATGTTTCCCTTTGCCAGATATCTCCACCTCCATCTGCTCACCCTGCCTTCACTATAGCCACTTTGTCACATTACTAGTTACTAGCATGATAAAGTTGCATGACAATGTCCACAGAAAAGGAAGAGTCTCTACTAACAAAGACTTAAAGCTGAACAATTTTGGTTGGCCAATGTTTTTTTTATTACGATGTAAATGAAAGTTTGAATAACTTACTGAGTAGCACGGGCAATGTTTCTGTAAGCCTTATTATGAATAATAAGCAAAGCTGGTGATGGATGAATATTTTTAGTACAGAACAAAAATTGTATATACTAGAGAAATTCCATCTCTATTTCATGGACATCCCTTGTGAGCTACATACGTCATATTATTGTATTAACACATACTGACTTTTCTTTTAGGAAAGGTTAGTGTATGGAATGATGTTTTTTTGCTGTCTGTGTCTCATTATGGGGATTTCCCTTTGCATCCTGTACCAGGAAGTGCAAGGAAATCTCTCAGAAGTAAGGAAACATCTCTTTTTAAACTGTTGTTACCAGATAAAGGTCCCCTTGGAACATTTACCTATTATATGAACCAGACTGTACTGAATTGCTTGATGCAGAGATCTATAAAAATGTTGATAATTTTAGTCTCCGTTGACATTAAAGTAGTATCAGCCATGGTGCCTGCATACTTTCCTATTCTCATTTGGCTGCCCATCCTTATCCATGACCATCAACATGTTTTATTATATATAATCTCCACTGCAATGCTGAATATCGTCTGTTAGTTCTGCTCAGACCTTTCACTAATTACAGTAGTGCACAGCCATTGTGTACATATAGAGCTGTTCAAATGCAGCCTCATCGTTACATCACATGTTTTTACTACAGTCTGTCAATAATTCCCTGCCAAATCATTCTCACAGTTCTACCACAAATGCTTAGTGCACTGATAAAAATGATTCTGTTGGCTTGTAATTTTAACATAAAAAATGTATCAATTTCAACAAATAAATAATTGTTAATTAAGTTACTTTGATATTTTAAGTACCTTACTTAATTTTCATTAGTTCCTAAAACACATTTTTTAAATTTACAAAAATAATGTATAATATTGAGTAATCTAGACAAAACCTTTAAGGTAAGTGCATTTCCATATTCTAATTGAGTTACATTTAATAATCTTTTCATTTGGCTGAAATTATGGGTAGCAGCATATGTTTGCCAAACGTGCAACCGCACAAGTTTTGATGCTGTATATTTTAAAGAGTTTGACGTCTTTTGGAACTTTGAAAACCTGTACAAGGCAGTTCCCATACGTTTTACGCCCATCAGGACAAAATTGCGCCACCAGTCACAAGAATTTTTCCAAGTCACTACAAAGTCATGCAATGCCATTGAAATGTAAGAATAAACATTGAACAAATTATCGTTCACATGCTTTAAATGTTGCTTAACATACCATGCAAAATGTTTATTTTATTTACCGATTAATATATTTATAATAAATGGACATACGTCCATTGTACACACCTACTGAGACAACTCATTTGTGCACACGCAAAGTTTGCACTTACCGCATGTGGCAGAATGCAACCAAGATGCAGGGCCAGGGACCACCAGCTGTTAAGCTTAAAAACTGTTTTGTGCCACAAAAATTAATGTTTCAGCCGATTCGGTTTTTGAGATATTGGAATTCAAATTCAGATTATGCAACATCAAGCCCCACCCCCTTTGCACCCAATGTTATAACATTTTTATAACAAAGATAGCATTCGTTTGCACTGCATCTGTGCTGATATGTGCTGCAAAAAATGACCGTATGTGCTGGTTTGGTTTCATAGATATTGTGCATTATAGTTGATGAAAACTCTCCCACTTTGCACCACGTTATTACATTTTAAATAAAATTATAAAATGTGTTTGTGCTGCGTTTGTGCTGATTTGTACCACAAAAACAAACTTTCTGTTTGTTCGGTTTATGAGATATTGGACATTCAACATTCAATTATTTAACCTAAAGCCCTGTCCACTATGCACCTTATGCATGTAATTAAACAAATATATCATAAGTTTGTGCTGCATTTGTACAGCAAAAAAAAGCATATTGGTATTGTATATTTTTTTAGCATAGCATTCTCATTTTGTAATAGAAAGAATGATTATGGGACTCATTTATGCTTTTAACCTGAGCTAATCGAAAAACCTAAAATATACCTGAAGTTTTTTAGAAGTTCTTTTTAGAGCTAGATGTGGGGAATCTATATTCAAAAGTTTACACTTTAAAGTGCAAATTACTAAAAGGCTTAAAAAAAGTTAATACATTCTGTGTTCTATGTAGCAAGAAATGCCAGCAACACGATTGCTACTTCTTAAATCTTTATTGAGCACTAACAGCAGTGCGACATCTAAAGTGCTAACATTTTTCGGCCGGATCCTTCCTCATATACATACAGGTTTACAATAAAATCAAGTTTATATAGAAAAGATATCCATTCCTTCAAAAAGGGTACTACAAATGCTTCCCCCCTCTTTAATTCACTTCTACTCCATCTCATGGTTAGGGACAGTGGGCTCTTATCCCTGTGATTACAACACCTGTAGACAGTGTAAAAGACACAGAAAAAGTAAGTCTGTTATTTCTTTTTCAACAGGTACAACATATCCAGTTAAAAGTTTTATAAATTGTAACTCTAATGCCCCATACAAACAATCAGAGTTTCCGAAAACAAATGTTGGATGTGAGCTTGTTGGCTGAAAGTCCGACCATGTAAATGCTCCATTCGAACATTTGTTGTCAGACTTTCCATCAACAAATTTTGTCTAGCAGGTTCTCAAATTTTCTGCCAACAAATATTTGTTGTCGGGCTTTCCGATCGTTTGTACACAAGTCCGTCGGACAAAAGTCCATGCATGCTCGGAATCAAGTATGAGCCGGAGATATAACTAGCGTTGTAATAGAGATATCACGTAAGTCTTGTACATCACTACCTTCATAATTTTTGGCCAACATTTGTGTGACCGTATGTATGCAAGACAAGTTGGAGCCAACATCCTTCGAACAAAAATCCACAGTTTTGTTGTCGGGATGTTATATCTTTTCATGTGACAACACTAACGATGAGCCGAACACCCCCCCCCCCCCCCCAGTTTGGTTCACACCAGACCATGCAAACAGGCAAAAAATATAACAAGCAAGATATCGTACCTCATCAGTGCCTCTCATTAGTGTCCACCTGTGTCATGGGTGGAGACCTCAAATTCTCCCATATAGAGGAGTGTATTGCTCCCATGGTTTAGAGAAGCAGGATCTCCCAGTCTATGGATAGTGTAGGACCCGCTAATCATGGGGTAATTTGTCGCAGTAAGTGGGCTTAAAGAGGAATTAAACCCTAATGGGTTTACTTCCTCTTTGTCTCCCTACAAAGGTAAAGCATAATGGGCTACTATGCATCGCATAGTAGCCCATTATGTGTCACTTACCTGACACAGGAGCCAGCGATGTAACCGCTGTCTCCTGTAGTCGGGAGCATCCATCTTCTTCCGGTATTGCTGCTCCTGCCACTCACAGCGCCGGAGCAGCGATGACGTCACTCCCGTACATGCGCACGGGAGCTGCCACTAACGGTATATCGCCGTTAGCAGTGGCATGCTGCTAACGGCGATAGTGCCCCGTAGAAAGCTGTCACTGTCTTTTACTAAATATCTCCTAAACCATGTAGGTTTAGGAGATATTTCTTGGACCTACAGGTAAGCCTTAATCTAGGCTTACCTGTGGGTCAAATTGGTTTGTAAGGGTTTACAACCACTTTAAGCACCATATAGCAATATAGTGTGACCAAATCCCCATATTTTTTTATAATGTTTTTTTAAAATGTTTAGTTGTTTTAAATAAGCCTTGCAGGAGGTAAATTTTTGCATGTGTGCACTGTAATATTTTGTTCAGGCAAAAAATATGCATGAACACACGAACACCGTTGAAATCTATGGGACACGAACATGAAAAATCAAAAGTACTCATTTTAAAGGCTCATATGCAAGTCATTGTCATAAAAAGTGTTTGGGGACCCAGGTCCTGCCCCATGGGACATGTATCAATGGAAAAAGATGTTTTTTAAATACGTTTTTTTTTTTCGGGAGCAGTGATTTTAATAATGCATAAAGTGAAACAATAAAAATGAAATATTTCTTTAAATATCGTGCCCGGGGGGGTCCTTAGTATGTAAATTGGCGCAGTAGAATAGTACCACAGCAAAATTACATTTCTAAATGAAAAAATTTAAAACTGATCACAGCTGTAATGATTTGTCGGATCTTGGCCTTGGCTTGATAAAACTCATTGAAAAAAACAGCATGGCCCCCCCCCCCCCCAGACCATTACCAGGCCTTTTGGGTCTGGTATGAATATTAAGAACCCCAAACCAACATTAAAAAAAAATATTGTGTGGGGGTCCCCCCAAAATCCCTTCAGGTCTGGTATGGATATTAAGGGGAACCCTGCACCAAATGTAAAAAAGAAAATGGCATAGGGGTCCACCCCAAAATTCATACCTGACCCTTATCCGAGCACGCAACCTGGCAGGCTGCAGGAAAAAAAAGCCACAACAGCTCCGCCTCTGTGACATCAGAGGAAGGTGGGGTCTCCCATTTACGTCACCGAGTGGCCCCGCCCTCAGATATATAACAACTGTCACCAAGAAGCCTCACTCGGTGGTGGTGCTGTTGTTTTTTTTTTTGGCTCGTCGGCGGTGAGATGGATTTACATTGTGGGACATCTTTTTTTTTTTACATTTTTTAATAAAGGACTTGTCCCAAAGTGTCTCCTGTGTTTTTTACTATTTTTGAAGCTTTTTTGGTGAAATGGTAGGGGGATAATGTACCTGTTACCAATTCATATAGGGGGGAGGCCGGGATTTAATTTTTTTTGTTTCACTTTAAGCATTATTAAAATCACTGCTCCCAAAAAAAACTGCCATTTTTAAAACTTTTTTTGCATTGATACATGTCCCCTGGACCCAGGTCCCCAAACATTTTTTATAGCAATAAATTGCATATAAACCTTTAGAATGAGCACTTTTGGTTTTTCATGTTAATGTCCCATAGACTTTAACGGTGTTCCACAGCTTTTGAATTTGCCACGAACACCGCATAATTTTCGCCGTTCGGTGAATGGGCAAACAAACACCCGATGTTTGAGTCGAACTTACGTTCTACTCGAACATCAGGCTCATCCCTAGACAACACTGAAGAAATTAGTAATTAGAAATTTTCTACAATGTAAAGTAGTGCGTGTACAGCTTGTATAACAGTGTAAATTTGCTGTCCCCTCAAAATAACTCAACACACAGCCATTAATATCTACACTGCTATCAACAAAAGTGAGTACACCCCTACGTGAAAATGACCAAATTTGGCCCAAAGTGTAAATATTTTGTGTGGTCACCATTATTTTACAGAACTGCCTTATCCCTCTTGGGCATTGAGTTCACCAGAGTTTCACAGGTTGCCACTGGATTCCTCTTTCACTCCTCTGTGACAACATCACGGAGCTGGTGGATGTTAGAGACCTTGCGCTCCTCCACCTTCCGTTTGAGGATGCCCCACAGATGCTCAATAAGGTTTATGTCCAGAGACATGCTTGGCCAGTCCATCACCTTTACCCTTAGATTCTTTAGCAAGGCAGTGGTCGTCTTGGAGGTGTGTTTGGGGTCGTTATCATGTTGGAATACTGCCCTGCGGCCCAGTCCCTGAAGGGAGGGGTTCATGCTCTGCTTCAGTATGTCACAGTACATGTTGCATTCATGGTTCCCTCAATGAACTGAAGCTCCCCAGTGCCGGAAGCCCTCATGCAGCCCCAGACCGTGACACTCCCACCACCATGCTTGACTGTAGGCAAGACATACTTGTCTTTGTAGTCCTGACCTGGTAGCTGCAACACATGCTTGACACCATCTGAACCAAATAAGTTTATCTTGGTTTCATCAGACCACGGGACATGGTTCCAGTAATCCATGTCTTTAGTCTGCTCGTCTTCAGCAAACTGTTTGTGGGCTTTCTTGTGCATCATCTTTAGAAGAGGCTTCCTTCTGGGACGACAGCCATGCAGACCAATTTGATGCAGTGTGTGGCGTATGGTCTGAGCACTGACAGGCTGACCCCCCTCAACCACTACAGCAATAATGGCAGAACTCATACTTCTATTTCCCAAAGACAACCTCTGGATATGATGCTGGGCACTTGCAATCAACATCTTTGGTAGACAATTGTGAGGCCTGTTCTGAGTGGAACCTGTCCTGGTAAAGGTCTTGGCCACCATGCTGCAGCTCAGTTTTAGGGTCTTGGTAATCTTCTTAAAACCTAGGCCATCTTTATGTAGAGCAACAATTCTTTTTTTCAGATCCTCAGAGAGTTCTTTGCCATGAGGTGCCATGTTGAGCTTTCAGTGACCAGTATGAGAGAGTGAGAGTGATAACACCAAATTTAACACACCTGCTCCCCATTCACACCTTGTAACATTAGCGAGCCACATGACACCGGGGAGGGAAAATGGCTAACGGGGTCCAATTTTGAAAGCCTATTTCATGAGACTATTCCTTTAAAAAAAAAACATATGATTGTATTATTATTATGTAAAAACCTTCAAACATATATCAAATACATTTGAAAAATAAGTTTTACCAACTTAAAAAATTTGAGTAAGTTACAAGAAAAAATAAGTTAATGGTTCCAGATAAAAAACAGGGCAGCACAGCGGTGCGGTGATTAGAACTTTCATCTAGCAGCAAAAGGGTTGCTGGTTCGAATCCTGACCATGACACTTTTTTCCGTCTGAAAAATTAAGAACATGCATAGGGTCTGCATGTTCTGCATAGGGTCTGCATTTTCTGCCTGTGTGCTTCATCTGAGTACTCTGGCTCCTACACTCCAAAGACATGCTGGTAGAGTAATTGGCTCTTGTCTAAATTGGCCCCATTATGTATTAATGCATTATGTATTGTGAGTTAGGGATCTTATTCCCGCGTACACACAATCGGAAATTTGGCCAGCAAAAGACCAATGAGAGCTTTTCATTGGAAAATGCAACCGTGTGTATGCTCCATCAGAATTTTGCTGGCGGAATTTTGGCCAGCAAAAGATTGAGAGCATGTTCTCACTTTTTCTGACAGAAAAGGTTTTTATCGGAAATTCCAGTTGTCTGCGGCAATTCAGACGCGCAAAATTCTGACACATGGTCGGAAACAATTAGATTCATGCTCGGAAGCATTCATTTTCACGGCTCATCGTAGTGTTGTATGTCACTGCGTTCTTGACGGTTGGAATTTGGCGTGACCGTGTGTAGGCAACACAAGTTTGAGCGGAATTCTGTCTGAAAAACCATCCGGGGCTTTTCCAATTAGAATTCCGATCATGAGTATGCGGAATGAGAGCATGTTCTCAATTTTACAGGCGGAAAAAGTTCCGATCATCTGTGGCAATTTCGATGTGCAAAATTCCAACGCATGCTCAGAAACAATTTGATACATGCTCGAAAGCATCAAACTTAATTTTCACGGCTCGTCGTAGTGTTATACGTCACCGCGCTCTTGACGGTCGGAATTTGGTGTGACTGTGTGTAGGCAACACAAGCTTGAGTGGAATTCTGTCGGAAAAACCATCCAAGGCTTTTCCGATGAGAATTCCGATCGTGTGTAACTATTCGGCATTAGATTGTTTAGGGCAGGGCCTGATGTGAATGTATATGTAAAATATCCTTTCCAATTTATCTATGGAACTCTATGAATGGTGGTATATAAGGGAATGTGAGTTTTTTTGTAATACTGCAGGAGCAACTGTAAAACTGCAATATACTGTATATAAGTAGTTTCAAAATTGTATTTCATGTACGGACAAAAAGAGTATTAAGGAACTTTTGCTAAAACAGAACACTGTTTTCGAACAAAATGTTATGAAGACCCACAAAGTTGTACAGTATACAGTATATCATTGAAAGCATATGACATTATCAGAAAATTAACCCTGCTATAATCCAGACAGACTATGATGACGTAGGCTTCATATTGTCACTTATTTTAGGAAGAACATGGTGTTCTGTAGATAAACACCCTAAAAAAACACAGAGCCTGGCTTAGGGCTTCTCAACTGATAACAGCTTCTTATATCATCCTTTATTTGTTGACAGTCCATTGAGACCAGGGGCCAAACAGTCAAATAAAATTTTAGAGTTCAACTAAATATAAACCAATAGATAATCTTACAATAGGTTTTTGATTTTTTTGATTTTCATTAGTTATTGATTTTCATTAGTTATTGTTAGCATGCCATTTATTCAGTCATGGATGCAACAAATTCTCATACATTATACTGTAATTAGTAGTTCTGCCACTAGATGGTAGTGTTATGTTTAAAGCCGTATTAACCACTTAAGGACCAAGCCTCTTTTTGAGATTGTTGTTTATAAGTTTAAAAAAAGTTTTTTTTGCTAGAAAATTGCTTACAACCCCCAAACATTATACATGCTTTTTCTAACACCATAGAGAATAAAATGGTGGTTGTTGCAATATTTTCTGTCAAACTGCATTTGCGCAGCGGTCTTACAAGAGCACTTTTTTTGGAAAAAATACACTTTTTGAATTAAAAAATAAGACAACAGTAAAGTTAGCCCATTTTTTTTTTTTAATACTGTGAAAGATAATTTTACACTAAGTAAATTGATACCCAACATGTCACGCTTCAAAATTGCGCCCGCTCGTGGAATGGCGACAAACTTTTACCCATAAAAATCTCCATTAGCGACGTTTAAAAAAATCTATAGGTTGCATGTTTTGAGTTACAGAAAAGTTCTAGGGCAAGAATTATTGCCCTCGCTCTACCGATTGCAGCGATACCTCACATGTGTGGTTTGATTGGTTTCATACGGACGCTACTCACGTAGGCACGATTACATTTTTTTTTCTTATTTATTTTACCTTTTATTTTTTATTTTTACAATGTTCTTTTATTCCTATCAAAAAGACCTCAGATCTCATATTTACACTAAAATGCAATAATAATAAAATAAAAAAAGCCCTTTAAGAGCTATGGGTGGAAGTGATGTTTTGACATTGCTTCCGCCCAGCAATGGTATAGAGACAGGTGGGGGCCATCTTCCCCTCACTTGTCACAGCAAGGGAGAATGAGAAGGGAGAGATCCAATTGCCTCCGCTGCCGACTGCTCCAGTTAGCGTTGGAGGGCATCAGAGCATGGCGGGAGGGAGGCCCTTTCCCACCGCTGATAAAAGGCCCCTGAAAACTGCCTCCCATTCATTGCAATGTGCGCTTTCACACCCCGGAGGTTCTCTTGCGGAATGTTAGAAAAAGTAATGCAAGCAGCATCCATGGGGTGGGTAAGGAGTGCTATAAATAGCGTTCCCAAAATGCCTCTGCCTATTGAAATGAATGGGCAGTGCATCCAAAGTGCCTTAAAAGCTCATTAAAAGCACGTTGAAAGCGCCACAATACGGGTCGTTTTTCCTTTTTTTAAAGATCACATTGTCCCGTGACCTTAAAAAATCCACCCTGCTTGCTCCCAAAAAGCACTGCAAAAGCACCGCTAGAGTGCCGCTAGAGCACTGCGAAAGTGACTAGCGCTTTAGCGCTGTTTTAGCGGAACTTCAGTGTGAAAGGGGTCTCAGATCCAGTGGCTGCATTCATTCTATTTTTTGGCTTTTTTTCTTATTTTTACCTGGTTATCCAGCCAGTGAGTCTGTTATTTTTCATCTTACTTTAACAGACCAGGTTGTACAGACAAAGCAACAGTTAGCCCTTGTACACACGGTCGGAGATTCCGATGGAATGTGTCCGATCGGAGCGTTTTATTGGGCATTCCGACTGTGTGTGGTCTGGATCGGACTGTTTCCGTCGGAATATCCGTCGGACCAAATATTCCAACAAAATGCTCCGATCATGTGTAGAGAATTCCGATCGAACAAAGTGCCACGCATGCTCAGATCAAATTCCTACATCAAAGCTATTGGCTACTAGCCTGAACGTAGTCCCATCGGAAACGAAATTACGTCATCACGTTCTGAAAGATCGGACAACTTTGTCCGACCGTGTGTATGCAACAGTTTCGGACAAGATCCTACGGATTTGGTTGTCGGAATGTCCGACCGTGTATACAAGGGCTTAGAGCATGGGTCTTCAAACTATGGCCCTCCAGTTGTTCAGGAACTACAATTCCCATCATGCCTAGTCATGTCTGTGAATGTCAGAGTTTTACAATGCCTCATGGGATGTGTAGTTTGGGTAGAAAAGTAGTGGGACTTTTAATATGCCAAATGAGAGCAAAATTTTATTACACATAAAATATTGTCATAAACACAATATTAAAAACATAGATATGCATAAAGAAACTTTGCGATAAATACACAAATATGTAAATCTGATGGATACATGTATTTGTAACTGGTCTACGTGTTACGTGGGATTCCCTGCTTCTTCAGGACCATATATATATATATATTTATATATATATATATAATATATATATATATATATATATATATATATATATATATCTATCAAGTGTGTTATATACAGAGTTTCTTACTCAATATCATAAATCATCAAAACAGGGGAGAGGAATACAGGATATGTCTCAGATGTTTTGCCTACCGGCCCATGGGATATAGTCTGGACCTATTAAGACAGAAGTAAACATACCGGTAAATATCCAAAAGGGGGAAATAAATATCCAGTGTATAGCGATATACTCCAAACGATGTGAATCCCAATATCTATTTAAGACAGAGGGGATAAATCCCAATTACCAAAAAAAACAGGTATCTCTGTGATGATCATATATGCTGGTATTGTGGTAGGTACATATCCACCTCTCCTCTGGCAAAGTTTGGGCCGCTCCATCACTGGGAACCTCACTGCATTTGCGGTTCCCTTGCAGGCTGCCATTTCTGAAATGCTGTAGGGACCCTTTCCCTGCGTTTTAGGAGGCACATCAGCCCATTCAAATGAATGACCTGCCATGCCCGCACCAACCAACGCCCACAGAGCCACACAGGAGTTACACTAGGCTAAAATAAGGATCATTGTCTTGATGTGTTGACTTTGTGAATTGAGTCTCTAGGGTAAGCAGAGAATGATTTATATCAAATAAATAATATTATTCCTGCACTATCCCATTTATGTGATCAAACTACTGTTTTCTAGAAGCAGCTCCCACCCCATCAATCACTTAAAGTGTTACTAAACCCAGATCACTATATATGGTCTCCCACAGTACAAAGAACATGGAAATGCAATTATTTTAGTAAATATAAACTGTCTTGTGACTTCTATCAGTATTTGGTTAAAGCTTGTAGGAAGAGTTTTCATTCTCTTCTGGCTGTCCTATGAGGCTGCAGGACCCCCGATCCTCTGTCTGGACAGTGCAGATAGGCCCTGCACTGATCACATGCACCCTCCCAAGAAAAGAAACAGCCTTTTTTTCAAATGACCTTGTTACACAATGCAGAGGATTAACCCCTTAGGTTCCACAGTGAGTATAACAATCATGCGCTACTGCATATACAGACTGATTTTACTGTTGTGTGTTTAGTAACACTTTAATACAGAAAAGCTCTTTCTATATACAATATTTTATAAATGGTGCTCCTCAAGTGCTGCCTTTGAAAATGACCAAAAACTGGAGCACCCCTAGTGGTGAACTTTTTAGGCACATACAATAGGTATCAAGTTTGTAAAGTACAAAAAGATTTTTTTGATTGAAAAAGTATTATAAGAAAAACATCTAAAACAAGGACTGCATAATTACACTGATAATCTGGATACACACTAATTGCTTAAAGTACCCTATGCGTTAGGGAGAGACTGAATCTCCTTCTTCAGGGGTATGTATAAGTATATTAAAAAGTCTATAGAAAAAAAAGATAGAATATATATTAGAAAAAATGATTTTTTTGAAAAAACATACATACATAGTACATATTTCAGTATTGTAGTATACACTTACATATTCAGAACAGTGTGCTAGACAGGCATTCCATGAAACTTGTAATTAAAAACACGACAGGAAACTAGGGTGGATTTTGACGATGGTTATTTTCCCTTCTAGAGACTCCTAGTGTGGTTGCCCCGGCAGGAATGGCCGAAGAAGCCGCAAGATGTAAAGGAAGTACCCACCTCCTAGTGCAGGTGGGCAGATGGAGCAAACCCCCCCCCCCCCCCCCCCCGGGAGAGCACTGGGGCAAAGCAGTCGGTCTTATACAGGATAAGATAAAGGTGTATTTTAAACCCATCAAAGGGAGAGAAAAAGAAGAAAAATCCCTTCCCTCCCCATGCGATTTTATATGAAAGAATCCTTTCATTCATGGAAAATAATAAAAAGTAAATAAAAAACAAAACAAAACTAAAATTGATAAAGTCCACAGGGAAGCAACGTGTCAGGTGGGAGGAGCTTGTGATGTCATTGCACTGGTCCTCCTGCTGGAATCAAGTCTTGGGTCTGGTAACTGATGTTGACTGTAGTTCCCTGTTTACATGCATGAATATTTGGTTTAATGTGAGTGGATTTGCAGAAATATTATGTCTAGTTTAATAAATATTCCATAAGGCACTATTGAGTCTCCCTGCATCTCCTTATGAGCTTGGAGTGTTCTTCTGAAGTTCTTCTATGACTGGGGAGCTTACTGGATGAGACTGTGATATAATGCTGTTTATAACCTCTTTTGTAAGATCAAGGTCCATCTTAAGATGCGAAGGCACACATTGTTGTTCACCTGGGTAGAATCTACTGGCACATTGGAAAATTGCTGATTCAAGGGACTGACTGATTTTGAGGCTTTATTGCACCATTTTGCAAATGAAATTTGCACACTGGGACGTCTATTGGACTTAGGGGTTTATTTACTAAAAAGACTGTGCTCTTTCAGTGCAGTTTTTCCAGAGCTTGGTAAATGAGCAGAAACTCTGCTGACTTCCATCATCCAATGCATTTTTTTTTTATTGTTCTTGCACGTTATTAGGTACTCAAAGTAAAGCTTTACCTCATTTACTAAGCTCTGGAGCAAGTGTACTTACAGAGTGCACAATCTCGTTGCCTTTATTAAATCTACCCCTGTGTCTGTATATATATATATATATATATATATATATATATATATATATATTTATATATATATACATACAGGGCTCAAAATTTCAAGTCCTGAGCTACTAGCCAGGCCTTAAGAGTTACTCGCCACCAGTTATCCCACCTAACACCTACCCTGCCAGCCCCTAAATACACCCTCTCATGAAATGACACTATTAAATGATTTATGCAGAATTAAGTTACAAAAATAAATATTAACAACTTGATCAGCCCCATCAGTACCCATTGTTGCAGCCTATCCGTGACCATCGATGCAGCCTATCAGTGCAGCTTATCAGTGCCCATAGTGTCGGCTCATCAGTGCCCATCAATGCGCTTCACCAGTGCTCATCAATGCTGCCTCTCCAGTGCCAACCAATGCAGCCTCGCCAGTGACCACCAGTGCAGCCTCACCAGTGCCCATCAATGCATCCTGATTAGTGGCCATCAGTGTAGTCTCACCAGTGGCCATCAATGCAGCCCAATCAGTGCCCATCAATGCTGCTCAATCAGTGCCCATCAATGTAGCCTCACCAGTGCCCATCAATGCAGCCCAATCAGTGCCCATCGGTGCAGCTCGGTCAGTACCCATCAGTGCAGCCCCATTAGTGCCCATCAATGTAGCCTTATTTGTGCCCATCAGTGCAGCCCAGTCAGTGCCCATCAATGCAGCCCAAACAGTGCCCATCAATGCAATGCAGTGGAATTTGAGGCATAGGTATTGGTGGGGAAGAGATTGGTGTGGATTTGGAGGCATAAGTATGATTCAGACCTATGCCTCAAATTAACCCCCCTTTTCTCCCAGCACACATCTTGTTAAATTCCCCATTCAATGTGCTGCTTTCAATCACAGCATACTGACAGTTACCTTTCTAATGCAGCTGAGGGGTCAGGCATTGTGCAAACATGAGGGTGGTAGAAAGAGGCAGTCCCAGGAGGTGGACTGCTCCTATGGAAATGCCCCTCGCTGTGAGCCTGTGTGAGGGGGTGGGGATGAGCGGCATTATGGGAGGTGGAGAGGAGCGGTCCCAGGAGGTGGACTGCTCCTATGGAAATGCCCCTTGCTGTGAGCCTGTGTGAGGGGGCGGGGATGAGTGTCATGAGGGAGGTGGAGAGGGGCAATCCCAGGCAGCAGACTGCTCCTATGCAAAAGGCCCTCGCTGTGAGCCTGTGCAAGAGGGCGGGGACGAGCGGCATCAGGGAGATGGAGAGGGGCAGTCCCAAGCGGTGGACTGCTCCTATGGAAATAGCCCTCGCTGCAAGCCTGTGCGGGAGGGTGGGGAAAAGCATAATGAGGGAGGTGGAGAGGGGGGCGGTCCCAGGCAATGGATTGCTCCTATTGAAATGACCCGCGCTGCGAGCCTGTGTATTTCCGAGACAGCACAGCCCTGTCTATACTCGCACCCCTCATAATTTCACTCGCCAAATGCGAGCAGGCGAATTTAACTTTTGATGGCTGTATATATATATATATATATATATATATATATATATATATGTATATATATATATATATATATATGTATATATATATATATATATATACAGTATATGTTGTTTATGCTTTTGAGTACAATAGCACAGCAATGGGATAGTGTGTATCGTTTACGGTATATTGTTTAATATTGCACTGTATATGTATGAATAATAATTTTGATAATATATGCGTGATAATTCACCTTGATTTGCATGTAGAAATTTGAGGAGTGCTACACTAAAATATATAGAAAAGATGAATGATTTTTCTTTATTCGTTGCTAGATGACTAACTCATACTTCAAGTTATTAAATAGGAAAGTTCAGTGGAAAAAATAAAATTCCAGCTTTACATTGATGCGCAGTGCTAGTAAACAACTTTTCTAAAATAAATAAATCTTTTGTACTGTAAGACAAAATATGTTAATGACCCAAATATCATTCTTGCTTAGTTCCACCAATGTGGACTTACCACCCCTAGTCCAGCATACCAACCTGGCAGGTAGAAGAGTTGTTGAGCATCCCGTTTGCACTGTAGCCACTTTCTCAGCTTTGCAGCTCTTAAGCACAGTGAAGCTCTCAATCTTGTGAGATGAGTCTTTGAGATGTGATTTCATCAAAGTCTCATTTGCAAGACTAAGAGCTGCATTGTAGATAGCTGGAATGATGATTGTCCCACCCCTGATGTGTCTTGAGCCTCGAAGCCACTGTCACCATCCATACTAGTGAGAAGTATGAGCACATGCTTGGAAGGAACATGGAAGATGAAAGGTTGGGTAAAGTTCCTCCAAAATAGTGCGCTTTTAAACATAATATTCAGAGACATGTAAGAGCAAGCTTTAGTTTCAATTCAACAAAATACTCTTCACAATGTTCAAAATAATCCTTGGTTGTAAAATAGCATAATTGTGCCTAACCTTTTCTTCTATTCTTGAAAAAAATATAGTTTAAGAAGCACAGCTCAGTTACATCTTGTCACCAAAATATCCAGGCCACACCCTTGGACCTGATTTACCAAAATGTGTGTTGAATGAGTGTTGTCTAAGTCTCTGAAATGTATAGTGTTGAAAAAAAAGATATGCTAGTCCCCATTTCACATCACAGTTCTCAGTGCCTCAGGAACCTCTCATCAGACCTGAACACTGTACCTAAATCAATGCCAGTACTGACATTCAGAAAGCTGATATTTTAGAGACTTCAAGGTGCTTGGTGGTTATGTCAGGAAAATAATCATGCAGGTCATGAAGGTGTGGCCTGATACCCTATAGTCCCAACTAACCAGATATTATCTTAGTTTAGCTTATGGTTTTCCATAAATTCATTCTTGCATATAACCATACATAACCCAGTTTACAGCTGGGATGCATTTACTTGGAAGAACTTAATCTTGCTTTTACATGCACAGCAAAGTTACATATAGATGGGTACACAATCACAGTATTGTATTAACTCACGAATGCAGAACATCAAATCAGTAAACCTGGCAGCAGAACATAGACATTGATGAACATGTCTGTTAAAATTTGACTGCTGTTAAAATTTGCAAAACAAAAGACCCTTCACAGTGTTATAAAAATAGCACCGTGCACCTTGTGAAGCTTTCATGAATGTAATTATATTCTTAAACTAAACAAAAAATATGAATATTTCAAGAAGTAGGGCACCTGAGTTTGATTTTCTATATTGTAAATTGAGCTGAAGTGATCTTGCACTCACTTCAAACATTCAATTATTTGCAGGAGCATTTGAAAACAAAATATAGCTTTTACTATATACAATTGGATGTTTGACTACCCACTTTTCACCTTAGTAAATCCGGCCAGATCATGTCACTGCATTTAACGCTTCAGAAAATCAGGATCTTATACCTAACTAGAAGTGTGAACTAAACACAGGAAATTATATAATATTTATGTACAATTATATATCTATTTATTATATTCAGAGCTTCAAAATACAATTTGTAAAACTATTTTCTTATTTTTAATGAGGTAATATGAAATATTGCATATGAATAGTTAATATTTCTGATTTAAAGCCAGCAGGTAGAACCCCTCCTATTCACCAATCTGTCCACCTGATATTAACGGTTTTGCTGAAAACAGCCCTTATTTATAGAGCTCAAGAGCTCAAACATAAATTACACATGCAGCGGAATGGGTCAGAGGGCTGACTGACCCATTCTCCTTAATTTTTCTTTGTACAGAATTTAATTGTTATTTTAATAACTTTAGGAACTGGCATGTCACAACTTTCCTACACAGTCCATTTTTCAGTTTTCCGTGCTGTTATAATATTTTTTTTTCATAAGAATATTATTAAGAAATATGAGTAGCACATACAAAGTACAACAGCATACAGGTACCAAGTACCAAGTAAACCAAATCGACACCTTATTTAGTTGTGATGATTTTATTAACTTGACTCAGTAATGATCCCTGTACCCAAATTCATTTAGATAATTTTATCAGACAGATAGAGCTTTCTTTTGGTCGCATTTAATAACCACTGAGTTGTTTATTATATATAAAAAAAAAGACCAAAAACAAAGTTGGGAAGTGACGCCCCATGATGATTTCACAATTATTTGGGAGTTAAAAAACATGCTGGTCTTGAGGTAGATAAAAACATAAAAGCGGAGGTAGCCTGTAAAAGTCATCCACTAAAGACGAGTGCAAATCTTACATTATTAATTAAAAAGCTGAAATTGCATTTTACTCAAATTGCATTGTGTGCTATGCCTAGGATGTCATCGATAAACCCAAAATACTTTAACCTCCTCCAAAACAATCCCAGAATTGCTGGTGGTCAGTGGCATTTGAAAACCTTCCAAGACTTTGCTCTGTGTTGGAAGTCAATAAAGTGCATCTCTCTGGAAGAATTGGGTTGCTGGGGATGATTACTTAATTAATTATCTACCCACTATACAATATCACTACACTATCCAGCCTTCCTCCTCTGCAATTGTGGGATTTAATAAATACATGTATTCATTAATCATCTTTTCTCTCCATTATCTAAGAGGAAGGGATGGGTCAGTAGACATAAGGATAACAGTTGGTGAGGATTAGATCTGAAATCAGGCATATTGGATGTGAAGCTATTTCCAGAAAGGCAGAGACAAGGGTTCTCATAATTAAAAAGGAAACATCTCAGATCATGTTTTCTCTGCATCTAGAAAGGATCTTTACTTATTTAATGTTTAAGATTGCTGACAGGTTTTACAATAAAGTGTAGTTCTACTTTTGCAGCAAAATTGGAACAACATCTAATTTATAGTTCCTATAATATATATATATATATATATATATATATATATATATATAGGAAAACTGTTGCCCATACTTACCGTAATTTTCCTTTCCTGGATCCTCCCCATGTCAGCCTACTATGGGTCAGCTCCGCTCCCTCTGACCCCTCCAGGACCACCTTTTTCCTAGCCCATAAAGGGCGGCTGTCTGCCCACACCAGTGTTCAAAAAATACCCGCCTCGCGACGGATAAACTGGGTGGGAATCCTCCGGCTGACATGGAGAGGATCCAGGAAAGGAAAATTACGGTAAGTATGGGCAAGAATTTTCCTTATTTCTGGACCTCCCCATGTCAGCCTACTATGGGATGTAGCAAGCTTTCTAAAAAGGGAGGGAAGACAAAAAATAAGCCGAACCCTCAATGCTACTCAAATTTTTTAATGGGCGACAGCCGCCATAAAACCATAGAGCCAAATGTCTCCTCAGGCAGGCAAGCCAATTAAGCCTGTAATGCCTAATAAAAGGTGTTGGGCACACTCCAGTTTGGTGCTCTGCAAACTACCTCAGGGGCGACCTTTGCACATGCTGCCCAGGATGCCGCCACACCCCTCATCGAATGTGCTTTGATCTCTGAAGGAAGAGGAAGGCACAGAGTTTTATATGCAATATGCATGGTCTTTAACAAATCTGGAAGAAAAAACTCTGGATGTTGCCTGCATACCCTTTTAGGCCCTATTGGAAAAAAAAAAACTACAGCTGATCTGCTTTCAGACCATTTCAGGTAGGCTGAAACCGCAGAGCCCAGGTCTAACCTACTCGACTCATCATCAGCTGTATACCCCGGAAAGGCTGGGAGAATGACCTCCCAGTTCATATGAAATCATATGGCAACCTTAGGTAGTAAGCTTGGAATCGGCCTAAAGACTATCATGTCTGGGAGCACCAAACAATATGGTTCTTTAGATGAGAAGGCGCACAACTCGGAGACCCTTCTAGCCGAGGCAACAGCTAGTAAAAAACAAAAAACTGTTAAAAGAAATAATGAACAAGAGAAAGCTTGATCAAATGGAGGAACCAGCGATGTTCCCAAGACTAGTGTTAAGTCCTCTTTTTGAAAAAACGATTTCAATGGAGGTCTGATTTCTATGGCTGCCCCTAAAAATCAGATCACCAAGGGATGTAGAGAATATCTTGTACACGACATAGCCAACAAAGTGGGGATTTGACCCTTCAGGGAATTATAAGCTAACCCTTAGAGACCACTCTGCAGAAATCCAAAATGTTAGACACTGAAGGAGATTCAAGGTCCCAATCCCTTTCTGTAGTATTCCAGATCTGGTGATAGGTTACATTTGTGGACCTCTTATGAGCCTGTAATAATGTCTCCACTACACCACCTGAGAGACCCAAGCCAGTTAAAGCCTCCCTCTCATTTTTAAGTTATTAACTTCATCCTCCTGCAGTTCGTGTGTCAGGTCTCACTCCGCAGAAGGAGATTTTGACAAGGAGGCAGTGGGATTGGCGAGCCTAACTTTATCCTCCAAGCCAGAGGAAGCCATGGCTCCCTGAGCCAGTAAGGTAAGACTACTATTGCTGTGATCCTTCTTGCTGAATCTTCAGCAGGATTTTGAGAGCCAATGGAAGCAGCAGGAACACATAAACCAAGGGGAAGTTCCAAGACCTGGACAGAGCACCCTGACCCAACGCCTGTGGACACCAGGCCTGGAAGAAGAAGCAAGGCAGTTGAAAATTCTCCTCCAATGCCATAAGATCTATCGATTCAGGCCCCATTCATTGTGATCCTCAAAGCCTCGACTCAAGTGATCTGCTAAAACCATTCCCAGGCCCTGGGAGAAAAAAATTCTGTAAGAGCTGAGATTCTTCTCTGCGCATAGGAAGATTGTCATGTCACCTGAAGGAGAGGGCGACTTCTTGTGCCCCCTTGAGACACATAAGCCACCGTAATTGTTTCCCAAGAATCTAGACAGCTCGACCTTGCAACATAGGTTGGAACACTAAGAGAGTGCGTCTGACAGCATCCAATCCTAGGAAATTCACAAAAGTTCCACTGGCCTTAAACCTGCTGTCCCAGGCAGTGTGCCCCACAGCCGGCCAGACTGGCATTGGTCGCCACCACTATTGGTTCTGAGGCCTTAAACGGAACTCCGCGGGAAAGATTGCAAGCTACTGACCACCAAACCAGGGACCAGATTATCTGAATTGGTAGATAGAAATTCTGGTAGGAGGAGTGACGATCCCACTGAAGAAGAAAGTTGCATTGAAACCTCCTTCTGCGCTACCTGACCCATGGTACTACTGGAACTATGGCTGATAGAACCTCCAGATACTGCATGCATTCCTTCCCCATCATCGAAGACCTTGCTATCACTGCTTTTGTCTAAGACTGGATCTCCTGGACCTTCCTCTGAAGAAGAGAAACACCACCCTGATCCGTGTTGAATTGTACTCCTAAATACTCCAACATTTGGGTTGGATGCATCTGGCTCTTCCAATAGTTGAACAACCAAGCAAAACGAGCTAGTGTTTGCAGGTGAAATTCACATGAAGTAGAAGGAGCTCATTTGACGGACCCAGAAGTAGCATGTTGACTAGATAATGGAATATCTGCACTCCATTGACCCTGAAAGTTGCGACGACAGCAGACAGTAGCTTTGAGAACATTCTCAGAGCCGTGCAGAGACTGAATGGGAGACATTAAATGTGAAAATGAGAGCCTTCCACGGAAAACCTGAGAAAGCGATGCTGAGATGTGTCTATGGAAACAAGAAGATACGCATTCCGCCAAATCTATGGAAACCATCCAGTCTCCTAAGTCCACGACGGAAATTATAGTTTCCCCTGACTCCATTTTGAATGGTGGAACCTTCATGAAAAAATTTAGGACTTTGAGGCCAAAAAACTGGTCCGAAACCCCCTGAAGCCTTTGGACCAAAAACAGAGGGGAACATACTCCTTGACCCAATTCGTGCCTTGGAACCGGAAGGATGGCTCTTGCTGCCAACAACTCCCCTATATATTCTCTCAAACATCTGTAGGAAGCCCAGTTTCTATGAACAAGGTTTGATGGGGCCGAGACAATAATTTAATCCAGGCATCCTGTAATTTGACTACCCAAACCCCCTGAATTAGGCTAGTCTTGCTCCTACTTGAGAGGGTTAAGTGGAGACACCTTCAGAAGGACTTATTTGAAGCCTTAGAAGATTCATTGGCCCTTGGCTTGGAAGGTTTCTGGAAGGTTGAACCGGCTCCCTTCCATGAAAGACTGTCTGTAAGTACTGGCCTCGCTGGACCCTACTTTGGATCTCTAGTTAAACCGAAAGGGCTGCTGTTGTCTATTTCTCTTCTGCAGGATTTGGCCAGATGTGCGGCCAGAAACCCTCTGAATTGCTGATTCTAAGGCCGCGTACACACGGGCGGATTGTCTGCCCAACTTAGTCCGCTGAACCGTGTTTCAGCGGACAATCCGCTCGTGTGTGGGCTTCAGCGGACTTTTTCAGCGGACAGTCTGACGGACTAAGTCTTTCGGAATTTCCGTAATTTTGTCCGTCCAAACTTGGTTTTGTCCGTCCAAACTTGGTTTCAGCGGACAGTCCGCTCGTGTGTAGGCAAGTTGGACGGACTAAGTATGGCGCATGCTCAGAAAGGATTTACACGGCCGAAGGTTGCATTGCAGTGTATTGGACGTCGTATTTCTAGTCCCGTCGTACGTGCTGTATACGTCATCGCGCAAGCTTTCAGCGGACTGTCTGTTCATCGTGTGTGGTCAAGTCCGTTCATTCAAAAGTTGAACGGACTGTCTGTCGGATTGTCTGACGAACTTAGTTGGGCAGACAATCCGCCCGTGTGTACGCGGCCTTAGTCTTCCTAAAGAGTATTTTCCCGTTGAATGGAATCGAACATAGACTGTACTTGGAAGCCTTGTCGGCCGACCAATGCATCAACCATAAGGCTCTGTGGCTGTGATGGAATGAGCCATTATCTTTGCTATGAATGAATGAATGAATGAATGAATAATTTGTATAGCGCACAACGCAAACTGAATCGCCTCATCAATTGCTGTCATCTTTTGAACCGACTCCCTGACCTGGTCAACAGCCACTTCAGCCACAAACTCTACAGCAGTCCTGAAAACTGCAAAAGAGAAGAACTGCCACTTCCCAGACTTTCATCTGAACATCCATCCACCAGCTCCGCTACCCACAGCCTAAGGCTGGACTCAGACTCATGCACTCTCCCTGCATTCCGCAGATCCGCACCACCGAACATGCCCCATGGGAGACCATGGTAAATGAACGGTAGCGCAAAACCGCAAAAAGCACCAAAAACGCACAGGTGCGAATCCAACCCAAGTGCTGCTGCCACAGAAGTGAGCACTACCGCTAGCCTGCAGGCTGCTTTGGCCAAACTATACAACCTATTTAGGTCTGTGTTTATTCTGCGATCCATAGGATCCCTAAAGGAGACCGAATCCTCCAGCGGAAGCATAATGTGGCAGGCGAATCTAGGTAATGAAGCATCCACCTTAGGCATAGTGTCCCAAGGGTTACAGCTTCGATACTCTATTATGCATATTGAGCTTCTCAGGCCCCGCCCAGTCACATTAATTTCAGAAATGAATGGGAAGGAAGGTAAAGATTTCTTTAAATACGGGTAGTATCTCTGCTGTTTCTTTGAGGTCTCCACCAAGGGGGGAACGAGTGCAAAAATCAAACGTATGCGATTCCAAGACCATCTAAGCCTCAGATGGATCTGAATTGCTATTGACGTCAAAGTTAAAACGCACTGAAAACACATGATCTGAATCTGCAAATGCTGAAGATACAGCAGAATGAGCAAGATTCCATGAAACACTGTTCAACCCTTCCTTGATTGCATGCTTAATGTAGGATTTAACCTGGCGTACATTCGCAGCATTGTCCTGAGCCACCTCCTTGAAGCAAGATGCACACCCGCTTTCCTCTGATGACCCAACAGGATCCTTCTTCTGCCTGGGCCGGCGATGAAGACCTATCTGAAGAAGAGGATCTTCTCTCTCTGCGCCCAGATTTCCTCTTTCTAGAGGCTTTCTGATGTCTTGACCTCTCCTGGCTCAGGTCGGAGCGACTAAAGTGAGGTAAGGGCTAGACATGTGCAGAGTAAAATATTTTGTTTCGGAATTTTGTTTTCGTCCGAAAACTTAATTTATTTAGTTACTCCCGAAATTCGTTTTTATTTATTTCGTTTTTCGTTCAAAAATTGCATTCGTCCGAAAATCCACATGAATTACGGTCGAATTTGTCTTTGAAGGCTTAGGGTGTCTGTCGAATGTATAAAGAAGATTCGACGGAGCTAGTATATAGCATACTTTAGAACCCCTGTTAAAGTCTATGGGACTCCAACGTTCAAAATCTAAAGTGCTAATTTTAAAGACTAATTTGCAAGTTACTGTCCTAAAAAGTGTTTGGGGACCCGGGTCCTGCCCCAGGGGACATGTATCAATGCAAAAAAAAGTTTTAAAAACGGCCGTTTTTTCGGGAGCAGTGATTTTAATAATGATTAAAGTGAAACAATAAAAGTGTAATATTCCTTTAAATTTCATAGGGGGGAGGGGGGCTGTCTATAGAATGCCTGTGAAGGGGCTCATGTTTCTAGTGCTTAGAACTGTCCCTGCACAAAGTGTCATTTATGCAGGAAAAAAAGTCCTTTAAAATCACTCGCAGCTATTATGAATTGTCGGCTCCGTAATACAGAGCACACTCATTGAAAGTCATTGATAAAAAAAAATTTAAATTTTTTTTCTTTTAAAAAAGCGTGGGGGTCCCCCAAATTCAATTACCAGGCCCTTCAGGTCTGGTATGGATATTAAGGGGAACCCTGCCTCAAATTTAAGAAAAAATTTGACGTGGGGTTCCCCCTAAAAATCCATAACCAGACCCTTCAGGTCCGAGCACGCAACCTGGCAGGCCGCAGGAAAAGAGGGGGGGACGAGAGAGCGCCCCCCCTCCCTCCTGAACCGTACCAGGCCACATGCCCTCAACATTGGGAGGATGCTTTGGGGGTCTGTGACCCCTCAAAGCACCTTGTCCCCATGTTGATGAGGACAAGGGCCTCATCCCCACAACCGTGGCCGGTGGTTGTGGAGGTCTGCGGGCAGGGGGCTTATCAGAATCTGGAAGCCCCCTTTAACAAGGGGACCCCCAGATCCCGGCCTCCCTCCTGTTTGAAATGGTAAGGTGGTACAAAAGTACCCCTACCATTTCACAAAGAAAGTGTAAAAAATAGTTAAATAAGACAAACTCACTTTTGAAAAATTCCTTTATTAAAAATAAAAAAAATAAAAAAAAGATTCCAGCGGTGCTAATCCACTCTTGCTATCCAGCGACGGATGGTCATCTCTCCAGCGATGGCTCATCTCATCCAGCGCAGCGAATCCATCCTTCTTCTGTCTCAGCGGAGGAGACACTGGAGGCATTCCGGCGGCCTGACGTTTCTTATATACGGAGGGCGGGGCCACCCGTCACCTGACCCCGCCCCCCTCTGACGCAAGGGGAAACCCGGGGTTCCCTGTGACGTATGGGTGACCCCACCCCCTCTGATGTAACGGAAACCTGCCTGTGTTACATCAGAGGGGTGCGGGTCACCCATACGTCACAGGGAACCCCGGGTTTCCCCTTGCGTCAAAGGGGGGCGGGGTCAGGTGACGGGTGGCCCCACCCTCCGTATATAAGAAACGTCAGGCCGCCGCAATCCCTGCAGTGTCTCCTCCATGGAGACAGAAGAAGGATGGATTCGCTGCGCTGGATGAGATGAGCCATTGCTGGAGAGATGACCGTCCGTCGCTGGATAGCAAGAGTGGATTACCGCCGCTGGAATCTTTTTTATTTATTTTTTATTTTTAATAAAGGAATTTTTCAAAAGTGTGTTTGTCTTATTTAACTATTTTTTACACTTTCTTTGTGAAATGGTAGGGGTACTTTTGTACCCCCTTACCATTTCAAACAGGGGGGGGCCGGGATCTGGGGGTCCCCTTGTTAAAGGGGGCTTCCAGATTCTGATAAGCCCCCCGCCCGCAGACCTCCACAACCACTGGCCACGGTTGTGGGGATGAGGCCCTTGTCCTCATCAACATGGGGACAAGGTGCTTTGAGGGGTCACAGACCCCCAAAGCATCCTCCCAATGTTGAGGGCATGTGGCCTGGTACGGTTCAGGAGGGAGGGGGGCCGCTCTCTCGCCCCCCCTCTTTTCCTGCGGCCTGCCAGGCTGCGTGCTCGGATAAAGGGTCTGGTATGGATTTTTAGGGGGACCCCACGTCAATTTTTTTTTAAATTTGACGTGGGGTTCCCCTTAATATCCATACCAGACCTGAAGGGTCTGGTTATGGATATTTAGGGGGAACCCCACATCAAATTTTTTCTTAAATTTGAGGCAGGGTTCCCCTTAATATCCATACCAGACCTGAAGGGCCTGGTAATTGAATTTGGGGGACCACCACACTTTTTATTTTATTTTATTTTTTTTATTTTTTATCAATACTTTCAATGAGTGTGCTCTGTATTATGGAGCCGACAATTCATAATAGCTGCGAGTAATTTTAAAGGACTTTTTTTCCTGCATAAATGACACTTTGTGCAGGGACAGTTCTAAGCACCAGAAACATGAGCCCCTTCACAGGCATTCTATAGACAGCCCCCCTCCCCCCTACGAAATTTAAAGGAATATTACACTTTTATTGTTTCACTTTAATCATTATTAAAATCACTGCTCCCGAAAAAACGGCCATTTTTAAAACTTTTTTTTGCATTGATACATGTCCCCTGGGGCAGGACCCGGGTCCCCAAACACTTTTTAGGACAGTAACTTGCAGAATCTTTTCTCTCTGCCAAATCTTTTTTCTCTGTCGAATATTTTCTCTATATAATCTTGGACTAATAGAGGTAAGGTTAGGTACATTCGACCACAGGTTCTATAGACAGATTGTTATTGCCAGAGTCATGTCGAATCTCCTATTCTATATCGAACTGTTGTAACAATGAAAACGAAAATAAAGCATTAATTTATGTCGGATCTTTCATTTTTCGGATTTTGTGCTTTCGTTATCGTTTGTCAAAACGAAAACGAAAATAGCTGAAATTCGGACGAAAATGCATTCGGACGAAAACGAATGCACATGTCTAGTAAGGGCGAGGGAGATCTGGATTGCTTTGACAACAGGCGTCTATCCAGCTGCATGCAACTCTACAACTTGTCATGTCTAGCCTTTTTACTCCTTTGAGGCTGGAATGCAAATTAGGAACCTCTTTGCGGGTGTTTAGCTCACACTGGGCCCTTCTCTCTGTAAATCAGAGGATGTGCTCTCTTTTAAATAAACAAATAAATAAAATAAATAAATAAAATAAACTTCTCCATCTGAATCTTCAGTGCTAAGGCAGCTAGGCAGGCAGTCAAAACTCCCCAGATCTATAAAGGCACAGGATAATAAAAACACTCTGACAGACAAGTAACACAGCAGTAAGAAATGAGAGTCCTGGAAATCAGGCTTACCAGAGCAGAGTAGCAGATTTATCAGCTGGAGACTGAGATTAGAGTACAGAGCCTGCAAATCAGCAGTGAGCATTCTGGTGTTTGCTAGGCAATCCAAGAGGAAGCTACCTCTGACCTCACCTGCTCAACTGAGCTTCCTGAAAGGAATACATGTGGAGGTGGTGAACTACAAGACCCAGCGAGCCAAATCACTGCCTGAACACACAAAACATGGAAGGAGAGAGTGCCAACACCTGCCTAACGAAGGTATATACAGTCATTTATACTGCCAGTTAGGGATGGCCGAACGGTTCGCCCGGCGGTCGTTTTGCGGCGAATTTCGGCTGTTCGTCGTCAGTCCGATCGGCGGACTATTGCTGCCGTTCGCCCGGCGGACTTCCGTGTTTACTGTGTAAAAGAACTTTGACCTATGATGACACATCCATCATGGGGTACAGGACAGCCAATTGAGACATTACAGCACATGGACACTTGGACATTCCCCCTAACTTATAAATAGACCCGATCCGGTGGCCATTTTACATTCTTTCTTCTGTCACTATAGGGAGAGGTTGCTGTGTGGAGCAGGGAGAGACTTCTGTGACCCAAATCGCTATTTATTAGGTCCACAAAAGTTCTTTTAAGGTCTGGTATCATGGTATAGGTGTTAGGTGTAGTTCAGGATATAGGTTTGAGGCAGTGCTGTGCTAGTGATTGTTGCAGCAGCCTGAGTGTCTTTTGTCAGTGTAGAGAAAGGGACAGGACGCTGTGTGCTGCAGGGACAGTCAGTGTAATCATAAGCTGTTACTATTAGGTCCACAAAAGTGCAATTCAAGTTATTGTTCCAGCAGCCTCTGTTTTGTCAGTTTATATAGGGACAGGCAGGAAGCTGTGTGTGAGGCAGTGAGGGACAATCAGTTTAATCAGTAGCTGTTACTATTAGGTCCACAAAGGTTCTTTTCAGGACTGGTATGGTAATAGGCTTGTACACGTATAATATTCTTTCTTCCAAATATAGAAAGAATATTATACTTGACTGCTGCCCTTCTGCTGCAGTCTGCTAATCATTCACAACCTACTTGTTCCACAAAGGTCCTTATAAGGACTGGTAAGGTCTAGGGTGCTACAGTACATAGGGTTGAGTGAGGTACAGTCTGCTATTCCATAAGGACTGATATAGGTCCACAATACATAGGGTTGAGGTGCACTATTGCTGACCGCTGCCCTATACTGCAGCAGTCCTTCATCAGTATAGGGACTGACGTACAGTCTGCTAATCATTCACAACCTACTTGTTCCACAAAGGTCCTTATAAGGACTGGTAAGGTCTAGGGTGCTACAGTACATAGGGTTGAGTGAGGTACAGTCTGCTATTCCATAAGGACTGATATAGGTCCACAATACATAGGGTTGAGGTGCACTACTTCTGACCGCTGCCCTATACTGCAGCAGTCCTTCATCAGTATAGGGACTGACGTACAGTCTGCTAATCATTCACAACCTACTTGTTCCACAAAGGTCCTTATAAGGACTGGTAACGTCTAGGGTGCTAAAGTACATAGGGTTGAGTGAGGTACAGTCTGCTATTCCATAAGGACTGGTATAGGTCCACAATACATAGGGTTGAGGTGCACTACTGCTGACCGCTGCCCTATACTGCAGCAGTCCTTCATCAGTATAGGGACTGACGTACAGTCTGCTAATCATTCACAACCTACTTGTTCCACAAAGGTCCTTATAAGGACTGGTAAGGTCTAGGGTGCTACAGTACATAGGGTTGAGTGAGGTACAGTCTGCTATTCCATAAGGACTGGTATAGGTCCACAATACATAGGGTTGAGGTGCACTACTGCTGACCGCTGCCCTATACTGCAGCAGTCCTTTATCAGTATAGGGACTGAGAGTTTTGTCACAGGGTCATTTAAAAAATGACAGGCAGAGGAAGAGGCAGGCCCTTCCGCAGGGGTGGTAGGGGTAGGGCAGGAGCAACAGGCTTGAGCCAAAGTGTGAAGTTGCAGAAGGTGCGTTCAATTCATTTAAAGGATGCACCAGACTTGGTTGAGTGGCTCACTCAGCCTTACTCTTCTGCACCCTCCTCATCCTCTCGATCTGCACCCTCTTCTTCACTCTCTGCTATGTGCACCCCCAAAGACACTACCACCAACAACACCACCACCACCACATACCTTCCGCTTGAGTCACAGGAATTATTTTCCGATCCATATCAACACATTTCTGATGCGCAGCCACTCTTGGTATTGGATCAGGAAGAGGAGGTAGCAACAGCCGCTACTCAGCAGTCTGACGACAGTACCCAGATCAGCCCAAGGAGGAGGTTGGTCCCCGGTGTTGCTGCCTACTCCGAGATCTCTACTTATAGCGGTGGGGAAGGTGACGTCGATGATGACGTGTCTAGTGATGTCACGTCGGTGCCCACAAGAGAGGAAGAGGAGGGGAGTTCAGAGGGAGATATGGACCAGCAGATAGGGAGGAGAAGCAGGAATAACTTACATTGCACAGGAGGGACAAAGCAGACTGCAAATGTATCAGGAGTGAGTCATTGACCATGTACGGTCACATCTGGCGCTCCCAGGACACCGGCACATGGCTCCGCAGTGTGGGCTTTTTTTAACGTGTCCGCTGCTGACAATAGCGTTGCCATCTGCAATCTTTGCAGTCAACGCATTAGTCGCGGTAAGCCCAACACTCACCTAGGGACGACCGCCTTAAGAAGGCACATGAGCAGCCATCACCGAGCCCAGTGGGAGCAACGGAACACACAAAGCCACACTCCAGGCTCTCACAGTCCAGCCTCGTCTTCTACTTCTCCTTCTCCTTCTCCTCACAATTGTCCTCCACTCCACCTTCCATCACGCCAAGCTCACGTTTTTCTGCAAAAAAGGTAGGCTTCCGTGGGCCTAATGTTCGAGCGTAAAAAAATGATGACGCCAGATAACCCTCTTGCCCAACGGTTGACGGCTGGCTTGTCAGAACTCATAGCCCGCCAACTACTGCCATATAAACTGGTGGACTCGGAGGCCTTTCGCAAATTTGAGTCCATTGGAACACCCCAATGAAAGGTCCCAGGAAGGAAGTATTTCTCACAGAAGGGCATCCCAGAGCTATATGGCCATGTTCAGCGGCAAGTGAATGTATCTCTGGCACACAGTGTCGGTGCCAAGATACATCTGACCACAGACACGTGGTCTAGCAAACACGGGCAGGGAAGGTAGATCACTTTTACTGCCCACTGGGTGCACCTTCTGACGGCCGTCAAGCATGTAACCCGTGGCACCCGTGTAGATTTGGTTTTACCGCCATGGATTGCATGCAGGCCTGGCTCTTCTTCTCCTCCTCCTCCTACTCCATCCTCCTCCCTCTCCTCCTCGGCTGACTCCTCCTTTTCCGCTGCTAGCGTCTCTTCCGTTGCGCCGCCCAAGCTCCCCAGAACCTATTCGACATGCCAGGTGAGACGTTGCCATGCCGTGCTGCGTCTGTTGTGCCTGGAAGCCAAGAGCCACACTGGCCCGGCACTCCTTTCAGCTTTGCGTTCACAGGCAGATCAGTGGCTAACACCGCTCAATTTGACAGTTGGTAAAGTGGTGTGTGACAATGGTGCCAATCTGCTTAGCGCATTGAAACAGGGCAAAATTACGCACGTGCCATGCATGGCATACGTCTTAAACTTGGTCGTGCAGCGATTCATTGTCAAATACCCTGGGGTCCAGGACATCTTGCGGCAGGCAAGGAAAATCTCGGCCCATTTCAGAAGATCTTACACGGCCATGGCTCGCCTTGCTGACATTCAGCGGTGACACAATCTGCCAGTCAGACGTCTTATTTGCGATTGCCCGACGCGATGGAACTCAACCTTCTATATGCTTGATAGGCTGCTCCAGCAGAAACATGCAGTTAATGTCTACCTGTATGAACTCTGCGGCAGAACAGGTTCTGGGGAGCTGGAGTTTTTTTCACCGTGCCAGTGGCTGCTCATGCACGACGCATGCAGACTTCTGCGCCCATTTGAGGAGATCACCAAACTGGTCAGTCGCAGCCATGGCGCCATCAGTGACATGGTACCTTATGCCTTCTTTATGGAGCGTGCATTGCGTAGTGTCATTGATCAAGCTGTGGAGGAGCAGGAGCGGGAAGATGAGGAGGTCGCAATGCTGGATGAATTCCCAGGGGGGGCTACTCTATCTGAGACAAGTGAACAACAGGAGTCTGAAGAGGAGTCAGAGGAGGATGGTGCCGGGGTGGATGAGGAGGAGTAAGAAGAGCATGCTTTAAACCTTTCTGGGATCCCTGTTGTTGTCCGTGGATGGGGAGAGGAGAATGAAGAGGACGACATTATCCTGGATGATGAGCAGGAGCCAGGCCACCTCCAGTTTAGTGAAAATGGGGGCCTTCATGCTCCAGTGTTTTAATAGGGACCCCCGTATAAAAAGCATAAGGGTCAAGGACCAGTACTGGGTGGCAACGTACTTAGACCCCGGTACAAACACAAAATGGCGGAAATGTTACCGCCGTCATAGAGGGCGGTCAGAATGGAGCACTTCCAGGCCTTGCTTCGAGAAATGCTGCATTCTGCTTTTGCGTGCGCTGGCAGAGGAGCAATTCCCACTCCCAGAGAAGGAGTTGCGAGTACCAATCCAACAGCGCCTGCAAGAAGAGGCCGGTTTGAAGATGTGTTGGTGACTTCGGATTTGAGGTCATTCTTTCAGCCGACCCATCGACAGGTGTCATCCGGATCCAGCATCAGGGAACGCCTAGACCGTCAGGTGTCCGACTACATCGGGTTAACGGCCGATGTGGACGCTCTGAGGAGTGATGAACCCCTGGACTACTGGGTGGGCAGGCTTGACCTCTGGCCAGAGCTTGCCCAATTTGCAATCGAACTGTTGGCTTGCCCCTCGTCCAGTGTCCTGTCCGAAAAGGACGTTCAGCGCAGCAGGGGGGATCGTGACCGATAAGCGTACTCGCCTAGCTCACGACAGTGTTAACTACCTCACATTTCTAAAAATGAATGAGGCATGGATCTCGGAGGAATTCAACACATGTGACCAGTAGACCATGTATATGTCTATAAAAAATTTTTTAATCGAACACACAGACCTTTTTTCTTCATTTGGCTCACTTCCTTGTCCAAAAAAAGCACACCGAACTATATGCCCGTACCCTCCTTTTTGAAGAGGTTGAGCGGTGTCATATTTCTACTGGGGCTGCTTATTATGAGGGGCTCCCACCATCCCTGTGCTGTGCTGACTTCCTCCTGGGGCTGCTTATTATGAGGGGCTCCCACCATCCCTGTGCTGTGCTGACTTCCTCCTGGGGCTGTACCTCTGCTGTGCATATTATGAGGGGCTCCCACCATCCCTGTGCTATACTCATTATGAGGGGATCCCACCATCCCTGTGCTATGCTCATTATGAGGGGCTCCCACCATCCCTGTGCTATGCTGATTTCCTCCTGGGGCTGCTTATGGTGCAGGTGTCAGTGCTGTATATCATGGTGCTGGTGCCAGTGCTGTATATCACAGTGCTGGTGTGAGTGCTTTATGTCACGCTGCTGATGTCAGTGCTCTCTCTCACGGAGCTGTTGTCAAATCACTCTATCACGGTGCAGGTGTCATTGCTGTATGTCACGCTGCTGATGTCAGTGCTCTCTATCACGGTGCTGCTGTCAGTGCTGTATGTCACGGTGCTGGTGTTAGTGCTTTATGTCACGCTGCTGATGTCAGTGCTCTCTATCACGGTGCTGTTGTCAGATCACTCTATCACGGTGCAGGTGTCATTGCTGTATGTCACGCTGCTGATGTCAGTGCTCTCTATCATGGTGCTGCTGTCAGTGCTGTATATCACGGTGCTGGTGTTAGTGCTTTATGTCACACTGCTGATGTCAGTGCTCTCTAATACGGTGCTGTTGTCAGATCACTCTATCACGGTGCATGTGTCATTGCTGTATGTCACGCTGCTGATGTCAGTGCTCTCTATCACGGTGCTGCTGTCAGTGCTGTATATCACGGTGCTGGTGTTAGTGTTTTATGTCACACTGCTGATGTCAGTGCTCTCTATCACAGTGCTGGTGTCAGATCACTCTATCACGGTGCAGGTGTCATTGCTGTATGTCACGCTGCTGATGTCAGTGCTCTCTATCACAGTGCTGGTGTCAGATGACTCTATCACGGTGCAGTGTCATTGCTGTATGTCACGCTGCTGGTGATCATCTCATGCACCCTCTTCTTTGCCTACCCTGACCTTCCCTCTCCTCCATTGCCTTCATGCGCTCCACAGTCCTGAATTGTCACAACAATTTCACATATAAAAAAAGAATACTTGTAGTTGTCGATCCCAGATTCACCTCATACATGTGTTATGTCATTGGCCATGTGGTGGGACTTTGTTTGCACAGCTATTAATTATTTTGTGGCTGCAAATTTGACCTGTAGGTTTGCAAAGTTTGCCTCCCATTGAAGTCAATGGGGCCCGCCACGGTCCGTGTTCGCGAAACGTTCCTTCGGAAGTTCGTCCATCACTACTGCCAGTGATCTTTGCCAGTAATACACAGTCATTTATACTGCACCTTTTTAACCCAGCACCAAGGGAACCCACCTCCTCAGGACATTTACTGCCTCTATGGGGGGGTCTTCTGATACGGGAGAGGCTGAACCCGAACAGGATGGATGGTGGATGGAGAAAAAAATAAAAATAAATAAATAAATAAAAACAAAATAAAAATAAATAAACTTTAAAATGTGTCTGGAGCGAGGATGGAAAAAGAACACTGGTGTGGGCAGACAGCTGCCCTTTATGGGCTAGGAAAAAGGTGGTCCTGGAGGGGTCAGAGGGGGCGGAGCTGACCCATAGTAGGTTGACATGGGGAGGTCCAAGAAATATATATATATATATATATATATATATATATATATATATATATATATATATATATACAAGGTGCCTTTAAAAAGTATTCATACTCTTTGAAATGTTCCACATTTTGTCATGTTACAACCAAAAATGGGAATGTATTTTATTGGGATTTTATGTGACAGACGAACACAAAGTGGCATATAATTGTGAAGTGGAAGGAAAATGATAAATGTTTTTCAAAATTCTTTACAAATAAATATGTGAAAAATGTGGCGTACACTTGTATTCAGCCCCCTTGAGGCTGGGTTCACACCTATTTCTTGATTTTGACTGCAAAAGTACTGCATATCTTAACATCTTATGCCGCGTACACACGATCAGACTATCTGGTGGACTTAGTCCGGCAAACAAACCGCCGGACTTTGCAGCGGAGGTCCGCCCAACTTTCCAAAGGAGCGGACCTGCCCACACACGACCAGACTTTTCCGCAGGGCCCCCCTTCCCCAAAACACCCCCCCCATGTTGAGGGCACGCAGCCTGGTATGGCTCAGGAGGGGGGACGCTCGCTCATCCCCACCCCCTTTCCTGACTGGCCGGGCTGCGTGCTCGGATAAGGGTCTGATATGGACTTTGGGGGGACCCCCATGCCGTTTTTTCAGCGTAGGGCTTCCCCTTTAAGTCCATACCAGGTGACGGGGCCAGCGACATGTCAGTCTCGCCGATGGAGGCGGCGGCATTGACCTCCTTCGCTAGTCCCCTCTACCTGGAGCCGCATTCAAAATGAATGGACTTTTCTCTGTGTGTGGGCAAGTCCATTCATTTTAAAAGTCCGGCGAACTAGCACACAGACGGCGGGATTGTCCGCTGGACTGCTGAGTCCGGCAGACAATTTTGAGTCAAAACTTCTTTCTAAGTCCGCCGGACTTTTGGAAAGAAAAAGTCAGCCGGAGCCCACACACAGGCAAGTCCGCCGGATAGTCTGATCGTATGTACGCGGCATTAGAGTGTTTTTTTAATGTTTTTTTATGTTCCACTACAAAAAGATTATATTTTCTAAGCAATTTCAAGGAGAGTGGGGCTGGCAAAACCGTTTGATAGAGCACCACCTCAGTAACAACAGCAGAGGGTAGAGGGCAAAAGGGAATACATGGATCTGCTCCATCACCAGATAAGGGTCAAAATACCATCTATTAGGAACCAGGGGAGGAGGGAATGGGGGGAGGGAGAGAAAGGGAGGGTTGGGAAGGGAGAGGGGATGAGGGAGGGAGTGAGGGGGGAGGGAAGGGAAAAGGGATATGTCAGAGAACACCTTCTGGGTTTGTCTTCCCTGACTTTCTGTAAGGAATTAAATGATACCGGGGACTCATTTTCTATCAAATCATCTACCCAGAGTAATCCTTTTTCTATCCATTTTGTAAAGGAGCTATATGGGAGGAGGGTATGTAATGTTTCCACCGGAAATCTGAGGGGGGATGAGGGAGACCGACATTTTATATTAGAGGTTAAAAATCTCCATGCAAGTATTGACGCTTGTGTGGTGGGAGGGAGATTTGTTATGTTAGAAGGTTTCCAGCTGTCCGCTAAGAGTAAATGACCAATATTTGTTACCATGGAAAGTGCCAACTCCATGTCCACCCAATGAGGTGCGTTTTGCGGATCAAACCCTTGTTTAATTTGATTTAATAAATTGGCCCAATAATAATCTTTGATATCTGGCAACCCTATACCACCCGTTTTCCTATGCTGAATAAGATGAACATGTGGACATCGTGCTCTTTTCCCCTGCCACACATATTGTCTGAGCAATTTTTGTAGTTCATTGAGATATGCCATTTTGAGTGGAACTGGGATTGTACGAAAGATGTAAAGAATTTTCGGAAGAGCTAACACCTTAAAGGCTGAGATCCTACCAACCCAGGAAACCTCTATTTTTGCTAGTCGAGCCAGAAGAGCTCTAATATCACTTATAAGTGGTTTAATATTTGCTTCTGCTAATTGGGAAACGTTGGCCGTTATCATAATGCCTAGATAGGGAATGGCTTCTTTTGCCCAACTATATGGAAAATGTTTTTCAAGATGGGTGCGAGTATGCAAGTTTAGGCCAAGGTCCAGAATGATTGACTTGTTGAAATTTACTTTATAATAAGAAAGATTACTGAATGTGCGGAGGACATCATGTGCAAAAGGGAGTGACACTAGTGGGTTCGATAATAGTAAAATAACATCGCCCGCAAATAGGTTTATTATATGCGAAGTATGGTTAATTTTAAAGCCTGATATATGGGGATGAGATCTGATAGTTTCAGCTAAAGGTTCCATCATTAGATTGAAGATAGATGGTGATAATGGGCAACCCTGACGGGTACCATTAGTGATTACGAATTTCTTTGAAATAAGACCCGACGTAAGAACTTGGGCTGTTGGACAGGAATAGAGTGCTAAAATAGCAGATAGGATTTGTTCTTTGAAACCAAACTTACCTAAAACTTTTTCCATGTAGCCCCAATGTATATGATCGAACGCCTTCTCTGCATCCAAAGAAAGGAGCAGAGAAGGCGTTCTTTTGGAGGCTGCCAAATGTATGATGTTAATAAGGCGTCTAGTGGCGTCAGTAGCTTGTCGGCCTTTGGTGAAGCCCGTTTGGTCCTGATTTATTAGGGAAGGTAGGATATCGTATAGTCTGGTGGCTAGTGTCTTGGCGTACAGTTTAATATCAGTGTTAAGGAGAGAGATTGGGCGAAAATTCGCTGGTACATCATGGCTTTTACCTGGTTTGGGAATGGTGGTTATGTAGGCATTTAACATCTCCTCAGGTACCTTTCCCGTTGTCATTATTTTATTGAATAATTTAGTTAAATTGGGAATTAGTGATTGTTTAAACGTTTTATAATATGCATTAGTTAGGCCATCCGGGCCAGGGGCTTTCTCTGGGGGCAATGAAAGGATTATTTTCTCTATTTCCTCCAATGTGAACGGGGCATTCAGTACATCTAATTGGCTCTCCGATAGGTTGGGTAGTTTTAATTTGGATAAAAATTGGTCAATGCTTTCCGAAGTGGGTTGGGGTGTTTCACTATCTAATTTCAAGTTATATAAAGCAGAGTAATAATCTGCAAACGCGTCGGCAATTTCTTGCGGATTTAGTCATTTGGATGACGTAGTAGGGTGATATATATACGAAATTCGAGTCCTAGTTCTTTGAGTTTTTAATCTATTAGCTAACAGTTTCCCTGCTTTATTATTGTTTGCATAGTAACTGAGTTTTAATTTCCGTAAGTAATGGTCATATTGTGTGCACAGCAGTTCTCTTAATTTATTTCGTAAATCGGATAGGGCGGATGCTAAAGATGTGGAAGGGCTTAATTGGTTTTGTATCTCTAATGTATGAATTTTATTAAGGAGCTCCGATAGAGAGGCTGAGTACTTCCGTTTTAATCTGGCATTGATTTTAATAAAAATGCCCCTCATGAACGCCTTATGAGCATTCCAGTTGGTGAATGTATTGGTTGCCTCATCTGTGTTCAGCTCAAAAAATTGTTCTATGTTTTGGGATATTTCCCTATGAAATTCCGGGTCTTGTATCACTTTGTTATTACATCTCCAAATACGAGATTTTGCATAAAACCCCCCCCCCCCCCCCCCTCAATCTGAATCAAAATTGGAGCGTGGTCAGACCAGGTTATTCCCAGGATCTCAGAATTGGAGACCCTTTGCAACGGTAACTTGTCCACCAAGTACATATCAATTCTCGAGTACGAGTTATGTCTGGGGGAATAAAAAGTGTATGATTTATCGTTAGCGTTTTTGCACCTCCACGCATCAAAAAGTTCTTTCCTGGCAAGGAGATTCCCTAACTGGGGATAATGTCTCCGTGTCAGCGAAGTGGTATCCATTTTACTGTCCATAATTGTGTTAAAATCCCCACATATTAGTATGTTCCCCTCACGCAGCTGTTGAATTTTTTTAATGATTTTCCTAATAAATTTGATTTGATGCGAGTTTGGAACATACACATTGGTTAACGTTACCGGCATGTTATCAATAGTGCAAACCAATATTATGAAACGACCCTCCGGGTCAATTACTGACCGCTTTAAAACAAATGGTATGGATTCCCTTATAGCTAACATCACTCCTCTCTTCTTCCCTTGAGCTGAGGCCTGGAAAGTCTGTGGAAAGTTCGGATGGGAACATTTTGGGGTATTAAGAGCATGGAAATGGGTTTCTTGTATAGCCAGAATATCTGCCCCATGGGATAAAGCTTCTTTCCAAACTGATCTTCTCTTGGCAGGGTGATTTAAGCCTCTTGCGTTTATCGATAAAACCTTAAATTTTCATCACAATGAACCTGATACTGTCGATCACTGTCTTCAAATTTGTCAGGGTGCGAGATGGAGGAGTCTGATCCGATGTAATGGCATGAATATTCCTTAGTGTTCTGCATATGACGCTGCTGGATTGTAACAGTTCAATAGAGCTCTCCTTGTACTTCTTCTGTAAGCTCCCAATGACTAACAAATGAGGGATCCAGTTTATGGAAAACAAATGAGTAGATAATGTTGCGATCCCAACGGGGAACTTAGGTCGCCTGTTAATTGGCCCAAAACGAGGGCAACTGAAAAAAGAGTAATTAAGAAAGGTCCAATGGACAGGCATTTCTGCCTCAGAAACAATGGGGTCTAGGTACGGTGTTATGTACCACAATGTGCTCGACCGCTGGGGGAATGCTGTCGAGTAAGTTAACTGAAACAAAGCAGCGCGAAACTAATCTGGGCATGTCACTTGTGTCTGGATGAGGATTTGCGTTGCGGCATAACTTTCCAGTCTGGTGAAATCTTCTTGGTGACAGGTTGGTGATGCTGGAAAGCAAGCGGATCTTGATGTTGTTCTGGTATCAGAATTTGCCAATTATTCAGTAACTTGATCCCTTCATCCAAAGAGTTGACGGTGTGATTTGCACCTTTGTAAGAAATAATGAGCTTGGCTGGATATTTCCATCTATAGATCAACTGATTGTTTCTCAGAGCTTTCGTGAGCGTCGCCATATTACGGCGTTGTTGGAGCGTATGTTGAGAAAGGTCGGGTAAAACTTGGAGACTGGCGGCTTGGGCCGGTAGATTCTCTGCTTTCCGAAAGGCTTCTAGAATTTTTTCTTTTGCCAAAAAAAAATGCATTCTTAGCAGCACATCTCTGGGGACCTCTTGAGGGAGGAATGCAGGTTTTGGGACTCTGTGGATCCTATCGATCATGAGATCCGTGGGTGAGAGGGATGGGACCACAGTATGGAACATGTCCTGAACAAACTGTAATAGTTGTGGTGCAGCAATCGTTTCAGGAATTCCTCTGAGTTTTAAATTGTTCCTGCGTGAGCGATCTTCGAGGTCCGCCATTTTGGTAAGTATTTTAGAAATCTGTTGTTGTTGATCATAATGAGAATCAACCAGGGTGTTAAAAAAAGACGTAACTTCAGTCATGCGATTTTCAACTTGATGCACCCTGTCACCAATGTCTTTGATTTCCTCTCTGCATTGTTGTATACAGGTTATCATGTCAGATTGAATGGAAGAGCGTAATGAAAGCAGCATCTCTTTCATAGTACTATCCGAGATTGGCTGGCCTGTGGTAGGAAATTGAGCCATAGGATCATAATGTGTGCTAGCAATAGGTTCCTGAGAATGTGTGCCGCTCACCTCCATTGCTAGTGTAGGGTCAGGGAACACTTGTTGTACATCAGAGTCCAGCCTGGGCTTTGATTTTACTGGGCTCCTCGCTTGAGGTGACTCAGATGGGGAGGAAGAAGCGCTGGAGTCAGTGTGATGTGAGTAACTCTTATTCCCTTCCGTGCCCCGTATAGTGCTGTGTAGCTCCGCCGAGCTTACCTGCGTTGCCTCTCCCTGAGTAGAGACGACATGTTTTCCGTCGCCATGTTGTTGTGGGCCACGCTGCCGTGCTGGGAAGAAGTCCGGCAATTTAGCCGCTTGTGGATGTTCGGGCTGTCTTTTTCCCATGCTCCGTTGATCGAGGAGAGCCTCCGCGGGTAAGAGAAATGAATGCCGCTCGCGATGCTTCTTCAAGCCGTCTTATGTGTAAAGATTCCCCCAGCTTCTGTCGGAGCTATCTCCTATGCGGCCATCTCGCTCGGCGGTCGCCACGCCCCCGTCTTCCCTGACTTTCAAGGGATTGGGCCCCCCACTCTCCTCCCGAAGAAACACACCGGCCTCTGATCCTCTGTATCAAGTGCAGGTCGGGGGTAGTGTAAAAACGTTTCATCTTTAATAGAAAATCATTAAAAACATAATGCGCTCACATTTCAATGTGTCTGTTAGCCGACACCAAGCTTTTCCAGCAATGAGAAAACTGCATAGGATCGGGCAAGCCAACGATGTTCCACAGGTGGTGCTCTCATCCCTCCACTAAACCGACCTGTTCCTGGCTGATATTCAAGGACCTGTGGAACATCGTTGGCTTTCCTGATCATATGCGGTTTTCTCATTGCTGGAAAAGCTTGGTTTCGGCTAACAGACACATTGAAATGTGAGCGCAGTATGTTTTTAATGATTTTCTATTAAAGATGAAATGGTTTTACACTATATTGGTTCTATTTAATTTTGTATGAATATGTGGACATTGAGGAATTGCTAACGAGAGAAGAACATTGAGGATTGGTTATCCTTTGAATGAACTGAAGGCTTACTGGTTGGTGACGTCTGGTGAGTGGCCATTCTGCTGGGTGATGGTGGCATAGACTTGGTTTTTCTTTGGTGACACATGCAGATTTTCCATTAGAAGATGAACGGGGATTAAGATGATACAGTCGGAGTTGTTGAAATAACCATTGCATGTGAATGACGATAATTTTGCAAATATATGTTGTTATAATATATTGTTTTGCCACACTTTGGGGAGTTTATATGGTATTAAGGTGGCACAGTGATCACTTAGTCAGTTTCGGCACTAGTATATCTAAAATTATCCACATTGATCAGTGCCAGTTGGTAGATGTTTGGAGGGTCCAAAACCCAAGGGTAAGAGACTATTCATTCCACTCAGTGCATAATACGTACTCAAGCCTAGATTATATTTTGGTGGAGCATAGACTTTTGGAGGCTGTAATGGATTCATCCATTGAAATAACGACACTCTCAGACCATGCGCCAGTAATTGTGCAGTTAAGACCCACAGGAACCCAAAACAGGACAAATAAATGGAGATTGAATAAAGATCTGAAACAAAATACAGAAGTGGAAACAAAAAAAAAATAAAAAATAGAACAACATTTTCTGTTAAATGGGTCCCCAGGGGTCTCAAAGGCCACAATTTGGAAAGTGTATGAGGCATATATTAGGGGTATATTGATTTCTATAGGAGCCAGGAAAAAGAAAGAAAGATCAAAAGACATGGAAAGGACAATAAAATAAATACATGAATTTGAACAGAAGCATAAAAAGGGGTTAGATGTGGAAATACACAAATAACACTTAAAGGAGATCATTTAAAAGACTTGTTAGAACAGGAAACAGGAAAAGTTTTTAATAAAGCGGAAAACATCTTGCAAAAATCATAAAATATAAAAAATCTTTAAGCTATATAGAAAAAATGAAAAACAATTAAAGAGAAATGGCATATGAAACAACAGAAATTGTCTTTCAAAGTTATTATAGCACCCTGCATTCTGTAAGGGAGAATGAGATGCAGAAAACAGGTAAAAAAAAGAGACAAAAAATGCAGGAATACTGAAAGGAAGCAAAATTACCCAAAATATCAATGAAAAAACTGCAGGCCCTGGAAGACCCAATAACAGAGGAGGAGATTAGAATAGCAATAAACAGTACAGCAGTAGGGAAGAGCCCAGGACCTGACTGACAATAAGATATTATAAAAAATTCAGGGAACAACTTACTCCAAAATGATGTGAATATTTAAATGGCCTGGTGGAGAGGGAGGTAATGAGGAGAGAGTCACTATGGGCATATGTTACGGTAATACCCAAAGGGGGAAAAGATGTTGCACTATGTTCCAACTATAGACCAATAACGCTGTTAAATGCCGACACTAAACTTTTTGCAAAAGTACTAGCAACACGATTTAAAAAGTTAGTGCCGGAGTGGATTCATGGAGACAAAATGGAGTTTATACTGGAAAGAGTAAGCAAAAATAGTGGTACAACAACACTGCTAATGTTACAAAGGAGAGAAGTGGGAAATCCCCAGTTCTACTCCTGTCAATAGATGCGGAAAAGGCATTTGACAGGGTAGACTGGGGATTTATGATGGAAACAATAGAAAACTTAGGAATAGGACCAAAAATTATTCAATGAATCAAAAATCTATATAACCATCCTACATCATTGGTTAAAGTTAACGGGAGTATGTCATCGCCTTTTGAGATGTTTAATGAAACAAGACAAGGATGCCCGTTACTTCACTGACCACCACCTCTAGCTGGAATGCTTCCTCACCTCCAAAAGTTGAGCCCACTACGCCTTGTTTTATTTGTATTTGTTTATAGTTGCAATACACTATATTTTGTTTTGTTTGATATATTGAGAGTCACATGTGGATACACTCTAAGTGGTGTGGGCAGCAATCACGTGAAGCCTATTAGTAGGCTAATTATATTATAAAATATGGAGAACTCTTTAATATAGGTCCAAGTAAGAAGGAAGCATTGTCATTACAGCATGAATTCCCATTCACATGGAAGGGGAAATAATTAAATTATCTTGGAATAAAATTGACAACATCCATTGGGAATTAATACCAAGCTAATTATATTCCTCTGTTCAATGAAATTAAAACAGAAATCAAGAAACTATCAATACACCCTCTGTCATGGATGGGAAATATAAACGTGCTAAAAATGGTAATACTCCCGAAAAATAGTATATTAATTTCAAATGATCCCAATAACAGTTCCCCAGGTCTTTTTTAGAACAAGTAAAACAATGTTTTTTAGATCTATCTGGCAAGAGTACAATACGTGATCTTAAGTAGGGATAAAATGCATGGGGGATTAGCAGCACCAGATATAAAGAGATATTATAATGCAGTATGAATGGCACGGATGATAGAATGGACAAAAATAAAAAATGCAAAAAAGATGGTGGATATGGAAAGCACAGTAAATATGTAAAGTATATGTGAGTATATGTGAGTAAATATCTGAGTGAATATCACGAAAGTATAGAACGCTGGATGAAGGTACATATGATTTGACAAGAAATGTATTTCAAGAATGGGACATCATTTACAAGCAGGAAAAATGGGAAAATAATTCCCCACTAATTGCACTCTCTGGGACAAATTTTTTTTTTGGGTAAAGGGACGCTTTTTGGAAGTTGGACAGGAAATGCACAATTAAAAGATGTAGTAGATAAAAGGAAAATAAAAACGTGCCAGGAATTAAAACTTAAGTGTGACCTATTAAAGATCAATGAATGGAGGTATTTACAGTTCAAACATTTTGTGGCAACACTACCACAGCCAATTAGAACAGAAGAGAACTTAAACCCAATAGAATGTCTAGGTAATACACAGACCACATTGAAACATGGAATATCTCGGAACTATAAAATACTTACAGACTTTGAGGGACTGGAAAGACCTGCATTTATTGAAAAATGGGAAGGGGAAGTGGGCTCACGATTAGATGAGCAACAGACGGTAAAAGTGATGTGAGCAATACACGACTACGCGACCGATATGAAAACAATTGAAATGAATTCTAAGTGCTTGGCGAGATGGTATATAACACCAAAAAATATCAACAAGATAAATCCCCACTATGCTGGAGAGGATGTAAACAGATAGGCAAGATGACCCAGATATGGTGGGACTGTAAAAAAAAAAAAGAAAAGGAAATACTGGCAATACATCCAACAGTATATAGGGTACATTACAGGGGAAGTGTTATCATATGACTCATGGACATGTTTATTTCACAAAACAAGTTAAAAAAAAAAACAACATAAAAGAACCTTAATCCCATTTTTGCTGAATGCAGAGAAAGGAGCAATACCAACAAAATTGTTCGACCCGGGAAAACCCACAATAAAGGAATGGTTTGAAACAACAGACCATACAGTAGCTCACAAAAGTGAGTACACCCCTAACATTTTTGTAAATATTTTATTATAGATTTTCATGTGACAACATTGAAGGAATTACACTTTGCTACAATGTAAAGAAGTGAGTGTACAGCTTGAATAACAGTGTAAATTCCCTGTCCCCTCAAAATGGCCTGGTATGGATTTTGAGGGGGACAACCACTGCATTTTTTTTTGGGGCGCGGGGTTCCCCTTAAAATCCACGCTAGACCTGAAGGGCCTGGTATGGATTTTGAGGGGGACCCCCACGCCATTTTTTTTTTGTTGGCACGGGGTTCCCCTTAACCACTTGACCACTGGGCACTTAAACACCCTTAATAACCAGACCAATTTTCAGCTTTCGGTGCTCTCACATTTTGAATGACAATTACTCAGTCATGCAACACTGTACCCATATGAAATTTTTGTCCTTTTTTTCACACAAATAGAGCTTTCTTTTGGTGCTATTTAATCACCACTGGGTTTTTTATTTTTTTGTGCTATAAAAGAAAAAAGACCGAAAATTATGTAAAAAAATAAATTTTTCTTCGTTTCTGTTATAAAATTTAGCAGATTAGTAATTTTTCTTCATAAATTTTGGCCAAAATTTATACTACTACATATCTTTGGTAAAAAAAAGGAAAAATTGGTGGATATTATTTGGTCTTTGTGAAAGTTATAGAGTCCACAAGCTATGGTGCCAATATCTGAAAATTGATCACACCTGAAGTACTGATGGCCTATTTCAATTCTTGAGACCCTAACATGCCATAAAAGTACAAATACCCCCCAAATTACCCCTTTTTGGAAAGAAGACATTCCAAGGTATTTAGTAAGAGGCATGATGAGGTTTTTGAAGTTGTAATTTTTTCCCACAATTCTTTGCAAAATCAAGATTTTTTTTCCTTTTTTTTTTTCACAAAATTGTCATATTATCAGTTTATTTCTCACACACAGCATATGCATACCACAAATTACACCCCAAAACACATTCTGGTATTACTCCTGAGTATGGCGATACCACATGTGTGAGACTTTTACACAGCGTGGCCACATACAGAGGCCCAACATGCAGGGAGCACCATCAGGCGTTCTGGAGCACCCAGGACAATTCTGACATTTCTCTCCTACATGAAAAAATCATCATTTATTTGCTAGAAAATTACATAGAACCCCAAAACATTATATACTTTTTTTCAGCAAAGACCCTAGAGAATACAATGGTGGTCGTTGCAACTTTTTATCACTCACGGTATTTGCACAGCAATTTTTCGAACGCTTTTTTTGGGGAAAAAAACATGTTTTGGGCTTAAAAAAACCCAGTAAAGTTAGCCCAATTTTTGCATAATGTGAAAGATGAAGTTATGCTGAGTAAATAGATACCTGAAATGTCACTCTTCAAAATTGCACACACCCGTGGAATGGCGCCAAACGTCACTACTTAAAAATCCCCGTAGGCGACACTTTAAATTTTTTTTACTGGTTACATGTTTTGAGTTACAGAGGAGGTCTAGGGCTAGAATTATTTCTCTCACTCTAACGTTCGCAGCGATACCTCACATGTGTGGTTTGAACACCGATTTCATATGTGGGCGGGACTTATGTATGTGTTCGCTTCTGCATGCGAGCACATGGGGACAGGGGCGCTTTAAAAATAAAAAATAAAAATGATTGTTCATTTTACTTTTTTTATTTTAGTTTGACATTTTTTCCCCAAAAATATATTTTTTGATCACTTTTATTCCTATTACAAGGAATGTAAACATCCCTTGTAATAGGAATATGGCATGACAGGTCCTCTTTACAGTGAGATATGGAGTCAATAAGACCCTGAATCTCACCACTAGGCTGGGAAGCCTGAAATAAAAAAAAATAAAAAAGATTCTGGCTTTGATCATATTGGCGAGTCGGTAGAAGCACCGGAGGGCTGGGTATTGCAGGGTATCACCGAGTATAGCTGAGTATTGCAGAGTATCTCCAAGTATGGCTGGGTATGGCAATTTATGGCAGGGTATTGCAGAGTATTGGGGGGTATTGCAGAGTATTGGGGGGTATTGCAGAGTATTGGCTGGTATTGCAGAGTATTGGCCGGTATTGCAGTGCATTGGCGGGTATTGCAGAGTATTGGCGGGTATTGCAGAGTATTGGCGGGTATTGCAGAGTATTGGCGGGTATTGCAGAGTATTGGCTGGTATTGCAGAGTATTGGCGGGTATTCCAGAGTATTGGCGGGTATTGCAGAGTATTGGCGGGTATTGCAGAGTATTGGTGGATATTGCAGAGTATTGGGGGATATTGCAGAGTATTGGCTGGTATTGCAGAGTATTGGCTGGTATTGCAGAGTATTGGCTGGTATTGCAGAGTATTGGGGGGTATTGCAGAGTATTGCAAAGTATTGGCGGGTATTGCAGAGTATTGGTTGGTATTGCAGAGTATTGGCAGGGAATTGAGGGGTTAAATTTCGGTGAGCAGCGATGTGGGCACTGCAGATACAGCCCACAGCGCTGCTGACACCGATCTCTTCTCCCTCCGCTGTACCGACCTGTACAGAGAGGGGAGGGTTTGTTTACAAGTGATCACTCCGTCATTTAACGGAGCCATCACGTGGTAAACAGCCGCGATGAGCGGCCGTTTACCGTGATCCGTGATGCAGGACCCGGCGGTCACGGATGCTCTCGAGTGCGCGCCCCAGGGGGTGCGCGAGAGCGGAATTCTGGGAGGACGTCATATGACGGCCTCCCAGAGTTAAGAAACCATCCTGTAGCCGTAATTCGGCTATAGGGCGGTTGTTAAGGGGTTAATATCAATACCAGACCTGAAGGGCCTGGTATGCTTTTGAAGTGGAACCCATGCCGTTTTTTTTTTTACATTAAAGTCGTGTTGTAAGTCACGCTGTGATTCACACTCAAGGGGGGGGACCCCCACGCTATTTTTTTTGACGCGGGGTTCCCCTTAAACTCCATGCAAGACCTGAAGGGCCTGGTATGCTCTTGAAGGGGAACCCATGCCGTTTTTTTTTTTACATTAAAGTCGTGTTGTAAGTCACGCTGTGATTCACACTTAAAGGGGTTGTAAAGTAAAATTTTTTTATTTTTTTAAAATAACAAACATGTCATACTTACCTCCACTGTGCAGCTCGTTTTTCACAGAGTGGCCCCGAACCTGCTCTTCTGGGGTCCCTCGGCGGCTGTCTCTGCTTCCTCCCGCAGGTGCTTCTCACGTTAATGCGAGCTCCCTCGCATTGGTGAGAAGCACTGCGGGCGCGCTCCCGTGATACAGCCGGCGGCTATAGCCGCTCGCTGTATCACAAGGCCCCGCCCCCCGGCGCGCTGCGTCATTGGATGTGATTGACAGCAGCGCGAGCCAATGGCTGTGCTGCTTTCAATCCATCCACTCCAGCCAATCAGCGGCCAGGCTGAGCGGCAAAGAGGACGGCGGGGGCGAGCGCGGGATTTTCGAGGGGTCAGGTAAGTAAAACGGGGGGACTGGGGGCGCGGGCAGTGTGAGATGTTTTTTCACCTTAATGCATAGAATGCATTAAGGTGAAAAAACATTTACCTTTACAACCCCTTTAAGTCGTGTCCAAGTTGCCTCCCAAAGTCGGGCTGGAAGTCGTGTTGCCCCTGTGTGAATGAATGGACTGTTATGATACAAGTTCAATAGACACAGATTGTTATTGTCAGAGTCACGTCGAATCTCCTATCTGTATCAAACTGTGTCAAAATGAAAACGAAAATAAAGCATTTGTTTATGTAGGATCTTTTGTTTTTCGGATTCTGTACTTTCGTTATCGTTTGTCAAAATGATAATGAAAATACCTAAAATTCGGACGAAAATGCATTTGCACGAAAGGGTTGAACGATGATCTTGATATAAATTGTTTTATTACCGATTTTTAACGATATATTGGTGTTTTTATGGCTCATTGTGTGTTTTGAGTGTACTGTGAGGAATCATTTAATGACGTGGTCTCTTTATGACCAGTTTAGGCACTCTAAGGGTGCATCTGCATATGGATATATATCGAATTTTCCGGCGTATAAGATGACTTTTTACACTAAAAGCAAACAGCCAAAAAGTGGGGGTCGTCTTATACGCCGGGTATAAAGCAAAGCTGTCTTGTATGCAAGCCGCCCGCTGCATAGCATCCCTCTGGATGCTTACTGAATGTGCGGTAATACTGTATACACCGCTGAGCCAATCCTGGCAAGCGATGTATTCTATTAGAGAATACAAAGCCTGCTCGGATTGGAGTAACCACCTCTGCCAATCCGAGCAGGCTACATACGGTAGCCTGCTCTGATTGGCTTTGAGAGTCAGAGGCGCGGGCTGATGATGTTACAGCCCCTGCCAATCCGAGCAGGCTTTGTATTCATTAATAGAATACATCGCTCGCTGTGATTGGCTTAGCGCGGTATACTGTGAGACAGTGTTAACTGTTACACAAAGCGCTACTGAACATACAGCATTACCGCACATCCAGCAGGCTGACAGACTGGTCGGAAGGGGGTCGTCTTATACGGCAAGTATAGCACAATCCAACATTTAAAATGGAAGATTAGGGGGTCGTCTTATCTGCCCAGCCGCCTTATATGCCGGCAAATACGGTAATTGTTTTTTTATTATATTGCTATATTTGTAGTTCAAATGTTATGTATTATCGTATGAACTCTATTTCATGGTTATATTGCTGTACTCCATGGTTTAGTTATGGCTAGTAGGTCCTGCTCTTTCTGGATTACCATAATGAAGCGTCCGTACCCCTTTAAGTGTCTGATTTAATTAATTATTTATTATGTGTATTTATGAACTAATTATGTATGGAAGAATTTCTTCATACCTTTTCAGAGCTCTTAAATTTAAAGAGGAAGTAAACCCTGATGGGTTTACTTCCTCTTTGATTCCCTGCAAAGGTAAAGCATAATGGACTACTATGCATCGCATAGTAGTCTATTATGTGTCACTTGCCTGACACAGGAGCCAGCGAAGTCATCGCTGTCCCCTGTAGTTCCGAGCGTCCATCTTCTTGGTGGGTCTCGCTGCTCCGGCGCTGTGATTCGGTGGAGCAGCGATGACGTCATTCCCTCGCATGCGCACGGGAGCCGACACTCACGGCATATCACCACAATCTGCGGCTTGCCCAGTACGCCTGCGCACCGCCGTCTACGGCGCATGCGGCGTAGACAGCGGTGGCTATCTTCAGGTAAATATCTCCTAAACCTATACAGTTTATTTCTTGGACCTACAGGTCAGCCTTAGGCTGACCTGTAGGTCAAAGTGGTTTGTAAGGGTTTACAACCACTTTAATTTTAGATTTTTACAGGTATTATTCACGCTATAGTGATTAGCTGTATTGATTTCCCCTATTAGCGTGTTTTACCCCACACACAGGATCGGGCACCGTTCCTTTGATGTGGTTTACGCCCCTGTTTTTTTCCCCTCACTAATTAACAGCGGGTCTCACCTTGTGATTGAGATGTGGTTGGTTATAGCGAAATCTTATGACTGAGCTTATGCACATATGGGGATATTAGAAGTAATTCTTCCATTACAGGTAATATTGATGAGAAGTTTTTCATTTCCCTTCATCCCTCACATGCTGCTGCTATTTTTGTCATCTCCGGACCAATCAGGCACAAGCACCATATGATGTCATCTGTTGCTAAGGAGCCCCTAGTGGCTGCAGAGGCCGGAGATGGCCAGACTGTATGAATACTTGAGTCTAGTCTGGCTCACAATTCCCATTATGTTTTTCGCTTTTTACTTCCCTATAATGTGCTGGCAAGGATTGTTTAACCACTTTCAGACCGGACCAATTTGCTGGTCAAAGACCAGACCACTTTTTGCGATTCGGCACTGCGTCGCTTTAACTGACAATTGTGCGGTCGTGCGACGTGGCTCCCAAACAAAATTGACATCCTTTTTTTCCCACAAATAGAGCTTTCTTTTGGTGGTATTTGATCACCCCTGCGGTTTTTATTTTTTGCGCTATAAACAAAAATAGGGCGACAATTTTGAAAAAAACGCATTATTTTTTACATAATAAATATCCCCCAAAAATATATAAAACATTTTTTTTTCCCTCAGTTTAGGCCAATACGTATTCTTCTACATATTTTTGGTAAAAAAATCGCAATAAGCGATTATTGATTGGTTTGCGCAAAAGTTATAGCGTTTACAAAATAGGGATAGTTTTATAGCATTTTTATTAATAATATTTTATTATTTTTTTTTACTAGTAATGGCGGCGATCAGCGATTTTTATTGTGACTGCGACATTGTGGGGGACCCATCGGACATTTTTGACACATTTTTGGGACCATTGTCATTTATACAATAATCACTGCTATATAAATGCAGTGATTCCTGTGTAAATGACACTGGCAGTGAAGGGGTTAACCAGTGGGTGGCAGTGTAGGGGTTAAGTGTTCCTAGGGGTGTGTTACTAACTGTGGGGGGGGGTTGGGCTTTCATTTAGTGAACACTGATCTCTGCTCCAATCACATGGAGCAGAGATCAGCGTCACTAGTTGCTAGGCAGAATGGAGAAATGTTGTTTACAACGGCATTTCTTCATTCGGCCGCTCCGTAAGACGATCGCGGGGATGCCCGCGGCGATCGAGTCCGCGGGTCCCGCGACCGGACTCACGGAGGGCCCGATGGCAGAGCGGCAAATTTAAAGGGACGTACATGTACGCCCATTTGCCTGCCCGTGCCATTCTGTCGACGTACATCGTCGTGCGCTGGTCGGCAAGTGGTTAAACACTGTATGGTCGTATCCTTAAGTGTGAGATGTGATGTACATTTGATATGAATGCCCCACAATGTATTTGCCTCTGACCAATGGGAAATGCAGGGACTGATGGCATCATCAGTCGCTGGGCACCTCTGATTGGCTAAGTGGCAGAAGTGGAGGATATATATACTGGTCTATTAGCCGTGTAGCCGTGCCCTCTGTTGAAGTCTGTTTGACGAAACCGGTCAGGGCGTGGCTTACACGACACTCCAGCGGTGACGCTCTGCGCTCCACAGCCCTCCAAGCTCTAACCGGCAGTGTGGAGATACTTCCTGCAGGGCGAAAGTGCTTCTGGAAAGCTGAGTATAGCGAGAGCGCCCTCTGCATGCTTTGATTCATTGATGCTGGTTTCTTTTTATGTGATGTACGCAGCTTTTACCTAAGGGATGGTTTTAATTTCATGGGGAACATTGTTTAAATAAAGGGTATTACTCTATGTGCGCATTTGTTTGCCTTTTATGTTAACCCCCGCATTCCTGGAAATATATGTTGAGGAGGAATTAGGAGGATTTCTCTGATTTGGATTACTTAACGAGAAAGGTCTTAACCCCTGCAAACCTGGCTGTCTTTGATAAAGAAGAGGAAATAAGACGTGGCTAATGGTCTGCATGGTTTGATTGAGAGCCGCTATATCCAGTTTTATCTGGTGAGTTTTCCCCCCAGGGAGAGTGTGCGACATGTGGTGAACTGTATATATGGTGACAGGTACACTCTTCGTGATTACCCTGAGGTGGCTGTCTTGATTCAACTCCTCACTTGAACTGTATAACACTTCACTATACATCTAACATTGATTGCAAGGTGTATATGACATTACATACGAATTTCACGATTGGACTAATCTCTGATCTTTTAGCGCTGTTTTAGTATTTTTACTCTTAGTGATTTGACTATGTTTAACTGTTTACTAACTTTTTGCGATATATATATATGTATATATATATATATATATATATATATATATATATATATATATATATATATATATATATATATATATATATATATACATACTGTATTTTCTAAGCAATTTCAACACCAGTTTCAGAATGAAGGATTTTTCTCATTCTGCAGGATAACCAGGGGCATTGATTAGATTATACTATAAAAACATTAAAGCATGTGATGTTATTTTACACATTAACATAATTATAGAAAGACAAAGGGTGGCTTCTGGAACACACATTGCATCTCAAAAGAATTGTCTGTTCTTTCTGCTTTGCATCAGTGCTTCTATCTACCGCATGAATTCCACCATGGCATAAACTCAGAAAGCCATTAGATGCTCTTTATTGTTTTAAATCCATTTACTTATCCTGCAGCTTTTTCTAATCTTAAAAACAGCATTATTTAGCAAAAATCACTGTGTAAATTGCTAACCACATCATGTTCTAAATACTCTTCTCTTTGCTCCTTCTTTGGAATTTATTTATTGAAAACATTTTGAAAAGTGCACTTTAACTAAGATCTCTAGTGTTTACAGTGTCTATAATGGCGGCAAACATACCCCCTTTGTAATTTAAGAAGAAAACTGCAGAAATCTTGATTTTGTTCTCATGTGCCTATAATATTTCAGTAGGTACTTATTTTTTGAGGAAAGCAATATCCACACCAAATAAACCAGACTCTGAGAATTCCAGCACTACCATTTGAAGTCCTGTTTCAATGTGCAAGTTCCTTTTTTTCAATAGCCAGTTGTAAAAAAAGACATGTGGACTTTTGAACATGGCTTCAGTCAGGCTACAGGTCTGTTGGTAATAGTTTTGCTCCCTTTAGTTCCTCCAACCCTGTTAGGAGTTCATAAACAAGAATGTGTGGACATGTGTAGCACTGACCCCCGAAGGAGCGGCTGTTTTTTTTTGGGCTTACCAATTACCTCCTCCAGCGCGTAACTCATCGTTCTTGTCTAGGGGTTCCCGAGGTTGATGGCCCAGCAACTGCAGAGACCAACACTTGAATTCCTTTTTAGGGTTTTTATTTGCATAAAACAGTTGAACAAAACTCAGTCTCTCAGTTAAGAATAGAGGGTATAAGGATGAAGTATAGCTCAGGTACTTTGGAACTGCTGACCTTAATAAAAGTCTCTCTTTACATAATCCAGGGAATAGCCACTCGCAACTGGATTCTTTAACTGTTGGATAAACCCTTGTTTTTTTAGCGTAGCAAAGTCTCTTCCACAGACCTGGTTGTGAAACTTTAGATGCTCACAGAAACTTAGTTGCAAACCGAAGGATAGAGGTAGGGACTTTCTTACTGTACCAGTATCTTGCAGCCAGTCCGGCGATACTGTAAGAAATGCGGATTCAATTAGTGTCCATAACAGCTCAGCTTCCAGGCTCTTACTGAGCAGCCAGCTTCGTGCATGGCCCTCTTACTGAAGAATCCTGCCCTGGTTGCATGTAGAGTTGCTGGGCCTCTCCAAACCCGAGACGGCACCGGAACACCTTAGAATCCTCCTTCGGCATCGCATCTCCAGCAACTTATCCACCTGGATCAAGTGGGTTTTGTCCCGTCGAGGGAAGCTAGAGATAGTACCACCAAAGTGCTTAATTTGTTACATATTGTGAAATCAAAGATGACCCCGTGTCTATTTTTAAACACTGATTGCGAAAAGGCATTCGACCGGGTTAACTTGTCGTTTATGTTTACAGTACTTCGACATATCGGACTGGGGGAGGTGATGCTGAGCCGCATAGCTAGTATATATAGTAATCCTACAGCCCAGGTGAAGGCAAACGGTATACTATCAGAACCTTTTAAGATCACCAATGGGACGAGACAGGGTTGCCCATTGTCCCCCCTCCTTTTCGCTCTGTCCTTGGAACCGTTTTTAGCCAAGATCAGAATGAACCCCGATATACAAGGGGTGGCAGTTGGCCGACTGCACTGTAAGCTGTCAGCCTATGCAGATGATATGCTCTTCTCCATCACTAACCCGATTATTTCTCTACCGAACCTCCTTAGTTCATTCGAGACATACGGGAAACTCTCTAACCTTAGGATTAACTTTATTAAATCTGAGGCAATGGGAATATCTATTCCGGCACGTACTCTCTCGATGTTACAATCCACCTTCCGATTTAGATGGACGTCCTCTGCCTTGACTTACCTGGGCACGAAAATCCCAACTGACCTGTCTCGCATCTATGACTATAACTTTCCCCCTTTGTTGATACAGATCAGGACACTGTTAGACACATGGCATAAGGGACTACACTCATGGTTTGGGAGATGCAATCTATTAAAATGAGTGTGCTGCCCAAATTGTTATACCTCTTTCAGGCTCTGCCGATCAGAATACCTCCCACATATTTTAAACAGGTGCAGACCCTGTTTGCCCAATTTGTCTGGGCATACAAGAAGCCGCGCATACCACGTGCCCAACTTTCTGCGCCCAAACGATATGGGGGACTGGCACTCCCCGATGTTAGGAGATACTACCAAGCAATACACTTAGGCAGAGTCGTGGACTGGGGGAGACATCAAGAATTGAAATTATGGGCACAGATAGAACAACAGCAGGTAAACATTCCCCTGCGATCTGCGTTATGGTGTGGTGACTCCCTCCCCCCTGTGATAAAATCGCATCCTTTGATAGGGAACACTCTGACGCAATGTCTTCAGGCGACACTCCAAAACTCCCTGACTACCAAAACCTCTCCCTTGACCCCGATTCTAGGTAACCACCGGTTCCCCCCTGGGAATTCACCTACATGCTTTCAGACGCTGAGGGAGTCAGATTGTGTAATGGCTGCACGATTTGTGCGGCGGGGTAGGTGGCCCTTGTTAACGGAGCTAACCGATCCCGCGGGCTCATTCCAGCTCTCCTTCTGGGACGCAGTACAGATACACCATTTTCTTCAAAGCATCCCAAATCCCCAGTCTTACACACGACCGCTGACCCCATACGAGGAATTCCTCACGGGCACGGAACCAATTTCTCGGGTCCTCTCTAAAATGTACTCGACACTGAATACACCAGCCCACCCGCCGAGCCTGGCATGCTTGGACAAGTGGGAGGCAGAGCTTCAATGCACCTTTACTGCAGTCCAGAAACAGAATATAATTGACCATTCTCTTAAAACGTCGCTGTGCACTAAAATTCAAGAGACCAATTATAAAATCATGACACGGTGGTATCTTACACCTAGTCGCCTACACGCCATTTTCCCAGACACGTCAGCACGTTGCTGGCGATGTCATGAGGAAAGGGGGTCCATGTTACACATGTTTTGGTCCTGCCCTAAGTTGACGCCTTTCTGGACTGCAGTACGCACGGTGTCTCAAAAATTTACGGACCTGCTGATTCCCAACGACCCGGCGTTCTTTCTACTCCATGTGTCCACCCTGCCCCCCAGAAGATATAAAAGATCTATACTGCGACACTTGACTAAGGCAGCCAAGTCCTGTATCCCCCTACTTTGGAAACAAGACTGTCCTCCGACCGTAGCAATGTGGTTGAGGAGGGTAGAAGACATGAATAAAATGGAGGACTTGGTGTTGACAGCACAACACAGACAGGACACCTACAGGAAAACCTGGTCTCTCTGGAATATGTTCATACTTTCAGATGAAGGAAAGTCGCTGCTTGCGACTTGAGCTGTTGTGATTATATAGACACTAGGCAGTACACGGAGGTTCCAACCCCATGGACAGGTATCTCAGTCGCACGCCTCCCATTGTCCCTCCACGCCCCCCTTCTCTCCCGATCCTCCCCCCCCTCCCCTGTAACTTACCTTTCCTTCTTCTCTCATTCTTTTCTGGTAGCGATATGTCGGCCTATAGTGTTTAGATTTTGGCTATACCAATGAACTGAGCCTCGGGGATATATAGACCCTGGTTATATTTTCTTTCTTGCGCTGTTGGAATATGCACTGTATTTTATATCATGTCAAGATGAGTGACTTGGAGGCTGCGACCTCCATTTTTATGCTACCGCTGTATGTTAAACGGGCCCTTGCCCCATTGTTGAAAACTAATAAAATATATATTTGAAAAAAAAAGAATCCTCCTTCCAGTTACTGTGCCTAGGACTAGCCAGTTCCAAGGCTCAGAAACGGATGGATCCGCACCCCAGGCCATGAGGTCCTCTGGGGGCTGGTCAGGAGGACCAGGACCACGGTGTCGGCAACAACTTGTGGACCGGAACCCAGAACCACGCGATTTCAGCACTTCAAGTACCCTCTCCCGGAATGCACAGCGGAACAAATGCGCCCACTGATTGTCTCCGAGAGAGAGATTGGTACCCAATGCGTCCAACCAGACTGCATTCTAATGCCTCTCACAGGTGCAAACCCTGCCTATGACCATTCAGAACATTAGTACAGCCCATCCAAACTGATGCCAAACACAATTTTACACAATTAACCTCAAGACTCAACTACAGTCTTGGGAAAAAACTAAATTTACAGACATAGCACATACTCATCGGGAGTACCAGCGCTACACATGTAAAAGTTACATTTGTTGGAACAAGAAAGAGAAACTCTTTCAATTTGAAATAGAAATTAAAGAGAAAACAAATGTGTATATAAAACATTCTAAATACTCCCCCCATCCCCTTTTTTTAAAAGGTAATCACATTTCCCTCTGCATAAAAGCAGAGGGGAGGAGAAACAGCATTACACTGATCTCTCCAGTGAATGGCTGTTCAGAGAGTGTGTGTCAATGCTATGCTCTCCTGATTAGTGTGGTCAGTTTTTATTAGGAAATCAGAGGGACTGTCAGGAACACCAGGGATTTCACACAAATGAAGCAATACAAAGAGAGCAGGATACTTTTTCATACAAGTGCATGGTACAGCAGGCACATATGATAAATATAAATGGTTGGGTTTACATATTCTTTAACAAACTTGGATTATACATTGTACTCATATTTTCCCTGCACAAGATAGTGGTCTGAGTTCTTCTACAGCCCTCAGAAAAATAAAGCAATAAGTTATATCTGGTTCATTGCATATCACAATATTTTCATAACTACATTTCATGATTACTTGAGCAGAACTGGTTCTGGGATAGACTGACTGCACAGGCCAGTGAGCTCTAATAATTGAAAGTTTCAAAGTGCTTGTCTACACATGGCCTCCTCTGCTGAATTCAAAAGCTGTTATTGCTGCACGTAGACACCAGCTTCCATGTGTCTACAATCAGCATTAATCACTAGAAAAAATGTGTTTCAATCTGCTGTAGGAACATCAGATGGTATAATGTTTCTTTCACATGCAAGGGGACTTAAAGCAATGAAGACCTATGTTATGTGATAAAATTCATGACTGTCATGTCAAATCCAATTAGAATTTTAAAGTGGAGGTCCACCCTAAAGTGGACCTTCCGCTCATTGGCAGAAGGTCCTCCCCCCCTCCGGCGCCACAATTGGCACTTTTCAGGGGGGAGGGGGGTGCAGGTACCTGTACAGTACAGGTATCTGCACCCACTTCCGGGATAGCTCTCTGCGGAAAGGGGCGTAGATTACGCCCCTTTACGAAAGTCCCCCGCTGCCTGCTGGGAAACACACAGATCCCAGAGGCAGCGGGTCCATCCTTATTGCGCAGCGCGACTCGCACATGCGCAGTAGGGAACCGGGAAATGAAGCCGAAAGGCTCCACTTCCTGATTCCCATACCCAAGATGGCGGCGGCAGCACCCGAGAGACGATCGAGAGATCGGCTTCAGGTGCCGACATCGCGGGCGCGCTGGGCGGGTAAGTATCCTTATTTTAAAACTCAGCAGCTGCAGTATTTGTAGCTGCTGGCTTTAAAAAAACAAAACAAAACGCGGAACTCCCGGTGGACTCCCGCTTTAATTCCTAGATAAAAGGCTTTATTTCATAAAATGTAAAAAAAAGTGTGTGTGTGTGTGTGTATATTTATATATATATATATATATATATATATATATATATCGATGAAACTTTGGACAAAGTGTCTGTCGCTTACATGAGGTATCTGTCGATACCTCACACATGTGAGGTATCACCACGATCGGTAGAGCGAGAACAATAATTCTAGCCCTAGCCCTTGTACACACGGTCGGAGATTTCCACAACCAAATCCGTCAGATTTTGTCCGTCGGATCTTGTCCGAAACTGTTGCATACACACGGTCGGACAAAGTTGGCGAAAAAATCCGATCTTTCAGAACGTGATGACGTAATTTCGTCACGATGGGACTACATTCAGGCTAGTAGCCAATAGCTTTGATGTAGGAATTTGATCTGAGCATGCGTGGCACTTGGTCCGATCAAAATTCTCTACACATGATCGGAGTATGTCTGATCGGCCCAGTTGGTCGGGAAATATTTCCAACATGATGGAAAATTGGGTCCGACGGATATTCCAACGGAATCAGTCTGATGCATACCACACACAGTCGGATTATCCGACGACACGGTCCGATAGGACACATTCCGACGGAAACCCTCCGACCGTGTGTACAAGGGCCTAGACTGCTGTTCAAATATGGTGTGGCAGAAAGTATTGCAACGACCACCATTTTATTCTCTAGGATGTTAGAAAAAAATTTATAATGTGTGGGGGTTCTAAGTAACTTCCTAGCAAAAAATAACAGTTTTTAACATGTAAAGCCCCATTCATGGGTTTTATTGCTTGTCTCTGGTATTTTATCCCTTAGAAATTCTTCTCGGGGAATAGATCCTATCTCTTCCCCAACTGTATCTAAATGTCGAGCGTTGTAGCCTTTTTCTAAAAATCTGCTTTTTAGCACTAAAGATTGAACGTCATAGTTCTCAGCGGTGGAGCAATTCCCCGCATCATTTGGCCTTTAGGGAAGTTCCTCAGCCAGAGAGGGTGATGACCCCTATGTGGGGGTAAAAAACCTATTATGATCTTTCTGTTCCTTGCTACACTGGCTAGTCAATTTTATGTTATTTTCATTATTGTTTAACCACTTACAGACCGGACCATTTTGCTGGCTTAAGACCAGACCACTTTTTGCGATTCGCCACTGCGACGTTTTAACTTAAATTTGCACGGTCGTGCGGCGTGGCTCCCAAACAAAATTGATGTCCTTTTTTTCCCACAAATAGAGCATTCTTTTGGTGGTATTTGATCACCCCTGCGTTTTTTATTTTTTGCTCTATAAACAAAAATAGAGCGTCAATTTTGAAAAAAATGCATTCTTTTTTACTTTTTGTTATAATAAATATCCCCCAAAAATATATTAAAAAAAAAATTTTTTCCCTCAATTTAGGCCGATACGTATTCTTCTACATATTTTTAGTAAAAAAAAAATCGCAATAAGCGATAATTGATTGGTTTGCGCAAAAGTTATAGCGTTTACAAAATAGGGGATAGTTTTATGGCCTTTTTATTAATAATTTTTTTTTACTAGTAATGGCGGCGATCAGCGATTTTTATTGTGACTGCAACATTAGGGTGGACATTTTTGACACATTTTTGGGACCATTGTCATTTATACAGCAATCACTGCTATACAAATGCAGTGATTCCTGTGTAAATGACACTGGCAGTGAAGGGGTTAACCAGGGGGTGGCAGTGTAGGTGTTAAGTGTTCCTAGGGGCGTGTTACTAACTGTGGGGGGCTGGGCATTGTTTTAGTGAACACTGATCTCTGCTCCAATCACATGGAGCAGAGATCAGCGTCACTTGTTGCTAAGCAGAACGGGGAAATGCTGTTTACAATGGCATCTCCTCATTCAGCCGCCCCGTGAGATGATCGCGGGTATGACCGCAGCGATTGAGTCCACGGGACCCCCAACTGGGACCCGCAACCGGGACCCGCAACTGGACCCGCAACCGGGACCCGCAACTGGACTCACGGGGGTCCCGACCGGCCGGGGGTGCACTCGCGATGGCAGGGCGGCATTTAAAATTGGACGTACCTGTACACCAATATGCCTGCCCGTGCCATTCTGCCGACGTACATCAGCGTAAGCTAGTCAGGAAGTGGTTAAATGCTGTAAGAATGCTTTCAAAGAAGGTTCTGATCTTGCCCATATGAGGAGCAGATCTTGTCTATGTAATGCCTATAGAAAAAGAGCTCCCCCCTCTTTTCGTGAAAAACATATTGGTCCTCCCACTCTCCCATAAAGAGATTAGTTATACTGGGCACAAATTTTGCACCCATATCAACTCCTCTCTTTTGGGTGATATAGTTGTTATTAAACCAAAAATAATTGTGGGAAAGACAAAAGTCTAAAGCATTCCACAGAAAGACTTTCTGTGTATATGGTAAGTCCTCTCTTTTTCTCAAGGCCCAATTAAGGGCCAATAAGGATTCCTAATGTTGGATTACTGTGCATAAAGATGTCAGATCTGATGTTACTGAAAAAAAAAACATCTTTCACGGTTAGCTCTACTTCTTGTAATAACTGTAGTCGATTTTTTGTATCCCTAAGATAGGCTATCGTGACTACTTTTCTGTAAAAATTGGTCCAAATGTTGGCCCATCCTTGAAGTCACGGATCCTATCACATTAACAATGGGAATTATATATTATAATATATATATATATATATATAAAGTTATTTACAGGAACCCCAGCAATCACTCAGCTTTCATATTATTAATTGTTAAAGACTAATATTGAAAAGTCTTACAGGATACCATTGCTTTTTCACTGCAATACCAAATATATTATATTCATATTATGTGAAGTGTATTTACAATGAATGTCTTAAATGCAAAGAAAAAAAGTTCTACATCACTTTAGACCAATATGTATTCTTCTACATATTTTTGGTTAAAAAAATTGCAATAAGCGTACACTGATTGGTATAAAAAAAATCTAAAGTTATAGTGTCTACAAAAGAGGGGATAGATTTATAGACGCAGAACCAGGCCCCATCTGCTACAACCCTGGCAAACAGACGACACCAGAAGTCTCAAGAGACTCAAGCCATGTTCTTGAGCAAACCTGCCGTAAATCTAAATCCCTGCAAGACTTTACCCTCTACAAATCTCCCATTTTCAAATTTAACTCCTGCATCCACACTGCTAAACAAACCTACTACAACACTCTCATCAAAACCCTCTCATCCAAACCTCGTCAACTATTTTCTACCCTTAATTCCTTACTTCACCCACCACTGCCCCCACTCCCCAACTTGATTACTGCTCAACAGATTGCCAACCATTTCAAAAACAAAATCGACACAGTTCCCGAGGAGATATTCAGCATTGAACTTCCTCCCCTACCCAACACATGAGGTCCAGCACCACACTCAATACTCTCCTCCTTCTGTCCTGTTACCACCGATGAAGTTGATAAACCCCTCTCCATGGCCCACCTCGCCACCTGTCCCCTGGACCCTGTACCCTCACAATTACTGGGCCACCTTCCCGCTCTATCCTAAACTTTGTAACTCTTCCCTGGGCCAGTTAATAACCTCCCATGGCTTCCGATACCTCCTCTACACCGACGACACCCAGATCTATCTCTCCACTCCTCAACTCACCCCCTCGATCTCCTCACGGATCTCAAACTTACTGAATTATATATCGGTATGGATGTCACACCACTTTCTCAAACTCAATCTTTCTAAAACTGGGCTTGTTATATTTCCTCCTTACCATTCTCCCCCATGACTTTACCATTAAAATCAACAGCACAACCATTGGTCCCTCCATGCATGCCAGGATGCTGGGTGTAATCCTTGACTTTGACCTCTCCTTCAGCCCCTACATCCAATCACTGGCTTAATCCTGTTGCCTTAACCTCCACAACATCTCCAGAATTCGACCCTTCCTAAATAATGACACCACAGAGCAACTTATTCACTCCTTGATTATTTCCCGACTTGACTACTGCAACTCTATCCTTAATGGCCTACCCTTACACAGGCTATCCCCCCTTCAGTCTATTATGAATGCTTCTGCTAGACTAATACACCTCACTAACTGATCCGTGACTGCTGCTCCTCTCTGCCAATCCCTGCACTGGCTTCCCCTACCCCACCATATAAAATTCAAAATGCTAACCACAACATACAAGGCCATCCACAACATCGCCCCCAGCTACATCACCACCCTCATCTGCAGATATCGCCCAAATCATCCCCTCCGCTCCTCCCAAGACCTCCTGCTCTCTAGCTCGCTTGCTACCTCCTCCCATTCTCGCCTTCAGGACTTCTCCAGAGCCTCTCCCATCCTCTGGAACTCCCTGCCCCAGTATGTCCGATCAGTCTCTAACTTGCCAATCTTCACGAGATCTCTGAAAACTCACTTATTCAGGGTAGTCTATCCCACACCCACCTAACAACTGTCCCTGAGCCACCCCTATCAAATCATTCCCTGCATCTATTACCTTTTGTATCCCCTCCCTTTAGAATGTAAGCTCTATGAGCAGGGCCCTCTTGCCCCTTCTGTATTGAGCTGTACTGTAATTGTGCTTCCTCCCTCCACATTGTAAAGCTCTGCATAAACTGTTGGCGCTATGTAAATTGTGTATAATAATAATAATAATAATTTACGGCATTTTTTATTATTTATTTGTTTTTTACTAGTAATGGCGGTGATCTGCGATTTTTAGCAGGACTGCGACATTGCGGCAGACAGATTGGATAGTTGTGACACTTTTTTTGGGGACCAGTGACATTTATACAACGATCTGAGCTTAAAATAGCACTGATTACTGTATAATTGCTACTGGCAAGGAAGGAGTTAACACTAGGGGGCGATAAAGGGGTTAAAGTGAATGTAAACCCCCAAAAAATTATTTTAATTAAGACTCATATCTGTTACAGCAGAGGATGTCTTTTCATTTGTGCCCAGTCTTGCCACAAAGAGTTAATCCAGCTCTGAGCAATCCTCTTGTCTTTCTTCAGTAAAATAAAAACAGACACGCAGAGAAATAGGTGTCAGTTCTTCCCCCTTGCTATGAGTTACTGGTGATTTCCTTATCTCATAAACCAGTGTGAGAGAGGCATTCTGTGTACTTTACATCCCCCCCCTGTCTTTTCCAGCTCTCTTTTAGGTTTGGCTGCTCCACACCTCAGCATGATTGGGCATGCTGAAATCATGTGGTGCCTTTTCTGGGTTTTGACTGGATGTTCATGTGATCACGGGGCACAATCCACGAGACCAGCAGAAGTTCAGTGTAAGAAATATCGATGTCTGGCCAAAGACAGTGTAGAGGTAAGTGGGGAGTCTACTGACATCACAATTCCACCCACCGAGCCCTGGACAGACCTGCCCACAGAATCCTGAGTATTGCAGGGCTCCAAATAGCAAAAGGGGAGATAGTTGATAGGTAAGGATACATGCAGGAGGCATGTACTGTATACCCTTATAGATCAGCACTATGGAAATAATTTAGAAATGATGAGAGTGGGTTTACATCCACTTTAAGTGTTCCTTAGGGAGGTGTTTCTAACTGTGGGGGAAGAGTACTGACCAGAAGAGGAAAGAGATCGATGTTCCTGATTAGGGATGAGCTTCGTGTTCGAGTCGAACGTACGTTGGACTCGAACATTGGCTGTTCGGGAGTTCGGCGAAATCCGAACTCTTGGTCCGTTCGCGTCAAAATTCGTATGGCGCGCGCGGACCACAATGCACTGCGATGGCGCAGTGCATTGCTGGCTCATGATTGGCCAAGCATGCACTGTGACCCCGCATGCTTGGCCAATCGCAGCGCCAGCAGCGAGGAGAGCCATGATTGGCCACAGGCATCCTGCCTGTGGCCAATCATAGCTGAGGCTGTGTAGTGCACGCCCCACACTATATAAGGCCGCCTTTGAGGCGGCCTTGTGTAGTGTGTTGGCATCTGAAGCAGTGGATGTTCTGTGTACCTTCAACACAGTTACACACCAATCGTTTTTGGCTGATTTCCTATCTTGCTCTTGTGTAGTGGTTATTGTCTGTGCCCTGACCGCAGTATACACCACTATATTCACCTCACCTATATAGCTAGTGATCTAGCTTTAATAATAGAGCTTGCAGTCAGTAGTGTTAGGAGATAGTGCGTGCTGTCTGCGTGCTCTGTACCCAGTACATACCGCTATAATCCACCTACATAGCTGTTCTCTATTTGAGCCCAATTGCCATCTGCAGGAGTTATTGGAAGTTGTGTGTGCTTCCAGCACAGCACAGTATACATCTGTATATACCCCTTTAACTCTGCTGTTTTCTGGTTATTGTCTGCGTGCCCTGACCGCAGTATACACCGTGATATTCACCTCACCTATATAGCTAGTGGTCCATCTTTAATAATAGAGCTTGCAGTCAGTAGTGTCAGGAGATAGTGCGTGCTGTCTGCGTGCTCTGTACCCAGTACATACCGCTATAATCCACCTACATAGCTGTTCTCTATTTGGGCCCAATTGTCATCTGCAGGAGTTATTGGAAGTTGTGTGTGCTTCCAGCACAGCACAGTATACATCTGTATATACCCCTTTATCTCTGCTGTTTTCTGGTTATTGTCTGCATGCCCTGACCGCAGTATACACCGTGATATTCACCTCACCTATATAGCTAGTGGTCCATCTTTAATAATAGAGCTTGCAGTCAGTAGTGTCAGGAGATAGTGCGTGCTGTCTGCGTGCTCTGTACTCAGTACATACCGCTATAATATAGGGCAGGCCCCTACTTTCAAACATCCAACTTACAAACATCTCCTACTTGCAAACGCAAGGAGACAGCAGCAAGTGAGATGAAAAAAGACGGACGACAAAACAAATTATACAGGGGTGATAACCCTCCCTATGTTTTCCAAAAAGCTTAAAAATAGTTTTTTTGACTGGAGCTACACTTTAAAAATGTACCAGTTGAAAATTACAAACAGATTCAACTTACCACAACAAACCTACACAGTCCCTGTCTTGTTTGCACCGCCTGTATACTGCTGTTCTGAGTATATAGGGCCTGGGGGCCACACACATTTCCTTTTTTTAATATGGGTACAGGGTTCCCCTTAATATGCGTACAAGACCCAAATAGGCTGGTAATGGGCAGGGAGGGCTACCCATGCCATTTTTCTGAATGATTTTCAACCATATTGCAGGAACCAGATATAACATTAAAACCGCAAGCAGTGTTATTTCCGTTTAATGTCATTTGGTGCAGGGACTGTTCTAAACACGGGAAACACGTGGCACTTCACAGGCATACTACAGACACCCCCCAGGCACCATATTTAAAGGAATATTTCACTTTTTTTTTTTTCACTTTAATCGTCATTAAAATCAGTGCTCCCGCCAAAACGGCCGTTTTTAAAACTTTTTTTTGCATTGACCCATGTCCCCTGAGGCAGGAGTCAGGTCCCCAAACCCTTTTTAGGACAATATCTTGCATATTAGCCGTTAAAATTAGCACTTTCCATTTCGAACGTTCGAGTCCCATAGACTTCAATGGAGTTCTAACGTTCGTAACGAACGTGGGGTCCGTTCGAAAGTTCTGGTGCGAACCGAACCGGGGGGTGTTCGGCTCATCCCTATTCCTGATCACTAAGAACAGCAGATCTTTCTCTACTCCCCTGTTTGAATCGGGATTTGTCAGTTTATATTGACAGATCCCCGTTCTGGCTCTCTGAGGAGTGATCGCAGGTCTCCTCCAGCAGATATCGCAGCCACCGGCCACATGCATCGGCAGATGATGTAATTTTTATGATGAAACGTGTGTCACCACCTGCTGAGTCGTAGTGGACGGGCGTCCACACATGGCCGGCCGGCTAACTGATGCTTGTTTATCTTTGGAAAATTGTAAGTGTGTTGCTTTTTGCATTATAATAAATATTTAGACGGTACTTCACTATGAATGGCTTCTTTTTTCTGGGCTATATGATATCTATCCCGGAGTGATCTGCTATATGAGAGCCCACTGAGGTACCCTCCGTGTTTGCTGGAGTTGGGACCTTTAGAAGTATTTATCTGGTCTGGGACTGAGCTCCATGGTGGGCAGCCATTGGTTACGTCCTTTTGATATGCTCTTTGGGCTTGCAAGTTGGTAAGTCTCCAATTCTTAAGGTGGTCGCATGTAGTGGTGGATCTCACTTGGAATCACTGTGTGCCTTTTCCTTTGTGTATGATTTTTACGAAGAGAAGAATTTGTCATCAATTCCTCTTCAGAGTTTACATTCGCTAAATACTTTTATTTATTTATTCATATTCATTTATAATCACTATTTTTGCATGAATTCACTTTTATAGATTGTTATACTGAAAATGATATTTTGTCACTACAATTAATTTTTATTGGTGTGATTAATTATTAATTCATTAATTAGCACTTAATATTTATTCTTTAGTAAGGATGAACTGAACACCCCCCGGTTCGGTTCGCACCAGAACCTGCAAACAGACCTAAAATTTGCGTGAACTTTAGAACCCTATTAAAGTCTATGGGACTCGAATGTTCAAAATCAAAAGTGCTAATTTTAAAGGCTAATATGCAGGTTATTGTCCTAAAAAGTGTTTGGGGGCCTGGGTCCTGCCCAAGGGGACATGTATCAGTGCAAAAACAACTTTTAAAAACGTCAGTTTTTTCAGGAGCAGTGATTTTAACCACTTGCCGACCAGCGCACGACGAAGTACGTCGACAGAATGGCACGGGCAGGCAAATGGGCGTACATGTACGTCCCTTTAAATTTTCCGCCCTGCCATCGGGAGCGCGCCGCCGGCGGCGCGCTCCCGCGCTGGTCGGGAACTCCGTGAGTCCGGTTGTGGGACCCGCGGACTCGATCGCCGCGGGCATACCCGCGATCGTCTCACGGAGCGGCCGAATGAAGAAATGCCGTTGTAAATAACATTTCTCCATTCTGCCTAGCAACTAGTGACGCTGATCTCTGCTCCATGTGATTGGAGCAGAGATCAGTGTTCACTAAATGAAAGCCCAACCCCCCCACAGTTAGTAACACACCCCTAGGAACACTTAACCCCTACACTGCCACCCACTGGTTAACCCCTTCACTGCCAGTGTCATTTACACAGGAATCACTGCATTTATATAGCAGTGATTATTGTATAAATGACAATGGTCCCAAAAATGTGTCAAAAATGTCCGATGGGTCCCCCACAATGTCGCAGTCACAATAAAAATCGCTGATCACCGCCATTACTAGTAAAAAAAATAATAAAAAATGATTAATAAAAATGCTATAAAACTATCCCTATTTTGTAAACGCTATAACTTTTGCGCAAACCAATCAATAATCGCTTATTGCGATTTTTTTTACCAAAAATATGTAGAAAAATATGTATCGGCCTAAACTGAGGGAAAAAATAATTTTTTATATATTTTTGGGGGATATTTATTATATGCTTTTTTTCAAAATTGTCGCTCTATTTTTGTTTATAGCGCAAAAAATAAAAACCGCAGGGGTGATCAAATACCACCAAAAGAAAGCTCTATTTGTGGGAAAAAAAGGACGTTAATTTTGTTTGGGAGCCACGTTGCACGACCGCGCAATTGTCAGTTAAAGCGACGCAGTGCCGAATCGCAAAAAGTGGTCTGGTCTTTGACCAGCAAATTGGTCCGGTCTGAAAGTGGTTAATAATGCTTAAAGTGAAACAATAAAAGTGTAATATTCCTTTAAATTTCGTACCTGGGGGGTGTGTATAGTATGCCTGTAAAGGGGCGCATGTTTCCCGTGCTTAGAACTGTCCCTGCACAAAGTGTAATTTCTTCAGGAAAAAAAAGTAATTTAAAAGCACTCACGGCTTTTATTGTCGGCTCCCCATAATACAGAGAACAGTCATTGAAAGTCATTGATAAAAAAAATGAAAAAATACGTGCAAATTTTTTAAAAAAATGACGTGGGGTTCCCCTAAATATCCATACCAGACCCTTCAGGTTTGGTATGGATTTTAAGGGGAACTCCATGCCAAATAAAAAAAAAAATGGAGTGGAGTTCCCCCCAAAAATCCATACCAGACCCTTTATCCTAGCACGCAACCTGGCAGGCCGCAGGAAAAGGGGGGACGAGAGAGCGCCCCCCCTCCTGAACCATACCAGGCCACATGCCCTCAACATTGGGAGGATGTTTTGGGGGTCTGTGACCCCTCAAAGCACCATGTCCCCATGTTGATGGGGACAAGGGCCTCATCCCCACTACCCTGGCCAGTGGTTGTGGGGGTTTGCAAGCAGGGGGCTTATCAGAATCTGGAAGCCTCCTTTAACCAGGGGAACCCCAGATCCCGGCCCCCCCATTTGAAATGGTAAGGGGGTACAAAAGTACCCCTACCATTTCACAAAGAAAGTGTAAAAAATTGTTAAAAAACACACAGACACCGTTGGGAAAAGCCCTTTATTCAAAAAAAAATCTCTTCTCTGGGGTCCAGCGATGGGTGATCTCTTCTCCGGGGTCCAGCGATGGGTGATCTCTCCTGATGGTCTAGCGCAGCGCATCCTGTCTCCACCGGAGACACTGTGGGAATCCCAGCAGCCTGACAGGTCTCAGCTGAGGAGAATGGGGTCACCCGTCACCTGACCCCGCCCCACCTGATGCAAAGGGAAACCCAGGCTTCCCCAGTGATGTAGGGTGACCCCGCCCCCCTCTGATGTAACGCAGGTTTCCCCTTGCGTCAGAGGGGGCGGGGTCAGGTGACGGGGGGCCCGTCCTCCTCAGCTAAGACCTGTCAGGCTGCCAGGATTCCCGCAGTGTCTCTGGTGGAGACAGGACGCGCTGTGCTGTACCATCGGGAGAGATCACCCATCGCTGGATAGACATGGGCGCCGTCAATAAATTTGTTTCGTTCTGTTCCATTTCGATTCGTATTAAAATTAATTCGTACTTCGTATTTCGAGTCCGAAATTCCGTTTCGTTTCGTACGAAATACGAATTTCCGTTCGTTAATTTGTATGAACGACGTTCGTTACGATGAATTTAAAGGCAAAAATATACCTCAATATGACAGTCGATGCTGATGGAAGTTTGGTTTTTATCCGAAATAAGAAATTCCGTTGAAGAATTTCCTATCCGAAATACGAAGTTTCATTAGATGAGAAAGAGAGAAGTGGATTGGTTGTCTGCCATTGTAGTGTCATATTTTGCTCCCCATCATAGAATGCTCCGGAAGTGACGTTGCGGCCAGAAATTTTGCACTGCGCATGCGCGATGCGTTCCAAATGCTTGCACCATGCGTTCCAGAGGATTTCCGACAATGTAGTTCAGTGAAACCGTCAGATAATGTCACGGGAGTGAGGGGAGGTAATCGTGACATTAACTTTAGACAGAGCAGAGAGCGGCGGAGAGAGAGAGCGGGTAACTGTGGCTCAGGGAGGGGATTACCTCCCCTCACTTCTCTGACATTATCTGACGGTTTCACTGGTCTGCATTGTCGCAAATCATTTGGAACGCATGGCGCAAGTGTTTGGAACGCATCGCGCATGCGCAGTGCTAAATTTCTGGCCGCAACGTCACTCCCGGAGCATTCTATGATGGGGAGCAAAATATGACACTACACCATGCACAGCTGGTCCAGTTTGCGCCTGCTCCTCCTGGGGCTGCTTATTATGAGGGGCCACCACCCCTGTGCTGACATAAGCATAATGATGACAACTGATCCGAAATCCGAAATTCGTAAACAAAAGTTCGTATTGCGTACAGAATTCGGACGCACGGCAATTCGTATTTTGGATCCTCCCGAACGTACGAATTTGAGATTCGTACGAAACGAAACGCACATGTCTATCGCTGGACCCCGGAGAAGAGATCACCCATCGCTGGACCCCGGAAAAGAGATCAGCCATCACTGGATAGCAAGAGTGGATTACCACAACTGGAATCTTTTTTTTATTTTTTTGTTTTTAATAAAGGACTTTTCCCAACGGTGTCTGTTTTTTAACAATTTATTATACTTTCTTTGTGAAATGGTAGGGTCACAGACCCCCAAAGCATCCTCCCAATGTTGAGGGCATGTGGCCTGGTACGGTTTAGGGGGGGGGGCGCTCTCTCATCCCCCCTTTTTTCCTGCGGCCTGCCAGGTTGCATACTCAGATAAAGGGTCTGGTATGGATTTTTGGGGGGAACTCCACGCCATTTTTTTTTTTAATTTGCCATGGAGTTCCCCTTAAAATCCATACCAGACCTGAAGGGTCTGGTATGGATATTTGGGGGAAGCCCACGTCATTTTTTTTAAATTTGACGCAGGATTCTCCTTAATATCCATACCAGACCTGAAGGGCCTGGTAATTGAATTCGGGGGGAACCCCAGACATTTTTTTTTTTTTATCAATGACTTTTAATGTTCTCTGTATTACAGGGAGCCGACAATTCATTAAAGCCGCGAGTGTTCTTAAATTACTTTTTTTCCTGCAGAAATGACACTTTGCGCTGGGACAGTTCTAAGCATGGGAAACATGCGCCCCTTTACATGCATACTATAGACAACCCCCAGGTACGAAATTTAAAGGAATATTACACTTTTATTGTTTCACTTTAAGCATTATTAAAATCACTGCTCCCGAAAAAACGGCTGTTTAAAAAAATAAAATAAAATTGCATTGATACATGTCCCCTGGGGCAGGACCCAGGTCCCCAAACACTTTTTATGACAATAACTTGCATATAAGCCTTTAAAATTAGCACTTTAGATTTCTTCCATAGACTTTTACAGGGTGTTCCGCGGCTTTCGAATTTGCCGCGAACACCCCAAATTGTTCGCTGTTCGACTCGAACTCGAAGCTCATCCCTATTCTTTAGCGCTGCTACACATGTTTTTCTTGTTTCTATTCTATGTATCATGGATATGCAATTAGCGGACCTCCAGCTGTTGCAGAACTACAACTCCCATGAGGTATAGCAAGACTCTGAAAGCCACACGCATGACACCCAGAGGCAGAGGCATGATGGCACTTGTAGTTTTGCAACAGCTGGAGGTCCGCTAATTGCATATCCCTGCTATGTATCATACTTCTAGCAGCTGCTTGTCTATTCTTAGATTTTTTGTATAGCGCAGTTTATATACACATTTTTCTACAATATAAAACGCCAAATTTCCATGGAAAACAATGTACCACTTTCAGCATAAAAAATCTGACATAATCATACCACTAGAGAGGTTAAAGGCATCCCAGTCTTAGTCCCTAGGGTTCCATATTAAATTGGTCCACACTTTGCACTTATAACAGCTTCAACTCTTCTGGGAAGGCTGTCCACAAGGTTTAGGGGGGTGTCTATGGGAATGTTTGTCCATTCTACCAGAAGTGCATTTGTGAGGTCAGGCACTAATGTAGGCACTGATGTTGGATGAGAAGGTCTGGCTTGCAGCCTCCACTCCAATTCATCCCAAAGGTGTTCTATTGGGTTGAGGTCAGGACTCTGTGCAGGCCATGTTCCTCCACCCAAAACTCGCTCATCCATGTTTATGCTCTGGTGCGCAGTCATGTTGGAACAGGAAGGGGTCATCCCCAAACTGTTCCCACAATGTTGGGAGCATAAAATTGTCCAAAATGTCTTGGTATGCTGATGCCTTAAAGTGACTGTAAAGTCTCTGTTTTTTTTCTATACAAATAACAAACATGTTATACTTACCTGCTCTGTCTAGTAGTTTTGCACAGGGCAGCCCAGATCCTCCTCTTCTTGGGTCCGTCTTTGGCTCTTCTTTGCCCTCCCTCCTGTCGAGTGCCTCCACAGCAAGCAGCTTTCTAGACGGGCACCTGATCCGAGCTGCAGCTCTGTGTGTCCATTCAGACACGGAGCCCCGGTTCAGCCCCACCCCCTCTCTCTCCTGATTGGCTAACTGACTTTGATTAACAGCAGTGAGAGCCAATCGCATTACTGTTGTGTCTCAGCCAATCAGGAAGGAGAGTCCTGAAAGGCCGAGGCACTCATGGACATCACTGGAGAGAAATGGGCTCAGGTAAGTATTAGGTGGGTACTGGGGCAACTGCTGCACACGGAAGGCTTTTTTATTTTAATGCATAGAATGCATTATAATAAAAAAAAACTTCTGCCTTTACAACCACTTTGAGAGTTCCCTTCACTGGAACTAAGGGGCCAAGCCCAACCCCTGAAATACAAACCCCACACCATAATTCCCCATCCACCAAATTATTTGGACCAGTGCACAAAGCAAAATCCATAAAGACATGGATGATCGAGTTTGGGGTGGAGGAACTTGACTTGCCAGCAACTTGCCTGACCTCGCAAATGTGCTTCTGGAAGAATGGTCAAACATTCCCATAGACACACTCCTAAACCTTGTGGACAGCCTTCCCAGAAGAGTCAAAGCTGTTATAGCTGCAAAGGGTGAGCCAACTTGTTTGATTGTTTAGTTGATATGCCATTCAAGTTCTATTTCCTAGTATATATTTTTGCCTAACAGAGTTTTAAAAACATATCTACATTAATGGCACAAATAAATAATTTATTAACAATGAAGCAATAAAATGAATGTTCCACTTTGGGTCTGAGGAATGTTCTGATTCTTAACTAATCATGTCCAGAAACAGAAATAAAATACCAGGAATGAAAACTGTTGAAGTCTAACAAAATATTTCATAGCAAATCAACAACGAAAAACAGATGTATTTAGGGGTACATGTGATAAAATATTCTGAAATAAGATTGCATCTCCAACACAGCTACAAAGTGAAAATTCCCAATTTAATCATGTCTAGCCCTTTAGTTGAGTGATAAATCAAAATACATTTTAGGGTAGGGTAGAATGAATCTTTGCTTATGAAAACCACCTAAACAATCTACCATAATAAAATTATGGGAAATGCAATTGCTGACTCATTGTAGGCAACAACTCCCTGATTGTTTTCCTTTACCTTGCTTAGTCACTGACAGGTAATAGGCAGGTGCATATAATATTCAACTCCCGAAAAAATATTATTTGTTTGGAATAGAGGAGGAAAGGCAGTCACAGCAGAAAATGATGGAAAATATCTTAAATGGGACTGAGACAAAGACAAAAACACTTTTTACTTGGATCATAGACAGAAATATAAAACTTAACAGAAATGTTCATTTTCCCTTCTCTGTACAAAACTAAAAAACTGGCTGATGTTGGGCTTTATATGTCCCAATAGTAGGTGTATATTGTATGTGAACTGTTTTACATCCAAAGAACTGGTATTTCCGTTCAGCCAGTCTTTTGATTCAAACACCATGCCATGATTGCACCATGCCATGATTGCATGATATTCTGATATTCTGATATACTGGACAATGAATCAAATTCACTATCTCAACCCAATGAACATATAAGTGATGTGGAAAGCTGAAAAGATGAATCAGGAAACTGCAAATGTCCTGGCCATGCAACATGGCAGATGTGTATGAATGTATGTATGTATGTAAAGTATACACTATAATACATAAATTATACTGTTACTTACTCAGTAAAGAATTTTACACTAGCACATTCAATTCCAAACATCCAGGTAAATGGCTTACAGTAAGTCCCCTACTTACGAACAAGTTTTTTTTCAGGAGCTCATTCATAAGTTCAACTTGTTCGTAAGTCCAGCAAAGAACAGAAAAGCTGTGAGCTCTGTTCAGTGTGTTCTGGTGGGGGGAGATCGTTGCACCAACATTGCTTGTGTTAGTATAGCGATCTGTCAGTTTTTTTTGTTCAACCCACTGGGTTGAACAAAAAAAAACGAGTTTATGTACCCAGTTGTACAGGATTGGATGTGCAAACACATGTTCACACCTGTGAAACTTTGTAAATTGAATGTTCGTATGTAGGGGACTAACTGTATATTTTAATTTCTTTTGATTATTAAAATTATATCAAATTATACTCGTATATCCCATATCCTAAAATCCACCATGAGTAAAGGGAAAGGGCCCCCAGATTGGCAGGACTGAGTAATACTTCTGCATTGGAGAATGACTGGTCAGGAACTGAGATGGGAGATAAGTTGCTGGGCATATACTATTTTCTGCATATACATTGTTAGCTGATGTTGCTTGTGCCAGTAGTTGAGAGCATTCCACCATTGCCAAATTTGACATTAACTTTTTGTTGATTTACAAGTCAGCATTGTTCCCTTGTGTCAGCTTAGTGTGTTCTAGACCATTTTTCCCCCCTGGTAGTTGTGGGGGGAAGGAACTGAGTTACCTTGCAAATTGTTGTCACATGTCAAACTATATTTACCTCACTGTTTAACCCACCCTTCCTTTTCATAGCTTTTGATGTTATTATAGTCCATTTAAACTGTTTTGCCACGTACACACGATTGGACTTTCCAGCAGACTTGGTCCGGTGGACCGGAATCCGTCTGACAATTCGATCGTGTGTGGGCTCCAGCGGACTTATTTTTCCCAAAAGATCAACGGACCTAGAAATAAAACATGTTTTAAATCTATCCAACGGACTCAAGTCCGATGGACTAAAAATCGGGAAAACCATTCGTCTGTGTGCTAGTCCGACGGACCAGATACGATGCAAGGGCAGCTATTGGCTACTGGCTATTGAACTTCCTTGTTTAGTCCGTTTACGTCATCACGTTCAAAATGAACGGACTTTCAAATGGACTTAGTCCAGTTGTGTGTGTGGCCAAGTCCGTTTGTTCAGAAAGTCCGTCGGACCTCCGCCGAAAGTCCGTCGGAAAGACCGTCGGACCTAGTCCGTCGAAAAGTCCGGTCATGAGCATTCCTATCACAAGCACAGGGCAGGAGGACCCAAAAAATCCAGCTGCTCCACTGATGGCAGCTCTAAAAGTGGGGCTCATCCAGTATCCCTCTGACCCGTTTTAGTGAGCTAAGCCAGCAAGATGAGCCCAGAAGCCAAGTGGTGTGAGCATCTGCATGCTAAGTTAGCGCATTAAACTTGGCCTCACTGACAAAAGTTGAGCCAAGACTCAAGTCCCTCATGTGGTTCTATCATAGATTTCAAAAAGGATTCCTCAGGGTCCCACACGTATACCGTACTTTGATGGTGGGACACAATTCCTTTCTGAAGGTCTCACTGTTGGATGGTGTGGATGCTGATTTAATAATCCCAGTGTGCTCATCTGATTCATAAACAGGCAAAAGTTTTTAAGACAGAAACCGGTCTGCGATCTGCCTCTACACTAGGTATGTCCATATTCAGACTGTTCTTTGAAATGTTATGGAAGTTGGTGAGATGTTGTTTGAAAATTCCTGCAAATTATGGCAAATGATCAGAAACTGCACTGGTTCTCAGGAAAGATGTCAGTCCCTGCTGCAGAGGAGGATTTTGAGACCTGGATAGACCAAGCTTCTCAAACCCTAGAAGAGTGAGATATTTTAGAGTTTCAGAAGAGGCAAAGGACAGAGATTGGCTGAATATACTATTTTATACTGAGTGAATGAGATCCTGCATCAGATCATCTGAAAGACAGGGATTGACCCCCCAAACTCCTAATGAAATCCAACTCAACAAAGTTCTGCAAGGAGCCCACCTGAACCACCTTTTTAAGTTCTTGTTGAAGACTCTAGAGACAATCCCAAAAAAAAGATAGAAACGTTTAAACAAGAAAGTTGATTCCATAAAAAATTGTTTATTGCAATTACAAAAATAAACTCAGCTCCCTAATCAAAAACAACTCTCTGAAGGTTAAAATAATGACAACGTTGTCATGCAATCCGCCAACATGTGCACAGACACTCCCACCTATTCCAAGTTACTGAGAAAGGTTAGGGAAATGGAGGCGAAGAACCAAAATGTTGACACTACTACTACTGGACCTGCTCAGGAAAAGGGACAAATTCTCTCATGGCTTGCTCAAGTGGGAGAGATATTTCCTCAAGAGGAAAGCAAATTTGAGTTTAGAAGGAACACTGAACCATCAAGGGAGATTGTACAACTTTGTCCGACCGTGTGTATGCAACAATAGTTTCAGGAAAAATCCGTCTGAAAAAATCAGACGGATGTTGTTGTCGGAATGTCCGATCATGTGTTCAAGGGCTCAGTGTCATTGTAAACCAATGCCTCTAAATACCTTATTAGCTCCATTCTTTCATGGCTGGTCTCCTCTGATGTTTCATGGCTGGTCACGTGACTGCTCTCCTCCTCCAATCCAAAGCTACACCTAAAGGTGGAGGAACGGGAGGAGGAGAGTGGCTGGAAAGGACCGAGCTAATAATGTATTGACAGGCTCCGTTTTTCAATGACACTGACATAATGTCGGTTATTTACTAGAGGAAAATTCACTTTACACTGCAAGTGCACTTGGAAGGAAAGTCACTGTAGATCCGAGGGGGACATGCAAGGAAAATAAAAAACAGCATTTTAGCTTGCACATGATTAGATGATAAAATTGTCAGAGCTTCCACTCATTTCAGATCTACCCCTTAGATTTAGAGCGACTGCACTTCCAAGTGCACTTTCAGTGCAAGTGGAGTTGCCTTTCGTAAATTACCCCCACTGTAGGCAGGAACTATAAAAAGGGCCTGGCAGTGATTTTTTTCTTAACTTTAGAGTACGCTGGCAGGGCTGTCCCAGGGCCAGGAGAGACAGGGCGGCCAGCCTGACACCCCCCCCAATGTGTGGCACCTAGGGCGGACCACCCAATCCTCCCCCGTTGGTAAAAATAACATATCGGCGTAAAACACGCACGCATTGTTTGCACTCTATTTTCAGGGGAAAAAGTGTGTTATAAGCTGATAAATACGATATTCATTTGGTTTCTGACATTCTTGTTCTGGGAACTGCCTGGTGAGTGAGCGGTAATGTGTGCAAACTGCATACTATAGCCCAGAGTTCCCGCCCAATCCCTTCTATTACAGAAGTCGATGTCAAGCTGCGATGAAGTCACGCTGTATGGGGCAGCTTCAGAGTCACACGACTTTGAAGCCGCCCCAGTGTGAACCGGCACTAAATGTACAAAGCATTTCAGGATTACATGGTTGCATACAACAAACAGAAAAGTAAAACAACAGTTACCATGCTTGAAATGTAGTAATGTAGACAGCAGGGAAGGTCAATATCTGACTTACTTTTTTTTCATTATAGATTTCCTTTAATTCAGGTACATACCTAGCTGTCTTCTAGTGAGGGTTGGTGAGGGTTGGTCCATGTCAGCACATATGCCCTGTTTTAGTGGGCTCTCCTGTCCACTTACTTCTGCTTGCACTATTACCTCTCTTGCAGGCTTCCTTGCATACTTTTTCCTACCTGCTTCTGTTGCTCTCCCTACTCCTTTTCAATGACCTCCTATTGCATAGTCACCAACAATCCCAAATTGCTGGAGACTGGCCCAAAAATCCAACTCATGTCCTGCTTTGCGATTATCCCGGGCAGAATCCTAAAAATTTACCTCTGTCACGAATAATTCGGCAATGTCATCCCTCCCCTACCTCCTCCCCACCTCCAGGAAGTCAGGTGCTGCCTGTCCAAGCATGGATTGGTCACTGCTGAAAGGGGGCGTGGCCAGCCGAGGGTGATCATGCCAGCCCACCCTGGAGCTGCTCGGACTTTCAGCAGCTGCCGTGAGGACCCAACCTGGGAGCAAGAGGAGAAGAGATGGACACTGAGAGCCCAGCCAGGGAAGAAAAGAGACCCAGAGTGAGCAGGGTGACCAGAGGCTTGAGTCTTAATTAAAGCAGGGGTGTCATGAGTAAGGATGAGCCGAACACCCCCCTGTTCGGTTCGCACCAGAACCTGCGAACAGACCTAAACTTCATGTGAACTTTAGAACCCTATTAAAGTCTATGGGACTCGAACGTTCAAAATCTAAAGTGCTAATTTTAAAGGCTAATATGCAAGTTACTGTCCTAAAAAGTGTTTGGGGACCTGGGTCCTGCCCCAGGGGACATGGATCAATGCAAAAAAAAGTTTTAAAAACGTCAGTTTTTTCAGGAGCAGTGATTTTAATAATGATTAAAGTGAAACAATAAAAGTGTAATATTCCTTTAAATTTCGTACCTGGGGGGTGTCTATAGTATGCCTGTGAAGGGGCACATGTTTCCCATGCTTAGAACTGTCCCTGCACAAAGTGTCATTTCTGCAGGAAAAAAAGTCTTTTAAAATCACTTGCGGCGTAATACAGAGAACACTCAATGAGTGGTCTCTGTATTAGGGGAGCCGACAATTCATTCATTGATAAAAAAAAAAAAAGCGTGGGGTTCCCCTAAATTCAATTACCAGGCCCTTCAGGTCTGGTATGGATATTAAGGGGAACCCCGCGTCAAATGTAAAAAAAAAAAATTTGACGTGGGGGTCCCCCTAAAAATCCATACCAGACCCTTTATCCGAGCATGCAACGTGGCAGGCCACAGGAAAAGAGGGGGGGACAAGGGAGCGGCCCCCCTCCTGAACCGTACCAGGCCACATGTCCTCAACATTGGGAGGATGCTTTGGGGGTCTGTGACCCCTCAAAGCACCATGACCCCATGTTGATGGGGACAAGGGCCTCTTCTCCACAATCCTGGCCGGTGGTTGTGGGGGTCTGCGGGCGGGGGGCTTATCAGAATCTGGAAGCCCCCTTTAACAAGGGGACCCCCAGATCCTGCCCCCCCCTGTTTGAAATGGTAAGGGGGTACTTTTGTACCCTTACCATTTCACAAAGAAAGTGTAAAAAATGGTTAAATAAGACAAACACACTTTTGAAAAATTCCTTTATTAAAAATAAAAAAAAGATTCCGGCGGTGGTAATCCACTCTTGCTATCCAGCGACGGATGATCATCTCTCCAGGGTCCAGCGATGGCTGATCTGATCCAGCGACGGGTGATTTTCAGTCCAGCGCAGTCCATCCATGCATCCATCTTCTGTCTCCACTGAGGAGACACTGCGGGGAGCGCAGCGCCTGATGTTTCTTATATTAGGAGGGCGGGGCCACCTGTCACCTGACCCCGCCCCCTCTGACGCTAGCAAGGGAAGCCAGGGGTTCCCCAATGACGTATGGGTGACCCCGCCCCCCTCTGATGTAACGGAAACATGCGTTACATCAGAGGGGTCACCCATACGTCATTGGGGAACCCCTGGCTTCCCTCACTAGCATCAGAGGGGGCGGGGGTCAGGTGGCGGGTGGCCCCGCCCTCCTAATATAAGAAACGTCAGGCGCTGGGCTCCCCGCAGTGTCTGCTCAGTGGAGACAGAAGATGGATGCATGGATGGACTGCGCTGGACTGAAAATCACCTGTTGCTGGATCAGATCAGCCATCGCTGGACCCCGGAGAGATGATCATCCATCGCTGGATAGCAAGAGTGGATTACCACCGCTGGAATCTTTTTTTTATTTTTAAAAAAGGAATTTTTCAAGTGTGTTTGTCTTATTTAACCATTTTTTACGCTTTCTTTGTGAAATGGTAGGGTACTTTTGTACCCCCTTACCATTTCAAACAGGGGGGGCGGGATCTGGGGGTCCCCTTGTTAAAGGGGGCTTCCAGATTCTGATAAGCCCCCCGCCCGCAGACCCCCACAACCACCGGCCAGGGTTGTGGGGATGAGGCCCTTGTCCCCATCAACATGGGGACGTGGTGCTTTGAGGGGTCACAGACCCCCAAAGCATCCTCCCAATGTTGAGGGCATGTGGCCTGGTACGTTTCAGGAGGGGGGGCGCTCTCTCATCCCCTCCTCTTTTCCTGTGGCCTGCCAGGTTGTGTGGTCGGATAAAGGGTCTGGTATGGATTTTTAGGGGGACCCCCACGTAAATTTTTTTTTTATTTGACGCGGGGTTCCCCTTAATATCCATACCAGACCTGAAGGGCTTGGTAATTGAATTTAGGGGAACCCCACGCTTTTTTTTTTTTATCAATAAATGAATTGTTGGCTCCCGTAATACAGAGACCACTCATTGAGTGTTCTCTGTATTACGCCGCAAGTGATTTTAAAAGACTTTTTTTTCTGCAGAAATGACACTTTGTGCAGGGACAGTTCTAAGCATGGGAAACATGCGCCCCTTCACAGGCATACTATAGACACCCCCCAGGTACGAAATTTAAAGGAATATTACACTTTTATTGTTTCACTTTAATCATTATTAAAATCACTGCTCCTGAAAAAACGGACGTTTTTAAAACTTTTTTTTGCATTGGTCCATGTCCCCTGGGGCAGGACCCAGGTCCCCAAACACTTTTTAGGACAGTAACTTGCATAGTAGCCTTTAAAATTAGCACTTTAGATTTCTCCCATAGACTTGTACAGGGTGTTCCGGCTTTTCGAATTTGCCACGAACAGCCCAAATTGTTCACTGAACAGGCAAACAGGCAAACAGGCAATGTTCGAGTCGAACATGAGTTCGACTCAAACTCGAAGCTCATCCCTAGTCATGAGGTGTAGCAGAGGACCTCTGGAGGCCAGAGGTGAGCTAGTCAGCCAGACGGAGCAAAGAGGCCAGAAAAGTGAGCAAACGAACCAACAGACCCAGCCAGGCAGAGACATCTGTCACCAAGCCCAAGTCAGATAATTTAAATGCCTGCTCAAACTGCTTATGTGATCTGGGGAGGGGCTTTTTGGCTGGTGGTTTGTAATCTTGGCTGGGAGTCTGTGGTGGGGGGAGCAGCAGTGGGTGGTATCCGGACAAATGGCTGATGGGGGCCTTATTTTTTTCTCTTTTTCCAGTAGGTTGTGTGTATCCTATGAGGACTAATGGTTGTTTGTGGGCTGCCCTACATACTTCTACATATCTCTGAAAGCTGCCCTACCTACTACTGACCTCTGTGCACTGCTCCACATATACTACTGACCTCTGTATGCTTCCCTACATACTACTGGCTTCTGTACACTGCTCTATATACACACATAACAAATCAGGTGTCAATATAGACTTCAAGATCTTTCATGAAGCGTCCATAACTGCTAGAGATATCCCTTGGAAGGGGAACACAAAACAACAGCATCAGGAAAACCTCTATGGAAGCGCTTAGGACTCTGTGTATTAATACACTGATAATAAAATGTAAGGCTGGTATCATGAAGCAGTAGAATCTACTGGGGTATTGTAATAAGCGTCAGAAAGTTTATTCAACCATGTAAAAATTGCATATATATATAATAAGTCTGTAGTGCTGTCCGCATAAAATTACACCGTAGTAAACAAGCAAGCACCCTAGTGAAAGAGTTATAGGCTACTTTCCGGCAGTTGAAGAAGGTAAAATGGGCCCTCGATTGTGATATGTGATATTGGCTCTCGGCTGTGGCACCCGAAGGCTGAGTGTAGCGGCCCCATGTGTAGGAATCTGATTCTTATGGCGGATCCTTCAAAGTGGCTCCGTGGGTTGGAAGCCGATGCTGCGACACAGTGTCTTCTCTTCCCTGAAGTATGGGTCCACCTTGTCTGATCACTGTTGGGTTGTAGCTAACCTGCTGAGTCTCTCTATATATTTCTGGTTCCTGGGGGCATCTGAGAAACAGATCATGCATATAAAATGGTTCAGATAGGTAGCTGCTGTAGCTGCTGTAGCTAAAGGGTATTGCTGTGATGCTTATAGAGTTTGTCTGCAAATCATAAATAATACAAGGGAGTATTTTTAGATTTGTTCTGATAACATTACAATATGTACTTTGCGTCTTGACATATAGTACACTCAAATACTTGTTCACGTCTCCGTGCTTTTATCTTGAACAGATTGGCACTGCCGTGCACCCATGCTCTCTGCTGTTACATCATTACAAACTTGAAAAAAGCTAATTCATGGCAGCTGCAGTTCAATTATTGTACTTGAATTAAACTGTGGAACTTAGTAGATGCAGCCTTTAATATTTTTAAAAATGGAAAATAGCTTCCTCTTAGAAATAGAAGTGAGCAAATTGATTTTTACAAACCAGGATTCAGCCTGGATCATGTCTTCTTAATTGATGTTGATATTCGTAAACTTTGGTGGCCTGTTTTGAAAAAAGGTACTGTTATTTTTGATGTCTTTAAAGTGGAACTTCAGTAATTTTTTCAACTTTCCATCTATTAAATTGTCTGCACTTGTTGTTTTAACTTTGGATAGTAAAACATTTTTTTTTTCTGCCAGTAAATAACTTATACAGCTCACTTCTTGTTTCTTATCTGGTAAAAAGCCTAGGCTTTTGACATCATGCTCAGCTCTCTCTCTCATTCTCGTGATCTTATGAGAGTCTGCCAGGAAGGGAGGGGGGATGAGTCATAAGAGGGCCAATGAAAGCTGAAGGGCTGCAGAGCTGGAGGTTTGCCTCTGTGTGTCTGTGTATATGCAGGAAGTAAACAGGCAGCAGCTTCAGCTGCCCACAGTTAAAATGGCTGCAGCCAGACTTAGTGGAGGGAGATTTCTGCAGCACATTTGGCAAGTACAAAATCACAGTATACTGTTTATAAAATTATATGCAAAGTGGTTGAAGGGAAGCTTCAGAATGGCAAAGATGTTTTTATTACAAGTTATGTGAGCTGACTGCAGTTCCTCTTTAAGGCAGGCTTATCCATACCTTGATATCCTGCCAGTCCTCCCTTGCTTGCCTTCCTATAAAAAAAGGCAGTCAAAAAAAATCACAACAGTCTTGTTATTAGGATGGCAGGACAGCAATAATCCCTGTCTTCTGCAAACACTGGTGCTGGACAATTTCTTTCAGAGCTGCCTGTACTGTCATCACAAAAAATCATAGCAAACTGATAGCTTGCAAAATATGGCTCTGGCACAGTAGCAATGATTACTGTAGTTGCTTATATCATCTTAATTAATTCCTTCTTTTTAAGAATGTTACACCAATGTCCCCAAGATGTATATATGTACCTTAATAAGAAGCTTTAACTGAAATATAGAGTAGCTAACATATAACCCAGAATGTCAGGGACAAAGCAAAATAAATTGAATCCTGCAATTCCATCAGCTTTCATCCACAGCCCCTTATTCGGTTGATTCCATATAGTCAATACCTATGCATCAGGAGAAATTGCACTGATGACGAGGTCTTTCAAAAAGAGGCCAACGCATTAAGGGATAGACTCCTGATGCGTGGGTATTCCAAAAAATGCTCGAAGCAGGCTTTTCAATGAGCCAAGGCCAAAAATAGACAGGAACTTATTCATCATCCCAAATCAAAACAAAATCAGACTGCTCCAATTAGAATCATAACTAAATTCTCAAATCAACACAAAAGTTTACAAAATATCATACAACGGTATTGGCATGTTTTAAAAGTGGACCCTACCATTGGTCCCTTTGTTCCGGATCAACCTTCATTCACATTCAGACGGGCCAAATCGATTGGCAACAGTCTGGTGTCTAGTGAATACTTGGGTGGAGGGGGTAAACGAGATCCGTGTAAACGCATGGGAACTTTTAGGTGTGGGGGCTGTCCTTATTGCCAATTTATGAACACCAATTCCAACATTAGACTTCCAAATGGAGAAAAATATAAACCTCGACACTATGCGAACTGCAAGACGATTAGCGTTGTATATCTCTTAGTGTGTGAATGCTCATGTTATTATGTGGGCAAGACCAATCAAGAATTCTGGAGACGAGCTTACCGCCATATTGCTGCAATGAAATCTCGCAACCCGAATGTACCTCTTGGCAGGCACGTAACTATGATTCATGTTGGAATTTTTCCACGAATCTCATTCTTGATTCTGGATCGCATACATTCGGGGTTACGTGGAGGCGGTTGGAACAAAATCCTCTTGTAGGCTGAACAGAGATGGATTTATCGCCTCCAGGCCACCAAACCCCCTGGCCTCAATGACGCGGTCTCATTCCGCCCCTTCCTCGAGGGGTTCACCTCGGGGGGGTCAGAGTGGGACTGTGTTGAGGCTCTAATATGTCACAATTCTGTTAAATGCAGCTATTACGTACTGGCAATTTATAATTGCCTAGATGATAGGGCCTGTTTACCATCTGGTCTGTTCTGCTTGTATCCCTCTATACACTTGGAAATAGGCTGCTGTCCATGTAATACATGGTATTATATATCTGTTAGACTTCTCCATACAATTAAAGTACATGGACCATATGGAAATGAATGGGTCTGCAAGGGTCTTATGCACCCTATGGGATGTTTCAAGTTTGATGTATTGATCTCTACTATTTTTCATATCTGTACATTGTCACATGTATATTTGATTGTGATATGAAGTTTGTAAATATTATTTGACCCATCTTTCTTCCTTCCCCCTTTTTTTTTTCCCTTGCATCTTTTCTCTCCCCTAACCCTGGTGGAGTGGTCTCTGCCTTCCGGGATCTTGTTCTACTGCCGACATGAGGATGAATGTATGGGCACTTGGATCAGCACTTCTTGGGCTGTGCTCTTGGCGCACGGGGGCCACTGCTTGCTTTGAACCCTTGTGGCTGCCGTACCTCCGATCATCTCAGCTGGAGATTTGTTATCTCCTGTTGCCCTGGTGACCGGCATGCCACGAGTGATCGACGCGGACGCCGGTCACCTCTCTCCCTTAACCACGCCCCCTCTAGAGGGCTGGCGTCATGACGCCAGTATTACCATCAGGTGGTCTATGTCAGGGATAGAGTTGGGGGCGGGCCTGCGCGCCAATGGCTCGGGGGGGCGTGTTCCCTCCCTCTCACACTGTTCATCCCTCCCTTTTCCCAGCTGTAATTGATCTAATGATCAGCTGCTGGGTTTAAAGGGAGTACACGCTTGTCCAGTCTCATGCTGGTGTGAGCATCAGATGGGCAGCGTGGTTACAGCTCCGAACACACAGGTATACAGTCCACTCTATGTGCTATCCGTTTTGGAACAATTGAGGGAATTTTACCACATGGTCCACATGCATTGACCCTATATAGGGACATGGCAATATTGTAAAATCCCTGTATTTTTAATCATATACCAATGCTGTATTATGATGGGGATCTTTCTGGACTCTGTTTCCTAATGTACCTCTCTGTGTTCTCCCCTGTCTCTCTCTTTGTACTTGCTAGTTTCGTGGACACCTCCGGAGACCATTACTCTCTTTTGGGGGGGGGGGGGGGGGGGTTGTGCTGCCCCTCTGCAGGAATGTTACATGGAGATGGATGGCTGAATCCAGCATCTGTGTGTGAGGAATTTTGATAACCTTTTTTTGCTATGTATGGACTGCTTAAGTTTACGGGCAAACATAGATGAAGCTGAATTACTATGAAGAAGGAATTTGGCCTTAGACCAGCGAAGGGCTTTCTCGGTGTTGGCAGACAAAAGGGTGTCTAGTTCAAGGCGTTTTTGAGTGACCAATTGTGCATTAGATAATGTTGGATTCCCTATCTGGGTTTTGTATAAATTGTCTCGTTCTGTAGTCAACGTGAATATTTGTTGCCATCGCTCTTTGTTTTTCCTAGATGCTATACTAATAAGCTGACCCCTTGTTACTGCCTTATGGGCTACCCATAAGGTACTGGGGGATATCTCAGGGGTTTTGTTTAGAACAAAATATTCCTGGATGAAGGTGGAAATTTCATGTCGCGTTTTAGGGTCTGCAAGTAAAGAGTCATTCAGACGCCATGTATAGGGAGTGTCTGATAGGCCTATAAGTCTAGTGGTAAAGGTTACCATATTATGATCTGACCATGGGCATACAAGAATATCTGAATGTATGGAGTTGGCCAGTATAATGGGCATGCAAAAGATATAATCCAATCTAGCAAAAGAGTTGTGGGGATGTGCGTAAAAAGTATAGTCCCCTGCTCCAGTGTTATGTGTACACCATGCATCTGTTAATTGAAAAGATTTTAACAATTTGGATATGGATTTAGGGAAAGCAGCTGAAGTATGGAAGGTTGTGCTTCTATCTAATTGAGGGTGCGCTACCAAGTTAAAATCACCTTCAACAAACATATGTGGGGATGGGGGGAGTCACTTCCTTTCCAGCCAAAATCCGTTTTTTTATTAAAAACTTACTCTCGGGGACTATATATACTTGTTGTACCTCCAAGGGAAATGTGTTATGCAAAAGTATAGCCACCCCTCTGGATTTTGCTTTATATAGGGTAAAATAGGCTTGCTTGTATGATCTGTGGAAGAAGGTTGGATGCTTATCAGAGGCAAAGTGGGATCCCTGTAACAAAATGACCTTGGCTCCCAATTTTTTATATGTCGTAGGCCTTTTTCCACTTTTGAGGAGAATTAAAACCCTGCACATTGTGAGTAATAAAAGTAACTACCATTTACAAATTTGGGTTTGGTTGTGCTCACCTGTCAGGGATAGAGTTAAAATTTCTGTGTCACCCGAATTGTCAGTCACAAGGGGAAAGTCAGCAGAGAGGTGTTTCTTTGGGCGTATAGTACAAAGTGCCTTGTAAAGAGAGTTATGATCACTATGCTTCGGAGACTGTTGAAAAGAAACCTGAAACAGTAGGTATTCAAACAACAAAAACATGTAAAAAATAAACATCATAACATAATGAATAAATGAAATATTGGGTCAGGATCCAAATCGCATAAACCTGAAACAAAGTGATTGATTATGTGAGAGACAGAAGCACTTTTCCCTCCCAAAGTCACATCGTGAGTTCGAAAAGAGCTCCCGATATGAGTGGAGTGGGGTGGCATGGTAGCGACATACTCTGAGCTAGCCAATAATATATAGACATTAGGCATAGTGTGTGTTTGCCGCCTTTCTGTTTGCCCAAAGGCAAAGAGCCAATCATAGCAGTCTGTATCTGCGACTAGAGCCTAGCAGTGAGTTTTACCAAAAAGTCCATATGTATGTACAGTCTATTACTCCATTTAGGTGTATATAAGGAAATATGTTCACTGGGATAAAAAAAGAAAAAAAAACCCCCACAGGACATTTTCATGTCAATATTCCTAGCCCAATATATAGCCCAATATATAGATAATCCAAAGGTTCTGGAGTATGTAACAAGCTCCAGCTTACGCTCTGAGTGGGTAAGATCTATTGTCTACTGGGATTGAATGGGAATTGTTTCCGAGTAGCATTGTGCAGTGGACTGGGTAATAGGAAACCAAGTAAAGGGAGTTCTTAAAAAAGAAAAAACACTAGGTGCCGATCTCACCATAGGAGGACTCAGTCAGTATCAAGTACAGTTAGGCGGTGGAAGGGATAGTTGCTCCTAGAAGATGTAGTCAGGTCATATTCTTATCTTCAATTAAAAGCAGGTCCTATGTCCTGACGGGTGCTTCTTCTGTTGCGTCTTGGAGAAGCAGTGCGCCAAATTGGTATTGGTCTAGGGATGGTTGGTGGACGATGGATGGTGGTGGGATCCAGCAGGCCCAGTTTTACCATCAGTTCTTGTCCCTCCAGTAGTGAAGGGACAAAACCATCTGTACCGTATGCGTGCAGCAGCTAGTAGCGTGGTGACTTCTTTCATCTTTCGACGTCCAGTATAGCCGGGGAGATATCCGGATAGATTTGCACCAGGTACCATCCAAAGTGATAGATTGTGAGCCAATCTCCTCTTTTATAAGAAATTCTTTGAGGCAGAGAACAATATCTCTCGGGGGCTTATCGGGGGGGGGGGGGGGGGTTTGGGCACGAAGCCTGGTGGATCCGGTCGCAAGTAAATGCCTCAGTTTCCTGGTCAGGTAGCAGTGAACGAAACAGTTTGCATATAGCGCGGAATAAGTCAGCGTTGGTTTCGGGGTTCCTTCTCACTAAAAGATTATTCCTGCGATTGCGATTATCGAGATCTTCGACTTGAGAATACAGCTGTGTAACAGTCGCAGAAAGGGCTTCATATTCCCTTGAGAGATCATTATGAGCGATGCTGAGTTCATCATGTTTTGTTTCTAAACTGATTGGTGCATGCTCCTAAAGCTGCTATCTCTTGGGACAGGGTGTAAGTGCTTTTGTGCAGCTCTGACTGGAATTTAAAGACTATTTTACTGTATATGGACTCCAGACTTCTGTCTAGATCCTCTTTTGTGAGGGGGGCAGAGTACTTACTGTTTCGGTGAGGAGCTGTGTCCGCTTGAGATTGCTGTGAGGAGGGAGAAGCAGGGTCGCCGGCGCCATCTTGGGACATGTTGTACTTCTCTCGTGACAGCAGCAGAAAGTTAGTTAGGGATCTCTGCGCCTTTCCCGCCGTCTTTTTCCCGTTTTGGCGGCATGCACAACAGGTTCCTGGGGGTGATGACAGCACTTCTGGCTATTTTCGTTGGTTTCTGGCCTCGGGAAGCAGGATAGGCAGATCACGGTGAGCGTAGCTACTCCGACATGTTGCAGAAGCCGCACATGTGCCCCACCTATGTTTTTTGTTTTTTGGGTTATCCACACAGCCCATATCATTTGGACCACCTGGATGGGATTTCTTTGGACCCCAGTGTACACAGCATGAATCTATGTGGAGGAAAGGGTATATTTATTATGTTAGTGCTGGGTCTCTGCTAGGAGTCATCCCCTGTGTTCATCTACTTTACCCCCTTGTAGGTACCACCACCCTCTGGTAGGGTTTGGTGATTTATTTTTTTCTAGACATATTCTTTTATGTGTTTTTTTTTTTATTTCCCCTTGTTTTGTCTTATCCGTGGTCCCTGAGTAGTCCAGGGCACTGGGAGAGGGATCCTCTCTTTTAATTATTTTTTTTAAAAAGATGGTGAAAAGGTATCCTTCGACATCTTTACTGAAATTCTGTACCTATAATGTCAAAAGCCTGAATAACGAGTCAAAAAGAGGTCAGATCTTATATAGCTTGCATAAAGCGAAGGCAGACATTATACTCCTCCAGGAGACTCATTTTTGCAGGGCATTGCTGTATGTTCTGGTAAACACTATTCCCAGTGGCTTCATAGCACTATGTCTGGTTTGAAGGCCAGGGGTTTCCATCGCTTTTCATAAAAAATTACCGGCCTAACGCTTGGAACATATAGCTGATATTAATGGTAGATACCGTCTACTTAAATTTCGGATGTGGGATAAACTTTTCACAATTGCTAATTTCTATATTCTGAACCACGATCAAACAATGACAATCTCTCTTTATCTTTGTCTTCTAGCCGATTTTGCTGAAGGCATTATTCTTCTAGGAGGAGATCCTAATTTAGCCTTAGAGCCACAATTGGACACTTCTGCCCAGCGTTCCAATATTTCTCATTCTTGGCTGAGGGCCCTTAAAAAACAATTGTTTGACCAAAGACTACTTGATTTATGGATGATTTTATATCCTAAAGATCATAATTATACATATTTTTCATCAGCACATAAATCCTACAATAGACTAGATTATTTTTTATTGGGTCTGAAGGTTCTGGAGTGGAATCCCTCATTGGAAATAGGGTCATTTATTTGGTCTGACCATTTGCCTGTATTTTTATCAATATACCCCCCCAACTCGAGGCACAAGTTGTACCTGGAGTTTGAATGATACACTTATGTCGGACCCACTTTGCAACAAGGCAATTGTAGAGGCAATCGGTAATTTTGTCTTTGACCATGAAGAGGACGAGACTGCATTACCACTAAAATGAGAAGCTCTTAATGCAGTACTACGAGGGTTGTTTATTAAACATGGTTCTCGTCTTAAAAAAGAAAGATCTGTGGCCGTTCAAATACTTTATCAAAGCTCCATTCATTAGAAACTCTACACAAAGCTTCACAGTCTACAGAAATACTCTAAAATCACATATACTAGGCCATCTTTATTGCAGCATATGGAAAAATCTCACAGTTCATATCAAGAGAAATGTGCCTTAAGTAACTATAGATATGGAAATAAATGTGGGAGACATTTAGCGCGCACATTACATCCCCATCCTCCTCAGACATTTATATCCAGTATTAGGACATCATCAGGGGAGACTACCTCAGACCCACAAATTCTCCAACAAACATTTAGGGAATACTTTTCAGCTCTCTATAATCTGGCACAACCGCCTTTTTTATGGAAGACATGGAGTCTGATGCTTGTAGCACTGATGACTATGTGCAGGTAACTGCTATCCTGACATTAGATGATGATCGTAGGAAATAATTGGATTGCTCTTTTTCAATGGAAGAATTACTAGGGGTAATCACAGATATTCCATCAGGTAAGAGCCCTGGTCCTGATGGATTTACTCCAAAATTTTATAAAACATATAAAGACTATTTGTCTTCATTTATGCTATGGGAGTTTAATTCCATCTCTTCCACTAATCCATTTCCGACCCAAACATTGGAAGCTCATATTACCCTGATTCCCAAACAAAGTAAAGATGTAACATTATGCTCTAGTTATCGCCCAATATCCTTAATTGGAGTAGACCTAAAAATATACACCAAATTGTTTGTGTTATGGCTCCAATCTATTATTCCTAGCCTGGTACATAAAGACCAGACCAGATTTGTCCAAGGAAGAGAAAGACGCAACAACACGATAAACACATTTTTACTTATGGACCATGCCCAAACAGCTAAAATACCAGCATGCATTTTCTCCTTTGAAGGCTTTTGATCGGGTTGAGTGGCCTTTTCTCGAGTCCTCCTTAAGGCAAATAGGGATAGGCCAAAATTTACTTTTTGGTGCTATATACTAATCCAAAGGCCAGAATAAGGATCAATGGATCATTAAATACAAGCTTCCCCATACAAAATGGTACCCACCAGGGATGCCCTTTATCTCCCTCGCTTTATGTCCTAGTGATGGAACATTTAGCGATAGCAATCAAACAGAACCCCTCTATCACCAGTATAAGGTTAGATTGGCAAGAAATAAAATTTGTTTGCTGATGATCTGTTACTTTATGTCACCAATCCTCATATTTCTATGCCTTCTATTCTATCTGAATGTAAGCGCTTTGGAGTCTTGAGTAATATCAAAGTAAATGTTTCAAAATTGTAAATTCACTTTCACCACACCAAGTGATGATGCTAAAGAATAATTTTTTGTCTCAATTCTGTTCCTTTACATTAAAATATCTAGGAATTAATATACCCACAGATTCAACTAATTTATATTTCTGCTAATTATATCCCTCTCATGCAACGTACTCTACAAGATTTAAAAAAAATATGCCTTAAATTTATATTCTTGGTTTGACATATTTAACATATTGAAAATAGACATAATACCGCATTTTCTGAATCTTTTTCAAACTATCCCTGTTTCTATCCCCAGATCTTTCTTTTCTATTTTACAATCGGCCTTTCTCAAGTTCATCTGGGGGAACAAGAGATCTAGACTAAATTGGAAAACTTTAACATTACCCAAAACAAAGGAGGAGTGGGTGCACCGGATCTTCATTACTATTATGTTGCGGCAGTCCTTACTAGATTAGTGAATTTGTTCCATCATTCGGATACAAAAAAATGGGTATCAGTAGAACAAGGGTTGAACCAGTTTGACCTCCAGGCACTCCCTTGGTTATCTTATCTAGGTATTCATCGAGATACGTCCTCTTCCTTACCCTTTCTTACGTCTCATTTATTGAGTGTTTGGCATAAAATGATTTTGCGTCTAGGGCTCTCTTCAAAAATAGGACCAATGACACCTTTATTTGGCAGCCCACAATTTCCACCTGGAGTAGACCGGATACATTTTACTACATGGAATAAGGAGTCCCACCGAAGAGTAAATCAAATTCTTTGTCAAGCTAAACTCCCACCCATAATGAACTTAATACCTACACAACAGCCTTCATTTAGGCAATGGATGGAATATCAGCAATTACCGTCTTTTTTGTCCTCTATTTCTTTAAACAAGTTTTTTAACTTAAGTCCATCTTGGTGCAAAGCACTAGACCAAAAGACGTTTATCAGCAATATACAAGATTCCTATTGAAAAAAATCATCCCGAGCTCCCAGAATTTTAAAATACCGTATTTATGTATAACACGCGCTGACACATAACATGCACCCCAAGTTTAGGAGGGAATTTTAAGGAAAAAAACTTACATTTAAATGCCCATCAATGCAGCCTTATCAGTGTCTATCTGCAGCCTTGTCCATCATTGCAGCCTTGTCCATCATTGCAGCCTTGTCCATCATTGCAGCCTTGTCAGTGTCATTTGCAGACTTGTCTGTGTAGCCTTGTCGTTTAAAAATGGCGCAGCCGAGATACAGAGCCGGATGTCCTGTGTATCCCGGCGGCGCTCGATAGCTCTCGGCCATTCTTGGCGGCTTTCGGCTGCTCTCGGCGGCTCTCAGCGGATCTCATCCATTCTCGGCAGCTTTCGTCCATTCCTGGCGGCTTTCGGACGTTCTCAGTCGCACTTGGCCGCTCTCGGCGGCTTTTGCCGGCTCACGTGGGACTGCGAGAGCCACCGAAAGCCGATGAGTGTGGCCAAGAGTACCCGAAAGCTGCCAAGAACGGCCATAAGCCGCCGAGAGGCTCACAATCGGCAGGGGATGGGCGTATAACACGCACCCACGATTTTCCCCTAATTTTAAGGGGAAAAAAGTGTGTGTTATATACCAATAAAAACGGTAAATGGGCATTTGATCTTAATGTGAAAATTGGAGTCGAAGAGTGGGAGAAGTCTTTTACGCTTACACATTGTTTGTCATTGGCAACTAAAGCCCAAGAGACAAGCTATAAGCTTGTTTCCCGTTGGTATGGATGGTCGACTGCATTACAGGGTATCTTTCCAGAAACATCGGATAATTGTTGGCGATGCCATTCTGCCAAGGGCTCGCTGCTACACTTATGGTGGGAATGCCCTCAAATTTGTAAATTCTGGGACAGTATCATGTAGTTGTATACTATAGTTACAGGGGAGGTAATCCCCAATACACCTCACATTACCCTGTTGTCCATCCTACCAGGCTCATATAAAAATATCAAAAAGTGTTTACTTAAATATTGGGTGATACCTGCGAGACTGGTTATTCCACGCCATTGGCGATCAACACAATCCCCTTCAGTGAATGAATGGGTAGTGGAAATGGACCATACTGAGAAGGAGGTGGCCCTCCTGGCATATGAATTGGACATACTTGAAAAATGTCGGCAGATATGGGCCCCCATGGAGAGCCTTTAGGGAATCAACAGGAAACTAGAGGGTTAAATGGAAATTAGAATAGAACCTAAAAACAATCTAATAAGGTTTCAATACAAGATTTCTATATGTCAAAAATACATCTTTGCCATTTCCCCCCCTTTTTTGTTTTTTTTATTTGTTTTGCCCCTTTGTGGCTGTTTTTTGTTTTTGTTTATGTTAGTTTGTATAATGTATTGGTAAGATGTTTTGGTGGTATGATAATACCATTAATGTATGTATGTATATATGTTACTTGTCTAATAACTTTTCAATAAAACTAAGATTGATACATCAAAGAAGAAGATTACAAACCATTTTGTGGACTTCTAGTAGTAATTTGTTTTGCTTGAAATTTAGTCACCCCCACCTTCTCAGAAATAAAATGTTTGAGTAAATATATTTATAATGCAACTTATTTGTCTTCTCCCTTTTTTTCATGACCTATTCCTAGTTTCCCTAAAATTAAAATAGAAGAAAAGCTGCTGTGGGATGAGAAGAGATGCTACAAACCATTGTGGATTGATGTCAGTAAAATATAATTTTACCTGGCACTTGAAAGCTGTTAATGTCACCATGTTTTATAAAATGCAGCTATTTCTAGAAAAGTAAATAGTAAATGGCGCTTTCGGCTGCAGAAATGACACATTGTTTCATGAATGATACCAAGGCCCCTTTCACACATGCAGAACCATGTGTTTCATCATTTCAGTCACGTTTTTTCAAAGAAAAAATGGATGAAGTTTATCATCAGTTTATCATCAGTTTGTCATTCGGTTTTTTATCCGTTTTTAATACATTTTTACATAAATTTTTTTACATTCTCCAGCTAGAGTCCCTAACAATTTGAGTCCCAGGGCCATGTTTTTCATGCAAAAACTGACTATTTGCCCATTTATGTCATTTTTTTTTTTAATGAAGAAAAAAGGGGTTTGATCTGTTCCAATAGACTGTTCCATTTAAATGCATTTTTCCATAAAGATATAGAGATGCGTTGATGTCCATTTTTCATCCTTCAAAGGATGAATGAAAAACGGAAAAAGGCCAGCATGTGTGAAAGGGGCCTAAAGCCCCATACACACTAGCAGATTTTCTGCTGATTTTTTTTCCTTCAGATTTACCAAAACCATATAATATGATGTCAAACCTTAGGCGTTTCAATCTGTATGCAATCAGGCAGGCTCTTGCACTACATGGTTTGGGTAAATCTGAAGACAAAAATCAGCAGAAAATCTGATAGTATGTATGGGGCTTCTTTTTAATATCTTTATAAATTATATTGGGTCTGGGATTAAAAGAACCATTTATGTCTTTGCAGATGACATCAAGCTATGCAGTGGAACACAATCCTTACAGCCAGGGCAGGACTTAGGGTGGTAGGGGCCCCTGGGCTTGATTTACTTTCAGGCCCTACCTTCTATACATTACCTTATTTATCTGCGTATAACACGCGCCCCAAGTTTAGGAGTGAATTTTAAGGAAAAAAACTTTTAGGAGGGAAGTTTAAGGAAAAAAACTTACATTTAAATGCCCATCAATGCAGCCTTATCAGTGTCCATCTGCAACCTTGTCCATCCATCTGCACCCTTGACCAGTGTCATTGCAGCCTGTGTATGGGGCTTAAGGGTTTCCCCTAGTTGCTAAATTCGAACTTTGTCATTGTTTTGTATCCGTTTAGACTTTATGATTTCAATTTTTTGCTGGTGGTGTCAAGTAAGAAGAACTCAATAAAGAGGGCAGACCAAAAAAACAACAAAGTGAAATACACAGCATAAGAATATGGCAGTTGTAAAAAAAGAGAAAAACAGCTGAGGACAAACAACTCCTGTATTATCCTTCTGCAGTATGGACAGGGTTAAACTGAATATTCATAAATGCAGATGTGCATCAGCCATCTTTAAGGAGACCACCTTGCAATGCTCATCTATGGAGTGTCTCCAAAGCAGGGGGCAGCCACCTGGACTGGGTCTGATTTAATCCTGGAGATGATTGGCTGATGCAAAAAAGCAAGGAGAAGTGGGTCTGCAGGCTGTTGAGGAAAGACAAGAGGACTGTCCTGTAGAAAGAAAGTGTGTAAGGAAAAGACTGAGCTGCTGTTGACTAAACAGAACCCTACCAAAGCTCACTTGAATTGGAAGAGAGACCTCAGGACCTTGTCTGAGAGACCAGAATGCCCAAAGAACGTTTGGGGATGGCAGTTTAACATCCATGTTCTCAGTAGAAAGATTTCAAAGGGTGCTCTCTGGACCACTGCCAAGTGCCCCTACAAGACCAATTCTCATGAAAATGCTACATTTCAGGGACAGAGAATTTGCAGTATAAAAAAAAATAAAAAATAGAGGGCTTCAAATTAACCCTATTTCCAAGTATTGCCTTAGAAAGATAGCTGTGTCAATGGGCAAAATACTCTGATATTTAAAGCGGTTCTTCACCCTAGGAACAAACAAACAAAAAAAAAAAAATAATGACAATAGCTACAAATACTGTAATTATATAGAATGTCCTGTGAGCCTCCACTAACAATAATAAACCAAGAAATCCTCTTTGAATCAGCTACAAGCGGTAAACATGTCTCATCAACCATGTAAAAGTACTAAAATCGCATTAAAAATGCTGCACTATCAAAGGTATAAGCATAAAGCCTCTGAACTGGTAAAAATATATACTCTACTCCGATGATAATAATAATGTATCAAATATATGATGAAAAATATATAAAATAACAAGTGCTTAATAGCCAAATAGTAAAGTGACAATGTGCATTCATATAGTGCTTAAGTGCACTGTGCAAAGTTCAAATTGATCCAATTTACAGGTGCTCCACATTCCATGTGATTCAGTATGCTGTGAAACTAATGCGATAATCAGATGCTGTGTTCTCACTCAGGTGCCCCCCCCCCCCCCCAAATGTAATGAACGGTCACCTTAAGGTGTGTGATCTTGCTGTTAAGCTTGGTCAATACACGCTTTGAAACCACTACAGAGTTCAACAGTTCGTCCAGGATCCTGGATCAATCGCCAATGCTCCTCAGTAAATCAATGAAAAAAAGATCTCATATTGTAGTATGCTTATACAATTTATCGAAACAAAAATAAACAGGTCCCACACTGGGTACTCACAATATCCAGGTGCTTCAGTACGCCATTCTACATCAAGCAAAAAAGGAATGGTTGAAACTGGCTGGTATTGGGATGGTATGCTGATCGTTCCTAACAGCTGATCTGCGAAGCGTGCCATCCTGTCCCCTTCCCCTACAGGTGTTGATACAAGGGAATTTTGTATCTTCCTCAGGGGGAAGATACTCCTGTATATTAGTAGTGATGCGCGGTACTATAATAGGGAGTTGGCCTAGGAGGCTTAATAAATTCTATAGGCACTAAGATTGTGCGTGATATATATATTCCCGTATACAGTAAGAAAAAGGTATATAAAAAGTTGTGCGTATTTTTATAAGGGGGTGGTGGACAACTCTCACCACTATAGCATGATGATATTCAAGATAGGAGACAAATGTAATAAATAAGAAAAAAAAAAAGAAAAAATTGCAATACTTGGAATAAGTAATCCCTAATGCGATTTTTTAACTGACAGAATCGCATAAAGTGCCAGTGCTAGACAATAAATAGAATCATGAAAGTATCAACTACACCATAGATTAAATAAAACAATATATATAAAGCAGTCACAAAGAATAGTGAATCGCAGTGCGATTTGTTCAAGCTGACAAAATCGCATAAAGTGCCAGTGCTAAAGGTGAGAGGGTGTGTGGAATGTTCTGCTACACAATAAGGTAAATAGGATAATATGTATAAAACAATCACCAACTCAATAAAACGTATGTGCAAGAAATGGTGAGTTGTAGCTGCCAAAAGTCGCATAAAGTGCTAGTGTCACAGAAGTGGTAGAACAAGGTCCGTGCGGGTGTTCTCTACCATACAATCATCAAAACAATATTCCTGCGACCGTGAACAGCTCAATAATTCAATTGTGCAAAAAATTACAGAAAATCAAAATAAACGCATAAGCAATATTGGTGTTAAGGGAGTAAAGAAAATCCCACAAACTAATCAAAAAACTGTGTACGATACCTACAAGAAATTATATAAAAAATAACAATAGCATATATCAGAGTGTGACCATTCTGCTTTGTGCGATAATCGGTGGCGATTATGTCAAAAGTCGCATATATCGACAAATCGCATATAATGTCCGTGTCTGTATATAAGTGCACAGAGCAATATAATCGGTGATGGTGGTGAAAGAGGTGAATATATCCCACGTGGTCCTGTGTGGTTGGAGTATGGGTGTCCCCTTACCTTACAGCTGTAAGGTAACAGCATGTGATATGTGTATCCTCAGAACTCCTGTACTTTATCCCTCGAGGTCTTGTCCCGATATTTACAGATCCTGGTATCCACGGATCCTGGCGTCTCCTGCCTATCACGCTGTGTTGGTCCCTTTAAGTATTTGCTCAGCAGCACTCAGCGTGGGGGGGGGGGGGGGGGTGTAGGTTTACCTCGGCAATTGGTGCATATGTAAGGGGTTAAAGAAATAAGGAGGAAGGGAGCCCCATAGTGTAGTAATTCTTAACACATATGATTTATTACAGCAAAACAGTTATGTACTCACAAGCAGACAAGTCTCAAATGCAGTGTATAAACGAGCCTCGAGCTCGATTGCGTCACTTCCGGTAGCGTAGGGATGCTACCGGAAGCATCCTCTACATGAGGATATACCTAGCAACGTTGAAGATCATAGCCCAAAGTGGCACCTACTTCTTTGATACCCCATCTGAAGCAACAGAATTGTATGACAAAAATGAGAACCACCTTGGGAATGAAGCTGCCAACTAAACACTCTTAATGTCGGTGCATACAGTGGTGTGAAAAAGTGTTTGCCCCCTTCCTCATTTCCTGTTCCTTTGCATGTTTGTCACACTTAAGTGTTTCGGAACATCAAACCAATTTAAACAATAGTCAAGGACAACACAAGTAAACACAAAATGCAATTTGTAAATGAAGGTGTTTATTATTAAAGGTGAAAAAAAAATCCAAACCATCATGGCCCTGTGTGAAAAAGTGATTGCCCCCTAAACCTAATAACTGGTTGGGCCACCCTTAGCAGCAACAACTGCAACCAAGCGTTTGCGATAACGTGCAATGAGGCTTTTACAGCGTCCTGGAGGAATTTTGGCCCACTCATCTTTGCAGAATTGTCCTAATTCAGTTACATTAGAGGGTTTTCGCACATGAACGGCCTTTTTAAGGTCATACCACAACATCTCAATAGGATTCAGGTCAGGACTTTGGCTAGGCCACTCCAAAGTTTTCATTTTGTTTTTCTTCAGCCATTCGGTGGTGGACTTGCTGGTGTGTTTAGGATCATTGTCCTGCTGCAGAACCCAAGTTCGTTTCAGCTTGAGTACACGAACAGATGGTCGGACATTCTCCTTCAGGATCTCTTGGTAGACAGCAGAATTCATAGTTCCTTTTATCACGGAAAGTCTTCCAGGTCCTGAAGCAGCAAAACAGCCCCAGACCATCACACTACCACCACCATATTTTACTGTTGGTATAATGTTCTTTTTATGAAATGCAGTGTTCCTTCTACGCCAGATATACTTGGACACACACCTTCCAAAGAGTTCCACTTTTGTCTCATCGGTCCACAGAATGTTGTCCCAAAAGTCTTGGGGATCATCAAGATGTGTTGTGGAGAAATTGAGACAAGCTTTGATGTTCTTTTTGCTCAGCAGTGGTTTTCTACTTGGAACTCTGCCATGCAGGCCATTTTTGCCCAGTCTTTTCCTGATGGTGGAAGCATGAACGCTCACCTTAACTGAGGCAAGTGAGGCCTGCAGTTCCTTGGACGTTGTTGTGGGGTCTTTTGTGACCTCTTGGATGAGTCGTCGCTGCGCTCTTGGGGTAATTTTGGGCGGCCGGCCACTCCTGGGAAGGTTCACCACTGTTCCATGACTTCGCCATTTGTGGATAATGGCTCTCACTGTGGTTCGCTGGATTCCCAAAGCTTTGGAAATGTCTTTATAACCCTTTCCAGACTGATAGATCTCAATTACTTTCTTTCTCAATTGTTCCTGAATTTCTTTGGGTCTCGGCATGATGTGTAGCTTTTAAGGATCTTCTGGTGGACCTTACTGTGTCAAGCAGCTCCTATTTAAAGCGGGAGTCCACCGGGACTCCGCGTTTTTTTTTTTTTTTAAAAAGCCAGCAGCTACAAATACTGCAGCTGCTGACTTTTAAAATAGTGACACTTACCTGTCCAGCGCGCCCGCGATGTCGGCACCCGAAGCCGATCGCTAGGTCGTCTGTCGGGTCCTGCCGCCGCCATCTTGGGTATGGGAATCAGGAAATGGAGCCTTTCGGCTTCATTTCCCGGTTCCCTACTGCGCATGCGCGAATTGCGCTGCGCAATAAGGACGCTCCCCGCTGCCTCTGGGAGCTGTGTGTTTCCCAGCAGGCAGCGGGGCACTTGCGGGAAGGGGCGGGCACTTGCGGAAAGGGGCGTAAGTTACGCCCCTTTCCGCAGAGAGCTGTCCCGGAAGTGGGTGCAGTTACCTGGATTATCCAGGTAACTGCACCCCCCTCCCCCCTGAAAGGTGCCGATTGTGGCACCGGAGGGGGGGAGGGTTCCGATGAGCGGAAGGTCCACTTTAGGGTGGACCTCCGCTTTAAGTGATGCCTTGATTGTGAACAGGTGTGGCAATAATCAGGCCTGGGTGTGACTAGAGAAATTGAACTCAGGTGTGGACAATCACAGTTATAGTATGTTTTAACGGGGGGCAATCACTTTTTCACACAGGGCCATGATGGTTTGGATTTTTTTTCACCTTTAATAATAAACACCTTCATTTACAAATTGCATTTTGTGTTTACTTGTGTTGTCCTTGACTATTGTTTAAATTGGTTTGATGTTCCGAAACACTTAAGTGTGACAAAAATGCAAAGGAACAGGAAATGAGGAAGGGGGCAAACACTTTTTCACACCATTGTACATTTATTGAGTGCACAATCTTTGACCAACTTGAGGGGTCCTCTTACCCAACTGCACTGTACCTGACATTAATTTCACTTCCCACTTTCACTATTGTCATCTATTGTACGCGACACTATGGACTTGCATCAAACACCCATCTACACAAACTCAATAATGGCTGATTGCAGGACACTAATCTCTTGGAGGAGAATGGGGGAACCAAAACAAACATCAAGCTATGTATACTACCCTATAATGATTTACTTCAGCTGTAATCTGCCTGCAGGAAATGCACTTTAATCCTGACACCATGTCTAATTTAAAAAGACAACAATACAGCACACAATTTCATTCCACCTCTCACCTGTAGGTGATCGCAACTCATACTTTAACTCCTAGCCACAAGCTAAAACGAATATCTAATTTGCCTGTTATATACTGGGACGTAGACTTATTAGATGGGTGGAGACTCATCCTACATCCTACGAATGGCAATACTCCTGTTTTAGAACATTCACTATCCAAAATGTATCTTACTTTGAGCAATGAAGTTATATTTCCCTTTGGATGGGAGTCACATTAAATTGCCAGAGGTCTGTCAGATCATTCCCCTTATAAGTCCAACTAAAATTCCACACTACTGTACTATTGGACCAAGAGGAGCTGCTGAATTGTTTTGTGATTTCCATGCATACATGAAGATGATACACCTTGCTCATACAGCACTCATACAGCACTTAGCAACACGCCTTGAGGTATTTCAAAGAATGTATTAGGCAAAGCATAGCCTAAAAAAAGAGAGGATTAGCAAGTGTACAACAACAACATTACTAAGAGATGTGATTAAACACCTGCAGTATTCTGACTAAGCCCCTGTACACACGGTCGGAGATTCTGCCAACCAAATCTGTCGGATTTTGTCCGTCGGATTTTAGTACGACGGATTGTGTCCGAAACTGTTGCATACACATGGTCGGACCAAGTTGTCTCATTTAGCGGTTGCCAAGAACGCAGTGACGTAAGCCGTGTACGGCGGGACTAGAAAAAGGAAGTTCAGCACCACATCCGCCACCCTTTGGGCTCGTTCTGCTGATCTCGTGTCTATCGCGTGTTAGTAGAAGTTTGGTGAGAGACGATTCGCGCTTTTCAGATTAGTGATTCAGATCGCTACTGCTCTTCAGTTTCTGCTTGTCTTTGCCTATCTGATAATCAGTGCGTGCAGTCATTAAGTATTTGTTTCTCATTGTGGACTATATCTTGGTATAGTACGCTTTGAAAGGCATTTTTTATTGTCTGCTTGCTTCTGCTATTCAGGTCGTTCTTTCAGGCCTTGCTGTTTATCGGTGCTTTCTGGTGTCCATTGTGAGGAGCCGACCGTTTTCCAAACATGTTTTGTCTACGTACTCGTCGTACAGTTTGTGCTGTACAGGGGCTTCATGTTGGGGTTCTTACTTTGACACGAGCCCGATCCATGAACAGGGAGGGGGGGCGTTTGTGGACCAAGAATTGGTTGCGCCAGCATCACCAGTTCTTGCACATGGCTTTGCTCCGTGAGTTCCATGAGAATAATCCTGATGATTTCAGGAATTATCTCCGGATGAAGGACCCCATTTTTCACCGTCTGCTGGCTTTGCTGACCCCTTATATCACCAGGCAGGATACCTGCATGTGGCAAGCCATCACTCCGGAGCAGAGGCTCATCGCCACGTTGCGCTACTTGGCGACAGGGATAAGACTTCAGGACCTCAAGTTCTCTACAGGCATCTCCCCCCAGGCTCTGGGGATCATTATTCCAGAGACCTGTTCTGCCATCATTCAGGTCCTGCAGAAGGACTATATTATGCTAAGTTTTATCCTTAAACATCACATTCTATGTATTTCATGGTTGCTAATGTCTTGCATTTCTTTCCTCATTCCCTAATTACCATCATTGCAATATGCTCTAATTCATATACTCTGCCCCTTTGTCCTCATGCAGATTTGCCTCACTAACTTCCCCACCATGCTCTTCTTGGCCCATAAAACTATAGTCTAGTCACTTAACAATGTCTTTTGGCAGCTCCATAGTATTGCTTTCCCCTAAACACCCCCTAAAATCTTGACAAATGTGATGTGTGTGCTTCAATTCATGCAAAGTGACCTTTTTTTATGGGGTTGTGCCAAACTCATTAGTAACCCCCCTCTCCCCAACTGCTAGCTCAGCTGATAGCAATCCTCTATCTGATGACTTGACCCAACCCAATACACACTCTACCTACCTTTTTGATGATCACATTTATGTACGAATTCACCAAAGCATGTAGTGTAAGGGTCTGCCTCAATACTTTCAAATGTTTTTGTTATTTTTTTTAACACATTAATTTTTTTGCTATGTACTAGCAGAATGTCAAAATGTGCTTCCATTTAGTTATTAGGACACTTCTTACCTGTCCGGTGGGCTGCCAATAGTGTAAGTAAGGAGGGGCTTCCCAAAGTATCACACATTATTTAGGCATTCAGCTCTCAATCAAGTGGAGAGGGTTACCTGTCCAAAACATCCCCCCTCATTTTTTAGCAAGGGCCCATCATATGGGGGTGGATGGGGGGGTGATGACTCTCATAAGGGGACCTTATACTTTAGGCATTAAATACTCAGTTCCCAAAATGTTAGAAGAATTTATCCCAAAAATGTGGGTGTCTAATCTGCTTGCAATGTTGATTTGTCAAATTACTAGTTTTTGTTCTTGTTTCACTACACAGTGTCCTTCAACGCCACAGGAATGGCAGACTGTGGCCTCCCACTTTGCCATTTTTTTTCATGTTGTGCCTTTTTCACCAACAGTGCAAACCCAAGTTCAGAGCGAGATGAGGGGACAGTCTCTTCTTCAGATAATCTTATTATGTTGTGGGTCTGCTACACACTCGTTAACTAATGTATGTAGTGAATTACTGCCCAAAATCTTGCTCCTTTTCAGCACCATGGCAGGAAAATGGCATGATTGTCCTAATTTACACCTCACTCTGGGTGTTTTTTTAATAAAGGCACATCCACTATGCACTACAAGTGTACTACAAAAGTACACCTGAAACTGCACTTGGAGTGCAAAGTGGAGTTGCCTTTAGTAAATCGCACTCCTTTTCAGCACAAACTCAAATTTGACTACAAATACATTTTATGCCCAATGAAAAAGGAAGCCACACATTGTTGAGAATTCAACTTTTTAATACAAGCACATTTACATGTGCGTTTAGTAAAGGTTTTTACAACAAACCAAGAGATTTTGTGTATCCAAAACAGAGTTTAATCAGATTTTTTTTTTTCCTTGTTGTTTTTGTGTAAACAGGCATGTATCAAACCGTAAAATACAGAACACAGGAACTTACAAAGTTCAACTTTGAAAAGTGAAGACAATATCAGACAGTATGTACAAACTGGGCTGATATTGCCTTCATCACATGGGGTGTGACCCCTGAAAAAAACAAATTTGGAAGATGCACACAGTGTGTCAACATGTGCTATCTCCCATCATGGGGGATCAATGTACATGCTTTGGGGCTGCAACCCCTTCATCTCAGACACTTTACACAAAACATGTACATTGATCCCCCATGATGGGAGATAGCGCATGTTTACACACTCTGTGCATCTTCCAAATTTTTAATTTTGCAAAATACAACATTTTTTTTTTTTTAAAAGCAAAAATAAAACCCTATCTAGTTTTTTTGGTTTCACACTCTCCCCAAAACATCAATGATGTTCTTCATTTTATTTTTAACATCATTGATGTTTTGTTGGACAATTTCCAAATCTCGATTGCACCCCATTATCTCCCCGATCAAGATCTGGGCACTTTCACTGGTAAAACGGGAATCTTCTTCCACATCACCTACAAAACAAAGCAAACAAACACACCATGTAATCCAAATATGGTGATATACATTGATGAGCTTACCGGAAGCTGTGTTCTCCGACACTCACCTGTTGTGGTGACAATTTGTCCAACCTCCACAATCTCTCCTTCCTCCTCCTCCTCCTCCTCCTGCTCCTCTGTTTCTGCTTTTGGAAGTTGCCCTTCTTTGGGAGGGGTGTGGTCCCTGTTGTCCTCATACTTGCCGAGTTTTCTCTCCCCTATGAGAATGTAAACAAAGATTAATTAGCACACAGAGGGCAGAAATAGGTATATGAAACATTGCTTGGAAGTGTTGTACAATTGTGTTTTTGGGCCGAGTTACAAGGTGAGAACATTATTGGGGACACTTTGTTAAGCTGAAATACTTCCCTGCAGAACGATGTTTCATATGAACGAACGAAACCATGACCTTGAAAGTGGCCATTTTAAAATGCACAACATGAAATCAAAGCACATGGAGCGTGTATGCAAGCAAGAATAATCATATGAACACACGACAGCTACTTACTTTTTTTAAGAACACGCTTGATCCTTATGTACTGCTCGTGCCCCCTCAGTTTCAGGTCTGACCAGCGTTTTCTCAGTTGATCCTTGGATCGGTGTACCCCAAAATTCTTCAGAAGATTCTTCACAACTTTATTCATGATCTTGGCCTTTCTGATATTTGGGTTTGGGTAAGGTCCATACTTCCCATCATAGTCGGTCCTGTTCAATATGTCGACCATCTCCAACATCTCTCCAAAAGACATATTTGAGGCCTTAAATCTTGTCTTCCTGGATCGGGACGTTTCAGGCTCCAGGCTTTCCTCACCCTCCTCCTCGTTAGTGGAACTATTATTAGTGCGCACCTGCGTTCTCTCCGCCATGTGCTGTCCCCACTGCGCGGGAAGCGAAGGGGCGGTGAATAGTCTGGAAAGAACGTCAGGGGCGGGCGGAGTTTCACGCATGCGCACTGTATATAAAACGCAACACGTGTGTATCGTCCATACGATCTGGGAGGAGAGTGTGAGGTGCGGACGCGACGAACGTGGAAACGAAGGTAACATTTTTAACTTGGTGCTTCACTAGACTAGACTGCTTCTATCTAGGCCCATGTTGGGACAAGATTAGGAGGGATTTTAATTGCATTATTAGTATTTGAGGGTTCGTCTTGTGTTGTGTCTTGCAGACAATATGGATCCATTCACAAATGCAAACTTTATGAGGCTATTCATAGAACTGTACATGGAGATGCCCTGCCTGTGGCAGTTCCACAACAAGTTTTATACTGACAGAACAAAGAGGAACGCAGCACTGGAGAAACTGCTTGCTTTGTTGCGGATCATGGTCCCCACGGCAGACATGGCCTATCTGAATGGTAAAATTGGGGACATGAAGCTAACATATCTCACGGAGAGAAAGAAGCACCTGGAGTCCTTGAGAGCAGAAGATCCAGATGCTGTTTATTACCCCAGGATGGTTCACTTTGACAGGCTGCATTTTCTGGATTTCTGAATTTCCTGCTCTCTAGGACTTCAGGAACCAGACTTCTCTCCCTGAGATATCTACTCCTCAGGCCACCAATTTTTGCAATTATAATTTGTTCATGTCTGCCCTGGGGGCCAAAGGCTGCACCAAAGTTAAGAAGTTTCTCCAGTGCTGCGTTCCTATTTTTAGTTTCTAGCGAACAAAATAAATTTTTTTTTTGTTTGATGAAATACTTGTGTAATGTGTTTTCCTTCCAAAAGTACAGTTTATTTGTGAGCAGGCAGGTACATTTCAAAAATACAAAGTGAACTAAATAACAAGGGGTAACAACACTAAACAACCTCCTGTAGATTAAAAAAGAAAAAGAAAATATAAAAAATACAATAATGTTGTTGTTGTAAGTTTACACAACAAAAAAATAAAAAAATAAAATAAGGAGAAATGAGCAAACTGTCTTTAAAGGAGATTTTTAGGGAATCCCCCCCCAAAAACATCCAAAAAAGAAAAAACCTAATCTAAAGTTGTGTAGATGTGACGCAAAATAAAATTGTATTGCTGAAATGGTTAAAAAAGAGTAATGAAATCCGTTCGGGAGAAGTGTGACTATGAGCATCAAAAGAAGTTCCTTCTTGCAGCATTGTAAAGAACAAGAGAATGCGCTTGATGAATGAATTTTTAACATTGCAGCGTGACGAATGTGCTATATCGCTTACGAGCAGTAGTTTTACCTGAGCGAGCACTTCTGTGTCGGAATTTGAATGTGAGCATGCGTGGCACTTGGTCCATCAAAATTCTCTACACATGATCGGAGTATGTCCGACCGGCCCAGTTGGTCGGGAAATATTTCCAACATGTTGGAAAATTTGGTCCAACGGATATTCGGACGGAATCAGTCCGATGCATACCACACACAGTCGGATTATCTGCCAAAACGGTCCGATAGGACACATTCCGACGGATTCTCCGACCGTGTGTACAAGGGCTAACAGTAATTAAAAGAACTGCATTAACCTAGCAACACTATATACAGTCCTAACTTTTTATAACAGTCCCAGTTTTATCCCACTGACCAGTGATTGATGAAAGAAATATAACATTGGACGGCAAAGTTGGGGCAATTGAAGAAAGCATAAGAGTTCCCAGCAGACAACAGGTTAACTTGTGCAGTGTTAGTCTTTTACCATTGTCAATATTTCCATTGCATATGATCCTGGAATAGGCTCAAAAAGTAGTGGGTGCTGCAACAACAGCCAACTAGAGACTGGAACCATGTGTAGAACAGTGTGAATATTTGTCAGCATACCACAGATAATAAGGTCCAAATGCTTTTTATTCAGAGATCACAGCAAAGAAGTGCAACATTTAGGAGCCCCAAAGGACCCCTTAGTGACAAATGCATACAATCTCAAAATGGTATTTAAACATCCACCAATCAGAGACGAGGAACAAGAAACCACCCCTTACCCTCTAATGTGGTATGACATCATAGAACCCACCAAAATGCTCAAGTAAACAAAATAACATATTTAGATAATACACTTATTGCCATATTCACAGAGGCTTGTAAAAATCAAAATATACTATATTTTACTAATACAATCACTTTATTCAGGACATGGCAGTGATGTGTGAATCAACATTAAAAGGGTATTACTCTGATCTACCAGATGAGCATAATCAGAGGAACACAGCTAGCGGGGTCCAATCTGCAGGCAACAGGACCTGGCAGTTGGCCACGCAGGATCCCTGAACACGTAAGTGTCCTTATATTAAAGGTCAGCAGAAGGTCAGCAGCTACAGTAATTGTAGCTGCTGACTTATATATTTTTTCAGTAACTAAAGATGTGATTGTTTTTTTTTTTATTGTAGGCATTATATTTGTATTGCCAGTGATGAATGCATCTGATTGCATTACCTCTCCTGGTTTCATTTGCACAAATTTGTATGCTTGAACAATCCAAACGTGTATGTTTATATTACAGACTGTATAGCAAGCATTACACCAAAAAAAACGGTTTGTTTGAAGTTCAACTGTAAGCAAAAAAATACATATAAGATGTACTCTGTCAGTACCATTAAGACATCTTTTGTATTAACTTTTTATCCTGTCAGTAGATCTGCTATTTTTTCACTTTCTATTATACGGTGACATTGTTGCTCTTTCTACAGTGAAATTGCACAGTAGTGTTTTCACACTTTGGACAGGGTAGCCTTGGATGTTATTTTAAATAGACTTTAAAGGGTAGCTTCACTTTTCTAAAAAAATAAAAGTATAGCAAATAAAAAAAGCTAATATAGCACAAACTATTACTACCCAAGCCATATTGTAATGTATTGTTATTCAAAATTACCTTTCCTTTTTAATCTGCAGCTGTTGTATTTATCTGTTTTTTGGTAACACACTGAATGGGTTACTCTTTTCGGGCCGGGTCACATAAGAACATGGTGTGGAAATGGTGCGTTCTGTGCTCATTTCCGGCACCACATTTTAACGAGCTGCTCTTATGCTCTGCATGTAGGTGCCAATTTAATGTTAACAGCAACCCAAGTGCAGATCACAAACACAGTGCATTTGCGGGCACCAATTCACATGGTACAACATTACTATGTAGTTTGGTGCAGTGCATTTTTAAAACTCTACAAATGACATACAAACAAACAAGAGGAGCATGCACACTAAGTAGCAGTAGAATTAAAGCCTTTCATGCTAAAATTGTTTGTATGTCATTTGCAGATTTCTCCAGTCATGTGAGGAGCAGCACCAAAGGCAGCAAGAGGTGTTTTATTACTCTTGATGATTCCAATGCGTGGTATGGTATTGGGGAAATTACTCATAGATGCTTTTTTTAATGAGTTGTGCCAGATCAAACAGTATTTAAGGGCATGGCAGCCCATTTTTATTAAATAAAATGGAAAGTTCACATAGACATCAGTTGTCCACGCAGGGGTTCTGTTCAATATGAACAGTCAAACAAGTTCTTTGCAAAAGTGTTTAACACAGTTCCCTAAACTTGACTAATGTGTAAGGTAAAGTCTACAGGCTTGGACATATCAGTTTGTAAATGGATAGAAAACTGGCTAAAAGACAGAATTCAGAGAGTAGTGGTTTATGAGTCTTAAGGCCCATACACACGATCAGACTTTTTGACAACAAACATGCAAATGAGCTGTTTTGGAGCAACATCCAACCGTGTGTACGCTCCATTGGACAAACTTTTTTGGTTTTCATCAGACTTTTGTTGGCTGTGTGAACGGACAAACTTTCTGGCAACAAAAGTCCGATGGAGCAAAGTCTGATCATGTGTACAGGAAACCATAGGACTTTTGTACAAAGTACAAACAGGCATGCTCAGAACCAATGCAAAAGATCAGACAACAATACAGAAGTTGACCAAAGGTGGCGGTAAAGAGCAGAAAAAGCACGTGATTTGGTGAAAGCTGGCTGAAAAAGTCCTGCTGTGTGTATGCAATACAAGTTCAGGGCCGACGCCCTTTGTACAAAAATCCAAGGGAAAGTTTGTACAAAGTCCTATCGTGTGTATGAGGCTTTAAGCCTCATACACACGATCGGACTTTGTACAAACTTTTTTGTGGATTTTTGTACAAAGGGCGTCGGCCTAGAACTTGTATTGCATACACACAGCAGGACTTTTTCAGCCAACTTTCACCAAATCACGTGGTTTTTCTGCTCTTTACCACCACCTTTGGTCAACTTCTGTATTGTTGTCTGATCTTTTGCATTGGTTCTGAGCATGCGTGTTTGTACTTTGTAGAAAAGTCCTATGGTTTTCTGTACACATGATCAGACTTTGCTCCATCAGACTTTTGTTGCCAGAAAGTTTGTCCATTCGCACAGCCAACAAAAGTCAGATGAAAACCGAAAAAGTTTGTCCGATGGAGTGTACACACGGTCAGATATTGCTCCAAAACAGCTAATTTGCATGTTTATTGTCAAAAAGTCTGATCGTGTGTACAGGCCTTTAAGCCTCATACACACAATAGAACTTTGTACAAACTTTCCCTTGGATTTTTGTACAAAGGGTGTTGGCCCTGAACTTGTATTGCATACACACAGCAGGACTTTTTCAGCCAACTTTCACCAAATCATGTGATTTTTCTGCTCTTTACCGCCACCTTTGGTCAACTTCTGTATTGTTGTCTGATCTTTTGCATTGGTTCTGAGCATGCCTGTTTGTACTTTGTACAAAAGTCCTATGGTTTTCTGTACACACGATCAGACTTTGCTCCGTCTGACTTTTGTTGCCAGAAAATTTGTCCATTCGCACAGCCAACAAAAGTCAGATGAAAACCGAAAAATTTTGTCCGATGGAGCGTACACACGGTCGGATGTTGCTCCAAAACAGATAATTTGCATGTTTGTTGTCAAAAAGTCTGATCGTGTGTACGGGCCTTTAAGCCTCTAAAGGCCCATACACACGATCAGACTTTTTGACAACAAACATGCAAATTAGCTGTTTTGGAGCAAAATCCGACCGTGTGTACGCTCCATCGGACAAACTTTTTTGGTTTTCATCAGACTTTTGTTGGCTGTGCGAACGGACAAACTTTCTGGCAACAAAAGTCCGATGGAGCAAAGTCTGATCATGTGTACAGGAAACCATAGGACTTTTGTACAAAGTACAAACAGGCATGCTCAGAACCAATGCAAAAGATCAGACAACAATACAGAAGTTGACCAAAGGTGGCGGTAAAGAGCAGAAAAAGCACGTGATTTGGTGAAAGCTGGCTGAAAAAGTCCTGCTGTGTGTATGCAATACAAGTTCAGGGCCGACGCCCTTTGTACAAAAATCCAAGGGAAAGTTTGTACAAAGTCCTATCGTGTGTATGAGGCTTTAAGCCTCATACACACGATCGGACTTTGTACAAACTTTCTTGTGGATTTTTGTACAAAGGGCGTCGGCCTAGAACTTGTATTGCATACACACAGCAGGACTTTTTCAGCCAACTTTCACCAAATCACGTGGTTTTTCTGCTCTTTACCACCACCTTTGGTCAACTTCTGTATTGTTGTCTGATCTTTTGCATTGGTTCTGAGCATGCGTGTTTGTACTTTGTACAAAAGTCCTATGGTTTTCTGTACACATGATCAGACTTTGCTCCATCAGACTTTTGTTGCCAGAAAGTTTGTCCATTCGCACAGCCAACAAAAGTCAGATGAAAACCGAAAAAGTTTGTCCGATGGAGTGTACACACGGTCAGATATTGCTCCAAAACAGCTAATTTGCATGTTTATTGTCAAAAAGTCTGATCGTGTGTACAGGCCTTTAAGCCTCATACACACAATAGAACTTTGTACAAACTTTCCCTTGGATTTTTGTACAAAGGGTGTTGGCCCTGAACTTGTATTGCATACACACAGCAGGACTTTTTCAGCCAACTTTCACCAAATCATGTGATTTTTCTGCTCTTTACCGCCACCTTTGGTCAACTTCTGTATTGTTGTCTGATCTTTTGCATTGGTTCTGAGCATGCCTGTTTGTACTTTGTACAAAAGTCCTATGGTTTTCTGTACACACGATCAGACTTTGCTCCGTCTGACTTTTGTTGCCAGAAAATTTGTCCATTCGCACAGCCAACAAAAGTCAGATGAAAACCGAAAAATTTTGTCCGATGGAGCGTACACACGGTCGGATGTTGCTCCAAAACAGATAATTTGCATGTTTGTTGTCAAAAAGTCTGATCGTGTGTACGGGCCTTTAAGCCTCTAAAGGCCCATACACACGATCAGACTTTTTGACAACAAACATGCAAATTAGCTGTTTTGGAGCAAAATCCGACCGTGTGTACGCTCCATCGGACAAACTTTTTTGGTTTTCATCAGACTTTTGTTGGCTGTGCGAACGGACAAACTTTCTGGCAACAAAAGTCCGATGGAGCAAAGTCTGATCGTGTGTACAGAAAACCATAGGACTTTTGTACAAAGTACAAACAGGCATGCTCAGAACCAATGCAAAAGATCAGATGACAATACAGAAGTTAACCAAAGGTGGTGGTAAAGAGCAGAAAAACCACATGATTTGGTGAAAGTTGGCTGAAAAAGTCCTGCTGTGTGTATGCAATACAATTTCAGGGCCGACGCCCTTTGTACAAAAATCCAAGGGAAAGTTTGTACAAAGTCCTATCGTGTATATGAGGCTATACACACAATAGGACTTTGTACAAACTTTCCCTTGGATTTTTGTACAAAGGGTGTTGGCCCTGAACTTGTATTGCATACACACAGCAGGACTTTTTCAGCCAACTTTCACCAAATTATGTGTTTTTTCTGCTCTTTACCGCCACCATTGGTCAACTTCTGTATTGTCGTCTGATCTTTTGCATTGGTTCTGAGCATGCCTGTTTGTACTTTGTACAAAAGTCCTATGGTTTTCTGTACACACGATCAGACTTTGCTCCGTCTGACTTTTGTTGCCAGAAAATTTGTCCATTCGCACAGCCAACAAAAGTCAGATGAAAACCAAAAAAGTTTGTCCGATGGAGCGTACACACAGCTAATTTGCATGTTTTTTTGTCAAAAAGTCTGATCGTGTGTATGGGCCTTTACTCTGAATGGTCTAAGGTTATCAGTGGTGTACCCCAAGGTTCAGTGCTGGGACCCTTAAGCCCCATACACACTATCAGATTTTCTGCTGATTTTTGTCTTCCGATTTACCAAAACCATGTAGTGCATGGGACTGCCTGATTGCATACAAATTGAAACTCCTAAGATTTGTCCTCATATCATATGGTTTTGTTAAATCTGAAGACAAAAATCAGTAGAAAATATGATAGTGTGTATGGGGCTTCTTTTTAATATCTTTATAAATTATATTGGGTCTGGGATTAAAAGAACCATTTACCGCATTTATCGGCGTATAACACGCACCCCAATTTTAGGAGGGAATTTAAAAGAAAAAAACTTTTAGGAGGGAAGTTTAAGGAAAAAAACTTACATTTAAATGCCCATCAATGCAGCCTTGTCAGTGTCAATTGCAGCCTTGCATTGCAGCCCTGTCAGTCATTTTCAGCCTTGTCAGTCATTTGCATCCTTCCATTGCAGCCTTATCAGTAATTTGCAGCCTTGTCAGTCATTTGCAGCCTTCCATTGCAAGCTTGCCAGTCATTTGCAACCTTGTCAGTCATTTGCAGTCTTGTTAGTGTGTTTGCCGTTTAAAAATGGCGCCACCGAGATACAGAGCGGATGTCCTGTGTACCTTCAGGTATTTTGGGCCGCACTCGGCCGTTCTCGGCTATTTTCGGCCACACTCGGCCGTTCTCGGCGCGTTTCGGGGTGCGGCCGAAAATAGCTTAGAGCAGCCAAAAATAGCCGAGAACGGCCGAAGATAGCCAAAAATACCCGGAAGTCGCAGAGAGCGGCAGAAATGGATAGAAACAGTGGGGGGTCGGCGGATAACACGCACCCCCGATTTCCCCCTGATTTTAGGGGGAAAAAGTGCGTGTTATACGCCAATAAATACGGTATGTCTTTGAAGATGACACCAAGCTATGCAGTGGAATACAATTCTTACAGGGTGTCTCCAATTTACAAGCCAACCTCAATCCACTGTCTAATTGGGCAACTAATTGACAAAAGAGGTTTAATGTTGATAAATGTAAAGTTATGCACGTGGAGGCTAAGAATATGCATGCATCCTACATAATGGGGGGGGGGGGGTCCAACTGTGGAAAAGAATCTGTGGGTTTTGGTAGATCATAAGCTTAATAATAGCATGCAATGCCAAGCTGCAGTTTTCAAAGCAAGCAAAGTACTTTTTTTTATTAAGAGAGGTGTGGACTTTTTTATTACGAGAGGTATGGATATAATTTTGCCCCTGTACAAATCCTTAGTAAGACCTCACCTATAATATGAAGTTCAGTTTTGGGCACCTGTTCTCAAAAAGAATATTGGGGAACTGGAGAAAGTGCAGAGAAGTGCAACCAAATTGATAGGAGGCATGGAGGAGCTCAGCTATAAGGAAATATTAGAGGAACTAAATTTATTCTCTTTTGATAAAAGGAGATTAAGGGGAGTATGATCAACAAGTACAAATACATAAGTGGTCCATATAGTGAACTTGGTGATGAGTTATTCACTTGAAGGTCATCACAGAGGACAAGGGGGCAGGACAAGGGGGCAATCTTTATTTCTAGAGGAAAAAATATTTAATCTCCAAATACGCAAAGGTTTCTTCACAGTAAGAACTATGAAAATGTGAAATAGACTCTTTCCAGAGGTGGTTAGGTGGTTCTGGCCAGCTCAGTAGATTGTTTTAAGAAAGGCCTGGATTATTTTCTAAATGTACACAGTATAACTGGGTACTGACATTTATAGGTAAAGTTGATCCAGGGAAAATCCGATTGCCTCACGGAGGATCAGGAAGGAATTTTGTAGCAAATTGGAACATGCTTTGCTGGGGTTTTTTGCCTTCCTCTGAATCAACTGTGGGGGAAGGATTGTGTATATGGGATTGTATTATTTTTTTTTTGTTCAACTAGATGGACTTGTGTCCTTTTTTCAACCTGACTAACTATGTAAAACTATGCAAAACTATGTAAACAAAAATACAGAGCCACCTGGCATCTTATTGGCACCACAGCTGCTCTTCTTACCAGGCCCTCTGGCTGTGTTGTTCAGCTCTACGGGTTCACTTGGCTCTCTTATCCTTTCGTCACAGCACCCTGCTGCACAGCCCAATCCTGGCATCTGAATAGGGGTTCTCCTGACACCACGATAGGAGCCCATCTGACTCCTGGAATGAGACCTCCTTTATCTTGGCTGCTGTCTGGGGCATCTCTGTCCCCTGGGCGAGACCCTCTGTCTCTAGACTCCTGCCTGGAGCATCTCTGACCCCTGGGTGAGACCTCCCATCTCTTGACTCCTTGCTGGGGCACATCTGACCCCTGCTGGAGACTTCCTGTCTCTTGCCTGATGGCTGGGGCACCTCTGAGCTCTGGGTGAGACTTTCTGCCTCCCACACTGGGAGCTCTGAGCTATCCTCAGGCTTCAGTATATAACAACCCAGCACACCTGATAACATCCAGGCACAGGATTGAAATCTTCTGATCCACAACTACAGAAAACCAAAAACCGCTTTCTCTGCTCAGAAGCAATAGTCCGTAACCTCGCATTAACCCTTAATGCAAATTCTGTGTCATATTCTCCTCCATTTTCACAGTGACAGGGTCTTGCTCTGTCACACTGTATTACGGATCTGTGGTTTAATCAACTTATGGACAGGAACAGTTTTTTCTGAAAATTTCTATTCACATTTCTTAAATCAGTACTACTTGGACCTTGAAGGGGACATACCCCGAAAGCTTGTCCTGAAAAATTGTATGTTAGTGCAAATAAAAAAAGTATCACGGACAGTACTCAATTTTCTCTGTCACAATTCCACTAATACGGCTACAATCACATTAAGTATTCACATTCCTCAAATTTTTTCATTTACATTACTCACAAGTATTTTGAGTGCAATGTAAAACATTTTGGTTTTATTTTAAAAGTGGTGCAAGCACTACTGCTTGCGTGCTCCAGTGCATTTTGCAGCCCATTCAAATAAATGAGTTGTCAAAACTCACTACATGGGAAAGTACAGGAATTGCAAGGGAATGCGTGTATTCCTCTGGAATCCCAGTGTGAACCAGCCCTTACTGCCACCATAGCTGTGTTACATTAAAGCAGTAAAAGACACATACAAACCCTATTGCAGTAGCAGTCACTTTAACTATAAGTGATTTGGGTGACTGTTCAGTGGATGAATGATCTGGCAGATGATCCGGCATCTCCACCTCCATTTCTCCCAGGTCCACAGGCTCACCAGGCTCCTTCCAGTCCCTGGGCTCCCCTGTAGTCAGTCACAATGACTGGGTAGGGGGATGAAATTGGGGAACATCTGTCAGATAATCAAGCAGATAAGGGACTCTCTGTCCCTGTTCCTATCGGACAAGTAGCAAAGGAGATATCAAGGATCTATTGTAAGCACCTTTAGCAGTGTTATAAGGTCTGTGCCAAACCTTGTAACTGTCATTTTGATAGCTTGGCTTATTAAAGAAAGTGAAAAATTAACGTATCTCTGTCAGGATCAATAGGTAATCAAACATTGTTACAGAGAGACTCAAAAAAACAAAAACTGCTGTTAATGTTATTGACAGACTGTGTCAAGCACATAAATTTAAAATGTTACCGATAGTTCCACTTTAAATGTCCAGTGCACTTGAATGTTCACGATGGCTATATTTTAAAGCAGCCTTTCACATCTAGGGTTCCAGAAGTTGCCAGGGGTTCCTTGAGCAATTAGTAATTTCTCCCTCACAGATAAGCTTCCAATGACACCAAAGATCTTTTCAGGTATTTGTAAGGCCGCGTACACACGCGGGGACTGTTCGCCCAACTTTGTCCGTCAAACAGTTTCGGCAAACAGTCCGCTCAAAATTAGCATGGACGGACATGGCCACACACGAAGGACGAACAGTTTGCTGAAACCGTGCGCGATGACGTGAACGGCACGTACGACGGGACGAAAAATACGACGTCCTATACACTGCATTATAACTTTCGGCGTGTAAATCCTTTCTGAGCATGCGCGGAACTTAGTTTGACGAACAAGCCTACACACGAGGGGACTGTTCGCTGAAACAAGGTTTCAGCGGACAGTTTTTCGGAATTTCCGAAAAACCTTGTTCAGCGGACTGTTCGCTGAAACTGTCCGCTGAAAGCCCACACACGAGCGGACTGTTTGCCGAAACACTGTTCAGCGGACAAAGTTGGGCGAACAGTCCCCGCGTGTGTACGCGGCCTAAGAGATACATTCTCCCCACTGACAACCAGTGTACTAAGGCCCTAAGTATACCACATTCCTTGATGTTTTATTTTTTCCTATATCTAGCTATATCTATCTACAGCTTATTGTTCATGCAAATGTCTTTGAGCTGTAGGTGTAATATTTATTAGCAGGGATTTCGTGAGACCTAAAAGTTATTGCAAGGGTTCATTCACAATAAAAATGTTGAAAAGGACTGTTTTAAATGATCTGTCCATGCAAAACTGGAATTTCGTGTCTTAGAGACTCTGGTGAGATCTTTTTGTTCCTTGTAACAATCCCTCTGCAACTTTCACTCCTGCTACTCTGTTCTACAAAATATGAGGTAAAGAAAATTGTAAGTTAGAGAAAAATCCCCTTATAGTGGTTGTGGCAAGTGGGCAGACTTGGGATCCATGAAGAGGAGGTCCAGGGCCTCTCTGTGCAGAGCCATTGGCTCCTGCTGCTGTCAATCAAAGCCAGTGACAAGGAAGTAGGGGTGAGGCCAAGCCCTGTTGTCTGTGGGTGTGCACAAATGCCTCCGTAGGAAGTGACTTCCCATGGGGCAGTTGCCAGAGAAGAATAGCCAGAAGTGTTGGCTGGGGATCCAAAAAAGAGGAGATTTGGTGCCACTCTGTGCAATTCCATTCAACAGAGCTGGTAAGTATAAACCTGTTTGCTTTTTGTCTTTATAATAAGTTTAAGATAACCAGGGGTGAAAAAAGTTCATTGCCCAATCTGGGCAGATTTTAGAAAACATCTGTAGCACCCTGATGTTTAGGCAGGGTGGCTATTAAATTTATCTGCCAAGTGATAGTTGCCTTGGTCAATTGATAGGAGGTCAATTGATTTCATTGATTCTGGAATTGCTATACTTCTCTCTTCTGTCACTAGATGGCTGGGTATCTGGTGCCATTAGATAAGACAAGGGCATTGCAAGGACAGTTTAGGAATGAATGGGATGTCTCAGCCCAAGGGATTTTCTTGGGTTCCTTGGCCTGATGGGAGAGACTATTTATTTGGGTTGGAGTCAGGTGATTGGGGTTTTGCGCCACCTGGACAGCTGTCTGGGTGGACATGTGTTGTAATGCCCTGGGCTGCCATAAACCTTGGGCCTATCCCGGGGACATCTGGCTGCTAGGCTGTCTGAGGGTCTATCCATAAACAAGAGAGCAGCGTAGGGTTGGGTCTGCGGCTTGCAGTCCAACCAGAAGTAACTGTTCTGCCAACCGGGGACCCAGTCATAGACGGAGGTAGAGGGGGAGCCACTAAGGGGCCACCCACCTCACCACCAGAGACCACTGCGAGCAAGCTGAGGCCAGTACAAGAGCAGACTTCTCATCAGCCGGGGATGGGGAAGAAGTGGGAAAACTTCAGCAAGTGCCAAGTCAGGGATCCAGCGGGACAGCAGAGGTGACGCTTGTGGAGTGCCAAGCCAGGGACCTAATGTGTCAGCAGGGGTGTAGCTTGGGGAGTATCTGTGAGTGTCAAACCAGGGACACAGCAGTGAAGCGGTGATGACACTTGAGGAAGATACTGAGTGTTAGATTGGAAGATCTCAAGGGATCCAGTGACAGTGGATCAGTAAGTCTAGTGAAAGACTGACGGCTAAACGAAAGTGAAGTTCTACAATAGGAGATTGTAGAAGAAGTTCATTGCAGCCTTTATTAGAAGACTGTTGCCATAGGAGACAGTGTTTCTACTCATGCAGATGTGGTGTCCGGCTGGATACCTTTCCCTGCATGGCTGTCTCTCTATAGAAGTCTCAGTCTACCTTGCATTACACCCACCATGCTTTGTAACCCACTCTACACAGAAGGATGTCAGCTGTCCCTAACCCTGGAGGTCACCATTAGGCTTCTGGAGGCTCGGGAGCTTGCTACACATCATTGCTTTCAACTCGAACCAGTCTTTAGATCCTCCAACATGACCTCCAGTAGGCACAAAAACTGTGCTTCTGATAATCAATCTGACTTTCTTAATCTTTTTTATCTGAGAAAATTCACAAGATGCTGGGTAAACGATTTGCTGTCAGGTGAGTGTAACAAGAAGGGTAGATAGATGGTCAGAAGCAGAGTGTTCTATGTCTACTGGAGTAGGTCTTCTTGGGGCATATGTCAATATGTAGAAGTCTGATAGATTAGATATATTTATTTGCCCAATAGTACTACACCCCTAAAATTTAAAATGAGTTCAAAAGGTGCATCTAAAGGACCTGACCTTCTGGTAAATCATGCATAAATTTTTTTTCTTGCATAGCATGGGGAAAAGTTAACATTTCTGCCAGGTTTTTATTCTGTCTGTGACTCCACTGAGGAGATTCTGCCTCATTTCCAGTCCCTGTGGGATCAGGACAAGAAATTAGGGAGCAGTTCTGATTGCACCAGGAAGGCATTGACAGAAATTAAAACATTGTCAGAAGTTCTAACCCCTCTCCACTTTATTCTAATGTTTTTTTGCTGTATCTCCACTGTAGAGCCCAGAAAGGAAGGGAAGGTTGTCAGACCCTACACTTGTGCAGTGGGTCCTGGGTTTCTCCTACAATAGAGTACATAAAGAAATTATAACCTGCCATAAGCTTTAATCCTTCCTCACTCTATTGAAAGCAAAATAGAGTTTCTTGTAGCACCGGAAACCCTGCTATGAGCCGCTCTGTGCGGCAGTGTGAACCCAGCCTTAAAGTAGTACTAAAGGCTCTGTTATTTTATCAGAAATACACAGGGCTGTCTTTAATATTTATTGGACCCTGGGCAAACATTTTCTTGACCCCCTCCATGCAATTTCCCTCTCCACATGAAGCCCCCCACCATCATTACAGGAGGACCCCTCCCCAGTACTACCCCCATCATTACACAGCCCCATTATTACACAGGACCCCCTCCTCCCTCATTACACAGGACACCATCCTCTATACTACCCTTGTCATTACACAGGGCCCCCCTCCTCCATCATTACACAGGACCCCTCACACATGCCACCTCCATCATTACACAGGGCTCCTTTCCCCATACTACCCCCCATTATTACACAAGACCTCTCCCCTGTACTACACCCATCATTACATAAGACCCCCACATATTTCCCCTATTACACAAAACCCCTCCCAAATACTACCCCCTCATTACACAGGACCCCCTCCCCATACTACCCCTATTACACAGAACCCCCTCCCTCCACAGACCCTTGCATTGCCCCCCCCCACAGTCCCACCTTGATCGTGTCCAGAGGATGTCATGCAAACAACAGGCACACCCTGCTGAACCCTCTGGTGAAGATGGTTATTAGCGCAACGATGGTCTGTGGCTTGTCGGACATGGTGAGGGAGAGGGATCAGTGTGACTGTGCCCAGGACTGATAGGTGCTTTCCCCAGACAAAGTTTACCTTACCGAGCTGGCCAATCACTGCACAGGCTGCAGGCCACTCTAAACTCCTAAGTGATAGCCAAATCCACTGACTAACTATTAGAGGGCAGTGTGGGGTCAAGGGGCAGTTGGTATGGGCCCCACAACAAGGATTTGTCCCAGGGCAGCTGATCCTTTTGCACCGAGTCAAAGGCGGCCCTGAAACTACATTACTCTCGACCAGTTTATCACAATAAATGACTCTCTTTACAGCCACAGCCTCTGGCTTCTTCTGAACTCATAACATCATCCTAATTGTATCCCCTCCTCCAGACTACATGTCCCATCATTGCTGTGCCATCAGCTTTGCTTTATGTTTTATACTGGCATGTGAGTATCCACTTGTGTTTGCGGGTTTTTGGGCCCTCCTGTGTGTTTTTTACACAGGAGTTGTAGTCCTCTCCCATTAGCATGCACAAATGAAGGGCTGTGATGGGGCTTCATAGAATCCTGCAAGGCAATGTAGTCACCCAAAAATCAAAAAGCTTGGGGAGCGATCTTGGGACAGACTGCAATATGAAAGTCTTTCAAATAATAAAAAAGCAACAGACATAGAAAGTGCTAAGGTCAGCTTCTGTGTTTTGTATTACCATTTTTGGGTTTAATTACACTTTACTGTTTAAGCCTGCTATATGAGCCCAGGATAAAATTCCCTGTTCTGGGGGAGCATGTGGCTGAGACTGTGTTGCCCCAGGAACTTCCTAAAATCATGAAAACAAGTAAGAGACTCTTTTAAATGGTACTGAATAAACCCCATGGAAATACATGAAACAGCGACATTTTTGCTTGATGCTTGAATGCTTGATCTGTGGATCAAGGTGTTTTGCCATTTTAAGCATGAGAAGCTTTCAATAAGCACATGTATATCTGAGGGGTGAAGGTCAGTTTGTGTCTGTAGAATGACGATGAGAGTCTTAGATGCCCCTGCTCAGAGAACCCACTGAGTGGTGCTAGATATTGGGCATACCGGCTGAGTGTGTGACCCTTAAAGACTCCAGTGTTTTGAGAGTGATCTCAATGTTGATGTTGAAGGTCTTCCACTGTCAACAAGGTCATACAGCTGGGACACATATCTTTCCACTAACATTGGTTCTGGTTTGTTAGTACACCATCAAAGAAAACAACTTGTGACTTACCACAGTTATCTTCATCTGCTTGGTTTCCACACTCATCAACTCCATTACAGTGCATGGACTGAGGAAGACACTTTGTGATATTGCCACACGGGAAGTATCCAAGAGGGCAGGAGACTTCGGAATGCACACATTCTGCTAATGCAACTAGTAAAAAAGAAAAAGGTAGTGGGTTATCTTTACTTGTGTAAGTGAATAAGATAACTGAAACTGCAGTTACAGTAACAGCAACAGCTTCATCACCATACTGCAAACACATTTCTGATGTTCAGCTACTCACATACTTACTATGTAGTTTGCATAACATTTTATTCAAATGATCATCAATGAGTTAATTGCATCCATATAATAAACACTATCTACAAGGATTCATCCCAGGCTATGTTTAGATTCAGTTTTTTACATTGACCAAGCAGATCAGTATTGATGGTAAACTGAAACGCATGCTTATTTTATGGGATTAAGGTATTTTAGATATAATTCAAACTTTGTTGAGAAAAATATTTTATTGCTATGGTTCAAACAACACAAAGGGACTAGCTTATAGAGACTAAAGTGGAGGGAAAGAAACTATTGATGACTGTAGCAATTAAAAGATATCATATGATCTTGCACTTTTATACACAAGGGCTATTTTCTTCTGTCTGCTAATGTCTGCATCTTGGAAAATTATTAAAAACGCTTGCTCTGATATGAATTAATTAAATACATAAGACAATTACCCTAAAATTGTCAACAATAATTTATCTCATCCACTCATGTGCTGTGTCCAAGAGACACATGTCACAACGGTGCTACAAGTCGTTGTTTGCAGCAAGTGATTTGCGGTTGGAGCTGGCCTGTTTACAATTTTATGCGATAGATGTCAGTGTCGGATGAGAGACTTTTTATTGTAAGTGGATGGTGTATATGTGTTTTACAATACTAAACAATTTTTCACTATGACAGTTCGTCCTTTTACTTTCTTCCGATGAAAGTTGCTGGCTCTGTGAATGAAAAATCGTGTTGGCCGTGCTTATATTACCTCCTGAAGACTAATAGAGGGATTCTTCTTATATGCAAATTTTGCTTGTGTACACCAGAAAATGTGTTTGGTGAGTATTTAACACACGCTGTGGAGGTGACCACTGGTTAGTGGTGAATTTGAGAGAGGCAACGTTGGATATATTATTTTAACCACTGCACAAAGCACTTTTTGAAGAATTTGTGATGAATCGCTCAAGAAGTCTGGATGTCCATTATTTTTCTGACATAGGACACAAGTGTATTTGACCATACATAGTATGTAAGGTCCTGCACTTCAGGTGAGGGCACATCTGATGGTGGTGGTCACATATATAAGAAGATTCCTATTAAAACACAACTAGCGGTGGTGAATTAATTTCACAAGAAAGCACATTGGTGTTCTTTGAAATAAGGGCACTGATTTCATTACACAAAGTTTCAAGAGACTTAATTTTTTTGTTTTTTTGAAATAAGTGTATTGCATTTGTTTTATGAGAGGCATTCCATTGTCATGTGCATTTGAACTATAAGAGAGTTAAGCGATGTACCTTTTGTGTATTTATCCAATCAGATAACTGCCTTCCTGTGACCAAAGCAATCAATAGAGGAACCAAGTTCCTGACAAATTCCTCCCCCACCCGCATTGCCGCTGCATTCGAGTGCCACCTGCAGTGGAGATACAGATTGCACTTGCCTACACTGTGATTAGTCACTGTGCAGTCCGCCCATGTGTTCTCTTTATCTTCTGAATGGAGAGACAGATACAATATATATTTCTTTCCTTACAGGAAAGAAAGGTGTCAGCCAACAAAAGTGTGTAAAGAAAATTATAAAATAAATAGATAGATCATGCTTGATCGGGTAGTGTTAGGGTCAAGACAGGGAAATACAGGGCAATCTTAGAAGAAAACCTGTTCGAGTCTGCAAAATACTTGAGACTAGGGTGGAGGTTCACCTTCCAGCAGGACAACAACTCTAAACATACAACAAGAGCTATAATGGAATGGTTTAGATCAAAGCATATCTATGTGTTAGAATGGCCCAATCAAAGTCCAGACCTAAAAACGTTTGGGAATCTGTGGCAAGACTTGTAAATTGCTGTTCACGGATGCTCTCCATCCAATCTGACAGAGATTGAGCTATTTTGCAAAGAAGAATGGGCACAAATTTCACTCTTTAGATGTGTAAAGCTGGTAGAGACATCCCCAAAAAGACTTGCAGCTGTAATTACAGTGAAAGGTGTTTCAAAGTATTAACTGAATACAAATGCATGTCACACTTTTCACATAGTTGTGAAAATATTTTTAATACCATTTATCATTTTCCTTCCACTTTAAAATTATGTTCCACTTTGTGTTGGTCTATCACATAAAATCCCAATAAAATACATGTACAATTTTGGTTGTATTATGACAAAATGTGGAAAATTTCAAGGGGTGTGAATACTTTTTTAAGGCACTGTAGCTAGGACATGACCTATTGTATGTGCCTAGGAAGTGTGAAGGGCCCACCTAATCATCAAGCAAATCCTATTTATGGGGTCAACCTGTGGATTCCCAGTCACTGCTACAGTTTCACTTGCTGTTCTTTCCGTGCTCTTCTTGAGTGTGAAAAAGAGTTTGTGTTGACAACCTTTTAGGAGGCCACCCAAATCCTGTTTACATAAAGATATTCTCAGTGCTGCTGGAGTGTCCCTCAACCTCAACCATTGCTTGTAGGGCTCAATGAAACCCTAGATGCAGTGATTTCATTGTGCACACTTGCACTTGGGTAGTCTTTGAGGGATGAGTAGAGTGATTTAGGCAGAATTCATTTCTATGCAAAATAACACATTTTTACTTTATTTAAAGGTTGTTCCTTGCATTTTTCCCTTTTTTTTGTGTATTTGATCCACATTTGTGTACTCTCATCATTTTTTTATTGTATTTTTTCACTGTCTAATTTTAGCTTTTGTGAAAATAACACTTCAGCGATTTTCACAAAGTGAACATCAACAGCAAACTAGTTTACAAAACACTAGACTGCAGGTGACCTCATTTGCAAATCATCTCTCCTTCCTCTCTGAAACATGCACTTTTTACCTCACCTTTTCACAATTTCAGCCTCTCTCCTCAAATTCTCTTTTCTTCACCCCTCTTCTCCACCCACAATCTGTACATATCACCCTCACTTCTACCCTCTCCTTATTACTGCATGCATCACCTCCTTCTAATTCTAATTCCACGTGCTAATAAAACCCCCGAGATGCTGAGACATATCCCCTCATATAAATCGTATTCTCATATTGCTTCCCTTACTCTTCTGCTTCTCCTAACCTCCGGAGATATATCTTCAAACCTCCCTTATTTAACTGTATCCAACACAATCATCACCATCACCCCCACATCCTCTGGCAGTAGCTTTAATCAGTAATTCAGTCTCCATTCCTCTTCTTCCCAAAACCAGCCTCCCCTTCTCCTGTGCCCTCTGGTATGCCTGTGCCATCTGCATCACTGTTCATGACCTCTTCGTCACTAACGCCTTTAATCTACTTACTGTCACCAAAACCTGGCTTCATGAATCCGACACTCCTTCTCCTGCTCCCCTCTCCCATGGTGCCTGCTCTGGACTCACTTCCCTAGACCTAATGGGTGCAAGGGAGATGGAGTTGCAATCCTTCCATCACAGAGCACCTTCCAGGTTCTTCACTCTCCCCCTCTTAGTCCCTCTCCTATTTTGAAGCTCACTGCACATGTCTATTCTCTCCAACTTCCATAAGAATTGCTGTGATCTCCTTGCACTTGCGTGGGTTTCCTCCAGGTACTCTGGTTTCCTCCCACACTCCAAAGACATGCAGGTAGGTTAATTGGCTTCTGTCCAAAATTGGCCCTAGTATATGAATGGGAACCTTGGATTGTGGGCTCCTTGAGGGTTGGGACTGATGTGAGTGTTCAATGTACAGGGATAGGAACAATTGTAGACACTCACTCAGGTTGGACTGGTGTCTTTATTCAACCTTACTAACTATGTAACTTGTCTAAAAGTGAGCTCATAATATTTCCTCCCTCACGTGCCTCTTCCCCTGACTTCTCTGTCAAGAGCAATGGCACAAGCATCCACATGCCAGGATGCTAGGTGTTATCCTGGATTCTGAACTCTCCTTTTGGCCTCACATCCAATCCCTTTCCAAAGCTTGCCTCCTCAACCCCCGCCACATCTCCAAACGATGCCCCTTCCTAACCAATAAAACTACAAAGCTCCTGATTCACTCCTTGGTTATTTCTCGCCTCAACTACTGCAACTTCTTCCTCGGTGGTTTACCTTTAAATAGGCTATTCCCCCTTCAGTCCATTATGAATGCTGCTGTCAGACTCATCCACCTTACAAACTGCTCAGCGTCTGCTACCCCTCTCTGTCAATCTCTTCATTGGCTGCCCATCACCCAATGAATTCAATTCAAAATACTAACAATAATTTACAAAGCCATTCACAACTCTGCCCCCAGCTACATCACAGGCCTAGTCTCAAAATACCAACATACTTGTCCTCTTTGATCCTTCCAATACCTCCTGTTCTCTAGCTCCCTCATCTCCTCCCATACTCACCTTCAGGACTTTTCCAGAGCCTCTCCCATCCTCTGGAATTTCCTACCCCTATCTATCAGACTATTTCCAAATCTATCCACTTTTAGGCGATCGCTGAAATGTCTCTCTTCAGAGAAGCCTATCCTGCCTCCACGTAACAACTGTACTTTCATTTTATTCATTAGATCATCCCCAGCGGTTTTTTACCCTTTTGTATCACTTGACCCTCCTTCCTATATTGTAAGCTCCCATGAGCAGGGCCCTCTTATTCCTCCTGTATTGAATTGTATTGTAATTGTACAGTCTGCCCTAACATTGTAAAGTGCTGTGCAAACTGTTGGTGTTATATAAATCCTGTATAATAATGATAATATTAATAATAATAATAATAATAAATAAACTTAAAAAAATTAGGCTAATGATGGATCATTTTTGTCACAAGAACCGATCCACGGTAGTTGTAAAAGCTTCTGTACATTTTGGAGCCATTTAAAGGTCATTATATCCTTAAGGTGTAACTAAATGCAAAACTTTTTTTGTTTTGACTGGAGAGGCATTAGAACCCTTGCAAGTTTTCAATGCTGTCTGTGCCCCTTTAACCACTTCCCGACCAGCGCACAACGATGTACTTCGACAGCATGGCACGGGCAGGCATATTGGCGTACATGTACGTCCAGTCTTCAATGCCGCCCTGCTGGTCGGGACCCCCCGTGAGTCCGGTCGCGGGACCCGCGGACTCGATCGCCGCGGGCATACCCGCGATCGACTCACGGGACGGCTGAATGGAGGAAATGCCGTGTAAACAGCATTTCTCCATTCTGCCTAGCAACAAGTGACACTGATCTCTGCTCCATGTGATTGGAGCAGAGATCAGTGTTCACTAAATGAAAGCCCAACCCCCCCCCCCCCCCCTCAGTTAGTAACACACCCCTAGGAACACTTAACCCCTACACTGCCACCCACTGGTTAACCCTTTCACTGCCAGTGTCATTTACACAGGAATCACTACATTTATATAGCAGTGATTACTGTATAAATGACAATGGTCCCAAAAATGTGTCAAAAATGTCCGATGGGCCCCCCACAATGTCACAGTCACAATAAAAATCGCTGATCGCCGCCATTACAAGTAAAAAATAAATAATAAAAAATTATTAATAAAAATGCTATAAAACTATCCCTATTTTGTAAACGCTATAACTTTTGCGCAAACCAATCAATAATCGCTTATTGTGATTTTTTTTTACCAAAAATATGTAGAAGAATACATATCGGCCTAAACTGAGGGAAAAAAATGTTTTTTTATATATTTTTGGGGGATATTTATTATAACAAAAAGTAAAAAATAATGCGTTATTTTCAAAATTGTCGCTCTATTTTTGTTTATAGCGCAAAAAATAAAAACCGCAGGGGTGATCAAATACCACCAAAAGAAAGCTCTATTTGTGGGAAAAAAAGAACGTCAATTTTGTTTGGGAGCCACGTCGCACGACCGTGCACTTGTCAGTTAAAGCGACGCAGTGCCGAATCGCAAAAAGTGGTCTGGTCTTTCACCAGCAAAATGGTCCGATCTGAAAGTGGTTAAGGGAGATTCACCCTCTCTATTTTTTCATTTGTTTACAGTTATCACCAAAAGTGAAAATAAAGGAAAATCACAAATTTTGGGTTGACATCAGAGCACTATTAGGGCACACTAGTTCTGGTGACTCTGGTCACACACCAGGATTGCCTCATTTTGGAGGCATTTCCTCTCACTTTCTGTTTTGGATATGAGACAGTAAGTGAAAGGAAATCCAATGGGACACAGGTGGTACAAATAAAAATTATAGAGGTTATAACCCCTCGCCCTCTTACCCTATCCAAAAATGAAAAAATATTTTTTTATGTGTTAGCATTCACACAGCATGCCCAATTTTTTAAATACTTCTTATCTTTTAGACGTTTCTCATGTCAAGGTGTCATGGCTGACTGCAAGGTTTTTTGAACAATGTTAGAGTGAGTCTGTCCCAGGTCTGTCGTTATTAACATACAATGCAATAAGTGCAGCCTATAATGTCTGCCATAGATGGAGCAACTTTCTTTCTTGTTCTCCGAGTGGAGGGGGGTGACTTGAGCCATCCTTGCCTGGAGAACACAGTGATTACTGCTAGCCACTAGCAGTAATCACATGTAAAATGTAGGCTGGTTGTACCCAAGTTACTTGAGTGAATAAATTAGGTACATTTAGCCTGCCCATACATGGCTTGAATCTTAGCTGTCTGTAGCTGGCCTAAACCTCTAACCCTTTGTTAGCACAGACAGTGTTCAAATCTACTTTCAATTGATAGTGGAGATCTGCCTGCATAGTATGGACAGAGTAATTTATAGCAGATACAGCTACCCAGCTCCCTCATAAACAAAAGAAAATTTTTCTTTGCTAGAGAGCATCTAAAAAAGTAGGCTGAATTATCCCAATTTGGCTGCAAAAGTGTAAATACACTTTAAGTTTTATATAAACCGAAGCAGTGCTTCATATTGTACACTATGCAGAAAGACTTATTAAAGGAAGTAAACTTGTTTTTTTATTGAAATGGCTGACAGGCAGGGTATTTATGCACAAAAGACCCCATTGGTCTCTTCTGCCATAAATGCATCCTTCTGCCTGTCAGCTGTTATGTTCACTGAGCTGTGAATGCACAGTTTAGTGAACATTTAATGCCCTGATTGGCCCTGATCCATTCCACGGTGATGTGACTCCAGTGCACATACGTGGGAGTGCCGTGATCGCGGCCTGGCCTATCAAATGGCCGAAGGTGCAGGAAGATCAGGCGAAGATCAAATCGCTCAGGGGCCCACCGTATTGGTCCTAGCGCTCTGCTAGGAGCACACCATATGACAGGTAAGTCTACCATAATGTACTATTTTGCTGTGCATACTAGTACATTATGGTATAACCCACCTGGGGGACCTTAATAAATAAAAATACAGCAGACTTTACTTCCACTTTAAAAATGTGCCTTAAAAAGAATTGGTGTCATTAAAATAAAATATACCAGGACATAATTTCTTGCAAAGCATGGCTTAAATGGAAGCAAAACAAACATGAAAAACACACTGGTCATTTTATAACAATTTTTATTTAACACAAGGTGTATATGGACAGGGCAAATCACAAAACAATACAATTTAAAATGTTTTTCCAGCACACTTACCAGCTAGTCAGTAGTAAGCAGCATTTTGTATAGTAATGTTCTGTGAACTGCCCTGTCCGTGTGCACCTTACTTTAAAAATATAGTTATAAACTGATCAGAGCAGTTTCCATGTTTGTTTTGCTTGCTGGATTCAGTACAGATACACACTGGAGGTTTTCAGCTCTTATTCTGCTTAGCTTCTGGTGTAACTGGCTGCACCCTTAAGCAGGAATGGGCTATTCCCAGGGATACCTGTTCTAAATGTTTTTGTCACAAGTGCTCTCTTAGCCCTTGTACCGACGGAAAATGTCCGATCGGACCGTGTTGTCGGATAATCCAACTGTGTGTAGGCTCCATCGGACTGTTTCCGTCGGAATATCTGACAGACAAAGTTTTAGAGCTGGGCTATAAAACTTTCCGACAACATGATCCGATCTGACTTTGTCTGATTGTGTGTAGAGAATTCCAATTGGACAAAGTGCCATGCATGCTCAGATCAAATTCCTAGACCAAAGCTATTGGCTACTAGCCTGAATGTAGTCCCGTCGTAACGAAATAACGTTGTCACGTTACGTATTTTCCGGCAACTTTGTCTGACCGTGTGTATGCAACACAAGTTTCGGACAAAATCCGACGGACAAAATCTGACAGATGTTGTTGTCGGAATGTCCGACCGTGTGTACAAGGGTTTAGACTGGAGTTATGGATCACACTTCAGAGGAGGGACATGTCAAGCTGGTGTAGCTTTCACATTTAAGTATTGGTACGCTGCCATATGTCACTCCCTGAAGAAGCCCATTTCTTAAATCCTCAAAACTTATAAATGGAAGGCAGTGCTGGGACAAGGTAAATCTCCTTGTGGTGTCCCCAAACCTCATATGATACCACAGTGCCCAGGGCAGCCCCCCCTCCTGCCCATCCCCTGTCCCGGTGTCTTGTCCGTCAGATAGTGTCCGCCCTGTACTGCGCTTGCGCAGTACGGTGGACAAGGAGACGCCGAGAGTCTCCAAAGATGGACGGCGCCTGCACACTGAGTCCAGGTTCAAGCCACACCATCCAAGCGGACATAGAGTTAGAATAAAAAATTGCCAAGCGAAGCGAGGCCCTGCCCGAAGCATGGCGAGCAAAGCGAGCCCGCGAGGGGCCCTCTTACTAAGTGCTGTTTAACATCATCTACCGTATGTCCACTTGCATGTTGTGGCTTGAACCTGGATGCAGGGTAGAAGGTACTATTAAGTGCGCATGCGCCGTTCATCTTCAGAGACTTTTGGCATCTCCTTGTCCTCCGTACTGCGCAAGCGCTGCGCCTGCGCAGTAAGGGGCGGACACTATCCAATGAGGGGGCCAGTTCTCGGCAGAACACCGACCCTGATGGAAGGTAACAGTGCTAACTTTGTAATCATTTCAATTTAGAAAATTACTGTTCGTGTACAAGTATATGGAGATGTTAAACACAAGCTGAGCACTTGACAACATATCTATAGTGCTTTAATGTAAAAAAAAAGAGCTTATTAACATTCCTGGGCAGTGGTCATGACCTTGATTAATGCTATAAAATGTGTTTTTGAACTGAACATTCAGCAACACTTTCTGTCTGACATACCTCTATGACTCAGAAATTGTTGAAGTAGTACGTGGGATTGAAAATTAAATGTAGTTTATCTTGACATTTTTTTCAGTGAAGATGTTAATGCCAGATTATATAACAAGAATATGACAAAATGCCCTAAAACTTTTAGTTTTAAAGAACACTGTGTGCTTTATATAAACTACATCACATGACAATTACATAAAGCAGTATAGATTATGTGCTGAAATTCATAAGGATTAAATAATTATTCTAGAAGGATATAAATGTGCATTAGGAACATAAGATCAAGTGTGTCTGTACATTTTATAAATGCTCAAGGCATATGGTGGTGTGCATTTATATGTTTGTTTAACATCACTCTAGTCTGCCAGGATATCTTTAAATTTACTTTGCTCATCCTGCCCAACAGGACAGCAAGTACACCAATGCAGAGCTGTCCGAAGATACCGGACATTTCCATTGTGATAACTTTCCTGTTTCTTCTTCATTTAACAGTGACTCCATGATTATAGTTCTGCTCATTAAGGAGGAACTCTAACTTTGAGCCTAAAGTTGATAATTCATATTATTGCCTGTTGCATCACATGTTTACCGACTGGGTCTATCACTTCAGGATTTTAGAGAAATAGACCATCAACAGCCAGTCCTGTTTCCCTTCATGCCTGAGCACATAGGCTACATTAGATCCATTTAAGTTGCTTTGATTGTGCTATTTGAATTTCACAACATAGCTTTGTGCTATACTGTTATAAATCAGAGTTTTGTTATTTTTGACTTACGGGTTCACACCTTTACTGTTTGCTGTATGGTAAAGAGTCTGCGGTAAATATACTTCCTGGTTTACCACAGTTGAGTCTATTTACTACTGTGCTTGCATTAGCACTGTTTACTATGTGTGCCAGAGGGGCTGAGACTGTTCTTGGGGTTGAGAAGGAGAGTACAGAACCAAATATACTTAAGCAACTCCTTCGTTGGCTGTATAACACTACATAACATATATAACATTTAAATCATACAGGTGAATTGCATCCGTAGATGAATTATAAACACTAGTGTGACAGTGTATAAATTAAATAAAAATGTCTCATGAAAGTCCTCTGCAAAGTATAAAAAGGAGGAATGCAAAGATAGTGGCTGTGACGCCCAGGATATATTCAGGAAACAGGAGGCCCACCAGATAGCCAATGATCACCCTTATTCAGGGAGATCAATGGATGCTTAATCAGATAACTTCAATGTTAGAAACTCAGCTCCAATGCCTCCAGGCAGCCAATTCACAGATCTACAACTCCTGTGACTCCAGAAAGGCAATCCTTTGGGTCCTCACTCACATCAGGTGTCACATAATTAGTCATCCAGGACCCAGACGAGGACTTCTTCCGGGCCAGATCCAGATTCACAGCTGAAAGCACAGTAGGCCCTTGATGGAATGTTCCCTGCTCAGTCAGGGGATGAAAAGCTACAAGATCACCCCTATAAAAGGATTGTTTAACCGTGCTGGGTTTGCCGATCTGTCATAAGAGAGGCAAATATTTTTGGTGAGTGACTCTCACTTGCGAGTGGGATCATCAAGCACAGATTTGATCACTTATTATTATTATTATTATTATTATTATTATTATTATACAGGTTTTATATAGCGCCAAAAGTTTGAGCAGCGCTTTACAACATGACTTATATAACTCTTATTGAAGAAACAGCACTGGGGACTGAACATTATTACATTTATACAGTGCACTTTTGTTCTTATATATTTGTTTGGGGTTTGTTTGCACTTTTCTTCTGGATTAATTATTTCATGTTTATATATGCTACATTCTTGGTTAATAATTATGTTATTATAATATATAGTTGTCAATGGGTTGTATATTTTGGTCACTGTTTATTTAGTGCTGCTTGGTAGAATTTAATCATTAAATCTACAAATACTAACAGAATATTTTACAATATAGACAAACATTACAATAGTGCAAGTGCATAAATAAGTAGTAAAAAAAGTACTCACGGAATATCACACATATTGGTTAAACTTCAGGAAAATCAGACAAGGCAAAGGGGGATATTTATAACATAAAGATATTGCTGTCAGCTCTCTGCTATTATGCTCAAGGATACTCCGCACATGCTCCTATTTAAAAAATGCAGGCCATGGCATGGTGCTTGTGATGTTATATGGTGTTTGGAGGAGATGAGTTAAAGCAGTGTATATATCGAAGGCAGAACTGCATTTTATTGGCAATGGTGTATGCTGATTGTATTTTGTGAAACATAAAGGTCTTCCCTTCCAGTCTTTGCATGAAAAGGATGTAGCTGTGAACAGGCCTTTCCTCCCAAACTCTGTCTAACGTGCAGAGGGCCAATTCTTGCCTCCCAAGCCTTTGCATGATGAAGAAAGCCAGAAGAAGTAGAGTTTTGGCTCTAGCTGCCCATCTGGGTCTAAAGTACATATGAATCCTAAAGAATACTAACCTGGCCCGAGGCAGGGGCCCTATAGATAGCTGCCAGTCTGGAGCATCTTCTGATTAATCTACTGCTCAACTATTCAAATTAGTTGTAAATTTGCTGCTATATGAATTTGATGGACAAATATATCACTGGAAGGCTATTGACTTATTAGAACCACCAGTCCACTGGCAATAGAATGCTACTTTTATAAGGGCCATTATCAGTTTGTTGTTACATGAAGGCCTGGGATATTTTGCTTCAATGTGCTAGCAAGGAGGGTCACATTGTGTCCAAATTCTATAGGAAGCCTTTGTCTGGTAATACCCTTCTTTGTGCAGATTCTGGACACCCAAGTCACGTGACTTGTGGTATAACAGTAGGTCAACTCTTGCGGTTAAGCAAGCCCTGAAATGAAGAGGGAGATTTCCAACAGGAGAAAGAGGAGATGTGCAATAGAATTTGTGCTTGTGGCTATAAGTCCAATGTACTCCATAGGGTTATAGACATTGCAGAAATTACACCCAGAGAGAGATTATTATAAAAGAAGAAAAAGTAAGCCAAATCTAGCTAACATTCCTATTTTCTCCACTCCCTACAGCAAGGAATATAGTAAGATCAGGAAGATAATGAATGCTATGCAAAAATCGTATCTAAAGGATTTAGAACCGTGTCATGACGAGCTCCCATCTTAGCTAACTCCTTGTCTCCCAGTGATTTTAGCCCCTGTACCTGCAGCGGAACATGGTTGGATTTCATAGGGACATTTAAATGTGGAACAGGCAACTATGCATGTTGTCCCCAATTAATAAAAAAGTTCTACTGGACCTTTGAAATTAAAAACTTTATAAACACTTGAAACATTAGCTATTTGATAAATTGTAAAGCATGTGCAATCCAATACGAGCGTCCCACAACTAGAAGATTCCAAGAATGTTAACGCGGTCATGTCTATGACACTGGGGTGGAACACGGCACTAATGTTATTAGACATTTAAACGGGGCTCATGGTGGTGATACCTCTCTGTTGCAGATACAGGGCATAGAGAAAATTACTACCCACAGGAGGGGTGGGGATAATTCTAGAATACTATGTAAGCGAGAGGTATTCTGAATATTTTCTTTACAAACTAGAATCCCAGTGGGTTTAAATTTTGAGTGGGACCCTAAACCATTTCTATGATTGAACCATCATATTTTGTTCTACGTGAAGCACTCAGTACAATTCCAGTTAATGGTTTAATATATCATATATAATATGGAAACATTAACGGGATAGAATTGTCATGTTCATTGCCGTGTATGTTCTTAAAATATGGTTTTCTTATGGTTTTTTTTTTTTGTTTTTTTGCTTCCGCTGTTGTTTTTATATATATTTACATAGAGGTATTTTTCATTTTTTTACAGCTACAATTTTATTTACATTTGAGAAACAAATCTTCTGTTGACTTTGGATCAATTGGTTTGTTTTCTTAAATGGGAAAAAAGATTGGAATGTGGGGGTTCAATCACCGGATTAATTACACATGCATAATCATGTGCTATCTGATCTATAAATGTGTATGGTGGTTGTACTCTACATGGTTTTGACAAAGCATGATTGTTGTGTGAAAGGAGTCACCTTACCTTCCCCTGCCTGTATTCCATTGTGTTTGCTTTTATTGATCTTCTGTGGTTTCCACATATATTTGCAAATGTGTGCATCTAAACCCTCTTTTTTCAATGTGAATTGTTAGGAGGTTTTTATTTTTTTTATTTTTTTAGCCCAGCTGGTAAATGTACTCGGGAATCTTCGTCTGTTGGTGATGTGTGTTGCCCTTCCATGTGTGCCTTACTGCAAAGGCTAGTTATAAATTTGTGTGGTTGCCATTAGTTTGAATAGCTTGTTCGGTAGATTTGGTGTGGGGACACATTGAATGCCTTCAACTGACATCGTGCTTTTGCTGAGCATCCAAGGTGTCGCTGTGCCTTTAACTATTTCAGCCCCTGAGGATTTGGCTGGCCAAAGACCAGAGCACTTTTTGCAATTCAGCACTTCATCGCTTTAACTGACAATTGCACGGTTGTGCGACTTAGCTCCCAAACAGAATTGATGTCCCTCTTTTCCCACAAATAGAGCTTTCTTTTGGTGGTATTTGGTCACCTCTGCGGTTTTTATTTTTTGCGTTATAAACAAAAAAAGAGTGACAATTTTGAAAAAAAAGTAATATTTTTTACTTTTTGCTATAATAAATACCTCCAAAAAATATATAAAAAAAACATTTTTTTCCTCAGTTTAGGCCGATACGTATTCTTCTACATATTCTTGCTAAAAAAAATCACAATAAGCATTTTTTGATTGGTTTACGCAAAAGTTATAGTGTCTACAAAATAGGCGATAGTTTTATGGAATTTTTATTAATTTTTTTTTTTTTTTTTTTTTAGTAATAGCGGCGATCAGCGATTTTTATCATGACTGCCACATTATGGCGGACACATTGGACAATTTTGACACATTTTTGGGACCATTCACATTTATACAGCAATCAATGCGATTAAAAATGCATTGATTATTGTGTAAATGTGACTGACAGTTTTCACTAGGCAGAACTGGGAAATGCTTGTTTACATTAGCATTTCCCTGTTGTTCCTCTCCGCAAGATGATCGCGGACATCCCCGCAGACATTGAGTCTGCGGGACCTGCGGTCGGACTCATGGAGCTCGCGGCGGGCGCGTGTCTGCTATCCAATAATAATAATATAACGTGATTTTGCGCAGCGGAGCCAACCTTTCCCAGTAAAACTGCGGCGGCTGGTTAAGGAGAAATGGGTTCGCTGCAGGCAAACCTGCCCTAATTTACCCACTGCTATATATACTCCAACTTGGAGACTCTCAAAAGTATAGAGTTAGGATTACAATAAACAGAGGATCCTTGGCATGCAGCTCCCACATATATTTGCAAATGTGTGCAACTAAAACCTCTGTTTTTAACATGAATTGTTTTTTTTTTTTTGCAGACTAGCTGGTATTGCTGCGGGCAGCTACAGGTCACCATTAGGAAGGCTAGAAGGGCCTGTAAAAATCCAAGCACTCCTTTGGGGTGAGTTCTAAAAATTAACCTGTTTACATTCAGAAAATGTTAAAATATTTCCCTTAAAGGCATATAATACTGTGTCCTAGGTTTACAGTATACAAAACTGCATTTAACCTGGAATTTTTGTCATTTTTTTAAAAATCAATGTTTTCTGTTTCTACCCTTTCATTTAAAAAAGTATTCACTGGTACACAATTTTCCCCTCTCGGAATACCTGTTTTCTGAATTTCAGATAGAATAGTACTGAATACCCAAAAAAATCCTCAAACCTTATCGTATCGCTGTGTACCCTGTGTGTTGCTGCCTAGTTATCGCTGTTCCAGAATTCCTATACCCTTAGAACAGTGCTGATATCCTGCATTATGAATTCCTTTACCTCAAGCTATCATCTATTACTGTGTTCCAGCGTCTTGTGCCGGAAAATAAAAAAACAGTAAATTCTCAAGTAGTAAAATGTTCCATAGAGAGTATCCCTTCAGTTTAAACTCATAAGTGAATATATACTCAATACAATACAACCCCCTGGTAGCTAGACGGCAACCGGAAGTGACGCTGGATATTGGGCTGGATGGGTGAGACACCATTATACTGAGAGGCTGTTTGTGGTTTTAGTGGCTGTGGGTTAACATTGCTTTACACTGAAGCCTTTGCTGCTATATACTTTGTTTTCTTACCATTTTTTTTTTACCTTTGTGAGAGAAAGTTCCCTTGTTCCATCCCCTTGTAAATTGTTAAATGCTGTTATCAGAAAGGCAAATCATTCTGGTGAGTGTCTGTCTTTCGGTGAGTGGTTACACATGAGCACTTGTGTGGCACTTTGGAAAATTGGTGCACAAAGCAATAAGCTGAAAGATCATTGAACACAGTGGAGTGATTTCCCTTGGTAATTTCCTTATTCTTTGGAACTAAGCTGGAAAATTTAATTGCACTTGTTATTTCATCACTGACTGACGCATGTAGTTTTGTTCAGTTATTTGTAACAAATTGAATGAATACATTTTGTGCCACATTTATCACAGTGTTGCATTTGGATGTTACTTGTATTAGGTGTATATTCACTCATGAGTTTATTTGGGGTGTATAATGTGGCGGCAGTGATATAGGAAGGTTGATAAAATACATGGGGAGATTAAATATCCCTTCAGTTTGCTTTGGTACGATTAGGTGAAGCCTAGCTTGAGTATAGACAAGAAATGGTCTGAGATTGCATTAAATGTAAAATTAATTGGCCCAGGGAGTGAGGTTTTATAACCTCTTGGTTGCTTATGTTAAAACATGCCTTGATAAACCGTATGCATAAATAGTAATGAGTGTTAGCAGCTTTAGCACTACATTTTAATTTATGTTTATTATAACTATTTCATTCCTATAATTACCTGTCCCTGAAGGAGATATTCAGATCTGAATGCTAGTAACTATGGAGGATGGAATCATGCTAGTTTACAGTGATGTGGGGATAAGGCACATATTAAAAAAAAAAAACTCAACCTTCTGTATTTAAAATCTGTAGATTGCTCAGTAGAATTGAGAGTCTTCCTTTCCCTTAAATTTCAACAAAAACTGGCAGATTTCATTGAAATTTCACAATTTTGACAAAATGCATTGAAGTGATAGGAAAGGCAAAGCATTTAGTCAATATTTACAGCTTTAGGAATGGCTTTAAGGATGTAATGAGTTTTTAATGGCTCCTGAGAGTTATGTGACTTCCTAGTACAGGCATACCCCACTTTTAAGTACACAATGGGGTTTATTTACTAAAGCTGGGAAGTGCAAAATCAGGCTCACTTCTGCATAGAAACCAATGAGCTTCTAGGTTTTATTACCAAAGCTTAATTGAACAAGCTGGGGTTAGAAGCTCATTGGTTTCTATGCAGCAGTGAGTCTGATTTTGCCCTTTCCAGCTTTAGTAAATAAACCCCATTGTGTACTTAAAAGTGGGGTATGCCTGTATCTATCCTAGACCTGTTCTTGTGTCAAACAGCCTCTCATTGGTCCATTATTTTCCATTTTTTTCACACAAAAAAAACAGAGTGAAAAGAAATCGAAAAATCAAGCATAATTGTGAATGAATGAATGACTTGTATAGCGCTACCTATACGAACTGAATCGCCTCAGGGTGCTTTTCTTACCACTGGTGTCCATCTGCAGCTATTTATGCGGTCCTATAACCTGTAGAGTCCCGACACACTTACAACATTGACATACACATATTATGGCCAATCTTTTTTGGACAGGGTCTAATTAACCTACCAGCATGTCTTTGGAGTGTGGGAGGAAACCGCAGTACCTGAAGGAAACCCACGCAGGCACAGGGAGAACATGCAAACTCCAGGCAGATAGTGTCTTGGTTGGGATTTGAACCAGCAACCCTATTGCTGCTAGGTGAAAGTGCTAACCACTACACCACTGTGCTGCCCTTAATTGTGCACAAATAGTGTTCAAGTACACAAAAAAATAATAATAATCCACAGATACAAAATGTACCTAATGAAAAAAAAAAATCCCCCACCCTCAATAAACACAGTTACTAAATAAGGAAAGAAAAAATATATAAATATTTATTTATTACAGGTACTTATACACCACCATCCATTTAGGCAGCGCTTCGCTTATATTTGTACAATCACTTCATGTCTCTGCCTTCAAGGAGCTTATGATCTAAGGTCCCTAACTCACATTCATACAAACACATACAAGGGCCAATTTAGACAGGATCCAATTAACCTACCAACACGTCTTTTTCATAAATTTGGTGATCATTATCCCTGTGATGAACTTTAGTATATTATCAAACTTTTCCAAAATGAAACTTTTTAAAAAACAAAGCGTCTTTTCTAAACATATCTATAAACAGACATACAAGGGGGATTTACTAAAACTGGAGCATGGAAAACCTGGTGCAACTCTGCAAAGAAACTAGCAGCTTCTGGGTTTCATTGTCAAAGCTTAATTGAACAACCTGAAATTATAAGCTACCATGAACAGCTGCAGCAGATTCAGAATGCTCCAGTTTTAAATCTTCCCCATCGTGTCCAAAGAAAAATGTATGGTGCCCAACAAAAGTAGTGAATTTGTTAAATTCCAGTGCTATCTTCCCTAGCAACCAAATTGAAATGGGAATTATGGAACTCTTGTGCTCCCAAATAGTGAACTGTAGATCTACAAAAATACTTCCACTTCTTTCAAAAGTGACGCTGGAATTCCCCACCAAATGATGCACTCACCAGATTTATGTGACACCATAAATTAATAAGTACAATCAGAACAGATTTTTGTATTACTTTTTAGGCAGCCTTCCTAATTCCTTTTTCACTGTACACTAATAGAGCTTTTTTTCTTAAAGCCCACTTTGCTCCTCCAACTCTGCACTCACCATTCCAAAAGTAAACTTGTGTGTTCGAGCAAACAGCCATTCACATCACACCAGCATCCCAAACCTCTATGACCACAGATCACAGCCCACACTCTGGAAACTCCAGTGTTAGGGGAGTGTGGGCTGCGATCTGTGGCCGGAGACATTTGGGGTGCTCTTCAGGATTTCTTTTAGATCACCTTTGGAAGAAGAGGTGGTGTCTTTGTAGATTTACAGTTCAGCACAAGAGTTCCATAATCTCACATTTAAATGTGTTTGTTGGTGAAGATAGCACTGGAATAAAAAAAAAAAAAACACTACTTTTGTCAATTTGGATATATGGGACTTTTAAGGTACTAATCCTTTTACACTCAGAAAAAGAGCATAATATACCAATATGATAAAAGCATATCTTTATTATGAATTAGCAAAAGGTAAAAAAAAAGTAAAAGTCCCGAATACTCTGCCCACATTTTTTTGACAATCTTCAACTTTAGGGATGTGGTGTGAGGTTATCAAATATACACATTACTCTTGTTATAAATTCACTATTTTCAGTGGGCACTATGGTGGAGATTTACTAAAACTGGTGCACACAGAATCCGGTACAGCTGTGCATAGTAAACAATCAGCGTCTAGGTTTTATTGTCAAAGCTTGGACATAAAATATGAACAAAAGCATATCCTTCTATAGTGTACATGCAATTAAGAGCACTAAGTGCAATTTCTGTCTTCTGCCTCATTCCTCTGCTATCAGCATGAATCACTTCCGACAAGTTTTTCCTGACACCAAGGTGTACATCTTTAACCAGTTCTCGACTGGACGCCGCAGTTAGACTGCAGCAGAATGGCTCCCTTGGACGAACCACCATAGCTGTATGATGGCCCCTTAAGACGCTGTAGGAGGATCGTGTGCATCGCAGGAGGTGCGCGCACGCATCCGCAGCATGTGCCTGGAGCCGATGTGAGTGTCCTGCCAGAGCAAGAACTGGGATCTGTGTGTGTAAACACACAAATCCCGGTTCTCTCAGGGGAGAGGAGACAGATTGTGCGTTCATACTAAGTATGAACACTGATCTCTCTCCTCCCCTAGTCAGTCCCATCCCCCTCATAGTTATAACACACCTAGGGAACACTGTTAACCACTTGATCGCCTCCTAGTGTTAACCCCTTCTCTGCCAGTGACATTTATAAAGCAATCAGTGCATTTTTATAGCACTGATTGCTGTATAATTGTCAAGGGTCCCAAAAATGTGTCAAAAGTGTCCAATTTGTCCGCCGCAATATTTCAGTCCCGATAAAAATCACAGATCACCACCATTACTAGTAAAAAAAAATAATAATAAAAACTCCATAAATCTATCCCCTATTTTGTAGATGCTACAACTTTTGCACAAACCAATCAATATACACTTATTGTGATTTTTTTTACCAAAAATATGTAGAAGAATACATATCGGCCTAAACTGGGAAAAAAATTGTTTGTTTTTTAAAAAAATTGGATATTTAATAAAGCGGAGGTCCACCCTAAAATGGACCTTCCGCTCATCGGATTCCTCCCCCCCTCCGGCGCCACAATTGGCACCTTTCAGGGGGGAGGGGGGTGCAGTTACCTGGATAATCCAGGTAACTGCACCCACTTCCGGGCTAGCTCTCTGCGGAAAGGGGCGTACATTACGCCCCTTTCCGCAAGTGCCCGCCCCCTTCCGCAAGTGCCCCGCTGCCTGCTGGGAAACACACAGATCCCAGAGGCAGCGGGGACCGTCCTCATTGCGCAGCGCGGCTCGCGCATGCGCAGTAGGGAACCGGGAAATGAAGCCAAAAGGCTCCATTTCCTGATTCCCATACCCAAGATGGCGGCGGCAGCACTCGAGTGTCGATCTAGAGATCGGCTTCGGGTGCCGACATCGCGGGCACGCTGGAAAGGTAAGTGTCACTATTTTAAAAGTCAGCAGCTGCAGTATTTGTAGCTGCTGACTTTAAAAAAAAAAAAAAAACGCGGAGTCCCGGCGGACTCCCGCTTTAAGGCAAAAAGTAAAAGATATTGGGGTTGATTTATTAAAGGGAAATCCACTCTGTACTACACGTGCACTGGAAGTGCACTTGAAAGTGCACTTGTAAGTGCAGTTGCTGTAGATCTGAGGGGAAGCTCTGAAATTAGGGGAAGCTCTGCTGATTTTATCATCCAATCATGTGCAAGCAAAATTGCTGTTTTTTACTTTCCTTGCATATCCCCCTCAGATCTACAGCGACTGCACTTGAAAGTGCACTTTCAGTGCACTTGTAGTGCAAAGTGGATTTGCCTTTTGTAAATAACCCCCATTGTGTTTTTTTTTTTTTAATTGGCACCCTTCTTTTGTTTATAATGCAAAAAATAAAAACCGCAGAGATGATTAAATACATCCAAAAGAAAGATCTCTTTGTGGGAAAAAAAAATGTCAAATTTGTTCGGGTACAGCATCGCATGACCACACAATTGTCAGTTAAAGCGATGCAGTACCGTATTGCAAAAAATGGCCCGGTCATTGAGCAGCCAAATCTTCTGGGGCTGAAGTGGTTAAACAGAGATAATTTATCTAATTTCAGTTCTCAGCAAAATCTTCTCCCCTAGCACCCTGTTTATAAAGCAGAGAACATTTGTTCTCATGAGAAGAGAGGAGAAGTTTTTCCTCTGAGAACCGCTGAGATCTGTGCAGAAGGGGGAGGTCTGCCTGTGATTACCTGAGATACCTGTGTGATTACAGAGCAGCTATTTTAAAAGTGAAATTTACGTTAAAAAGACCTTTTAATTGCATGAAAATAATAAACACTGATCACTGGCGCTTTTTTTAACTCACATTTTTTTTTACACACATTTTGGCACATTCTTTAAATGTGTATTTTGGCCCCTTGTTATTGTGCATTTTGGCATTATTTATACACACTTTGCAATTTTTTTTTTATTGTACAGATTTTTTTATAATAGCAGGACCCAAAATAAAAAAAGTGGATATTCTGCACAGTGGTGAGGGATACAGTACGAATATTATATTATATATGTAAAGCACTGCGTAAATTGGCGGCGGTATATAAGTGCCTGTAATAATATTAATGAATATTGTATAATACAAAAGACAGTACTAAACAGCATTTTCTATTTTTGCAGAATTATCCGTAACACAAAACATCTGGTATATATTGGGCATGGAGCATTTGGCAACCTACCAAACCTAAAATACTTGTAAGTTGTTTTTTTTTCCTTCTTAAATGTCTGATAATTATTTTAAATTAAACCTGTAATGTGAAAGACATGTGGGGCTACCATAGCTTTCCTCTTCTCCTGAAAACTCGAATTTCTTGGCTCTGCCATTCTGGAGTAGTGATGGACGAACTTCCGACGGGACGTTTCGCGAACGCGAAACGCGAACGGACACAAACGTTCGCGAAAACGACCGTTCGCCGCGGGCTCCATTGACTTCAATGGGAGGCGAATTTCGCAAACCTTTAGGTCGAATTTGCGGCCACGGGGTAATTATTAGGGGGTAGCACGTAGTCCCACCACCTGGACAATAGCATAATACATGTATGAGGTGAATTTGGGATCGATAACTACAAGCATTTTTTTTTTATTTGGGAAATTGTTCTGACAATTCAGGACTATGGAGCTAATGAAGGCAATGGAGGAGAGGGAAGGTCAGGGACCAGGGTAGGCAAACAAGAGGGTGCAGGAGATACAGAGCACTGACAGCAGCACCGTAATACAGAGCACTGACATCAGCACCGTGACATACAGCGCTGACAGCAGCTCCGTGACATACAGCGCTGACAGCAGCTCCGTGACATACAGCGCTGACAGCAGCTCCGTGACATACAGCGCTGACAGCAGCTCCGTGACATACAGCGCTGACAGCAGCTCCGTGACATACAGCGCTGACAGCAGCACCGTGACATACAGCGCTGACAGCAGCTCCGTGACATACAGCGCTGACAGCAGCTCCGTGACATACAGCGCTGACAGCAGCTCCGTGACATACAGCACTGACAGCAGCTCCGTGACATACAGCGCTGACAGCAGCTCCGTGACATACAGCGCTGACAGCAGCACCGTGACATACAGCGCTGACAGCAGCTCCGTGACATACAGCGCTGACAGCAGCTCCGTGACATACAGCGCTGACAGCAGCTCCGTGACATACAGCGCTGACAGCAGCTCCGTGACATACAGCGCTGACAGCAGCTCCGTGACATACAGCGCTGACAGCAGCTCCGTGACATACAGCGCTGACAGCAGCTCCGTGACATACAGCGCTGACAGCAGCTCCGTGACATACAGCGCTGACAGCAGCTCCGTGACATACAGCGCTGACAGCAGCTCCGTGACATACAGCGCTGACAGCAGCACCGTAAGCAGCCCCAGGAGGAAGTCAGCACAGCACAGGGATGGTGTGATCCCCTCATAATAAGAACCCCCAGGAGGAAGTCAGCACAGCACAGGGATGGTGGGAGCCCCTCATAATAAGAACACCCAGGAGGAAGTCAGCACAGCACAGGGATGGTGGGAACCCCTCATAATAAGCAGCCCCAGTAGAAATATGACACCGCTCAACCTCTTCAAAGAGGAGGGTAGGGGCATATAGTACGGTGTGCTTTTTTGGGTCAGGGAAGTGAGCCAAATGAATTAAGAAGGTCTGTGTGCTTGATTCCAAAAATTGTTTATAGACATATACATGGTCTACTGATCACATGTGTTGAATTCCTCCGAGATCCATGCCTCATTCATTTTTAGAAATGTGAGGTAGTTAACACTGTGGTGAGCTAGGCGAGTACGCTTATCGGTCACAATCCCCCCTGCTGCGCTGAACGTCCTTTCGGACAGGACACTGGATGAGGGGCAAGCCAACAGTTCGATTGCAAATTGGGCAAGCTCTGGCCAGAGGTCAAGCCTGCCCACCCAGTAGTCTAGGGGTTCATCACTCCTCAGAGCGTCCACATCGGCCGTTAACCCAATGTAGTCGGACACCTGACGGTCTAGGCGTTCCCTGATGCTGGATCCGGATGACACCTGTCGATGGGTCGGCTGAAAGAATGACCTCATATCCGAAGTCACCAACACATCTTCAAACCGGCCTCTTCTTGCAGGCGCTGTTGGATTGGTACCCGCAAATCCTTCTCTGGGAGTGGGAATTGCTCCTCTGCCAGCGCACGCAAAAGCAGAATGCAGCATTTCTCGAAGCAAGGCCTGGAAGTGCTGCATTCTGACAGCCCTCTGCGACGGCGGTAACATTTCCGCCATTTTGTGTTTGTACCGGGGGTCTAAGTACGTTGCCACCCAGTACTGGTCCTTGACCCTCATGCTTTTTATACGGGGGTCCCTATTAAAACACTGGAGCATGAAGGCCCCCATTTGCACTAAAGTGGAAGCGGTGTGGTGGCCTGGCTCCTGCTCATCATCCAGGATAATGTCGTCCTCTTCATTCTCCTCTCCCCATCCTCGCACAACAGGGATCCCAGAAAGGTTTAAAGCATGCTCTTCTTGCTCCTGCTCATCCGCCCCGGCACCATCCTCCTCTGACTCCTCATCAGACTCCTGTTGTTGACTTGTCTCAGATAGAGTAGCCCCCCCTGGGAATTCATCCAGCATTGCGACTTCCTCATCTTCCCGCTCCTGCTCCTCCACAGCCTGATCAATGACACGACGCAATGCACGCTCCAGAAAGAAGGCATAAGGTACCATGTCACTGATGGCGCCATGGCTGCGACTGACCAGTTTGGTGATCTCCTCAAATGGCCGCAGAAGTCTGCATGTGTCGCGCATGAGCAGCCACTGGCGCGGTGAAAAAAAACCCAGCTCCCCAGAACCGTTTCTTTCGCAGAGTTCATACAGGTAGACGTTAACTGCACGTTTCTGCTGGAGCAGCCTATCAAGCATATAGAAGGTTGAGTTCCATCGCGTCGGGCAATCGCAAATAAGACGTCTGACCGGCAGATGGTGTCGCCGCTGAATGTCAGCAAGGCGAGCCATGGCCGTGTAAGATCTTCTGAAATGGGCCGAGATTTTCCTTGCCTGCCGCAAGATGTCCTGGACCCCAGGGTATTTGACAAGGAATCGCTGCACGACCAAGTTTAAGACGTGTGCCATGCACGGCACGTGCGTGATTTTGCCCTGTTTCAATGCGCTAAGCAGATTGGCACCGTTGTCACACACCACTTTACCAACTGTCAAATTGAGCGGTGTTAGCCACTCATCTGCCTGTGAACGCAAAGCTGAAAGGAGTGCCGGGCCAGTGTGGCTCTTTGCTTCCAGGCACAACAGACGCAGCACGGCATGGCAACGTCTCACCTGGCATGTGGAATAGGTTCTGGGGAGCTTGGGCGGTGCAGTGGAAGAGACGCTAGCAGCGGAAAAGGAGGAGGCAGCTGAGGAGGAGAGGGAGGAGGATGGAGTAGGAGGAGGAGAAGAAGAGTCAGGCCTGCATGCAATCCGTGGCGGTAAAACCAAATCTACACGGGTGCCACGGGTTACATGCTTGACGGCCGTCAGAAGGTTCACCCAGTGGGCAGTAAAACTGATATACCTTCCCTGCCCGTGTTTGCTAGACCACGTGTCTGTGGTCAGATGTATCTTGGCACCGACACTGTGTGCCAGAGATACATTCACTTGCCGCTGAACATGGCCATATAGCTCTGGGATGCCCTTCTCTGAGAAATACTTCCTTCCTGGGACCTTCCATTGTGGTGTTCCAATGGCCACAAATTTGCGAAAGGCCTCCGAGTCCACCAGTTTATATGGCAGTAGTTGGCGGGCTATGAGTTCTGACAAGCCAGCCGCCAACCGTTGGGCAAGAGGGTTATCCGGCGTCATCATTTTTTTACGCTCAAACATTAGGCCCACGGAAGCCTGCCTTTTTGCAGAAAAATGTGAGCTTGGCGTGATGGAAGGTGGAGTGGAGGACAATTGGGAGGAGAGAGGAGAAGGAGAAGTAGAAGACGAGGCTGGACGGTGAGAGCCTGCAGTGTGGCTTTGTGTGTTCCGTTGCTCCCACTGGGCTCGGTGATGGCTGCTCATGTGCCTTCTTAAGGCGGTCGTCCCTAGGTGAGTATTGGGCTTACCGCGACTAACGCGTTGACTGCAAAGATTGCAGATGGCAACGCTATTGTCAGCAGCGGACACGTTAAAAAAAGCCCACACTGCGGAGCCATGTGCCGGTGTCCTGGGAGCGCCAGATGTGACCGTACATGGTCGATGACTCGCTCCTGATACATTTGCAGTCTGCTTTGTCCCTGCTGTGCAATGTAAGTCATTGCTGCTTCTCCTCCCTATCTGCTGGTCCATATCTCCCTCTGAACTCCCCTCCTCTTCCTCTCTTGTGGGCACCCACGTGACATCACTAGACACGTCATCATCAACGTCACCTTCCCCACCGCTATAAGTAGAGTAGGCAGCAACACCGGGGACCAACCTCCTCCTTGGGCTGATCTGGGTACTGGCGTCAGACTGCTGAGTAGCGCTTGTTGCTACCTCCTCTTCCTGATCCAATACCAAGAGTGGCTGCGCATCAGAAATGTCCTCTTGATATGGATCGGAAAATAATTCCAGTGACTCAAGCGGAAGGTATGTGGTGGTGGTGGTGGTGGTCGTGTTGTTGGTGGTAGTGTCTTTGGGGGTGCACATAGCAGAGAGTGAAGAAGAGGGTGCAGATCGAGAGGATGAGGAGGGTGCAGAAGAGTAAGGCTGAGCGAGCCACTCAACCAAGTCTGGTGCATCCTTTAAAGTAATTGAACGCACCTTCTGCAACTTCCCACTTTGGCTCAAGCCTGTTGCTCCTGCCCTACCCCTACCACCCCTGCGGAAGGGCCTGCCTCTTCCTCTGCATGTCATTTTTTAAATGACCCTGTGACAAAACTCTTAGTCCCTATACCGCTGAAGGACTGCTGCAGTATAGGTGAGCGGTCAGCAGTGGTGCACGTCAACCCTATCTATTGTGGACCGATAGCGGTCCTTACAGAACAGCAGACTGTACCGCACTCAAGCCTATGTACCGTAGCACCCTATACCAAGTTACCAGTCCTTATAAGAACTTTTGTGGACCAAGCAGGTTGTGTATTAGTGTTTAGCAGACTGTACGTCAGTCCCTATACCGCTGAAGGACTGCTGCAGTATAGGGCAGCGGTCAGCAGTGGTGCACGTCAACCCTATCTATTGTGGACCGATAGCGGTCCTTACAGAACAGCAGACTGTACCGCACTCAAGCCTATGTACCGTAGCACCCTATACCAAGTTACCAGTCCTTATAAGAACTTTTGTGGACCAAGCAGGTTGTGTATTAGTGTTTAGCAGACTGTACGTCAGTCCCTATACCGCTGAAGGACTGCTGCAGTATAGGGCAGCGGTCAGCAGTGGTGCACGTCAACCCTATCTATTGTGGACCGATAGCGGTCCTTACAGAACAGCAGACTGTACCGCACTCAAGCCTATGTACCGTAGCACCCTATACCAAGTTACCAGTCCTTATAAGAACTTTTGTGGAACAAGCAGGTTGTGTGTTAGTGATTAGCAGACTGTACGTCAGTCCCTATACCGCTGAAGGACTGCTGCAGTATAGGTGAGCGGTCAGCAGTGGTGCACGTCAACCCTATCTATTGTGGACCGATAGCGGTCCTTACAGAACAGCAGACTGTACCGCACTCAAGCCTATGTACCGTAGCACCCTATACCAAGTTACCAGTCCTTATAAGAACTTTTGTGGACCAAGCAGGTTGTGTATTAGTGTTTAGCAGACTGTACGTCAGTCCCTATACCGCTGAAGGACTGCTGCAGTATAGGGCAGCGGTCAGCAGTGGTGCACGTCAACCCTATCTATTGTGGACCGATAGCGGTCCTTACAGAACAGCAGACTGTACCGCACTCAAGCCTATGTACCGTAGCACCCTATACCAAGTTACCAGTCCTTATAAGAACTTTTGTGGAACAAGCAGGTTGTGTGTTAGTGATTAGCAGACTGTACGTCAGTCCCTATACCGCTGAAGGACTGCTGCAGTATAGGTGAGCGGTCAGCAGTGGTGCACGTCAACCCTATCTATTGTGGACCGATAGCGGTCCTTACAGAACAGCAGACTGTACCGCACTCAAGCCTATGTACCGTAGCACCCTATACCAAGTTACCAGTCCTTATAAGAACTTTTGTGGACCAAGCAGGTTGTGTATTAGTGTTTAGCAGACTGTACGTCAGTCCCTATACCGCTGAAGGACTGCTGCAGTATAGGGCAGCGGTCAGCAGTGGTGCACGTCAACCCTATCTATTGTGGACCGATAGCGGTCCTTACAGAACAGCAGACTGTACCGCACTCAAGCCTATGTACCGTAGCACCCTATACCAAGTTACCAGTCCTTATAAGAACTTTTGTGGACCAAGCAGGTTGTGTATTAGTGTTTAGCAGACTGTACGTCAGTCCCTATACCGCTGAAGGACTGCTGCAGTATAGGGCAGCGGTCAGCAGTGGTGCACGTCAACCCTATCTATTGTGGACCGATAGCGGTCCTTACAGAACAGCAGACTGTACCGCACTCAAGCCTATGTACCGTAGCACCCTATACCAAGTTACCAGTCCTTATAAGAACTTTTGTGGACCAAGCAGGTTGTGTATTAGTGTTTAGCAGACTGTACGTCAGTCCCTATACCGCTGAAGGACTGCTGCAGTATAGGGCAGCGGTCAGCAGTGGTGCACGTCAACCCTATCTATTGTGGACCGATAGCGGTCCTTACAGAACAGCAGACTGTACCGCACTCAAGCCTATGTACCGTAGCACCCTATACCAAGTTACCAGTCCTTATAAGAACTTTTGTGGAACAAGCAGGTTGTGTGTTAGTGATTAGCAGACTGTACGTCAGTCCCTATACCAATGAAGGACTGCTGCAGTATAGGGCAGCGGTCAGCAGTAGTGCACGGCAACCCTATGTATTGTGGACCGATAGCGGTCCTTACAGAACAGCAGACTGTAACGCACTCAGGCCTATGTACCGTAGCACCCTATACCAAGTTACCAGTCCTTATAAGAACTTTTGTGGACCAAGCAGGTTGTGTGTTAGTGATTAGCAGACTGTACGTCAGTCCCTATACCAATGAAGGACTGCTGCAGTATAGGGCAGCGGTCAGCAGTAGTGCACGGCAACCCTATGTATTGTGGACCGATAGCGGTCCTTACAGAACAGCAGACTGTACTGCACTCAGGCCTATGTACCGTAGCACCCTATACCAAGTTACCAGTCCTTATAAAAACTTTTGTGGACCAAGCAGGTTGTGTGTTAGTGTTTAGCAGACTGTGCGTCAGTCCCTATACCGCTGAAGGACTGCTGCAGTATAGGGCAGCGGTCAGCAGTAGTGCACGGCAACCCTATGTATTGTGGACCGATAGCGGTCCTTACAGAACAGCAGACTGTAACGCACTCAGGCCTATGTACCGTAGCACCCTATACCAAGTTACCAGTCCTTATAAGAACTTTTGTGGACCAAGCAGGTTGTGTGTTAGTGATTAGCAGACTGTACGTCAGTCCCTATACCAATGAAGGACTGCTGCAGTATAGGGCAGCGGTCAGCAGTAGTGCACGGCAACCCTATGTATTGTGGACCGATAGCGGTCCTTACAGAACAGCAGACTGTACTGCACTCAGGCCTATGTACCGTAGCACCCTATACCAAGTTACCAGTCCTTATAAGAACTTTTGTGGACCAAGCAGGTTGTGTGTTAGTGATTAGCAGACTGTACGTCAGTCCCTATACCAATGAAGGACTGCTGCAGTATAGGGCAGCGGTCAGCAGTAGTGCACGGCAACCCTATGTATTGTGGACCGATAGCGGTCCTTACAGAACAGCAGACTGTACTGCACTCAGGCCTATGTACCGTAGCACCCTATACCAAGTTACCAGTCCTTATAAGAACTTTTGTGGACCAAGCAGGTTGTGTATTAGTGTTTAGCAGACTGTGCGTCAGTCCCTATACCGCTGAAGGACTGCTGCAGTATAGGGCAGCGGTCAGCAGTAGTGCACGGCAACCCTATGTATTGTGGACCGATAGCGGTCCTTACAGAACAGCAGACTGTACCGCACCCAAGCCTATGTACCGTAGCACCCTAGACAGACCAAGTTACCAGTCCTGATAAAGAGCTTTGTGGAACAAGTGAGTTGTGAATGATTAGCAGACTGCAGCAGAAGGGCAGCAGTCAAGTATAATATTCTTTCTATATTTGGAAGAAAGAATATTATACGTGTACAAGCCTATTACCGTACCACTGATACCAGTCCTGAAAAGAACCTTTGTGGAACTAATAGTAACAGCAAGTCTTTAAAATTATCCTCACTGCCTGACACACTGCTTCCTGCCTGTCCCTATACAAATTGGCAAAAAAGAGTAGGCTGGAACGATTAGCTGGAACAGCTCTTTTGTGGACCTGATAGTAACAGCTAATGATGATGATGATGATGATGATGAAGAAAGACTAATCTGGCTGAGCTGTCCCTAAAATAGCAGCATACAGCGCTCTGTCCCTTTATCTAAACTGACAAAAGAAACTCAGGCTGCTGACCTAACACCTATACCAGTCCTGAAAAGAACTTTTGTGTACCAAATAGCTAGCGTTTTCTCTGTCCCTACTCCACACAGGATCCTTTCCCTACAGTGACAGAAGAAAGAATGTAAAATGGCCACCGGATCGGGTGTATTTATAGGTTAGGGGGAATGTCCAAGTGTCCATGAGCTGTCATGTCTCAATTGGTTGTCCTGTAACACATGATAAACGTGTCACGAAAGGTTAAAGTTCTTGTATACATTAAACACGTAAGTCCGCCGGGGCGAACGACGGAAAAAGGCGTTCGAACCCGCGGACGGCGAAAGTCGGAAATTCGCCGCGAAACGACCGCCGGGCGAACCGTTCGGCCATCACTATTCTGGAGCTCTGGCTTTCATATTTTGAGATGCTGGCAATAACATGCATGCAATAATTGATTTAAAACAGGCATATCACATTTGACTTTGAAAAGGGAATTTTTATTTGGCAAAATGAATTTACTCCAGCTTAGTGGAGTTCTGCTAACTTCCATCATCCAACTTGTGCAAACCACCACATTCGCTGACCTAAAGGAAAGATTCCATGGCAAAGTGCAAATTCACTTGCAAAGTCAAAAGCCTATTTGTTATTTTTTTTTTTTTTTTTAAGATTTTATTGAAATTTAACCAATTACAAAAGAGTAAAAATAAAGACAGACAGTTCTCTTCCATGTTGAAACAACTAGAGACCGTGAAAGAGAAAACAACAGTTTTAGCACAACAATGTCAGTCACAATCTAACATATTTTGTGTATCCCACACCAAGTGTAAGCGTGACTTCGTAGAGTTACAACTCGGGTAAAGGCACAATAAAAGGGTAGGGATGAGGAGTCGCTTGCCTAGCTTTTCCTGGCGGAGTCTAAGAGCTTGCATTCAAGTATGCTCTAAAAAGGCTGTTTGACGCCCAAGGCTCTGTACGGATATTCCTTATAGGTGATATGTTATCTATGGCTATTCGAAAATCGTCAGTATAGCTCAGTAAGGGTTGGTGTAGACAGAGTCTTAGATTTTGTGGGCGTAATTGCAAACACTTGAATCCTATGGAGGGTAGTGGCTGGGGGGGTTAATGGGTGGATAGTGTACGAGGATCATATGTTTGGAAGAGGGGGGACATTACAAAGGGGGCAGGGGGGGTAGGAAAGGGTAGCAAAAGGGATAAAGAAAGTGGGGGAGAAAAAGGAAACGAAAGGGAAAATGGGGGGGGGGGAGAGCTCCCCTCCCGGGGTTGGATTAAGTAGCCACCAATGTTGTCAGGAGCGAGATCTATGTTCTATGTTCTTAAATGAAGTAGAATGTAATTTGTTCACGCTATTCGTTCGGGGATCAAGATGGGCCTTTAAGGATGTTAGCTTAGGATTGGGTGGATTTGAAGTGGATCCAACAGGTCCATTTTGTGCTGAATTTCGATGGTGTGTCACGGGCAATGTGTATCAGTTCTTCCATCTCTGCCGATTTATTAACTCTGCAGAGCCATTCTTTGATTGTGGGTACCTGGGTAGAGTTCCATTTGGTCGGGATGCATTGTTTGGCTGCGTTTAGCATGAACATGGTTAAGGATTTGTGATAGGTGTTATGTGTTCTGGGAGAATGGTGTAGTAAACACTGAGCGGGGGAAGGTTCAGTGGCATATGTAGTAACCTGTGTAGTAATTTTACAAACTTCTGTCCAGAAGGGAACTATCAAGGGGCAGGACCACCAAATGTGTAGGAATGTTCCTGTGCTGGAGAGGCATCTCCAGCATTTGTCTTGTGTGGCTGGGTATATTTTGCTTAATTTCGCTGCTGTGTGGTACCACCTGGTTTGTATTTTATAATTGTTCTCTTGTGAGCTAACATTTAATGTGCCCTTGTGGGTGGTTAGGAAGATTTTTTCCCATTGATCGTCAGTCAGGGAGAAATTTAAGTCCTCTTCCCAGCGTTTACATGCGGCATAGTCGCTAGGGCTCATATGATCAAAGAGAAGGGGCCTTCAAGTTTCTTTGTACTGGATACTAAAATTTATAATAAAGGAGTTAAAAATCATCTTAAATACTCTCTCTTCCCTTCAGTGTATTTTCTTTACCATCCCCTATACCAGTGATGGCGACCCATGGCACCCCAGATATTTTGGAACTAAATTTCCCATGACGCTGTGGCACTCTGCAGTGCAGTGGAACATCATGGGAAATGTAGTTGCAAAACATCTGGGGTGCCAAGGTTCGCCATCACTGCCCTATACTATTCTGCAATTTCGCTGAATACTTTTTTTATACCCTTTTGTTTCAAATTTCCTAATTACAGGCATACCCCACTTTTAAGTACACAATGGGGTTTATTTACTAAAGCTGGAAAGTGCAAAATCAGACTCACTTCTGCATAGAAACCACTGAGCTTCCAGGTTTTATTACCAAAGATTAATTGAACAAGCTGGGGTTAGAAGCTCATTGGTTTCTATGCAGAAGGAAGCCTGATTTTCCACTTTCCAGCTTTAGTAAATAAACCCCATTGTGTACTTATAAGTGAGGTTTGCCTGTATATATATATTTAATATATTTCTATATTTGCTGAAATTACTCTTATGCCGCGTACACACGGGCGGACTGTATGGCGTACTTAGTCCGTCGAAACACATTTCAGCGGACAGTCCGCTCGTGTGTGGGCTTCAGCGGACTTTTTCAGCGTGCAGTCCGGCGTACTTAGTATTTCGGATTTTTCGAAATTCTGTCCGTCGTACTTTGGTTTCAGCGGACAATCCGCTCGTCAGTATGCTAGTTCGACGGACTAAGAATGGCGCATGCCCAGAAAGGATTTACACGGCGGAAGGGTGCTTTGCTGTGTATTGGACTTCCTATTTCTAGTCCCGTCGTACGTGCTGTACACGTCATCGCGCAAGCTTTCGATGGACTGTTTGTGCATCCGTGTGTGGTCAAGTCCGTTCAGTCGAAAGTACGACGGACTGTCCGTCGGATTGTATGACGAACTAAGTACGCCATACAGTCCGCCCGTGTGTACGCGGCATTAGTCTAGCTAATGAAGACTAATTTAGGTACCACATCTAAAGCTGACCATACGCCCATCAATTTCTTTTGTTTTGCCTGTGGGCTGAACAAAAGAAAGATAACAGATTTTGCCATCCATGCTAAACAACGCAGATGGATGACTCTTCCTCTATGGTGTTTGTATTCTGACAGCCAACACTGACATCTGTCAGAATACAGAACATTGGCTGCATCTGGTTGGACTCAGGTGATGTTTTTCGACAATTATCCACCTGGCTACTTTGATTTTTCAATTGAAGGATATTGAATGAAATGGTGGCAACAGGGCCACCCATGGAGCCAGTTTTGACCAGGAACTGGTAAACTACAGTATATGAAATTGACATTTTTGGTTATCCTTTAAGGGCTGTTCAGGAATGAGGATGTCTGCAACTATAAGGGTTAATCTAATGAAGAGTTCCTTTTGCCTGCCTATTGAGATATAAAATGAGGCCAATAAGCCACTCAGCACATAATCTACCTTTCCTTGGTCAATTTAAATATTTGGCTGAAGTGAACATTTAACAAATGAGTTTGCAACTTTTGCATTTACTATACTCAGTGACAAATGTGTCCTATAATGTGAGCTGAGCAGTGAATCATTTTATTAGCAATTCCAGAGGCTGTCTGATTATCACAGAGATTTATCAAGCTGCATTAAATCAGAGTATATTCATGTATTTTCACTGCTTGCAGTTCCAATATTTCTTCAAATCTGAAAAACTATGAGATGAAAAACCATGGGAAATTATAAAAAAAAAAAAAATGTTCTCAGAGATGACAAGGTGTGATAGCTTAAAGCCACATTATTCTGCTTGACACTCAGAAAATCAAATCAATGCGTTGTATTAGCAGTTTTAATCTATCTTTTTCTGTTTTCTCCACCAAATGTCCTTATTTTATATGCATTCACACAGTTGCAAGAACTGTTAGCGGAACCATTTCATGCTCTCTTCCCATAGACATGAAAAATAACTGGATGTAAAAAGGATCCGTTATTATTTGATACTAGATAAAACAGAGATGGTCAGGAAGCAAACTACCTGTGTCATGAGCCTCGGATTATACTACTTCTAATGCAGGGACATTGAACATATTCAGCTTTCGTTAAAGCAGTGTTAAACCCAAAAACAAAATCCTTAAATGTGGTGGCTGCATTCATTTTCTTTGTTAGGCTCTTTGTCCCTTATTTCACTTGGTGATCCTGCAAGTAACCCATTCCACATTTGGGTGTCTTCACTCCACTGGAAGAGAAGTGGAGACACCTTTGGGTGAGGGTAGTGTAAAGCTGGATACACACTATACAACTTTTGTTGATTGATTTCCTTTAGATTTATCAAAACCATGTAGTGCAGGGGCCTGCCTGATTTCATACAAATTTAAACTCTCAAGCTGCGTACACATGGTCGGATTGTTCCGACGGGAAATGTTTCATGTGAGCTTGTTGTCAGAAAGTCCAACCGTGTGTATGCTCCATCGAACGTTTGCTGTCGGAATTACTGCGCACAAATGTTTGAGAGCAGGTTCTCAAATTTTCCAACACAAAACTTGTTGTCAGAAAGTTCAATCGTGTGTACATAAGTCCATCGCACAAAAGTTCACACATGCTCTGAATCAAGCAGAAGGAGTTGTACTGGCTATTGGACTTCCTTTTTCTAGGGCTCGTTGTACGTGTTGTACATTACCACGTTCTGCTGTTTTGGGTCAACAGTTGTGTGATCGTGTGTATGCAAGACATGTTTGAGCCAATATCCTTCTGAAAAAAAATCCATGGTTTTGTTGTTGGAATATCCAATCGTGTTTCTGATCTAAAGGTTTGAACTCATATTATATGGTTTTGGTAAATCTAAAGCAAAAAATCGAAAGAAAATTGTACAGTGTGTATCCTGCTCAGTGGTGGCTGGTGTTCAACATTTTTTTTTTTGGGGGGGAGGAGCAAAATTTTTTGAAAAACATCATCAATTGCAACCCCCCTAGCGGTAATCCCGAGTCTGGCTCGGGTTAGGAATTTACTGATAGGAGCGGTAACCCCGAATAAGACTCGGGATCGCTTCGCTGGATGCAGGGGAGGACACACTAAGACTTACTTACCTTGTCCCCTGGATCCAGCGATGTCCTCCGTGCTGTGTGATCGAGCTGTCCTCCGCTCGATTCACAGTGCCGAATGCCACCGAGCTCCGTTCCCTGCGGCGTTACGGCGCACGGGAGCGGAGAACGGTGGCAAATTCAAAAAAGTAAAAGTACACAAAACTCACACAGCACTGTAATCTTACAGATTACAGTGCTGTATTACAAAATTACACACCTCCTTTGTCCCTAGTGGTCTGTGCAATGCCCTGCATGCACTTTTATATTATAAATACTGTTTTTTCTGCCTGGAATTTGGAGATTTCCATAGCAACCAAAACGTGTCCCTTTTTCAGTGTTTTAGGATTTGATTACATTATTGAATATTTTTTATTATTCTTTATTATATTATAAACTTTATCATACCCGGGATGTCTGCTAGACTCTGGTTTGAACATATTTAAGAGAGTTATTCCTAAGAATTACAGGACTACAATATAAAACGCCAAATTTCCATGCAAAATAATTGTACCGCTTTCAGCACCTAAATCCAGACTGAATCATACCGCCAGGGAGGTTAAATGCTGCCACTGTGCCCATGAAACGCTGCCGCCGTGCCATCAAATGCTGCCACTGTGCCCATCAAATGCTGCCACTGTGCCCATCAAACGTTGCTGCCGTGCCATCAAATGCTGCCACTGTGCCCATCAAATGCTGCCACTGTGCCCATCAAACGTTGCCGTCGTGCCATCAAATGCTGCCACTGTGCCCATCAAACGTTGCCACTGTGCCATCAAATTCTACCACTGCGTCCTTTAAATGCTGCCACTGTGCCCTCAAATACTGCCACTGAGCCATCAAACGCTGCCACTGTGCCCTCAAATGCTGCTACTGTGCCATCAGTTGCAGTCACTGTGCCCTCAAATGCTGCCGCTGTGTCTATTAAATGCTGCCACTGTGCCATAAAATGCAGCCACCTTGCCAAACACTGCCACTGTGCCCATCAAACTCTGCCACTGTGCCATCAAACGCTGCCAGTGTGCCCATCACATGCTGCCAGTGTGCCCATCAAATGCTGCCAGTGTGCCCATTGAATGCTGCTAGTGTGCCCTTGAATGCCCCCAGTGTGATCCCCGCCTGCTTGCCATCTGCCTAGCACTTACCCTGTCTTGGTGGGGCAGCGGGTGACGGCGACGAGCGGGGGGCTCCATGCTTTCCCTGCCGTCCTCATCTCCCGTCCTCTCCTCGTGATAGGCATCCTAAAGCGGCACCTGTTGTTTCAGCTAATCAGGTGGCAGGTAACAGACCTGAGCACCTGATTGGTGGAGAAGCAGTTTAGGGTTAGAAAAGCCAAGAGTCATTCACAGTCATTCACTTCTAATACAGCCGAGTGACCTGCGAGTGCCCAACATGGTGCTCGCAGGTCACCTTTTTTGATGCCTATTAGAGCCTATGACTCTAATCAGGTGCTTCAAAAACACCCCCCACGGCTGTAATTCAGGCACCCTGCACTTGAAAAGGGACTGGGCGCCTGAATAGGGGGTAGCAGCGGTGGCCATAGATAAATTCATGCAATGCATGAATCTATCTATTGGTGATAGAGGGGTGGCAGGAGAGAGGGGGCAGCGACCGTGCGCCCTTAATGGACGGGCCACCACTGATCCAGCTTAAGGCTAGTTCCAGTAACAGGACTCAGAGGGCCAAGTACTAGCAGAAGTACAGCTTGCATATATGTAGATTAATTGTATACTGGACTCAGCTTCACTGTCCCTGCTAAAGAAAAGCATCCCCACAATATGATGCCGCCACCAACATGTTTCATGGTGGGGATGGTGTGTTCAGGGTAATGTGCAGTGTTAGTTTTCCGACACACACAGCATTTTGCTTTTAGGCCAAAAAGTTACATTTTGGTCCCATCTGACCAGATCACCTTCTTCCACATGTTTGCTGTGTCCCCCACATGGCTTCTCGCAAACTGAAAACAGGCTTTCCTTCAACAATGGCTTTCTTCTTGCCACTCTTCCACAAAGGCCAGATTTGTGGAGTGCTTGAGAAATAGTTGTTGTACGGACAGATTCTCCCATCTGAGCTGTGAATCTCTGCATGGGCTTCTTGACTGCTTCTCTGATGAATGCTCTCCTTGCCTGGCCTGTCAGTTTAGGGGGACGGCCATGTCTTAGTAGGCTTGCAGTTGTGCAATACTCTTTCCATTTTTGGATGATGAATTAACCGCTTCCCGACCACTTCACACAGATATACTGCGGCAGAAGGGCATGTACAGGCAGAATAACGTACCTGCTATACCCGCCGGTAGCTCTGTCACCACGATTGCGGGTCCCGAGGACCTGATGTCTGCGGGGATACCTGCGATCATCTCATAGTGAGGAAGAACGGGGAGATGCTAATGCAAACAAGCATCTGCCCGTTCTGCCTAGTGACACTGTCACTGATCAGCTGTCCCCGTAATCGGGAGCACTGATTAGTGACGTGTCACACACAGCCCCTCCCCCCACAGTTAGAATCACTTCCTAGGACACACTTAGCCCCTACAGCGCCACCTAGTGGTTAACCCCCCTCACTGCCAGTAATCAATGCAGTTTTTAGTATTGATCGCTGTATTAATGTCACTGGTCCCAAAAATGTGTCACAATTGTCCAATGTGTCTGCCATAATGTCGCAGTCACGATAAAAATCGATGATCGATGCCATTAGTAGTAAAAAAAATCAATAAAAATGCCATAAAACTATCCCCTATTTTGTGGATGCTATAATTTTTGCGTAAACCAATAAAAAAAAAAATAAGCTTATAGTGGATTTTTTTAAATCAAAAATATGTAGAAGAATACGTATCAGCCTAAACTGAGGAAAAAAAAAATTTAAATATTTTTTGGGGATATTTATTATAGCAAAAACTAAAAAATTTGTATTTTTCAAAATTGTTGCTATTTTCTGTTTATAGCGCAAAAAATAAAAACTGCAGAGGTGATCAAATACCACCAAAAGAAAGCTCTATTTATGGGGAAAAAAAGGATGTCAATTTTGTTTGGGAGCCACGTCGCACAACCGCACAATTGACAGTTAAAGTGACGCAGTGCAGAATCGCAAAAAGCTCTCTGCTCAGGAAGGGGGTAAATTATTCCAGGGCTGAAGTGGTTAAACAGCGCTCCATGTGATGTTCAAAGCTTGGGATATTTTTTTATAACCTAACTGTTTTAAACTTCTCCACAACTTTACCCCTGACCTGTCTGGTGTGTTCCTTGGCCTTCATGGTGATGTTTGTTCACTAAGGTTCTCTAACATACCTCTGAGGGCCTCACAGAACAGCTGTATTTATACTGAGATTAAATCACACACAGGTGGACTCTCTTTACTAATTAGGTGACTTCTGAAAGCAATTGGATCCACTAGATTTTAGTTAGGGGTTAAAGGGGGCTGGATACAAACACACCTCAAACTTTTGAGATATTTATTTGTAAAAAATGTTGAAATTAATTTATCATTTTCATTCCACTTCACAATTATGTGCCACTTTGTGCTGGTGTATCACATACAACCCCAATAAAATACATTTATATTTTTGGTTGTAACATTACAAAATGTGGAACATTTCACGGTGTATGAATACTTTTTCAAAGCACTGTATGTGAGTGATTTTTGATACTATTTTCTTTCAATATTTGACATTTAGAAAGATATTTTGTGTTTATTTAAAGTATAACTAAAAGAAAAACTTTTTTTTTTTTCAGATTGATAGAAGAGGTATTAGAACACCTATTAGGTTTTTAATGTTGCCTGTGCCCTCATTAGGGAGATTCACCCTCTCTGTTTGTTCTGTTTATCATTATCATTGAAAGTAAAATAAAAATAAAATCACAAATTGTGGGTTGTCCCAAGAAAATTAATGGCGACACAGATGGCAACAAAAAATTAAGAAGAACCTGACAGGGGTGCTAACCCTCCTCCCTTACTCTATCTAAAATAAAAGGAACCCTTGAAATATTTTTCCAGTCTCAGGAACCCCTTGCTAAAAAATGACTATATCTACAACTCATGAAACGTTAGTGTGATGGTCAGTGGGAAGAAAGCTCCTTACACTTGTGATCGCTGTAAAGAATTAACCCTTTATAGATAGCTAAAAAGATCAATGGTGACATTGGGAACTTTTCAGTTTCGAGATATCTCTAAAAATAATTGTGAAAAAGTAGTCTCCCCACTACATATGACATATGCTCTAACAAGGGATTAGATTGTTGTGATATGCATTTACATGGTATTATGTTTGAACTGATTGGGAGGTTTGCAATATATGATGTATATGTTTGTATAGTCACAAAAAAGTCACTAAAAATCTGGAAAAATGATCAGAGAAAATACATTTATTTTACTACATGTAATGAGAGTGAATTTACTAAATGAATGGGGTTGATTTACTAACGGCACTTAGACTGAGCACTTTGCAAGTAAATAAGGGGAAGCTCTGCTGACTTCCATTATCCAATCATGTGCAAGCACAAATGTTGTTGTTTTTTTCCCTTGCATGTGATTGGGTATTATTTGTAAAGTAAAGCTTTACGCCATATACCAAGCTCCGTAGCAACCGGCAAATTGTACAGTCTACAGGCATACCTCACTTTTAAGTACACAATGGGGTTTATTTACTAAAGCTGCAAAGTGCAAAATCCAGCTCACTTCTGCATAGAAACCAATGAGCTTCTAACCCCAGCTTGTTCAATTAACCCCCCCTAGCGGTAATCCCGAGTCTGGCTCGGGTTGGGATTTTACTAACAGGAGCGGTAACCCCGAGCCAGACTCGGGATCGCACCGCTGGATGCAGGGGAGGACACAGGGAGAGTTACTTACCTTGTCCCCTGGATCCAGCGATGTCCCCCCGCGCTGTGTGATCGAGCTGTCTTCCGCTCGATTCACAGTGCCGAATACCGCCGAGCTCCATTCCCTGCGACGTTACGGCGCACGGGAGCGGAGAACGGCGGCAAATTCAAAAAAGTAAAAAGTCACAAAACACACACAGTACTGTAATCTTACAGATTACAGTACTGTATTAAAAAATACACACCCCCTTTGTCCCTAGTGGTCTGTGCAATGCCCTGCATGCACTTTTATATTATAAATACTGTTTTTTCTGCCTGGAATTTGGAGATTGTCCATAACAACCAGAAAGTGTCCCCTTTTCAGTGTTTTAAGATTTGATTACATTATTGAATAATTTTTATTATTCTTTATTATATTATAAACGTTATCATACCCGGGATGTCTGCTAGACTCTGGTTTGAATAGATTTAAGAGAGTTATTCCTAAGAATTACAGGACTACAATATAAGACGCCAAATTTCCATGCAAAATAAATGTACCGCTTTCAGCACCTAAAACCAGACTGAATTATACCGCCAGGGAGGTTAAGCTTTGGTAATAAAACCTGGAAGCCCATTGGTTTCTATGCAGAAGTGAGCCAGATTTTTCACTTTCAAACTTTAGTAAATAAACCCCATAAAAAGTGGGGTATGCCTGTATTTGCATCAAAGTATAACTATAGGCAAAACATGGAGGATTATAACTTCTTTCAGTTTTTTTGCCATCTGTGTGCCCATGGGAAGATATCCCCTCTATTACTTTTCTGGGGACAACCTAAAATTTGGGGTTTTCTTTTCTCTTTCAATGATAATGGTAAACAAGACAAATAGAGAGGGTTCATCTCCCTAATGGGGACACAGACAGCAATGGAAACTGACAGGGGTTCTAATCCATTTCCACTCTATCCAAAATGAAAAAGAATTTCCTTTAATTATTCTTTAAGTAAATCAACCCCAATAATTTCCATATTTCCATATTCAGGTTCCTATGCATTACTGTTGAGGGAACAGATCCAAAAAGGCAGAAACTACTCAAAATTATATTTGTACACTCAATAAATAATGCATGCATGGACCACTACTTAATTACCACATGCATTTAATAATTAATTTCCTTCTGTGACAGGACATAGATAGCACTTCCTGTCCGCTGAAACTTTGTCACTGGGACAGATAGGAAAAATCTCTCCAACAAAGCCCCAGATATCAGTAAAAGCCTGATGTGTTCTACTCCTTTCCAAGGCATAATCCTTTAAGAAGCTCAAAAGTCAATGTGGTAAACAGGCAAATGAATCTGGGCATGCACTGTGTGTCGAGGTGCACTGAGGTTGGAGTGTCCATACATTAAAAAAGGGGGTAAAAATGGACAACCTCACTTAAAAGAATATACATGGTTGACTCACCCTAATATTGGGTGGGGTTTCTGGAGTCAAAATCAACAGAATACACTAAAGAGAACGGGACTCAGAAAAGAAACTCCTCAGCATAAGTATAGTTAAAGTTTTATTGTTTACAAAAATGTTTCAGTGTATCAAAAAAAAAACTAAAATAATCCAATGTCCATACAGATATTTCATTCTCTGGGTGGATTGTCTCAGCTTCCCAATCAATCTCCCTCCACTGAGCACCATTGGTTGTCAGGAGGAGTTTGGCTGTGATGCCAAAAGCATTTTGAATCAATGACAAGTTAGAACTTAGAATTGGTCTTAATTACTTCCAGTTTTATTATCTACAAACTGGAGGTAATTATTTTTTGATTTGGTGCATTCATAGCACCATTTCGTAAAATTGGTGCTGCTAAAAACTACCTGAATCTGTCACATGTGTGGGTAAATGGGTGGCAGAGATTTTTGAATCTGTCATAGGCAAATTTAAAGGGCCATAGTGCCGGAAAAGTGTCATTAGGGATTTAATAAACTCTGTCATAAATAAAGCATGGCAGCTACCAAAAATTGCCCTCTTTTAAAATGTCTGGCTGTGTCTGGATTCCATACTTTTGGGTCACATACTCAGAACAAGCAAGCTATAAGTGAGAGGCAGAAAAGTGTCACAAGTCCTTATTTGTTCTCTATCAGACAAAGCATAATCCAGTCAATTAAGGAATTAATATTCTGGCAACAATGGCTGTCCCCATACTTTTCTCACAACAAAGTCTAAAGCTAACCCCACAATCTTTCCTCTTTTTCTATCCTTTAAGTCAGGCATGTCAGACTCAAATAAAAACAAGATCTGAAATGCATAAAATAACTTTGCACGGAGCAGCATCAGATCTATGGAGAAAGTGCTTACAGTGTTTATTTTAATATTTTGTTCATGATACAACTGTTAAAAATGAGCCCACTGAATTAACTGCAGGACTATTTAGGTGTGCTTAAGCTTCATAAGCTATTGAACAGTCTGGAGCCTTATTTAATTATAATGTAAAGACCCAAGGGCTGCAAAACACTAGCATGGGGACTACATGCAACCCAAAACACCTTTGATGTAATTGATCTTTATGGGAATTTGATAGCTTGGTAGATAAATGTAAGTATTAGTGCCCCTGCATGGGAACTCTTCAAACAACAGATTTGCTTGTTTTTTTTGCATGAATATTTTAGTTAAGAGATTTAAGTAATACTAAATACAAATTTCCAGCATGAATGGTATACATCAAATGTAACACCAAGGGTAGACATAAAAGTAATTGAACAAAAAATGTACAGAAAAGATTAGAGAAAAACAGAAAAATGTTAACAGATAATTACTCTAAGCTATTAAAGTAGAACTGTATGTAAATAATGCAAAAAGCTCCATCTAACTCAGCAATGTAGGTTAATGCCTAAAGCACTGTCTGTTCAGATGGCAAGTTAAGAAAAGCATCACAATTAACTATTTAAATATCTACCCATAGCAGTTTTTTCTTAACACAATATGTGTTTGCTCTCTTTCAGAGTCTACAGGGTGACACAAACATATTTGTTTACATTACATATGGGCAACTTGGTCCAAATTCTATGATTTTTTTTCCTCTTCTTGGAAGAAGCCACTTTCCTCCTACTCATGTCACTTACATCATTACCCACTCTCTGCCTCCACTGTGGTCTATTGTAACAGAACCCACTCAATAGCATGAAATACACCATTGTGTGAAAATGAACTGAGCAAAGAATAATGGGAAAGTAGTTTTCTAAATTCATAGACATGCCTTCTGGCATGAACCATGAAGCACCAGGTATCAACGCCCATCACGCCCTTTAGACTCATTGCTGGAGGCAAGTTTAGAATGCATTTTTGATAAAAAAAATATGAATGTAAGGAAATTTTTTAATGTGATATACAGTATCTTACAAAAGTGAATACACCCCTCACATTTTTATAAATATTTTATTATATTTTTTCATGTGAAAACACAGAAGGAATGAAACTTCTCTACAATGTCAAGTACTGAGTGTACAGCTTGTATGACAGTGTCAATTTGCACTCAAAATAGCTTAACACACAGCCATTAATATCTAAACCCCTGGCAACAAAAGCGCGTACACCCCTAAGTGAATATGTCCAAATTAGGCCCAAAGTGTCAATATTTTGTGGGGCCACCATTATTTTCCAATACTTCCTTAACCTTCTTGGGCATGGAGCTCATCAGAGCTTCACAGGTTGCCACCGGAGTCCTCTTCCACTCCTCCGTGATGGCATCACAGAGCTGGTGGATGTTAGAGACCTTGCACTCCTCCACCTGCTGTTTGAGGGGATCATGATTTGCTTCAGTATGTCACAGTGCATGTTGGCATTCATGGTTCCCTCGATGAACTGTAGCTTCCCAGTGCTGGCAGCACTCATGCAGCCCCAGCCCATGACACTGCCACCACCAAGCTTGACTGTAGGCAAGATACGCTTGTCTTTGTACTCCTCACCTGGTTCCTGACACACACGCTTGACATCATCTGAACCAAATTTTATTTTGGTCTCATCAGACCACAGGACATGGTTCCAGTAATACATGTCCTTAGTCTTGTCTTCAGCAAACTGTTTGTGGGCTTTCTTGTGCATCATCTTTAGAAGATGCTTTCTTCTGGGACTACAGCCATGCAGGCCAACTTGATGAAGTGTGAGGTGTATGGTCTGAGCACTGACAGGCTTATCCCCCTACTCCTTCAACCTCTGCAGCAATGCTGGCAGCTATCATACTTCTATTTCCCAAAGACAACCTTTTCTTTGGTCGACCATGGCGAGACCTGTTCTGAGTGGAACCTGTCCTGTTAAACCACTGTATGGTCTTGGCCACCATGCTGCAGCTCAATTTCAGGGTCTTGGCAATCTTCTTATAGCCTAGGCCATCTTCATGTAAAGCAAGATTTTTTTTTCAGACCCTCAGAAAGTTATTTGCCACTAAGTGCCATGTTGAACTTCCAGTGCCCAGTATGAGAGAGTGAGAGTGATAAAACCAAATTTAACACATCTGCTCCCCATTCACACCTGAGACCTTGTAACACTAGGGAGGGAAAATGGCTAATTGGCCCAATTTTCACTTAGGGGTGTACTCACTTTTGTTGCCAGTGGTTTAGACATAAATGGCTGTGTGTTGTTATTTTGAGGGGACAGAAAATGTACACTGTTATACAAGCTGTACACTCACTACTTTACATTGTAGCAAAGTGTCATTAATTGTTATCACATGAAAAGGTATAATAAAATATTTACAAAAATGTAAGGGGTATACTCACTTTTGTGAAATACTGTATATTTTTATGGTACTGTATATTTTTATGGTGCTAACCTGAGCTGTTGCATATATTAGCTTCATTATAGAAGGATAGACCTAAGGCTTTGTGCACAATAAGTAATTTATGCAGTCTGTTATCTTCCCTCATAGCTTTATAAAGTAGGTTGTATTATTTAAAAAATATATATATTCAGAATAGTAAACACAATAAAATACCTCTTACTAGATAATTAGTCAATACATAGCCACCTCCTAGTGGGTGGTATATTAAACAGTTAATACGTAGATCAACTGCCTGACCGACTCAGTTATTAACTAACTAGAGGTTTGACAGAAGCTAGGTTTAGTCTTATGCACATATGATTAAACCTCTACTAGAGGTTCAAATCCACAGGCAGCCAGTAAAACTTTAATGTATTTCTACTGAATAGTTACATAGTTATTCAGGATAAAAATAATCACCACCATCAAAGCATATTTCTCCTAAATATTAAAATATTTAGTTAGGGGAAGCAAAAACAACCACTCCCCCCTTCCCCACTAAACAATCAGATACATTTAGTATGTAGCGATGACACTTTGGACAAGGTCTCTGTCATGTACAAAATGTAGTTTTTTTGCCTCAGAACAGTAAAGGGGTTCTGAGGGTTAATTATGTAGGTTTAACTTTGACATCAGTTTTGCTGGGCTGTGTTCGAGTTCTGCCTGGTCATGTGTACAGTTAAGTGCACATGACAGACTCAGAACCAGGCCTGGTTTGACGCTTTGGGTATCAACGTTCCCTGGAGCCAATCAGTGGGTGCGCCTGGCCCCGCTGAGGAGTCTGGGGAAGGGTACTTAAGATACTGAAGTCACGTGTTTCTGGTTCGTTCGTGAGGCCATAGCTGCCTGTTCCTGATTCTGGACCGGGGTAGCCATGCGAGGGGTCCCGGTCACGGGAGCATGTGTTGCTCCACAACATGGTTTGGGTGACTAACCCCAATAGACTCACCTGGTCTGGGGTAAGGATCCATCTGTTCCCGAGTCTCGGGAACCGGCTGGTCCGAGGCGCAGTAACCAAGGGAGGATTCAAGGCATCCGGGTGTGCTCTCGGCTTGGAGGGACACCGCAGCTCGTGTAAGCAACCGGGGGGAGGACTCTTTGGAGGAGGGTCAACAAGCTGGCGTCCCAAGAAGTGCCTGGTTGCTGGGTTGTGAAGGACACTAATGAATCCACGCTTTTCCAGTACTGCCAAGGAGACAGAGAACGTTCCAGGTACTGAGGAAAAGGTTCCTGTGCACTTTCTGTTACCAATTATTCAAGATCAGAGATTTCACAAGTTCCAGATCAAAGTGCTGACTGCCATAATCTCTGGCTAGAGATTTGTTCAGCCTTGAAGCACCCAGCTGTGAGTGGCTACTCTCTGGGTCGTATTAGAGACTTTCTGATGATTAGTAGTTCAAGGTGCCTGAGTTTCTTCACCCTTGCCTTCTGTTTCCATACGAGACTGTGTTTGTTGGAAGTTAACCCTGCAAATAAAAACCTTTCTAAAGGACTTTTATGGTGTCAGCGTCCAAAGTTGTTGGATACTAACCCTGGGAACCCCTAGATGTGAGGGGGAAGAACAAGCCAAGCGGAGGTAACCAGTAAGCCCAAAAGTTAAGGCCACCCTATCAAGGTTATGGCTGCTACACGTGGGGGCTTGCAGTCTGGGGATTTACAGTTACCTCGCAGGGCCTTGGAACAGAAGGTGAAGTAATTTTTGAACTGCACCATAAAGATCAGCACCATTTTGGAGAGACTTTCACTGAGGTGCGTAAGCATGGGAGGAGCCTGTACTAAAAGCCCGCAAAATTACACAGGAGCCAGCGCCCAGTGGGAGGAGTCTAGGCTGATCTTTTCTCCGCACGAGGCAATGCTTGAGAGTGGAAGAAAGAGGCAAGTTTGTTTTTTTCGGAGTTCGGAGGAAAAGTTTTTCTACAATGCACCGATTTCCGCACGTGCAGCCAGCACCTGGACCCAGGATGCCCACAGTAGGGCCTAGCAAGTGCACAGATGCCCGGCACACTAATCACGGATACAGGCTTTCGGTTGCTGCCGCAGGGGCGGCTTGTTCTGTGCAACATCGGGGATGTCGAAGCCGTCAGAATGTTGTGTGGAAGATGTGATGGGTTGGTCGCAAACCCCTGGCCGTTTGCAAGGTGTCGGAAGTGCGGCGAGTATGTATTCAGGGTCAAACAGCCAACTGTGCAGCCCTGGCCTTCCAGTATGATTGGGCCACGGGTATCTCCATGGAAGAGTCCATTGGGTATGCCCCAGCATCATCCTTCGGGGCTCAGAATGCCAGGAGGGATCCTGCCCCTTCTGAGGTTTCAGAGACTTTTACAGAGGTTGCGGATGTGACCCCGCAGAAGAAAGCCGCCGTTGCAGCATCGGTCGTCCAAATAAAGGAGCGGCTCGGCAACCCCCGCCACCGCAGAGGCAGGCCTGCCTCCTGCACCCCTAGACCGGATATCTGGGGGAAAGTGCTTAAGTGCCGACCGTGGGAAGCTGCAAGTACTGCTGCGGAAAATTATTTGCCTGCGGGAGATTCCTCACCTGATTCAACAGCTGAGACCAGCTCCAATGGGGAGATGACTGGTATTTTAAACCCAGATTGCCGTGAGTAAAGGTTTTAACTTTTTAAAAACTTTTTGCTTAAACTATAACTGTTGTCTGTGCGAGGACACTGCCTGATTATGACGGGGGTTGTTTAGGCCCCTGAGACTTTCACAAGCGGGTGGCAACAGCGTATGGACCTGAAATTCATTGTGTGCTTAGGGAAGTCATGGACATTGCGGAAGAAGTGACATGCGGAGGATGTCCGAGACCACCCTAGGGTCTAAAAGTCGCTGCGGAAGGTATCTTCCATCCGAGAAATGTTTGACTGATCCTTGGAATGTCCATTGGATTGGCGCTATGGCCGGCATATCTATTGTGACAAAATTGTGATATGCAGACCAGATACAGAAAGTGCCATATACTTCATCACTATCATAGATGCACAAGGGAAAGTGCTGACTGCCATAATCTCTGGCTAGAGATTTGTTCAGCCTTGAAGCACCCAGCTGTGAGTGGCTACTCTCTGGGTCGTATTAGAGACTTTCTGATGATTAGCAGTTCAAGGTGCCTGAGTTTCTTCACCCTTGCCCTCTGTTTCCATACGAGACTGTGTTTGTTGGAAGTTAACCCTGCAAATAAAAACCTTTCTAAAGGACTTTTATGATGTCAGCGTCCAAAGTTGTTGGGTACTAACCCTGGGAACCCTTAGACGTGGAAGAACAAGACAAGCGGAGGTAACCGGTAAGCCCAAAAGTTAAGGCTGCCCTATGAAGGGTTATGGCTGCTACAAGTATATATTTAGAGAACCTGATTAGACTATTTTTGCATCTCAAATGGCTGAGTAAAGTTTTCTATTTTTCACGCGCATATTTTCTAAATCATAGTCTGTTGATTTTGTCCCATAAATGTTGTTCAAATGTTTATCTAAAATTAGTAGTACACAGAAAGCATAATATGAAATATTCTTGATAAATATAAACACTATATAAAACTATTAATGACATTAAACCCAAAACTTAAATATCTATCTTAAGATGTAAGACTATTACATATGTTTTCTGTTTATTTGATTTAAAAAGTCATGTTGTGGTTGTAATTGTGGGGTGATTCTGACTGTTTCCTATTTTGCACATGATCCACATTCTTTTCTCATCAGCAAGCCGCCCTACATGACACTCCTGCAAATCATGTGGGACAGCTCAAGGATCCTGATCACTTCATTGCTCTGCTCTTTATCATTGCTTTCATCTAACTGTTTCACATAATATTATTTACATTTAGATCACATGACCGCCAAGGCTCCACCCATATATGCACATAGACAGCAATAATAAGCAGCAGAGCAATGAGGAAATGCTTCACTGTTAATCACGATCCTTGAGCCATCCGGCAGGATATGTACAAGAAGACTGCAAAGATATTTTTGTTCCCTAATAATTGCCCATGTCCATCACTGAATGCAAGAATTGATTTAGAGTATTTTAAATTACATATTACAATTTTACATTTAGATTGGGCTTTTTCTCAATCAGTCATGTTACCACTAGAGCTTCAAGTGGAAGTAAACCCATCGATTTAAACAGTTAAAAAAAAGGCATGCCGGGAATGCTAACTGCACATTGGCTGTGCTCTAAGCCAAACTAACAAACCATCCAATGGCTGGTGTCATAACAAATCACATGTGCAGCACCATAGCAGTTGAAGATTAAACAGAGGCAAAGATGGCAGCTTCTTTGGCTGAAAACAATAGGGGAGTTTACTACCACTTTCATAGACACATTGCAGATGGACATACTGTTGAAATAGAGAAGGATCATGTGACTTACTCTAAAACTAGAGAAAAATACATTTCCAAGTCTGCTAATTTGCCAATATATTAACTTTTATTTTATGGTACCATATATTACATGTAAACTAATGCATATGCACATGGGTTTAATGGCACTTAAATGCTCTAATGTATGCAGAGATATCTGATATTTGTAATGCAATGGGGTTGTTGGTCATGTACAGTATGTGTACCTCACATGTACACTATGGGGGTTATTTACAAAAGGCAAATCCTCTTTGCACTGCAAGTGCACGTGGAAGTGCAGTCACTCTAAATCGAAGGGGTACATCTGAAATGAGTGGAAGCTCTGCTGATTTTATCATCCAATCATGTGCAAGCTAAAATTATGTTTTTTATTTTCCTTGCATTTCCCCCTCAGATCTACAGCGACTTTAATTCCAAGTGCACTTGCAGTGCAAAGTGGATTTTGAGTTAGTAAATAACCCCCTGAATTACCAAAAGTATTGGGACACCTGCCTTTACACAGTACATGGACTTTAATGGCATCCCAATCTTAGTCTACAGAATATATTGAGTTGGCCCATCCTTTGCAGCTATAATAGCTTCAACTGTTCTGGGAAGGCTGTCCACAATGTTTAGATGTACGTTTGTAGAAATGTTTGACCGTTCTTCCAGAGGCTCATTTGTGAGGTCAGGCACGAGAAGGTCTGGCTCGTAATCTCTGCTCTAATTCATCCCAAAGGTGTTTAATTGGGTTGAAGTCAGGACTCAGACCTGTCAAGTGCAGACCAGTCAAGTTCCTCTACTCCAAACTCGCTCATCCCTCTCTTTATGGACCTTGCTTTGTGCACTGGTGTGCAATCATGTTGGAACAGGAAGGGGCCATCCCCAAACTGTTCCCACAAAGTTGGGAGCATGATATTGTCCAAAATGTCTTTGTATGATGATGTCTAACCATATTAACTAAGACTGGGATGACATTACAGCTCATGTGCGTGTAAAGGCAGGTGTCCCAATATTTTTGGTAATATAGTGTATATGTGAATGTATGTATATACAAACCAATATTAACCACCCAGTTCAATTAATAATGCAGCAAGGAAAGGTGCACATGGGCAAGGCAATTCACACAATACAAAATTCCCTAGTACACCTTCCAGCTAGTCAGCACAAAAATATGTTACTTGGGCTTTTGGTGTTATTCTGTAGTTTTCAGGAGGAAAGGGTTACCTCCAAGGCATACCTGCTCACAATATATACTCTGCTTTATACTTCCCTTGTTGGGAGTCCAAATAGTTTCTAATTTGGGACATAACTTTGCAGATCTGCCATGATTTAACAGTGTGGCTTTGCTTGTATTCACAAATGTATTTTATTATATTTAAATTATTATTTTTGCATCTTCAAGCAGACTGGCAAGCCACATGTGTGAAAGTATACACAGGCCCTCTAATGCAGCTGGGAACATGTTATATTGGTTTTTTTTGCCATTACTTATTACATACAGCATGTTATTGGCAGAAGAAGGTACAGCCACGATATGCTGTACAAGAAAAAGGGGTAAAAAGCAGAGCTTTTCAGGCGTTTTGGAAGCACTGCCCATTCATTGCAATGGGCAGGGCATTTTGGGAGCTCTGTATATAGCACTCCCAAACTGCCCCCAAAGATGCTGCTTGCAGGACTTTTCTGAACGTCCCGTAAGCGCACCACCCCAGTGTGAAAAGACACACTGAAATAAATGTGAGGCAGTTTTCATGCGTTATTTAGAGGCTATTTCAAACGCTGAAATGCCTGAAAACCGCCATAGGGTAAAAGGGGTCTAAGCCATAGCAAGATCAAAAATTTGGCATGTTGAAGAGTTGGCATAGATATGCTCTTCAGGCTTTTACTCAGGTTTCCCTTATGATAACCCATGACCTGTTAGCCCTCTAATCTCAAACATACTGTGTACTGTACATGTGCAGAAAAGCAGCTATAGCATTTTTAGATATATCATGCAAAAATGATTTAAGATAACATTGACTAAACTTGGTTATATAGGGCAGAAAATGCATTCGTACATTACCATGACTTCATATTTTCTTACTCATTTTTCTAATGTAATTTACATTTGAAATAAACATTTATAGACTAAGGTAACCAAAGATATGATGGCCATGGATGTTAAGTATTTTTTTTTTATTGCATTCAATTATGAAGAGTTCTGCCATTTTTACTTTTAGTAGTTCATTAAGGAGACTACTTGTTTCTGCTATCTCTAAGCCAATTTCTCTAGTGTTACAGAATACTAATTGCTTTTATTGCAGATGGATAGAGGTTCCTAAACTATATATACATCTGTGTAGCCAGAGACTTGGCTCCCTGTGTCCCTACAACAGTTGTATTATTGTCTGTGGCTATATATGGCTGTAATATGCCTAATTAATAGATTATGTGCTATTGCCAAATTCACGAACGTATCGAAAAATATATTGAATCAGTCAAAAAAATTTAAATAGAGCCCAAGGACATAAAATGGACTGTTGAAAGAATTATTTTCTAAGCCACTTATATGACTCAACTCAGAAAAGTTAAATGATAAAGGATTAATCCTGCCTACGTGAAAAACTGTGATGTTATTATGGTGCCTTGTGATTATGTCTGTATTACTTTCCAACTGAAGCCTATGAAAACAGCAGAACCTCCCAGGGTCCAATTACAAAATGTTAGCCAGAGACCCTTAATATGTGCTCATTACTAATATCATAAAATAAAGTGCAAAAATATTTCAAATAATATAATAAGGCTTCTTGTGGCTAGAAAAAATAAAAATAAAAATTAAAATAAAAAATAAAAACACACACTCTAATGTTTCCAATGATCCAATGAAAGGGAATCATAGATGATCCCCATGAGCTGTAGGGCAGGTTAGTCCCTAAGCATGTTTATATGCCCATTTTGGCACCTGTAAGAGGAATAATACATTGTAGCTTCCTATCTCTTCATTTGGGACTACTCTTTATTTGGGACTAATTTAATCTACTTGCAGAGATGTGCTTATCATTTACAGAGTCTTCCATGGGCTACATTTTAATGCCTTTGTAATTTAAAATGAGCTTTGTTGTAACAAATTATTTTGATACGCATGGGCAATTACAATGAAAACATGTTGATTGGGAACTGAAAGAAAATAACCAACTTTGTTGTACAATGAAAAAGTCATTTTATTGCACTTATCATCTGGTAATAAAGAGAACAGTGCTCATGTGACAGCAGTACTGCAAGATCCAAGTGTAAATGAGGCATTGCATGAATAGAATACAACACAGACCCTACTGGGAAAGAGGAGCTGGGCTTGTTAGGGCTATTTTTTGCTAGTGCCTCTGAACTTGTTAACAGCTATATCAGAAGAGGAGGGAGCTGCTGAGCAGGGAGAGTTCAATAGACTGAGTGAGGCAGCACTACACTGTGGGAACTGTAGTCCAGAAGAGAGAGAGAATTTACTGTAATCAAGAGCTTTTGAACTTAATTTCCAACAGGGCAACTGCATGGAGGAGTTTGCTGTTCTTTAATGCAGCATGTGTCCCATGCTGGGTCCCTGAATGTGACCTGAAAGCTTAATACCGGAGTCCTTCGTCCATGAAGATACCCTAACACCAGAGTGTTCCTTCATAACTGGACCTTCTTCATCTCTGTTGCTAGAGACTTCTCCACTTTTTATCTGGCACTCAGGTCTACCCAGGGCACAGGTTACCCAACCCAGGACCCCAAATGCTCCAGGGATTGCAGAATTAACACCTGGGTCAGAACAAGGAATCAGCATAGTCCAGCTGGGCTATTCCTAATTCCTATTCAGGAAACAGAATAGTCCAGCAGGGCAATAGACAGCAGGTCACCAGTGTCAGGCTTTGCAGTAGACTGCAGATCAGAGACAGGCCTCGCAACAAGCAGCTGGTCCCCAACAGCTGGCTTGGCAGAGGATGATAGGACACCAGAGGCAGGCTTGGCAGAGGATGGCAGGACATCAGAGGCAGGCTTGGCAGAGGATGGCAGGACTCTAGAAGCAGGCTGAACTCTATCAGCAGACAGCATGTAAGCAGGTTGGACCCCATCAGCAGGCAGCATGGAATCAGGTTGGATCCCATCAGCAGGCAGCATGGAAGCAGGTTGGACCCCATTGGCAGGCAGAATGGAGGAGGAAAGGACCCTGTCAGCAGGCAGCCTGGAGGAGGAAATGACTCTGCCAGCTGGTAGTATGGAAGAGGAATGGACCCCATCAGCAGGCAGCATGGAGGAGGAATGGACCTTATCATCAGGCAGCATGGAGGAAGAATGCATCCCATCAGCAGGCAGTATGGAAGGGGAATAGACCCCACAGGCAGCATGGCAGCAGGTAGGACCCCATCAGCAGGCAGCGTGGTAGCAGGTTGGACCCCATCAGCAGGATGCATGGCAGCAGGCTGGACCCCATCAACAGGCAGCAAGGAGGAGTAATGTACAACATCAGCAGGCAGCATGGCAGGTCAGATTGTCTTTCCCTTGCTCAAATTGCTCAATTAAAGAGTGTGCAGCAGTAACACATGTACAATGTTTCAGCAGCAATCCCAAAAATCCAGCCTGAAACATAGTAAATGGAGGAGCGAAAACATCATGGCCCTGAGAGGTAGACAGAAATAACAATTCAGAACAGACCCAAACCAAGGGCTGTATTTTACTAGGTGAGGATCTGCCCTCATCAGCTAAAGCATGTGCTGTCAGAATGCTTCCCAACAGTTCCTCGTCAGTGAGGCAGTGAGGTCCTGCCAAATTAAGCAACAAAAGTCTTCATCTTCTACTGCAAATTGGACATGACAAATAACCTGTATGCAAAGCATCTTGACTCAATGCAAATGGCTCCCAGTTCCCAGGTGTAGCTGATCTGGTCGTTAGTGGGCATCAGTGTTCTGTGTGATAATCACACATCAGTAAACAATAAACATGAGAATACATGAGAATCAAAACTAAATGACAAAATGCCTAACCAGCAACCAAAAACAAATTTACCAATATCCGTAATATACATACTGTAAATGAGATGCCACGGACAATATCTTTGTTGATCATTTTATCGATTAACAATCGCTTGTTTTACCTCTTCTAAATGTGAGTGTAAATCTTTCATATTTTAATACATTTTGTTGTTATGCGGATTCACGCTATGTGCATTTTTTATCCCTTTTTGGCCTTATACGTTTGAATCCATGAGACGTTTTATATATCTTGGAGCCTCCTTTCTTGTCGACCAGTGGTCCTTGTGAGAAGATTTTTTTACCCAATTCTACCAATGCCTATATCCATCTGGGCCTTATTATCTTTAGTGAAGAATCACGACAAGTCTGTTTGATTCATGGGGCGTATGTCCTACTGAATCCACTTTTTCCGGTAAGCCTCATTGTTATTGGTGGCGGTGCTCCATCTCCCCCCCTTTTTCATGCACGTTTAGCGATGGCTTCATAATTACCATTTGGGGCGTCAAGATACATATGTTTTGGACATTTCCATTTTCATCAAACACTTGTGGACTCGTTCTTTGTTCATTCATTTTTTCTATTATTGCTTTTGAGTTTATAATAAGTTGTTCAATTTATTTTATGTGTATGGTATATATTGGTTTAATCACCTGACATCACTGCACTTATATGTATGGTATACATTGGTTTAATGACCTAATCTCACTGCATTTTATATGCATGTTATAAATCGGTTTAATCACCTGTTTTCATTATTTATTAATATTGCATATGTATCCTGTTTGATATCTTCACAATTATTCTAATTTTGATATATTTTAGATGCGTATTAGGTCATCTATGCACTTTAGACTACCCATTTAATTTTTTAATTGTCACTAGCGCTACACCATCACTTTCCCCTATTAGAGCATACTGCCAAGGTTGGCAAGAGTAAAGGAAACACTAAAAGAAGTAAGAAGAGAAGTAGGGAAGAGGAAGAGAGGCAGAGCCGTCCTTGGATCCTACATCTGCTTATGCATATGATCAGCTTAATTCTTCCAGGACCTGCAAGTAAGCAATCCAAGGGGTACCATATTTTGTCGAAAATAGATTGTTTGTCTTGTAGGAAACTCACCATCTTTACGTTCAACATGATCCATGTGAGTTTTCGCTTTACTATTGCGATGTCTATAACAGGGCTTTTCCAAGCTGCTATAGGTTGCATGCTCGGATAAGGGTCTGGTATGGATTTTTGGGAGGACCCCACGCCATTTTTAAAAAAAAATTGGTGCGGGGTTCCCCTTAAAATCCACACCAGACCTGAAGGGACACGTGTGGTAGCTGAAGACAGCTTCCATTTGAGTCAGATATCTGCAGTCACTGTAACCACATCAACCCATATGTGTGCATGTATCCTAAAGTCCCTTTTTTAGGGAGAGGAGGGGGAAGAGGAAGATGGAGATCACGGGGGAGGGGATCAAACGCAAGGTACAACAATCATTTTCAGAACCCATGGTTCCCAGAGAGGTACCAAGGGGGCTGGAACAATCCGTCACAGAACAGATTGTACCCACAACAACTACAGGTTCCCCAAAATCCACAGCCAAGAAGCGGGTCAATGCAAGGGCCCCCTCAGAAAACGTTACCAGAGGTAGCATCATCCCAACAGGTTTCGAACCAAGGTGGAGGAAAAGAAGGGGTTGTAGAGCTGGTAAACGAGTCCAACAAAAAAAGAAGAAGGAAGCACGACCAACTGGAATCTATAATTTGAGTAGTTCAACATTAACATTAAAAGAATCTAATATTTTACAACTGGGCCTTAAGTGTGCCTCTAAGAAACCTATTAATAAATTTGATGTGTATATGGACATCCATAAATATATACGAAAAAATTAACATGAAAAAATATTTTTTAAATACCAACAATTTTAACGAGAATAGGACAATATGTTATGGCAGTGTAATAGGAGTGGACAGCGGTCTAAAAAACCGATCACTGTTTAATCCTACAAACTCTGCCAATCAACATATAGATGTTTTAAAAAAAGTAGTCATTAGGGACCTAGAAACAGTGGTACCTAGAAAAAATATTAACCCCTTTTATATTCGAGATGGGATCAAAGCATTGGAAGAGAGGAAAGAGATCATTGTGAGGCCCGCTGATAAAGGGGGAGGAGTGGTAATTTTAGATAAAGTTTTTTTTACGAGAATCAACTAGACACTGTGTTAGCTGATACAGACACATATATAAAATTGAATAGTGATCCGACGACTATATATTATCGGAATCTAGAGAAATTCATTTCTTTGGGATCTGTCAAAAAAGTATTAAATAAAAAAGAAAGCAGATACTTAGTGCCTAGTTTTTGTAAGGTGCCCATCATCTATACGTTACCAAAAATTCACAAGAACCCCTTAATACCCCCGGCTAGACCAATTGTCAATTGCATAGACTCCGTGACAGCAAGACTTGGTCAATATCTGGACCAATTTTTGCAGACTAGTGTACAGAACACAAAGGCTTATTTAAAAGACACAAAGAATCTATTGCAACTAATTGACCGGATAAAACTGACAGACACACAAGAGATATTTTTAGTGACAGCTGACGTAGCTTCTCTTTACAGTGTGATTCAGCATGATGATGCTCTATTAGCCCTGAATTGGGCCTTGAGCCAAAGAGAAGATATCCCGCACGAACAGAAAAGGTTTTTAGGACAAGCCTTAGATTTTTGCCTATCCCATAGCTACTTCTGGTATAATCAGTGTTTTTATGCCCAGAAAAGAGGAGTAGCTATGGGAGCTAAGTTCGCTCCCAGTATCTCAAATTTGTTTATGGCGGAATGGGAAGACAAGATGATATTTTCGCAACAAAATGACGCCTTGAAGTTCTATAAAAGGTTCATTGATGATCTGTTTTTTGTGTGGGAGGGCTCTGAATCCTCGTTACATGAGTTTATCAGACACCTAAATTAGAATATTAAGAATATTCATCTGGAATATGAATACAGTAAGGAGAATATATATTTTTTAGACGTTGACATAATAAGACGAGGGGAATACTTAGTCACTAAAGTATATTTTAAACCAACAGATCGGAACAGCTATCTGCCTATCTTAAGCGGACACCATCCCCGATGGTTGAAAAATATCCCTAAGGGGCAAATAATGTGTATACGCAGGAATTGTACAGATGATGAAGATTTTTTAACCCAATCAGAAACTATCAAAAACCGCTTTGTAGAAAAAGGTTATAAAGAGGAGGAATTGAGTAAAATAATTACAGAAGTAGGAAATCTCTCTAGAACCAAATGCCTTGAAGATAAACCAAAAATTGTTACATCTAATCATGAATGGGGTTTTATTTCTAATTTTCACACTCAATATAAAGACGTAGAAAAAATCTTCAAAGGTAATTGGCACGTTTTATGTCTAGATAAAAATCTAGGTCAAGTTTTACCAGACAAACCTTCTTTTATATATTGGAAAGCTCCAAATTTTGGGGATAAGATAGTGAAGAAGGTTTTAAACCCCCCCCCCCCCCCCAGGCGGCCTACATCTTTTTGGGAGCAAGGGGGTTTCTTCGCCTGTAGGAGGTGTCCCACATGTGCAAAAATTTCCCATCCCATCAGAGGCTTGACTGAATTTACGTCAACTGGGAATAACCAAAATTTTACAATTAAGGAATTCCTCACTTGCAGTACGACACACGTAGTATATGTTCTGCAATGTCCATGTAACCTTATGTATGTGGGAAGAACAAAACGTACCTTAAAAAAGCAGGTATCTGAACATCTGTACAATATAGAGATAAGCTACAAAGACCATAGTGTCTCTTTATATTTTAAAAAATTTCATAATCAGGACCCATTCTTATTAACATTTTGGGGTGTGGATAAGGTGTTGCCCAATGGGAGGGGTTCCAATATGGTGAGAGATATTTGAAAAAAAGAATCTCAATGGATATACTCTATGAATACGTTAGTACCGAATGGGTTAAATGTGGAATTGGACGTTAATTGTTTCATTAGTAATTATTGAAATGTATTAAGTCCCCTAACCTTTCTGCATTGTTTTTCCAGTTTCACATTTTTGAGGTGCTTGTTGAGTGTAGAAGATTCATGTTTATTAATATACAGATATGCTTTTTATACAATTTGTTTATATAAGTATAGATTATGTATACATACATATGTCTATATTTTATATTATATTTTACTTATTTGATATATACGTAATTTTTTATTTATGTATATTTTATGTATAGACTCACGAATGGGGTATTAATATTTTTAATATTTTTAATCTGGTCTGGAGCATAGGGGGGTATGATGAATTTTTATATATTGTAACCAATGAGGATTAATAGGATGGAGATTAGATAGAAGAACGCTGCCCGTAATAAAATGTGTAAAGGGAAAACCAGTGCGCTCCACCTAATATGTCATGGGAAGACTAAATACAAAAATTGATGTACATAGGAAGCAGCCAGCATCAAAACAGTGATCTCAGCACCAAAAATGAGTATATAAATTAATAAAAATGCAGCGCTACCTAAAAGTGCTATCCCAAAATAAATGTAAATCGGATAATAACCACTAAATGCAACATAAATAATAATGGTGGAAATAAATCAATATAAATAATCCAAATAAAAATGATCGTGTAGCCAATATGTGTACAAAAATGGTGAATAAAAGTCCGTGAAAAAAATCAATCAAATGGTTAAATAGAAATAATCTGCATTAATAATCCAAATATAAACAGACGTATAAAAAATATATAATATATATATAAAAATATAAGGTGAAAGTTCGTGAAAAAAGACAAATAAAAGTGATTATTTAAATAATCAATATAAACACGTGATTGTCCATTAAATAACGTGCACTGATGACTGGTAAACTTGCAAAAATAAAGTTCATGCAGAAAAGTGTGAAAATCAATTCCCAAAAGTGGCTGCCCGTAATAAGTTGATCCCTAGAGGCATCTAGTGAATTTATATTATTATTATTTTTATGTATTCATTGTAGCATGGAGAATGGGATAAATACGTGAGGGAAGTATAAAGCAGTAATTAGTCCCCCCTTTTTTTATCTTTATTTTCATTTGTATTTTATCTATATTTTATTTCATTTTAAGTTGATGAGATGAGTTCATCTTATCAATAATAATAATTTGATAGAGCAGTTTACCCTAATAAGAATATAGAATGGATGAATAGTTCGATGGAGCAGTCCACCTTAATAAGAACATAGAACGGAATGCGAATAAATGATTTGTAGTAGGTTATTTTCTTGTCCCATAGTGAATATCCTAGGGTTAGATTCGGGGTTGATTTTCCAATGAATGAGCAAGGACGGCGGAGAGCCCGGAAGGGCCGCATGCGCAGTGGATACAAATTACACGCATGCGCCAAGATATATACTAAAGCTCACTTCAGTTGTGAGGGTGAAAAAAAAAAAGGACAAAGTGTAACGGCAGCTGCATGCGTGCGTGATGGCGCGGCGTAACGGTGCCTACACGCATGCCCAATGGGGATGTTGAGCAGCTAACAATGAAGGGCGGAAGTAGTTGTGACTTCCACTCTGTGAGTGTGTGCGCACGTGTGACCCTGACACGGGTCAGGTGATCGCACGACGCTTATGGATGACGTCGGAAGCATGGCGGCATCGTTAGCTGGGCAAGGATACCGCCGGAAAGCAATAACAATTAGGTATTAAATTAATTAATTATTATAATACAATGGTATATATATATATATATATATATATATATATATATATATATATATATATATATAAGGAAAGGAGACACATACACCGAGACCCTCAGATGATGTCTTTTAAAGACGAAACGCCTCAGGGTAACGGTGTATGATATATGGTGAACGATAGTGGACAAGACCAGAGGAGTGTAATTTATGTGGACTGCGCAGATTCCAAGGGATGGGTGAGCAATGTGGTGAATCGCAAAGAACCTGATGATCCCGCTGAGTCTTGTAATTTTATAAATAATTGATATGGGCTACTGGCGCTACCTCAAATTTATTTCTATTCAAAATATAAAAGGATTGAAACTAAACTTATTTTAATCACCGTTTTCTGGCCCTGAGGCCTATGATATATTCAGTGTTTGGTGCTTTCAATCAACTAATGTATATAGACTGAAAGATTCCTCACTATTTTACTCGGAAAAAACTATATTTTATACCGACTACCATAAGTGACCTAAAAAATCCTCACTCTTGTAACCAAATAAAAATAAGTGATATCTACACAGTTCTGTGAAAACAAAAAAGAGGAAAAAGATTTTTTCCTTATATAGGGAATATAACGGCTAGACTCCCAGTACTAAACAAAGCCAACTACATAAAACATAAAACATTCCATGTGATAAATATACAGAAAAAAATACAGAAAAAAATCAACAACAATCCTACACCTTCCTTAGACTACTCATAAGCAAGGAGTGTTATAATGTGAGGTTATATATGTGAAAGAAATATATATATATAAATTATGTATATAAAATAATAAATTATAATTAAGAAAAAAGGTGAAAAACTGTGAAAAAATCTAAATAAAAAAGAAGAAAAAAATGAAAAATTTTTTTTTTTTTAGAGAAATGTATATATAGTCCACAGTGACTCTTCTATCAGGTATCCACAAATATGCAAATTTCTCTGCTTCAGGAGACAAGAGAGTGACTTTCGTGATTATGACTGCTTATTCGTGACTTCCGTGCTCATTCCCCCTCAAGGGTCCCCACTCACTGAATCCACGCACCCCCTAAGGGGTTATCCGCATGTAAGCTGTATTCCACTTTGTTGAGGATTCTACCAATCGGCTGTATCTTCCAAAACGATTCTCCACAGATTTTTTCGTTGTTAGAGAAAAAAACTCCTATATCCCGTGGTGGTTCCTCAAAGGAAAAAAAAACCCACTCATGGTGTAGTATTTCTGGCGTACAGCACAATTATTGTAGTAGGTTAAGAATGGGGCTATGTAGGTGAAAACAGCCAATATAGGATGAAAAAAACCATAAAGGTTAAAAGGATTTGAAAGGTTGTTATTGGGCTCGCTTTCTTCAGCCCAAGTATTCAAACTAGCCGGTCCGCCGCGATGCAATTCCCCTGAACGCTCGGCGTGCGCTCCAGGCTGCGTTCCAGCGGGTCTGGCGCACCGGAAGTGACGTGTGTGCGTAATGACGCTGTACGCGTTTCGTCAGAGACGTCCTCAGCAGCGATCCTTTATGGGTTTTTTCATCCTATATTGGCTGTTTTCACCTACATAGCCCCATTCTTAACCTACTTAAGCCTGGTAAACAGTCCCCTGGGGAGACCATCATCTAACTCCATTGCAGTAAGGGGACTCTAGCACTGGGGGAATAAGGCTTTTTTGGGACGAAGTGCAGTTATTGCTGCAAGGGCTGTAGGTGACTTTGTATTTTATTTTTATTTTACAATTTTTACTCTTACAATTTGTGGATTTTTTGGTATATATATATATATATATATTTTGCACTCCGGAATCAGTGCGTTATATTTATTTTTATCTGTTTGGTTTGTATTTTTGTTTTTATTTTTACATTTTTTAAAGATATATTGTTTTTCTTTTTTTGCTGAAAAGGGTTGGTTCTCTTTTTTTGTTAGCCGTATAATACAATTCATATACGGTGTATGCTGATGTATGGTTTGTTAAACTGCATCCTGCATAAAAAAAACCTTGTTTTGCATACAGTGTTGTATAAAGTTTTTGGTAATAAAGCATTTTTTTAAGTGGATACTAGCCTCCTACTGTTTCTACATAATTAAAAAATACCTGCCTTAAAGAAGAATATCAGACTGTCCTCCCCTCTTTCCCAAGTATAATCAAAAATACTACACCATGAGGAAATTTTCTTTTATTTGAGGAATTACTAGTGGATATAAGGATCTTCCTGCATCTCTTTACAAAAACCCTGAGAAGGATCCGCTGAAGACACAACTAGTTGGTGGAATCTCCGGACAAACGGGATACAGATTATGGGCGTATAACCCCTTAGGGGGTGAATGGATCTGGTGAGTGGGGATCCTTGAGGGGGAACAAGCACGAAAGTCACTAATAAAGCGCAGGCACTCTCACGAAAGTCACCTTTCCTGTATTTTGAAGAGGTGTAATGGCACATTGATACGGCTATAGAAGACTCACTGTGGACTGAAATATTTTTATGATACATACACTGGTTATTTTGTATATATATTTGCCTTATTGATCCTTTCACAATTTTATATGGTTTTGGATTGGTATATATATCACTGGATGTAATCGGACTTTTTATATATTTCTTTATATTTTTCACATTTACTAATGTAGGGTATTTGGGACATTTAATAATTAGCACAAGTAATTTGTACAAAAATTGAAGGTAGTTTTGCTTCCCAGTTAGGAAGTGTTTGCACTATATAACACCTGGAAGTCTTTTTCCCCCCCCCCTTTTTTTTTGGGGGGTTTTTTTCTGGTTTTTTTTTTACCTTCTTTTTTGGGTTTTTTGTGTATTTTTGTCTTTTTTGTTTGGATTTTTTTAAAAAAAATTTTTGGTTTTGGTTTTTTTGCGGTAGAGGTTTTTATTAATAATTTATCACTTTTTCACTTATACTTACATTTTTTGATTTGAAGTACTAATGAAATTATATGTAGAATAAGTGGTATCAGCTCACCTAGTAGAGGAGATATAAAGTGGTGCTTAATCACTTTTGGTTTGAGTTTGAGGTGTTGGATAAGTGGGGTGGTGCTGAATTAAAACACGGAACACGGGTTCAATGCACGTAGTCCCTGGGGACAGGTTGAGGTAATAGACATAAAAGTTTGAGGAAATAAATAGTGGTATTGGAATAAGGTGGTTGGAGGTAGCGCCAGTAACCTATAATTAAGAACCATTCCATGAAAGCAGGTTGTTAATTCAGCCTGTGTATACTAGGGTGGCAGCAACCTCATAAAATCAGAGAAAACTCCTAATAAAACTTTTTAGGATAAAGAATTAGAAAGTAGAATTGTAACCAATAAACATCATAAAAAAATCATACAAAATACAAGGTTACAGGTATAAATTAACACCTATATATATTCCTGCTGGCCAGAACCCATTCCATAGCGCGGTTTCACCTGCTTAAACATGGGGAAGTACTGAAGCTATAGCGACAACAAGATTAAACAGGAGGAGACAAATAGCCAAAAACCAGTGCCGATGAGGATAATGTATGTGCGATATGCTGATTTCACCGGTGCATTTCGGTAAGAATCTTACCAAAGGGGGCCTCCACTGATCACTAGCCTCCTGTGTGTGGAATTCACGTGTGAAGGTGGTGTGGCAAGCATGGTGGTGGTGAAGAAATTCCAACATAAAGAATTCACTCTGGAGAATTCCTTTGGTCGTTTTTTGGACTATTTGTGCACACAGTTATGATGATGTGCAGTTAATGAATTATAATTATTTTTAATGAGTGTGTATGTAATATATTTGCACATCAAATTGCATCTTGTAATTGAGAGTCAGCGAATATTTACTCAATAAGGAGTGTATTGTTTGATCATTTTTATTAGCGCTGCTGTTCTGGACAGCAGTGGGCAGTTAGGAGACCGTCCGTTGACTGAACATTTGTGTGTCCTAGTTATGCATTGCTGAAGTTTTGAATAGCTGTCACAGTAATCTAGTTTGATGTTTCTTTGGTGTCTTTTACCTTTATGACCAACAACTTAAGCTGTATCATATTTGCACTCAGCATAATAAGTTACAATATTTTATACCAAGACATTTTCTTGGTTGTAACTCACAGTGTATAGGGCAAAAAAAAAAAAAACCTGAAACACATTTCCTAACAGGTGCATGATAAAGACAAACTGTTGAACTACTCTACATAATCTTTTGACAGGGCTCTGACATTGGTTTCAATCTTTGAAGGGCTCTGGGTTTAACTGTATGAAAGATTCATTTGAAACGATATTATGCTGCCCTGACACCAGTATACATCTTCAAACAGATTATTTTATTATAGAAAATATTATATTTCACAACTTTGGGGAAAACAATGCCATTTATTCAGCTACAACAAATACTAAATTGTGAATGTTATTTTGGTTTCCATGTAAAACCAGTCAAGTTCAGTACCTAAAACATAGAATAGGTTAGTTTTCAGACACGCTGGTTTCCTAAATTAATTTACACACTATACAGCACAGAATAACTTTGTTCAGATAAGCAACAATAATAGCAGGAGCTTTTATACGGCATTATCACAGGAATTCTCTTTATCAGCTTTCTAAAAGCCCTGAAGCAATGTAACAAAGCAAAAGCCTAAATCAGCACAAGGTTGGCACATCAGATGCAGCAAGTAAGTTAATTGTAAAGAAATCAGATAGCTGCTATTAATTGTTTTACATTTTTATAAGAATCATTCATAAATAAAATCATAGAAACGATTAAAAAGAAAAAAAAAGGATTTGTATGTACAAGATAAATACCTGCAGTACATAACAGAAAAATGATAAAATTACTGTAAAAATGCAGTAACTGTAAAATTATTAGAACAATCCCATGATTAAAGTGATTGTAAATGATCACCTTATAAAAACAACTCATTTAGTTTAAAATAGAAATTAAATGCAAAATATTTTTTTGTATTGATATAAAAAAACATTATAAATACCCTTTTTTTACTTTTTTCATAAGTGATCCCTCTGTTCTCTGTCTGGAGGGAGTAGGAGAAGCAACAGTACACTGAACTTCCAAGTGAATGGCTGTGCAGTGGAGGCATGTCAGGACTGATCAAGTCTGATTATTGGAGGAGAGCATAACGAGTTACCAGCATAGCTACAGTGTGCTATCCTGCTTAGTGTGGCCAGTTTTTACTAGGGATGCAGAGGGACTGACAGGAAAACCAGGGATTTTAAATAAAGGAAGCAATAAAAAGAGACCAGGAGACTTTCTCATACAAGTACATGGTGCAGCAGCCAAATATCAGGAATATGAAATGTTGGAGTAACGAACGCTTTAATTACCATGGTGTAATAAATGCATGCATGTATATTGGGGCTGAAAGCAAAGTATTGCACACAATGTATGTAGTGACACTGGAAAAATACTGCATGGGAAAATTTTATAATGCACCGAAGTTTATATGGACATCCAGAAAAGGGCAATACAGTTTTGGAGCAGTTGATTAACATGACTGGATTGCAATAAAGGTCTAGGCTTCACAGTACAGTCTCACTTTTAACAGAGTTAAAGCACAATAAATGTAAAGTGCAATGCATTCAAGAACATTTCAACAAGAGTTGACAAATGAAAATGTATGATGTTTTGGTTTAAAATAAACTATACTTTGTGTAATATTTTCAGTAAGCCTTCTCCACAGTTCTCACTACAATTACACCTTTTCTGTGGGAAAAATGGGACTGACTGCCTAATCAACATTTCCTACTTTGGTTTTCGCATAGAAAACTATCACACATCTTAATTGTTTGCATGATATGACAGCCTGTGAATTCCAAAGGTTGCCCAAGAAGTAAAAAAATGAACAGATTAAGACACGCGTTTAGCACTGTGGGCCTCATGCAGCCCCAGGAGTGTGTGTTAGGTACCAATTTCCAAGTTATGCCCCATACACACGGTAGAACATTCCGACCACAAAATCCGTCTGAATTTTTCCGACAGATTTTGGACGAAACTTGTGTTGCGTACACATGGTTGCACAAAATTGTCGGAAAATCTGATCGTTCGGAATGAGGTGACGTACAAAACGTACAATGGGACTACATAGAGGCCAGTAGCCAATAGCTTTCATCTCCTAATTTTTTCTGAGCATGTGTGGCACTTTGTTCATCGGAATTCTCTACACACGATCTGAAAAAGTCAGATTGTATTTTGTTGTTCGGAAAATTTTAGATCCAGCTCTCAAACTTTTTCCATCCGAAATTCAGACGGAAAAAATCCGATAGAGCCCACACACGATCGGATTTTCTGGCAACATAATCCGATCTGACTTTTTACGTCTGAATTTACGACCATGTGAATGGGGCATCAGAGTTAGGTTAGAGATCAAGTATATGCTTGTGTGCTTATTTTTTTTCACTTAGTTTTGAATCAACCAATCAATTTTCTAAATTGATTCTTATTCGGAATCAGTCATTCTAGAGCTGGAAGGTGTAGAGTACAGAGGAGGAAGTTTTTTGCAAAACCTATTGAGTACTCTTGATGGTATTTTTTTGCAAGTGCACTAATACAACTACAATCAACTATATCAAGTTAAATATATTGTAATTAAAATCTTTTTTTAAATATACCCCATACGTTGGGTCATTTAAAGCTATTCCCACCCTTGTCAGTTAACCTAAGTATTAGTATAGTTATTAACACAACTTTTTTTTTTTTTTTTTAGCTTAATCCTCCTAAAACTGAAGTCACACCTTTGTTTGGGCCTCACTGACAAAAAAATAATCTCCTTTTCTATGGAATTGTTGGCTCTGCCCCTTTTTCCCCATCGCTGAGTATTATTATTATTATTATTATTATTATTATTATTATTATTATTATTATTATTATATTACCCCAGCTTCAATCTATGTAATGTAAAATTAATATTATTTCCAGTGTAAACAAAGTAAATCCCTTATCTTCCTTTATCCTGAATGTATGTTTAAACTGAACACAGTTTTACCAGTCTGAAAAAGTACTAATAATTTTACTGATAAAAATGACTGTGTACGTTATTATTATGCAAGTTAATTACTGATTTTCTGGCACTTTTTATCTTTTGAGAAAGGAAGTAGCATGAATAGCTTTGCTTCCAAAGGTATTGATATATTCATTTAATAAATGGAGCAGATGAGATTGAAAAAACAGCATGGATACATTAATTTATCAATTAAATTGTAAATTTACCATGCATAGGCTAGCATAGTTGCTTAGTTACTTGTTCAATTTCCAAATTCCCACTGTGCATACAGATAATTTACGCTTTTAAGGACTGGCCTAACATTTTTCTTGTTCCCAGGTGAATAGTTACACTTAAACTCTGGTATTACTTCTATTTATTAGCATTAAATGCGAAAGAAAATGCATTTAATTTAAATGGCAATAATTCATAGTTGTGTAGGGCAATTATCTTTTCTATTCTGTTGTGTATCTATGCTGTCTTGGAACATATTGACCCCAATAAATCATGTAAAGTGCATATATATATATATATATATATATATATATATATATATATACACAAACATTTTACTATAGTTTTATTATGTTATTAGAGCATATACCACGCTCAGCACTTATTAGTTTTCTCTATCTTCTTCACCCCCCCATTGCTTTAATATGAACTATTTTTCATTTACAAGTGATTATGTACTATGCTAAAGTAGCAGCTACCTTTTTATCTACCAAACAGATTGTATAGCTGAATAGTAGAAGAATGTATGTCACTATTTATATTTTATAAAGTTAAGTTACTTCATAAAATAAAAATGGCAATACTTTCTGAAAAACATTGTAAATGTGTACATTTTAATTACCAGTTCTTATTTTAAAAATAAACAAAGACCCTAAAATGTAACACAACCTATTAAAATTTTATTATTTTCTGTCATTTCATATTTATAGTGTTCTGATATTTCTGGCTAATATTATTATCATCATTATACAGGATTTATATAGCACCTACAGTTTTCGCAGTGCTTTACAGCATGAGGATAGGCAATACAGTTACAATACAATTCAATATCGGAGGAACTGGAAGGCGCTGCTCATTAGAGCTTACAGTCCAGGGCTGAAGCTTAAGTAATACAAAAGGGAATAAATGTGGGGGATGGGATGATGGGGAAAATAAAAGTACAGTTATTGGTGGAGGCAAAGTAGGCTTCTCTAAAGAGAAGGGCTTTCAGGGATTCCCTAAATGTGGATAAAATAGTATATATAGTAGTATATATAGTCGAAGAGATTGAGGTAGGGAGTTCCAGAGGATGGGAGAGGCTCGGGAGCAGTCTTGGAGGGGAGCATAGGAGAAGGTGACAAGGGAACTAAAGCAGGAAGTCTTGGGAGGAATGAAGAGAAGGATTTGGTTGGTATTTTTAGATAGGTTAGAGATGTAGCTGTTGTGGATGGCTTTGTAAGTTGTTGTTAGTGTTTTAACGGCCTCACGCCCGCACTATAGCCGAAATACGGCTACAGCGAAGGTATTAATTGCTGGGAGGGCATCAAAGGACATCCTCCCCTTTGCATGCTCCCCACGTATCCATCGGGAAATTTTGTGATGGTCGTGTCCCTTGGACACAGCCAATCACAGATTGTAGTAAATGGGCAATTACAGTGTCCATTTACCACATAATTGACGTGTCCAATGAGAGATGATCTTAAAATTTAAACATATGAGATCATCTCTCATTGATGGCTCTCCCTTCTCTCACAGAGACCGTGATGAGGGAGAGCGATCTGTGCTACAGCGTGAGTGATTTATTTTATAGCTTATACCAGTGGTCATCAACCCCATCCTCAGGCCCACTAACCGGCCAGGTTTGCAAGATAACTGAAATACATCACAGGTGATATAATTTGCTGCTCAGCGATTGCAGTATTCTAGTCTGCATCTCCCCAAGGTAATACATAAAACCTGGTCTGTTAGTGGGCCCTGAGGACAGGGTTGATGACCACTGGCTTATACAGTGCCACAGTGCCCAAACAGTGTCACAGTGCCCATCAGTGCACAGGGCTCATCAGGGTCAGTGTCACAGTGCCCATCAGTGCCCATCAGTGTCACAGTGCCTATCCCAGAGGATGCTGGGACTGTGACATCATAATGGGTGGGGACATCATCCGGTGATGTCCCTATATAAGTCGCCGTACGCTGCGTCCCTGCCATTGTGAGACAGCGACGAGGCAACATCTCCAGAAGAGAAGAAGAGAAGAACAGAAGACGGCGACAGCGGCAGTGGCGACAGAAGACCAAAAAAGAACCAAAGAGGGGGACAAGACCCCCGAAGTCGGAAGAAGAGGGTGGTGGTGAAGAAGAAAGCCGAGCTCCTTCGCTAGTGAAAGAGCTAGCAAAAGAGCAGAAGATAGCGGAGGAGTCCGGCGAGAAGACCCCCGAAGACGGAAGAAGACCCCCGGAGCTGTGCAATAAACTATTTTAACCCTTGTGTGTTTTTTTTTTTTTTTACTTTTTTTCACAGGTGAATGTGTAGGGGTACATTGTACCCCATACTCATTCACATAGGGTGAGGGGCCAGGATCAGGGGGCCCCCTTATTAAAGGGGGCTCACGGATTCCGATAAGCCTCCTACCCGCAGACCCCGACAACCAACGGCCAGGGTTGTCGGGAAGAGGCCCTTGTCCTCATCAACATGGGGACAAGGTGCTTTGGGGTGGGAGGGCCGCGCGGCCCCCCCTTCCCCAAGGCACCCCCCATGTTGAGGGCACGTGACCTGGTACGGTCGTCCCCACCCCCTTTCCTGACCGGCCGGGTACCGTGCTCAGATAAGGGTCTGATATGTACCTAGTATTTTTAGTGCCGCTTATTTTTCAAATGCTAGAGTTTCTTTATCTATGTTCAGACAAATTCTTGTTTCCTAATGACCAAATAGAGCTCTGATCACCTTTGACTGCCATGACAAGTATCTGTGGGGTTGATCTAGTAATGGCAAATGGAATGTCCACTTTGAAAGAAAATTTTCCCTTAAAGTGGTTGTAAACCATCCTGAAAAAAAAAACACCCTGCAAGATAAAGGCATAATGAGCTAGTATGCATAGCATACTAGCTCATTATTAATTACTTAATTACTTACCCGAGAACGAAGCTCCTGCAGCCGTACTTGTCTCCCCCTCTGGTCCTACCGGGTATCGCGGCTCCAGCCAATCACAGCGCGGTGACATGACATGACGTCACTCCCACACTCCTGGGAACAGCACAGTACAACTGAAGCAACAGTACGTACATGCCGTTGCTTCAGTGTGCATGTGCCGCATGATGTCTGCACATGCAAATTCAGGTATATCTCCTAAACCGCAAAGGTTTAGGAGATATCCAGTGCAGCTACAGCTAAGCCTAATTATAGGCTTGCCTGTAGTTTGAAGTGGTTGTAAAGGGTTTACCAGCACTTTAATTTAGCAAATGCCATGGACTTTCACTGTATTGGTAATTTAAGACTCCATCTTGCTTGCAATGTTTAACTGTCCCTGAGTCATAGTTACATAGTAGGTGAGGTTGAAAAAAGACACAAGTCCATCAAGTCCAACCTATGTTTGTGATTATATGTCAGTTTTACATTTTAGATCCCTGTATGTTGCGGTCGTTCAGGTGCTTATCTAACAGTTTCTTGGAACTATCACTGCCCCCCACTGAGACCACTGCATGTAGAAGGGAATTCCATATCCTTGCCGCTCTAAACAGTAAAGAACCCTCTACATAGTTTAAGGTTAAACCTCTTTCTTCTAATTTTAATGAGTGGCCACAAGTCTTGTTAAACTCCCTTTTGCGAAAAAGTTTTATCCCTATTGTGGGGTCACCAGTATGGTATTTGTATATTGAAATCATATCCCCTCTCAAGCGTCTCTTCTCCAGAGAGAATAAGTTCAGTGCTCGCAACCTTTCCTCATAATTAATATCCTCTAGACCCTTTATTACCTTTGTTGCCCTTCTTTGTACTCGCTCCATTTCCAGCAAATCCTTCCTGAGGACTGGTGCCCAGGACTGGACAGCATACTCCAGGTGCGGCCGGATCAGAGTCTTGTAGAGCTGGAGAATTATCGTTTTATTTCTGGAGTTGATCCCCTTTTTAATGCATGCCAATATTCTGTTTGCTTTGTTAGCAGCAGCTATTGAGCCTATAATCTACTAGGAAGCCCAGATCCTTTTCCATCCTAGATTCCCCCAGAGATTCTCCCCCCAGTGTATAGATTGCATTCATATTTTTGCCACCCAAATGCATTATTTTACATTTTTCTACATTGAACCTCATTTGCCATTTAGTTGCCCACCCCATTAATTTGTTTAGACCTTTTTGCAAAGTTTCCACATCCTGCGGAGAAGTTATTGCCCTGCTTATCTTAGTATCATCTGCAAATACAGAGATTGAACTGTTTACCCCATCCTTCAGGTTATTTATGAACAAATTAAATAGGATTGGTCCCAGCACAGAACCCTGGGGAACCCCACTACCCACCCCTGACTAGTACTCACCATTTATCACCACCCTCTATACTCGCCCATGTAGCCAGTTTTCAATTCATGTACTCACACTATGGTCCATGCCAACAGACCTTATTTTGTACAGTAAACATTTATGGGGAACTGTGTCAAATGCTTTTGCAAAATCCAGATACACCGTGTCTACAGGCCTTCCTTTATCTAGCTGGCAACTCACCTCCTCATAGAAGGTTAGTAAATTGGTTTGGCAAGAACGATTCTTCGTGAATCCACGCTGATTACTGCTAATGATACCATTCTCATTACTAAAATCTTGTATATAGTCCTGTATCATATCCCTTCCAAGAGTTTACATAATATTGATGTAAGGCTAACTGGTCTGCAATTCCCAGGGATGTATTTTAGGCCCTTTTTAAATATTGGTGCTACATTGGCTTTTCTCCAACCACTTGACTGAGTTCCCTAAGTACCCTCGGGTGCAAGCCATCTGGTCCCAGTGATTTATTAATGTTACATTTTCCAAGTCTAGGGGGCGCATGCGCAGCGCGATGCTGGAGAGACACTTCTGAGCTGAGCTCCGTCTGACCGGATCTGCCAGGCAAGAATCCAGGGGCCAATTCACCACCTAAACCACCCAAAATTCCTTAGCACCCCCACGGGACATCCTGGTACATGCCAGAAAAGAAAAAAGGGTGCAACCATCGCTCCCGGCACTCGCTGACAAATTATCTCCTGGACCTGGAGCGTTCCACTAAAGCAGGAAGGATGACCCAAAATGGTGCCGACTCACACGCGGCCTCCAGCAGCTTCATGCAGACACAGACTCTGCCAGCTACAGACTGTGAGTACACTTTCCCCCTCACTAAACCAGATCTTGATGCCAGCTTAACAGCTATATATGAGAAGCTAATGGGGAAGTTTGAATCTGAGCTAAATAAATCTACCAGCGCCCTATCACAGAAGATAGCCAGTATTGGAGGCCGCATTGACATTTTAGAAACTAAGCATGATAAATTGTCCCTAGCCCACAATAACCTCAGAAAGGACTACGAAACTCTAGCAGACAGCTTCTCTTTCTAGCAGGCTCACATGGGAGATTTAGACAACAGGAACACATGAAAAAATATGGGTATGTGGTGTCCCTGAATCCATTACAGATCTGAATCAAACCATCACTAAATTGTTCCATAACCTTGTCCCTGACAAGCCTCTGCCTTTTCCTGCGACAGACTACACAGAAGACTTTGCCCCAAACCAACCCCAGACAAACCTCCACATGATATAACAATGTGTATGAAGGACTTTGTCACCAAAAAAGACATAATGAGAGCCTCTAGAAATACACCTAATATTGAGCTGGATGGGATCAAACTGCAGATATACCCCGATATCTCTCCTGTGACTCTGGATAGAAGACGCAGGATGAAGGAGGTCACCAACATCCTCCAGTCTGCTAGAATCAAATACCGATGGGGCTTCCCCTTCAAATTATCTATCATGCATAATGGTACCACATACATGGTATACAATGTAATTGAGGGAAAAGATCTATTAGTCAAGCTGGGCCTACTGGAACAAGCTCTACCACACCGCTTTCCTTCTACACCCAGATCATCACCCATTTGGTCTACTCCCAGGCGCTCTCAGAGGGATCAAAGAAGATGGAATCAACCCTTTCAAGATCACACAGCATAATCACCTTAAACTGACCATACCAAACTTATATGGATTCTTTATATGTCAGTTACAACTCTTGTTAATGCAAGTAGCATCATTGGGCGGCTGCCCCCTTTCTGTTCTTCCAAGCTCATAAGTCTACCTCTGCTTTTGGTTTGTTTATTTTCCAAGTTGGAAATATAGCGATGGTTTCCAGCCTGCTGGTCTTTTGGTCAAGGGAAAAACTTTTAAGCTGACTACTTTGGGGTCTTCTTTGTCTATTTTTTGACATCTCCTTTTCTTGTCAGGATTCCTGAACCCCTATATTTACAAATAACACATATATCTACAATTTGTGACAGATTTCCCAAGAACAATACACTTTTATGTGAAGTTGTTTTTTCACATCTTTTCAATATATTATTTATGCTAATTACACTTGGCTGCTGTTATAATGTGCACTAATATACTCCTCAGCTTGCAGCCATTACAGGTGGACAATATCTAATCCAGTACATACTTTCTCCCTCCTGATTAAGTTTGTGCACTATGGACTTCCGAAGTACACGCCCTCTAAGGCTGGACATCCGGTGCTACACGTGAGATACCTTACCTGCAGTGTTTTTTCTAAATTTGTTTAACCTCATCTGTTCTGAAGCATGATCTTTGTTAACATCTGAAGTAACACCTTAACTGTTTTACTCTGTGGTCTATGGAGCTAACTACTCTTATATCTAACGGTAACATATCTCGTAATGTTGCATACTTCTATAACCATGTACACTTTTTGTTATATACGCGTTCTATTATGATGCCAGGCACATCCGCCTTTGCTGGTTTGTTCCCCATTCTGCCTCCGTGGTCTGCTGCCTCACCCCCAGGGATGGCGTGGTGAGATTCGTTGGTGGAATCAGGAATAAATTGTCCTCAGGTTGAATTTAATAGGCTAGGCGACTTTCTGTCCCCTAGACCCCTTTTTTCAACTTTTTTTTTACTTTGATTTTTGCCCTTTTGGCTACAATTCCCGTTGATAATCTAATTGGAAAACTCTCTCTATCCTTTTACTATGGTTCACTCAAGACGGGTACAATGACAAAGAGTTATAGTATGACACAATGTTTTAAACACTAAAATATTTTATGATGAATATTGATGAATATTTATAACGGATGAGGTCCTCAATTACCTCCCTTCCAACGTATACTCCTGCTCAATGAGGTGCACTAGTTGGCCATCCTATAGTTGGTATAGTTCACCCAGCTCCCCCTTCCCCTCTGACAATGGGCCTTAAAATATTTTCTCACAACGTCCAAGGTTTTAATTCCCCCAACAAGAGCAAGAAGGCCTTTAGACACTACAAGAGATTGGGTGCGGATATTATAATGTTGCAAGAGACCCAGTTTTCTTCAGCCAAAATCAGCCAAACATCCACAGTATTTTGACAAAACCTTTAACCAATTCCATTACACAACTTTTGCTAACAAATCTAGGGGTGTTGCTATATTTATTTGTAATTCAATCATTTTTTAGCTCAAAAAGATATATAAAGAAGTAGACAGCCACTTTATTATTATGAAAGGCAGTATTAATAGGCGTTCCCTTACAATAGCTTCAGTATAAGCCCCTAATGAATCACAATTCTGATTTTTTAACAAATTTTTTGACACTCTAGATCAATATAGCTCACCTCATATGATAATAGGAGGAGACTTTAACTTGGCAGCTCACCCTACATTAGATAGAAGCAAAATAGTCCCCTCCTCCAAAGCCTTTACCAAATCTATTAACTGCTCTTTAAGCAAACTCCAGATCGAATCTTGGAGAGCACACAACATAGGCACTAAAGCGTACACCCACTATTCCCATCCTCACGACTGTTACGCTCGTCTAGATTATATATTCAGCACACCTATACTTTTAGCCAATTCCTCAAACACCTCCATCCACCCTTGCCCATGGTCGGACCATGACATGGTTGCCTTTGAAACATCCCATATTGGACTAACCCCCACCACTTTCAATTGGCGTCTAAATTATTCACTCCTTACTGATCCCTCCATTCATCAACAGATTAGCACACATATTGAGGAATACTTTACTGACAAAAAAATCCGACGAAGTACTCCCTACCTCTATTTGGGCTGCTCACATGAGGGGCCATCTTATCAACATTGCTGCGGCTAGGAAAAAGACTAAACTAGCTGACATTAAATGTCTCACTAAGTATTTAAATGATCTCTACAACAAACTAAATCACTCCTGAGTTAACCAAGCTTTTTCAAACCAAACGTCAAGCATTAAACACATTATTATCAGAAGATACAGAAAAATCAATGAGATTTTAAAAAGCCACATTTTTATTACACAGCAATTCCACCTCAGCAATGTTTGCTAGGAAACTAAAGCAGGAAATCTAGTGACTCACCCCCAGCCCCACCCTTATAAATATTTACTTCTTTCTACAAAAACCTTCTTTTGGGTACCCAAACACACCCTCAACCCTCATACTTAGAATGGCTGAACAACCTTCAACTCCCCACACTTAATGAACAACAGATCTCCTCCCTAAACTATCCCTGCACAGACATAGAAATCACAAATATAATAAAAACCCTTAAACCTTCAACAGCCTCAGGTCCGGACGGATTCTCATCATCCTACTATAAAAAATTTGCCTCCATGCTGGTCCCCAATCTCACCAGGTTATTTAACCACATTCTACTCGGAAGGCCACTTTCCAGATAAGATGCTGTTGGCTAATCTCTCCCTAATACCTAAACCTCAAAAGGATCATTCCCTGCCACAACATTTTTGTCCCATCTCAGTTCTCAATAATGATCTAAAGCTGTTTGGGTGACTTTTGGCAAACAGACTTGCCTCCGTTATCACATCACTGATACATACGGAACAAACCGGCTTTATGCCAGGCAGACAATCAATAGATAACATTAGACTAGTCACTAATATTGTCCAAGATGCTAACCTTTACTCCCGCCCTGTATGTCTCCTAAGCCTTGACATACGCAAGGCCTTTGACAATGTTAATTGGTCATATATAAATCACTTTCTTCCCAAATTCAGTATATCTTCAAAATTCATCCATGGCTTTAATGCACTTTACCATTCTCCTCAGACCAAAATCAAAATTCCAGGCAATAATTCAGACTTTTGTTCCTTAGGTAGAGAAACTAGACAGGGCTGCCCACTCTCCCCTCTCCTATTTGCACTAGCAATAGAACCCCTTGCACTCGCCATTAGACAAAATGTCAACATAAAAGGTTATCATAAAGGTTTGATCAATTTAAACTTAGTCTACACGCAGATGATATCCTTTTATTCCTAACTGACCCCCTAATATCATTACCTAACCTCCTTACTGAAGTAAACTCTTTTCATAAACTCTCAGGCCTATTTATCAACACAAGTAAATGTTTAGCTTTACCCATAATTTGCCCACCAAACTTATTATCCTCCCTGCAAAAAGACTTTAACTTTATTTGGTCCTCTAGCTCATTTAAATATTTAGGAGTACACCTCACATCCTCCCTAAACTTTTATATAAAGCTAACTACCCACCTCTCTTCTCACACATAAGATCATTATTTAAAATATGGTCCTCCTATCATATCTCCTTTTTGGGCAGGATTTGTGCCTTCAAAATGACTATGCTTCCGAAGCTCCTATATCACTTTAGAGCTCGTCCCATCAATATCCCTAAATCACGAATAGAAGCCCTCCAATGGGAAATCAACAGATTCATATGGGATAACAAGAAACCAAGATGTAGCTACACTCTCATGCATAATTCACAAAACAAAGGAGGTTTTGGCCTCCCGCACCTCTGGCACTATTATTTAGCAGCCAGACTCACACATATAGCACAATGGCTATCCTTAGATATCCATATCCCCTGGCTCATGTTTGAATCCTCCTCTATTACCCCCTGTTTCTAAAGGGCATACTGTGGTCTAACACGAAACTGCACCACATCCTACTTAAAAGAAACATGATAGTAGCCCACTCCATACAACTATGGAACAAAATTAAGAAACCTTATAATCTCATATCAGAAACCCCCCCCCATTAGCCTCATATCTAGAAGACCATAGTTTCCTAGTTTCCCTCACGCATAGCCAGATAACACACTTTTCCACAACTGGATTCAAAAAGATCTAACCACACTTAAATCTTTAGTCATAAATATGAAATTCCCCTCTTTCACATCGATACAATCCAAACATAAACTCCCCTCCTCAGAACTCCCTCAGTATCTCCAAATTCAGGACTTTTTGGCTAACCACTTCTCTCTGACTATCAAACTCCCTAGTACTGTATTCGAACACATCTGCTTCTCCTCCTCTAGAGACAAAGGGCTAATCTCACAAATATACAATTTCTTAAATAACTTACATCAACCAGAGAAACCGGCTCTAATGCTATGGTGGGAAACTGACCTAGACTGTTCTCTCCCCATTGAAACTTGATATAAAGTGAGAGATAACCTACACAAAGGCAATCGTGCAGCAGCTTTTAGAGAATCCCCACTAAAACTGGTTACTAGATGGTATATGACACCTGCAAAAATCCACTCTTTTTACCCTTCAGCTTCCCCTGTCTGCTTCAGGGGATGTCCTGATGAAGATAACTACCTTCATATCTTTTGGAGTTCTGGAACCCATATGACAGGCAGTTATAACTAAACTAGAAACCTACAAAATGAAAATCACTCTCTCACCATAAGTCTGCATACTATTTGCTGAGGTTCCAGAAATCCCCCCACCATGCAATAGACTGCTTCATTTGCTGATAAGCTCCATTCAGTGGATGATAGCCGTGAACTGGAAATCACATAACTTACCTTGGTCCCAGGTTTTATCCAGAATGGACGCTCTTAGAATATCTGAGAGGATCCATCACACACTCTCAGACAGTATGCAATTCTTCCATAAAAAATGAACTACTGGACTCCACCACAAAAATAATTCACTGAAATTAGATAATCCATCTCGCAGCCTCTCCTATACACTCCCTCACTATTATGTTGGCTCTTATTAATTGACTGTATTATGCTAGAATTCCCATATAAATGGTCCAAGATATCCGGCCTTTTACTCATTTTGTATCTTTTATCATCATTGTAACATATCGCTTAACTAGTGCCTGATGCTATCCCTTTGCTTAACTCATGTAATGTCGCATCAATTTATATAATGTCTCACTTTATACTGAAAACTTGTCATTCTTCTGTCTTCCAAATAAAACTTTTGTAAACAAAAAAAAGTTTCCCAAGTCTAATTTTAATTCTGTCCTCTGTTAATCCTGGAGGTGCTTCCCGTGATGTTTCATGAGGATAAACACTGCAGTTTTGGTTACTGAAGCCCCCCGATTCCCTCGTGAAGACAGAGGAGAAGAATAAATTCAACACCTTTGCCATCTCCCCATCCTTTGTAACCAGATGTCCTTCCTCATTCTTTATGGGGCCAATATGGTCTGTCCGCCCTTTTTTACTGTTTACATACTTAAAGAATTTCTTGGGATTTTTTTTGCTCTCCTCCGCTATGTGTCTTTCATGTTCTATCTTAGCCATCCTTATTGCACCCTTACATTTCTTGTTGCATTCTTTATAAAGTCTGAATGCTGATGATGGTCCCTCAACCTCGTATTTTTTAAAGGCCTTCTCCGCACACAGACTAACCTTTCTCTCTGGCTCTCTGCTCCTCCCTTCTCAAGGTTTTAGTTTCACAGCTGTTAGTCATAGCTAAAGACATATGAAATGTGACATGATTTCTATTTGCTAGTTTTTAATAACATCTCACACCACCCCCTTTCTTATCTTATGTATAAAATATAATATAATAATACATTTGTCAGAGCAGATACTTAAAACACAGTGATTGTGTCCTATAAATCTGTTCCTGCAATTGCAGAGCTGACTTTTATTTTCAGCGTCTCAACTAGAAATTTCCATAACAGTGAATATGATGAAAACATTGCAAAGTAACATTAAGCTCTAGGAAGGCGCTAAATTTATAGGATACATGGATGCCTAGATATTTAAAGTGCTGAACACATTTCAAGGAAAGTAGGACTGACCACCATAGGTGCACATCAATCTATGAGCAGGAGAAAAGATTTAGACCAGTTGATCTTGATGCCAGAGTAGAAACCAAATTCATTAAAGGTTTGCAGAGTTGTGGTCAGGGAGGCCTGAACATCATTGGGATACAGGGCATCATCAGCATATAAAAATAGCTTGTCCTACAGTGTCCCAACCTGCAGCCCACAGATGCTTGGATTGGCTCAAATGAGGGTAGCCAAAGGTTCCATTTCCAAAGCCAAAGACCCGAAGACAGGGGGCAGCCATGTCTTATACCCCTATGCAGAGGAAAGGAAACCAAGAGGATATGGTTGGCAAAGACCGTGGCTGTAGGGGCCAAGTAAAGAAGTCTAATCTGCTGTATAAATTTGGGACAGCAGAACAATTTGGATAAGGTGGCCCACAGAAACAGCCACTCCGCCGAGGCAAAAGCCTTTTCGGCATCCAAAGTGACAATGACCCGAGCTGGAAATTAGAAATTGATGAGGCCAGAAATTTGATAGCCATGTACTATGTGCTGCTATGTGTACACCAGGTATTGGTGCCATTTTAGGTTATCCCACAGCTCTATATAACCTTTAGAGTGGACATAGCATTTAGTGACAATGCTGCTGATCATCTGTACCCTGCAGTGATCTTTGTAGATACTGAAAATCAGTTCCCAGCACAGGAAGTCCCACATGACTAATAACTAACATGTGGCTCCTACATGTCATATGAGCTATAGACGGGAGCAGCAAATGCATTATTATCAGTGTCAGACTTCCTGGCTCTATAGACGTCTATGGGGTTTCAGTGTTTACTCTGGCAATGGAATGTATGTTACTGTGGTATGTAAAGTAAAAGTATATGTGCGCAGTTATTGCCACCTCTGCCAGCATCATGTGACTTCACATTCCTCCTTGTCTCCTGACATAGGCTACTGTTGTTATTTACCCATGAATAACTGAGCTGCTTACCTCCCCTGCTGTGGAGTAAATTCTCTCAAAGCACAGTGTGTGGCCCATTACTTATGGACATTAGACACCTGTGGTGTTGAAGTCCCATCATCCCTTTTTTAGATGAGCGCCCACATAAGCTCCCCTCCAAGTAAGACATGGTGTCAGTTAAGAGAATTGTCCAACTGAGGGGTATGATGGGATGGAAATATGTCAGTTTCAATCTCTTGATACACCATCATAAACTGCATTTCTTTTAATGCAAAATCGTTCTTTGACGAAGAGGTGTCCACTGTCAAAGGAAATTTGTAGAGATGCCACCATGCCCATTTCACCATTGGTATAGTGAACATTAGCATTCCAACAATCTTGAGGCACAGGTCCAATGACAAAAGAAAAGCTGACAGAACTAAATCTCCTCCTCCACTGACAGTAGGACTTTTCTTGCCTAGCATGTAAATGCAGGTCTGTATCAAATCAAAGCATGCACCCAAATAAGCTACATTCTGCACTAGTTCCAGTTGACTTTTGCTATGATTGATAATCAAAATAAACGTCTTCCGTGTCTGTTCCACTATGCTCCTGTGACTAAGAAGTAGTTCATGACTCTGCGCAAGCAGTAAGGCACCATCATCATAATGGTGTATTCTTACATTTTCCTGTCTGATTACTGAGATCACCACTAAAGGGCTTTAACCATAGCTGTAACTGAATACAGCATGACATGAGATGAGGCACAGATGACACCAATTGTTGCTTCTGGTGAAATTCCTCTAGTGAAGCTACTTATATTTTCCTTGTCGTTTCTCGACTGGAACGCTGTTTTTATGTTGTCCACCGAGACATTCACAGCCCTCACCACCGCTGTCAGGGCCATAGCAGGGGGACACACACCTTGTTGGAAATCAATATGTTAGTTCCTAAATACAAGAGGTATTTGAAATATAAACTATGGATATACCAAGCCTTTCACCTTCTTGGGGGCTATCTGGAATGTAACATGTTGCAAATCAATGCTTTGTAGCATATCAGATTATTTATTTGAGAGAAACAAAGCTGAACAAAAGTTTGGCTCTGGACCGTCTGATGTGATAACGCTATGCAAACAAACTTCAAAGAGGACCATGGCAGCCAGGATAATTGATAAAGGTGGGTTACATATATCAAAGGATCAAAGGCATTGAAGATTGAACAAGTATACATAGACATGATACATGGACAATGCTGCCCCTAGAGGTCAATACAGCAGAATGGACAGTAATATAATACATTGAGGAGGACTACGCCGTACATACGTTGATTCGTCAAAGATCTAGATGGACCGGCAATGGGGTTGGATCTGAATGGTGTATTATTGAAGTATAAAAAGGGCTGCCAGTAATAGAGAGCTCTCGCTGTTACCATCTCGAGCCCAGCTGATAATACCGTATCTATAGGACAGCTTTGCAATACGTATATTTGATGTTTCTTGTTGTTATATGCTTTGTAATACCTTTCTTAAATTTTTTCATGTTAGCGTTTTCCTATTTTCTTGGGAAATAATTAAGACGTTGTTACTAAGCAGTGTGTTTTGATAGCTAACCTTATATTATTGTGCTATAAACAGTAACTATCAGAGTTTTAATAGACTAACTATAGGAATAGACAAATGAATACATATATGGAATAAATAGATTGTATCCGTAATCACCTTTGGATAATATTTCGTTTAAAAGTTATTTAAATTTTCTGAATTTATTTCAAACCTGTAATGCCAAGCACACTTGTTAATTCCTGAATATTGAGCATAATTAGTCTGGTGCATGTTACTATAGTATACTAAGCAAGATTTTTAACCCAGTAATTTAACTAACAGTGAATTAAATGTTGCTACCCCTGGTTCATGTAACCATTCTGAACATGATCTGTAAATTTTTTTTAGGATAGCCTCACCGGTGGGGGGGTTTATGCATTTCCTGTAAGGTGTCATGGGAGACATGCACTATGGGAGCTTTTACCTGCCTTTTGTTCTGCATCTATTTCTCTGGCTACTTCCAGCAGGCAATCTTGTAAAGGGATTTACCTGTTATAGCCTGTCTAGGGCATGCCCAGTATTTTCTCACTAGAACATGGACCGGGGTAACAGAAACTGGCCATTGGGGTCCTAACACTAAATCATTCAGATCTCTCCTGAAGAAAGTTTGATAGTTTTTATAATCTTCTTGGATTCTTATGAATGTTTTGTAGACATATTCTTGGATTTGTGACTGAACCTAAAAGAACTAGTGCAGAGAAATAAAACCCACTGACAGCACCAGCTCCTAGAAAGAACTGTAACTACTGCTCTGATTTTTACCATCCCTGATTATTGTAATCTCTAGAATGTGACCATTCCATTCTGGTAACAACAGGTGGTTGGTACTAACACCCTAGTAATACAAGAAGTAAAAGTAATCAACATAACACCCAAGCTGGTGCTGCCATGCTCCCCATTCAGAAAACTCTAAAGAGGAAATCACCACTTGTTCATGGCTATCCAGTATTATAGCCATGCATTAGCATAGCGTCTATATCCAAAGATTACCAGGGAGAAGTGAGCTCAGGCTCAGCAGGATGTGATGTGGGAAGGCTGGGGGAGGAGCCCGAGGCGGTGTCTGTGAGGACGGAAGGGGAGGCAGGAGATCCATGGCGGCAAGTCCGATGCAGATGCTGGTGAAGTGGGATAGAGCACCGTGTTAGAGGACCGCACATGGTGACCCCCACAGATGCCTATTCCCCGTGATATTGGATCAGGAGACCAAGGAGGAGCGACTGATAGATCGGGGTGGACAGCAGTAAAGGATGCAGGAAACTGAACAGGGGTAAGTGAGAGATATCCCTGGTTCAATCAAAAAAAAAAATGGCTGCAAGAGAAAACATCTGATCCTGAGACCCCATGAGTGACTGTTGGTGCTGGCCTCCCCTCTGTCTCCTCCATACGCCCCCCCTCTTATCTCTGCCTTTGTGTGCTCTGTATACTATGCTCTGTATACGACCCTCCAGAGCCCCTAGGTTATCCAGCGCTGTTGCATTGTGAACTGTTTTTGAACTGTGTTTGCTGTGGAAGCTAAAGAGATTTGATGACTAACTGAGGGAGAGATGCAGCAGCTGGGGCTGGCTAAAAATTAAATGACTGGAGACATAGGAGAGGTCTTGATGGAGCAATGATTCTTTTTGAAACCTATGGATCTATGAGAGCTACGGAATTCAAATGTCTGTATGAACTGTACTAATGAGAGGACCTGTTTAAATGTCAATGACCTAATAACCCTAGGAGTGGCTCAATTGATTAAATGCTGGAAGTACTGGAACTACTAAACTGATAGTTGAAACTAGTACTGAGTTTTAAGTTCACTTAAGGACTAAGTATTGATACAGCTTAGTACTGACTGAAAAGGTTATGAACTATGTTACGAACTAAGCTGCAAATTAAGTGATGAACTCTGCGATTTAACTATGCGATAAGCTCGGAGCGATATCTACTGGAGAGTAACTTTCCTTCTTGTGGTGGATAGCAGCTGATTAGATAATTGGGTTAAGCTAATATAGAGCTGCAAAAGTATAAGGACATTCCTTTTTTTTCTTCCCCCCCCCCCCCCCCCCCCCTGCGGTTTTCTTTTTTTTTTTTCTCTCGTATCCTCCCGCCTCTCTTACGCTATACAGAGACCGGGAAAGAGGGACGAATGGTACGTTTTTTATAGGTTCTTTATAGGATTTTCATAGGTGCCCCAGCGAAATAAAATACAAAAAAAAAAATACACCAAGTCGCAGAATTTTCAATTCCATCTAAACTAGGGGGCCTGAGAGGGTTAAGTGACTGGAGACATAAGAGAGGTCTTGATGGAGCAATGATTTTGTTTGAAAACTATGAACCCATGAGAGCTATGGAATTTAACGGTTTGCATGAACTGTACTAACTAGAGGACCTATTTAAATGTCAATGACTGCCTAATAACCCTAGGAGTGGCTCAACTGATTAAATGCTGGAATTACTAAACTGACAGCTGAAACTAGTATTGAGTTTTTAGTTCACTTAAGGACTATGTATTGATACAGCTTAGTACTGATTTGAAAGGTTATGAACTATGTTACGAACTAAGCTGTGAATTAAGTGATGAACTCTGCGATTTAACTATGCGATAAGCTCGGAGCGATATCTACTGGAGAGTAACTTTACATTCTGTGGTGGATAGCAGCTGATTAGACAATTGGGTCAAGCTGAAATAGAGCTGCAAAAGTATAAGGACATTCCCCCTTTTTTTTTTTTCCATGCGTTTTTTTTTCCTCTCTCTCTGCGTGTCCTCCCGTCCCTCTTACGCTATATAGAGACCGGAAAAAATGGACGAATGGTACGTTTTTTATAGGTCCTTTACAGGATCTTTACAGGTGCCCTAGTAAAATAAGTAAAAAAAAAATAAAAATACACCAAGTCGCAGAATTTTCAATTCTTAAAGCAAAAGTGAAGAGAAGTATTCCATCTAAACTAGGGAGCCTGAGAGGTGAAATGGCAGGATATTCTTCTCTCCCCTTACCCCTCCTTTCAAATCAATAAAAGCAAAGATTGGAACCGAGAGGTACTCCCCTCTATACAGGACAAATAATTTGTCAAACAAGATAAATGAACAAGATACATGATGAGGGGAAGATCACATAAAACAACAGAACCTAAAACCCCGAGGGAGAGTTTAAATACTAGTGTAACTGCTAGTTCAATACAAAAATATTTGACAACTAAAGAGGGTAACCAAAAAAGCCCAGATGTAGAAAAAAAAACATCCTTGCCAACCAAAAACGCAAAAAAGGAAATGGCTAAGTTAAAAGGAGCCCAAGGAGATAAAACAAGAGAAGATACACAAACAGAGAGAGAGATGGAAACTAACGAGGGGGAAGGGGAAGAACAGCGAAGTATAGCTCAAATGCCCACAAAGATCGAGATGATGGCAATGTTTGAAAGGATGGAAAGTTTAATTAAGAGTGAGATTACAAATGTCCGGATGGACCTGGGCCATTTGCTGCGGAGAGTAGAAGAGGCTGAGGAGAGAACTGAGAAACAAACACAAGAAATCGCAGAATTAAAATCGCAAGTGAAAGCACTGCAAATAAACCAAAGAAATACCTTTTATAAAATGGAAGCACAGGAAAATCAAAATAGACGCCAAAATCTAAGGATAAGAGCCCTCCCAGAGCAAAACGGAGAGAAACTGGAAGAAAAAATAAGGAAAATATTTAACCCCCTACTAGGACGAGAAGAGGACGCGGAGTTAAAGATCGATAGAGTACATAGAATCAGAAAGCCTCTAGGAATGAAGGAGGAAACCCCACGAGATGTCATTGTTAAATTCCATCGGTATACAGACAAGGAGAAAATATGGAGGAACCTCAGAGAGAGACACCCGTTGCAATACGAGCAAACAACTTTGCAAGTATTTGCGGACTTGTCAAGTGAAACATTATCCAGAAGAAGACAATCAAAACCATTACTAGAACATTTAAGACAAGCTAATATTAAATATAGTTGGGGGTTCCCTGCAGCATTGATAGTACATAGGGATGGAAAGACGGTTAGATTGAAATTTCTGGAAGAAGTACAGGACTTTTGTACAGAGTTACAGATTCCAACCATTAGTATACCTAAGCGATCGGAAAGAGAAAAAAGACTAATTGAAGAGGGAATAGGGCAGAAAGCTTAATGTAGGGGGGGGTAGGGGGAGAGGGGGGAGGGGGGGCTGGTGTAATTTATTACAAAAGAAACGAGATGGGAGAGGTAAAGTAAATAAAAGTTAATGTGGGTATGGGTGGAAACGGGAAGAGCCTCCCTGGACTATCTGCTCCCTCCTCTCCCCCCCCTATGTCTACCGGGCCTTCATGGCTGGGGGGGAGTGGAGGGACATGGAATGCCGGGTTTGGAGCTTCACCCCAAGGGGTGAGGTACATATTCCAGGATGGGGATATATTCTGGATATAGGTACAAGGACCAAAGAGGGGTCTGGGAGGGTTGGGAGGAGGTTGGGAGGGGGGGTGGGAGGGGAGGGGGGAGAAAGAAGACCCGACAGCAAAGAACCTCGCTAAGTGAGAAAAGAGAAAAAACCAGCCTGACTAAAATCTATGTCTATAGTTAATTGTTTGTCATATAACGTTAGGGGGCTAAATGAATCAGCAAAGCGGTTTAAAATTTTGAAAGAAATAGAACAATATGAAGCGGGTATAGTGTTCTTACAGGAAACCCATCTATCATACGAAAGCAAGATTAGAATATATTCCCCTAGGTTCCCGGTGTGGTTTTATGGAGATTCTTACTCAAGGAACTCAAAAGGGGTAGCTATCGGTATAGGACGGGATGTATACTATAAAATAGAAGAAAGATTAGTCGACCCGGAGGGTAGATTCCTCTTTCTGAAGGGGAAACTATGGGGAGTAGACTATACCCTCACTAACATATACTGCCCAAATAGAAGTCCAACGGTTTTTCTGAAAGGAATATTGGAGAAATTATGGGATTTTAAAAGAGGAAGAGTAATTATAGCTGGAGATATGAACTTTTGTATGAATCCGCAAATGGATAGTTCGTCCCGTGTGCAGGGGATTGGGAAGGAGCAGAGGAGAATAATAAAACACAGGCTATATCAGTATCAGCTTATGGATGCGTGGAGAACTATGCACCCAAGGATACGAGACTACTCGTTCTATTCCCCTGTTCACGGGACGTACACAAGGATCGACTACTGGTTAGTGGAACATAGGGTTCTGGACGAGGTGATATCCACAGATATAGGAATTAGAACATTGTCTGATCATTCTCCAATATGCCTGAAGATCAAAATCCCAGGATTTCAGAAATCTCCTTTTTCCTGGAAATTGAATAGGGAATTGTTGGACGAGAAGGGAGAGGAAATAATTAGAAAGGAATTGGAGTTTTTTTTTACCACTAATTTAAATGAAGAGAATATGGAAAATATTATTTGGGAGACACATAAAGCTTATATAAGAGGGATATATATTTCACTAGGTACAAATAGGAAGAGAGAAGGTATTAAAAAGAGTAGGGAGTTGAGGGAGGAAATCCATGGATTAGAGCAAGAACATAAAAAGGCAAATGGCAGGGAAAGTGGACAGGTAGTGGACCTATTACATAAACTGGCTATGAAAAGAGAGGAACTTGGGGAATTAATGGAACAGGAAATTAGGACGATATATAATAGGATTACTAAAGAGAGATATTATAGCGGCATTAAAAATAGTAAGATCTTAGCAAAGATATTGAGGAAAAAAAGATAGAAGAATTATATAGAGAAAATATTAAATAAAGAGGGAGAGTCGGTCTATAAAACTAAGGAAATAGCAGAAGTTTTTAGAGAATATTATGGGCAGTTATATTCCGTGAGAAAAAAAGAGACAGAAAAACAAGAGATGAAGAGAAGGGGAAAAATCAAAGACTATATATTTCAAGCAAATATCCCTAAAATACCGGGGGAATTGGCGCAGGAATTGGAGAATCCAATCTCAGTCCAAGAAGTAATACAGGCAATAAAAGAGACCAAAGGAGGAAAGAGTCCAGGGCCTGATGGCTATATAATAGAATATCTAAAAAAGTTTGGAGACATACTAGCCCCAATTTTATGTGCATATTATAATGGACTAGGTACAAAATATGGACTGAGCGAGGAGGCCTCCACTGCGACAATCTCCACGATATTGAAAGAGGGAAAAGAGAATACAATATGCTCAAACTATAGACCGATCTCACTACTCAATACGGACGTTAAATTGTTCGCAAAAATATTGGCCGCTAGAATAAAGACGTTAATGCCTAGCTTAGTCCATGCATGTCAGGTGGGATTCCTTGAGGGGCGAGAAGGAAAAGATAATGGAGTAAGGTCAATATTACTGCTTCAGAGGATGAAGGAGAGTAGAATCCCCAGTCTACTCCTATCAATAAATGCTGAGAAAGCTTTTGATCGAGTAGACTGGGGATTCATGATGGGTACCCTAAGGGGAATGGGGTTTGAACCCAAAATTTTGAAGTGGATAAAGGCATTATATAACAGCCCCAAGGCAGTGGTAAGAGTTAATGGGGTACTATCAACAGCCTTCAGAATGAACAATGGGACTAGACAGGGGTGTCCGCTGTCCCCCCTATTGTTCGTTCTGGCATTGGAACCACTCCTGGAGATGATAAGGAGAAACCCAGATATAAAGGGGGTTGAGATAGAGGGGGAAATACATAAGACAGCCGCATTCGCGGATGATATTCTGTTTTATGTATCTAGCCCACGAATCTCCATGCCAAACTTGTTAAAGGCTTTACAGGAGTACGGGGAATTATCTAACTTTAAAATTAACCCACGCAAGTCAGAAATCTTAAACGTAAATATAAATTCGAGAGAAGAACTTGACATTAAGAGAGAATTCCCATTTCTATGGCAAAAAGAAATTAAATATTTAGGGATTAAACTGACTGCATCAATAGAAAAAATATATCAAATAAACTATATCCCCCTTCTAGAAGAATTGAGAGAAGAAATAAGGAGAATGAGAACAAAGCCCCTGTCATGGTTAGGAAGAATTAATGCCTTAAAAATGATTATTCAACCTAAAATCCTTTATAAATTTCAGCTATTACCAATATATATCCCCCCTCTATATTTTAAAATGATAAATTCTTTAATTTCTAAATTTATCTGGAACAACAAGAAACCTAGAACCCCACTGAAGACTTTGCAAAAGGGAAAAGATGAGGGGGGTCTGAATGTCCCAGACTTTAGAAAATATTACGAAGCAGCAGTGTTAACACGGGTGGTGGAATGGGCAAAATTAGAAAGTAAAAAAGATGGGGAAAAATAGAACACAGTTTATCAGGCACAAATCTAGGTAGAGAAATCTGGACTCCTTTAAAATATAGATCACTAGGGAAGACAACACCTTTGGTCACAAAAAATGTGTTTAGAGTATGGGAGGGAATACACAAACATAACAAGTGGAAATATAATTCCCCTTTAATTTATTTAAAAGATAATGATTTTTTTGCACCTGGTAAAAGTTCAATAGGAGGGAAATGGATAAAACAAGATAATATGCAATTACGACACATAATTAAAGAGGGGAAATTGAAAACACTAGCAATATTACAGAAAGAAAATGATTGGATGGATTTGAATGAGTGGCGATACCTGCAGCTTAGACATTTTGTCTCAAGACTACCACAACCACTTAGAGATGGAGAAAATTTGACTGCCTTGGAGCGGATATGTGAGGGGAAAACCCCAAGGGCAGGTATTGCCCAGTTTTATAAGGTCTTGAGATGGGAATGTGAAGCGGAGGTACCAACTTTCATTAAAAAATGGGAAGAAGAGATAGGAGCACGGGGTGAAAACCAAAATATAGAAAAAATATTGAAGATGGTGCACAGATCCACGGAAAATAGTAAGATGATAGAAACAAATTATAAAATTTTAGTAAGATGGTATACGACCCCAGATATAATGGCAAAGTACCAGGAGGGACAATCTGGGAAATGTTGGAGGAATTGTGGACAAACGGGAAGTTTGGCCCATATATGGTGGGACTAAAAAGGGAAGAAAGAATGCGAGTGTGGGGCGTATTATGTGGGCAAAACAAAACAGGAATTCCACCGCCGAATGTCCAAACATGTGTATAGCATGGAAATAGGCAACTATTACCTGCCGATTGGACGTCATGTCGTGCAAGTACATAATTATAGAATGCCTAAGTTTACATTCACTGCCCTAGACCGTATACACATACCTGTTCGGGGGGGCGATTGGAATAAGACCTTATTACAACGGGAACAGAGATGGATACATAAATTGGATGCCACCTCTTTCTCAGGCCTGAACGAATCGGTCTCTTTTGCTCCCTTCCTAAAGGGGTTTTCCTCAGGGAGGACACAGTAGAGACCGGGTGTACCTGCCCCTTTACCCTGTGAGCCCGTTCTCCTTTATGCTCTTCTTTCTTTTCTCTAACTCTTTAGTAAGTGTCTAGGAACATCCCCTGACCATGCCCCTCTTATAAATTGTTGACAGTCTTTAATTACTATGATTACAACTAAATAGGGTACCATGGTACAGTATTCGCAACAGAACACCATATTCTTCTGTGATTGATTGTACAATTATGTTATCACTTCATTTTTGCTGTCTCTATATATTCACTTAGCTATATATTTACTTTGTTTGTCCTTGAATAAAGACGTGCGTTTGCACGTCGGGACATGCATGCTATATGTGTATATGTAACAATTTGAAAAAGATTTTATTTTATTCTTCTCTTTGGTTAAACAAATGGCTTTTTTAGCTAATGGTGTGTTGAGATCGGTCGCCTGTCCCCTTCCCCCCCCCCCCCCCCTTTTTTTTTTTTTTTTCCCTCCTGTCTTTTACCCACACACCCTCACCCCATCCCTGCTCTGGGGGTTAGGGGAGGTATTGGACAGTAGCGACATATCTCCACATTGACCTGATCCGGGTCTATGCTTGTCCCCCACATTTACGGTCCCTCTGCATATTGCCTCCAATACCCTCCCGTTTTTATGCGGAGGAGGTGGTGTGTGGGGAGTTGTTTGCCTTTTTTGCGCGACTCCCCGACAAGGGTAGGAGGGACCCCTGTCTGTGCACATGCAGGGCTCTCTCCATAGATGTCTCCCTATATGACTGGTGCGGGCTGGTCCCGCCCAGCCATTGGAGACACGTATTTCCTTGTCGGCGGCGTCCCTGAACACTTCCGGACGTGCCTCACGTTCGTCTGACCCTTCGTACGGACGGACGTGACGCAATCACGTCGTGCATTTGCGTCGGAAGTGACGTCGTTTCGGGGTCGCTTTACGACCTTCCGGGACGCCGGGGCGGTCACACGTGGTCGACCTGTTTAGGCGGCCAAGCAATAATAGGCAGTACCAGCCAATGGGTGGGCGGCCATTGCCTGTGATGCAATCCCGGGGCACTATATAACACAGTACACTTGGCAGTAAACGACAGCTCCTACACACAAACAAGGACTCTCTTATCTCTGAATCCCTGGTTGGTAAGTTTGACTATTTGCTAGCTTGGCTGACATGCCCCCATCTTACTCAAATAGTTTTCTCAAACTAGCTTTTTTAACAGCTAGCTCGCCTTACCACTCTATTCATTTTTAGATGGGGGTGCCCCTATGGATTAGGAGTCATTGACCGTGTCTGGCACTCTTCCCGGGATAGTTTCCCAGCTACTGTCTCTCCTTTTCCACCTTGGGAATCTTTTGTCCAGCCTAGTTATTCAGGTAACTGTTATTACCCTTAGTATAAACATGGTTTACTACATCTGAATAGTCATTTTTTTTTTTTTTTGTCACTTTTTACTAGTCCCACATTAGTACCTTATGCAATTTTATTTTTACCCGTCACCAGCACCCCAATGCACTCTTTCCATTGTCACCCCGATTTCCTATATGTCATCTTTCAAATTCTTTTCACTACACCAACACCTACACCTTTCACTTCACAGTTCACCTTCCGTGTACACAATCCACTCACTCAGTCACTCTAGTCACCCAGTATTGGGATGTTATTACACACATTATCTCTATTACATGTCACTTCACGCTTGTCTTCTTTCGATCAGAGTTACGTTTGTTTTATTATTCTGTCCCTCCTTTTTAGTGTGTGTTTGGTTTTTTAGTTTTGTTTTCCCCCCCCCCTCCCCCCCCCCCTTTTTATTTATTTATTTTTATTTTTTTTCTCTGATGTAGATGTGGATGCAGATATCTGGGGATATTCCCTCTATATGCACACAAATCATGTACATGATATCTTCATACCACATATGTGGGCCTATATATATAAAATATATATATAAAAAATATAATAAATTAAAATATATACGTCTAATTCCGATTATGTTGGGATTTCCATCACAGGCGTGGCTTATCATACGGGCAGGCTGCCTACGTTTGCACCTACTTCCTACAACCTTTGTGGGGCATAGGGTTTTGTCGTGTGACCGCTCGCGAGCCGCGCCTTTAGGCTTCCGACCCTCACCCCACTGCTGGACTCTGTGGCGAGATGTATGGACCATGTACCTTCTTTGATTTGTGAGGGACGTCTAAGCATGAACCTGGGTAAACTCCACCATTAAGCATTATAATATACGTGAACCTCTCGGCAATACTATATTGGGTAACTACACTAACAAATTTAGAATATGTTTAATATTAATACTATTCGATAGACTTATTAAGTTTTATCTTGTCTCTCTACCAACAGACTATCTCTGAAGAAGACCCTAGTGGTTGAAACGCGTTAGAACTATAAAAAAATTTTTTGCTGTTACTAATTTTATACAGTATATTTATAGTTAGGTCTGCTTAGTGTATGCCCATTGATGTTATTGTATTTTTTGTATACAAAAGCTTGGTTCTATCTATTTTTTGTTTTAAATACCTGGGTGAAGCTCATGTTTTTACCATACAATAAAATAATCTTTTTTTTATATTATGCTACGCTTATTGTTTATTGCTGCCTAAAAACCCCGTTGGTGGGGGAATTTGTTTTATTTTTTCGATATATGGTGGGACTGTCCCAAGATTAAAGAATATTGGAGAGAAATAATAAGATATATAGAAGTAATAGCTAAAATACAGTTACCTGAGAACCCATGGTTATGCCTATTCCATGCAGTAGATACCCCAATTAAGGAGTATAGGAATTCCCTTACAAGCTCATTAATAAACGTGGCAAAAAGTCTGATTCCGAAAAAATGGAAAGAAATAGAAGCACCCAAAGTAAAGGAATGGTTAGGAAAAGTTGAGGAAATGTATAGTATTGAAGGGCTGGGAATGGAGAAAGAAAGAGATTCCATGTGAAATGGAAATACTGGAAAATCTTTAGACAATCTATGATTTTTAATGAGGTAATGGGTCGGTAGGGGTGGGGAGAGGGGTGGGAGTGAGATATTTTAGAAGAACTCGAGAAGTAAAAGAAAACCAGGATAATGTGAAAAATTGAAGGGCATGAATGTATTTTGGTCCTATGGTTTTCTTTTAATACTTGATTATGTTTTGTATGCAACTTAAATGAAAAATTTAAATAAAGATAAAAAAAAAAAAAAAAAAAAGATTACCAGGGAAATACCATGCATAGACTCTCATTAGAGTCCATGCTTTGAGACATTTCAGACAATTCTTTCCATCCTGTGGCCAGTCATATCTTACCTACAACTAGGAGATCCCTCAACCATGATCTATAGAAGAGCAAAGAAGAGGAACACTGTCCCTGAGGGGACTTTGCAATATATTGGTATATGGTTTAATGAGATAGAGGAGGTGGAGGGTTAACCAGTTAGTGTGATGCCAGGGATATATCAGGAAAGTCACTTGCATGCATTGCCAAGTCAACAAAGTATTTCCTAGTATTTAAGGTATAAATATCAGACTGCACCTGCTTCCCATCGTGAGCTGCATATCTTTAAGAAACCATATTTCCTATATCAGATTCACCTTCTGCTTCTTACATTTTGACACAAGCTGCACAAGTAGAAATGTGGTAACAATTTGATAATCAGACATTGCGTAAAACTGGTATATCATTAAAGTGCAACTTATACCTTGCCTCCAAGGAAGAAGAATTTCATTTTGAATGCAAAGAAATGTATTGTGTATAAAAAATTTTTAAGTTTACATCAATCAGGAAGCTTTGATCATTTGGCCAAACACATGTAATAGATTCCAAAGTGAAGGAAAACTACTAAAGGGAGTTGTGGCAAGCTTTAAAAACTACTATCAGAATTAAAGGAAGAAAAACTTTAACTAAGCAGCTTGCACTTCTCTTTGAAATGCTAAAAACTACTATCACTCCTTTGCAGAATTTCCATTAGTACATACAGCCAGCTGTTTGGTAGCTAAATGTTTGCAAAACTGCCATGCACATCAGTAGAATCAGTAAAATATGATACAGTGTTTCTATGAAAAAATATTTTTTTACTGATCCTGTTTGTTATTTACAGGCAATTTTGTGATATATTATGACTTCAACCATGATAAACAATAAACATTTTAATTGCAGCTGAAATCGTAATATTTTTTATACATTTGTTCCTGGTTTGGTTAGAAACATTTAATGAATATTTTTTTTTTTTTTGGCTTTGATACATCCCCGTGTGAACAGTTGGTCTAGTATAGTATAGGAAGTGAAAAGGCAAAAACTGGAATAATAGACACAAAACAACTGTAAAACACAATAAAGCAAACTACAAACAGCAGATGGCAGTCAAATGTACAGGCAACCACAGAAGGCTCCTTCCAAAAACATGTACTGTATGTTCAAATCAGAGGAAGCACTATTAGCTTTCAATGGCACTGTCTTTTCTTGAAAGAAAATAGAAGCAACTGGTCAGGAAAATGTAATCTATCCACCAGATTGTTCCCTAAATAGAGAATCGCAACGGAGTGTTTGGAGTCAAGTACTCTTTAGAAATTTATGATCATTGCCCAATCTGACAAACAGAATTTGATGAGGATAAAACTGTAGGTAGCCTAAAAATAAGGCTAAATAAGTGTTAACTCATTGTCACGTGCAAAGATCCACGTATATGTGCTACATTTATCAGTATCATCGCTCACATCAGTTCTTGTGACATGATCATTGCCAATAGAACCACTACTATGCTTTCATTACCCTCAATGATCAGTAACAGGAGCTACTTCCACAACCCTCCCTCTAAGCATGCACCTTATGCTATCCACTTTGGGGTTCAACAATTGGTGGCAGTCCTTTATGCACCTGTGTATAGTTACTAATTGCACAGACCTGATGTCTGCTAGGGATGAGTGGGTAATCTGGACTGTAAGTGATAACTGTTGTGGAACGTCTTCCTTTACTGCTGCTGCATTATCCTTCTGCAGTGTGGACAGGGTTAAACTGAATATCCATTAATGCAGAAGTGCAGTAGCCATCTTTAAGAAGACCACTTCCAAGGCTCATCTACGGAGTGTCTCCAGTGTATGGGACAGCCATCTTGGTTGTATCTGATGTGATCCCAGAGGTGATTGGCTGAAGCAACAGAGCAAGGAGAAGTGGGTCGGCAGACTGGTGAGGAAAGGGAAGAGTAGTGTCTTGAAGCAAGCAGGTGCGTGGGGAAAAGACCAGGCTTCTGCTTGCAGAACATAGAAATCTTGACATCCTCCACCTGCCATTTTACCCCAGCCATTCAGGAACCTTGTATTCACTGATTCACTGATTGGCTCTCACAGCGGTCACATGATTGGGAGCTCATCCTGCTGGCTCCTGATTAGAAATCATGACCTAGAGCTGTTAGAGCCAGCTCGGTCAGTGTGTTGGGAGTGTGCAGTGAATTCACCCTCCGCACAGAGCCTCAGGTCACCCTGGACACAGGTGTGGCAACTGGACCAGAGTATTAGTCAACTGGATATGTGGCATGTGAACAAAACTATGGATTTTTTTAATAGCTTTTAGAAAAAAGCGAGTACTGTCCCTGATACGTTTTTCTTTTGTATAACATTATATTTTTCAGGTTAAGCTTTTGGGATTGGAACCCTTCTTCAAGGTCTAAGCAGTACTAGTGCACAACGTTTTAGCAGAGTGTTAATAAGACAATAGACAATCTCTAAGAAAAATAAAAATACATGCACAAATTTGCACAACGATAGAAATTAAGCTTGGATAGCTAGTGAGATAAGGCTGAAAGAGAGCTTTGAAATGAGTGGGGGGAGAGAAGTCATATAAATATTTGATTTAGGAAACTAAGGTCAACATTTCCACATTTCCATTATCTTTAGTGTTAGAATTATCGTTTTTAGTGAAAACATTTTCCTTTCCTGAGTGGTTCCCTTTAAAAAGCAACACATTCAGTTTCCCATAGTGTGGTGTGGTTGTGAGAAATGTCCCAAAGCTGTGCAGAAATCGTCTTCCGTATGCTCTTTAATGGTGTACAGTATCTGTGCAAATTCATCTGTGCTTCTAATTTCTGTCCTATTTCACCAATGTAAGATCCTTGGCTTCTTGCATTGGATGAGATAAACAACATTACTGGAGGTACAGTTGTATGATTCTGTGATATTAAAGGTCCCTTTTGTGTGTGTGACAACTTAATGGATTGATTTGGCTGCACAGTTTGCAGTGTTTTTGGTTGCTGTGACTGGCTCCTTTATTTGTGATGGCATAATCAGAATGAAGTTTCCTGCTGATTAATTTCTGTTGGGTGGTTGCTTGAAAGCATTGGGGCATTGGGGATTGTTGCTGGACTATTTGTCTCATCCTCTGTATTGTATTGGAAGAGATGTTGTCTTCAGGTTTTCAGAGCCATGGTTACGTTTGTAATGATGGTTTTGGCCTTGTGACCTTTCTTATTCTAAGGAGTCTGCTAGTAATCTGAAATGTTAATTTCTATCTTCTGGGTGCGAACATATTCGGTGGTATCCCATAGCCTGGGTGTGTATGATGGCTTGTGTAGTATGCTGGGGGTGGAAGCTGGAATTGTGGAGATAATTACATGTCAGTGGGTTTCCTGTATATGGAGGTGTTCAGCTTGTCATCTCTGGTGTATACTGTGGTGTCTAGGAATTTGACATGTGTGTTTGAATAGTCCATTTTTAGTTTGATGAGTAAAATGTGTTCCTCAACCCTTTTCTCAGAGACTGTCTTATTAACACTCTGCTGAAATGTTGTGCATTAGTACTGCTTAGACCTTGAAGAAGAGGGCACACCCCTAAAGCTTATCCTGAAAAATTGGATGTTAGTGCAAATAAAAAAAGTATCACGGACAGTACTTGTAGTCAGTCTTCACTTGGAAATGCGATAGTCCTAACTACTAAGACCTGAGGTGTGCCTTGGCCTGGCTGGTCAGTATGCCTAAAAGAGGGCATACCCTGAATGAATAAGTATGAAATGTAAATGAAATGATGAAAGAGTGGGGGAATGGGTGGGTGGGATCCCAGAAACAAAACCAACAAGGACCTGATGGAGGAGGAGGAGGGATATATATACCCTCAGACTCCTCCTACAAATCCAGGCTAGCCTGCGGCCAGCCTTCTAACTTAGCCTCCCTGGCGGTATCCCCGAGCGCGATTCGGGGTTGATTTTCTCTGCCAGAAGTGGTAACCCCAAGTCATGCTCGGGGTAACATTGCAGAGCTGCCAGAGGAGATCTTACCTTCTCCTGGTGCTCCAGCAATGTCCTCCGCTGTCCTCCCCTGTGATCGCCGGCACGATCGCCGGCAGGATCACAGCATCTGACTTCCTGGTTCCATTCCCTGCGAGCAGCAGCGGCGCATGGGAGTGGAACTGGGTGGGAATTTAAAAAGTGAAACACAAACACACACACACACACACACATAAAAATAGATGATACACTGTAATCTGAGAGGATTACACTGTATCATCTCTTTATCTGATTGATAAATGTACAGTGCCCCTGGCCTCCAATTTTTCCCAATAAAATATATCTAACATGGCACCAAAAAAGTGCCACTTCGCTACAAAATCGGCTGAGTGACAGCGGCAGCGACATGGAGTTGCTCGCAGAACTGAGCGATAGTGAGTCGTGTGGAGATTTGTCGTCTGACACTGATCTGTCAAGTGACAGCGGTGATGATACTGCACCTGCCCTCAGCGATGTGCACACTTGGTGCCCTATTGATTGTGATACGGACCAGGTAGCGCCGCCAAGATTCCCCTTCACTGGATCACCTGGGATGAAGGTAGACGTTGAACGTGACAACCCTCTGGCATACCCGCAATTAGTCCTCACTGAGGAGGTAATTGAAAAAATCGCTACTAAGAGCAGCAATCCGCTACTCTGCATGCCAGGTTTTCCCGAAGCAGAATGTGGGAACCGGTGACCAAAGGGGACATCTGGCAGTTTCTGGGACTCATCATTCTTCAGGAGGTGGTGGGGAAACCACTCCAGAAATGGTACTGGACCACCAATAAATTACTGGCCACTCCATTTTTTGGCACCGTGATGTCCGAATACAGGTTTTCCTTCATCATGAAGTATTTTCACTTCACAAACAATGAAGAGTTTGATGAGGCCATGCATCCTGCACCCAAACGAAAAAATAAATCTGGGAGGCTTGCCTAATTATCGTGACCAATTTCCAAAGGACCTATGTGGCAGAAAGGAACGTCAGCGTGGATGAAAGTTTGATGGCTTACAAGGGACGCCTAAGCTGGATACAGTTTATTGCATCCAAAAAAGCACGGTTTGTCATCAAATCCTACATGCTCTGCGAGTCATCCACTGGATACATCTGGAATTCGGTGATTTACACTGGTAAAAAAACATGAAGTTTAACCCCAGGTACAGCGGCTATGGGATGGACACATCATCTGTCTTTACACTGCTGGAGCCATTGCTGAACCAGGGATATTGTGTGACCATGGACAATTTCTACACATCTCTGGAACTGTTTGAGGATTTGCTACAAAACAAGACCACTGCGTATGGTGCCGTTAGGCCTAACCGACGTGACATGCCATCTATGTTTTCTAAGAGAAAACTAAAAAATTAAGAAACGGTTGCCTGGCAGAAGAGTAAGATGATGGCAAAGGGATGGCGAGACAAGAAGGACGTGTGTCTGATGAGCACTGTGCACAATAACTCCACTGCCATGGTCCACACAAAAGGTGGCAAAGATGTGTTGAAGCCGCAAGTCGTGATAGACTATAATTGCACTATGGGAGGTGTTGACAGAGCCAATCAGGCAATGACATTTTATGCGGCTATGCGCCAACAGCAAAATAAAATTATAAAAAAAATTTCCGGCATCTTCTGGAACAATGCCTTTGGAATTCATATATTCTGTACAGAGCAAAGAGTGACAAGCCTCTTGTTTAATCTGACTTTATCTGGAAGGTGGCTGAGCAGATTTTTGTCAAACACCAGATGCCATCAGTAGCTGTGAACAGACCTGGACGACGTGCTGTTGACGTTGCCAACCCAGAATGCCTAACATGTCGTCACTTTATGGACTACATACCGCCAACCGCAAAAAAGGCACCACCTACCAGGATGTGCATTTTAATTACATTTTTGAAATAAAGTTGAATAATTTGGAGTGCAGCTATCCAGCAACATCTTTTCTACTTCCGTTCCTGTTGCAAACAGAGCCGGCACCCTGTGGGATTGTGGAGACAGCTGTTTTGGGAGAAGTCACTACCTTGGAGCGGTAGTTCTTTGTATACCAGGATGTGCGTGGTTTGCTGTTCAAAGAGAGATATCAATAGAAAGAAAGTCAGAAAATAAAGCAGGTTCCATTGTCCAGATTGTGATGTCCGACTGTGTGCTGTACCTTGTTTCAAAATTGATCACACTCAGGATGTTTATTGAATTTTCTTTGACAAATTTCATTATTTTGCGTTACATTATTGAATAAAATTATATTATTTATTAGATTCATGAATTCATGATTTTGTGTTTCAAACTTTATCACATCTGGGATGTCTACTAGAGTCTTGTTTGGTCAGGTTTAAGTAAGTAATTACTAAGAATTGCAGCCTATAATACATAACACCAAATTTCCATGCAAAAAATTGTACCGCTTTTGGTACAAAATTCCTGACATAATCATACCGCCAGGGAGTTTAAAGTGGTTCCAAAGGCAGAGCAGAAGTTTTTTCTATGCATTAAGATAGAAAAAAACCTTCTGTGTGCAGCACAGCCCCCCTAATACTTCCCTGCGCCCCATCTCTATCGAGAGATGTTGCAGGTGAGATTCGGCTCATTGGCTGAGTGTTGGAAGGCAACATGGTTTAATATAATATTTCTGGAGTTTCACTTCCTGGTTGATACAGATAGGTGGCCTAAGTTATAATGTAACCTAACAGTGGTTAAAGGTGCGTGGTATACCATGGGCATGGTCTCTGAAATCCAGGCACAGGGATGGAATTTTGTGATTTTTGTCATTGCTTCAAATTGTAATGTGTTGTTGGACTTGATATTTATATAGCAGGGTCTCACATTTATCTATGCAAGGTGAGGGACCAATTGACGCTAAGGTCTCTTCGTACAAGTTAGAGGCTTTGCTGGCAATTCAGAGCCCTGAAATACTACCGATGTGCAAAAATTACAGTCAATGAAGATGATCCGTGTCACATAGCGATGATCCATGGACAAATACTGCCCCAGAGGCCAATGCAGCAGGACAGACAGAAATTAAAAGGACTACCTCTTGGCAATATCTCATTGGACAGGAAGCTCATAGACTGTAGTTACGAGGGGGTCTGAATGCAGTGTAAAAGTGCACACAGAAGGGAAATCAATCACTTTTTGTTCTTGCTTCTCTGAGCCTCATGGCTCTCTGTTACCATTTTGAGCCGAGCTGACTAGACAATATCTAGAGGACAGCCTTGCGATAAGTATCTTTGATGTTCTTTGTTATATACTCTGTAATATTTTCCTTTAGTGTTTTCATGTTAGCATTTTCCTATTTCCTTAGGAAATAAATAAGACGTTGTTTTACCAAGCAGTTTGTTTGTTTTCATAGCTAACCTTATATTATTGTGCTTATCAACAGTAACATTATCAGAGTTTTAATAGACTAGCTAACTATAGGAATAGACAAGCTAATACATATTTGCAATAAATAGAAGGAATCTTTAACCACCCTCGGATAATATTTATTCTAGCATTCATTTTACCGAGACATCAGAGGAGCGCTATTGGCTCCCGCTGCTGTTAATCAGAGTCAGTGAACCAATGAGGAGAGCATAGAAAGCTTCTTGCTGTGGGGGCACTTGGCAGAAGGGAGGGGCCAGGAGCGCCAGCGAGGGACCAAAGAAGAGGAGGATCTGGGCTGCTCTGTGCAAAACCACTGCACAGAGCAGGTAAGTATAACATGTTTGTTATATTAAAAAACAAAAAAATAGACTTTAGTATCACTATTTATGTTGCAAGTGCACCACTACGGCTACAATCACCTGTCTTATGGTTTTGAAATGCATTTGTGAACTTGGAATAAGTGATAAATGGTTGAAAAAGACAATGCAAACTTAAAATGGGAAACTAATAAATTGAACGGGCAAACTTGACCTTTGAACAAGCTTTCATAATTAGATCAAATTGAAAATGCAATACATACAATACATACATAGCAAACTAACCTTTATAGATAGTATTCTAAACAGCTTTTGTTCTTATTCCCCCTCTTTTCCATTCTTGGTTTGCTTCAGACATCTAGCCAGGTGCAATAATTCATACTTTTTAAATTCTGCATATGACTGGGTGTTTAACATAGACAATATGGAATTGCAGAGGGGGATTTTAGCAAAACCTTGCTGATGGTGAGCAGACTTTTCACATCATTTAGCATCATCTTCATTTGTTCCTTGTTCCTACCATTCAGGCACAAGACATTTCAGAGATGCAAAGGAAATTAGTGCTGAAAGTCTTTCCTTTGTGAGAAACTCTGATTGTAGGTCTGGACATGCATGTAGCAGGTACTGTAGCTATATAATGCACACCATCTGTCGCTGCCTGTGGTTTCGATTCTGGTCAAGGGCTGACTAGTGAATTTATCTTATTACGACTGGCCACAGGCACAAATGACTCCTTGCTCTTCAGTCCAATCCTCTCCTGATGTGGGTTATAAAGGAAGGAGGGATGTATCTCAACCATGAACTGGGTGAATCAACACATGTGATGCTTTTGCTGAGGGTTGTCAAATTGTATCAGTAAACTGTACAGTACCACACACACTTTATACTGTATCGTAACTCATTTGTGTTTTTAGGTAAAATACTGTGTATTGTTTACCCCTGGAGGAGCCGCTTGGTACGATGGGTTCTCCGTTCTTTGCCACAACTGTGAGAACTGCTTCAGCCCCTCTGTAACACTTGGTTAGGAAGTGGGATACTGCAAACATACTACCCACAACTGTCTTGGAATATAGGGAAAAAGCCAAAAGACTATGTAGTAAATGAAATAAGTATAGTATATATAGAAAGTAAATGAAAAAAGTTTATTATCAGCAAACAAATTCAAATTTGGCAAATTCAAAGAACAACAAACAAATAAAGGAGTCTGTTTGAATGCAAACACTATATAATAAGGATACTAAGCTATATTATAGCAATTATTCTAGATTGCCGTAATATTAAGCTAAATTAATCTGGTATACACAGCATTGATAAAGAACAGCATAAATACTGAGAAGCATAAATGGTAATGAAAAATCTCACAGTAACTCTCTGCACAAATGAACAAAAGGGGTTCCAGAGTGGACTCTGTTTATATACCCCTGACAGTAGTGCACAGTCTGGTTGTGCACTTATTACTGTCCCTTTAAGACTGCATGCAGTGAATTGCTTTTGTGGCTGCTAGACAAATAGACAATCTCCTGTTATGCTGAACTGGTAACAGTGGTGAGGTAGGCTCAGTTGAAACTGGTCCTCGCGCACAGTGAACCTTGTCCTGGATGCTTAGTGGTCTGCTGTCCTCAGAAACTCAGTCACTGCTAACTCTCAATCAAGTCCTCTCAGGCTCAGTCTCTCAGTATCTTAATCCTTAGTGGCTTGGTTCCAGCACTCTAATTATTCACCATGCAGGTCTCAGTCCACCTGCTCCTTGCAGGCTCAGTCTTGCTGGTGTAGGCACAGACAGGTACAGAGAGCAAGTCTCCGCCCACGTGACCCAGCTCTATTGCTCAAAGCCCAAGAAAACTCTTCTCACTCCTGTTGCAGGGTATGCTGTCCCTTGTAGTTTGCATGCCGCATCCACCTCCACAGTGCAGCGCTTCCATAGAACCACATGTCCCAGTGTCCTGAGAGGATGCATTATCCTCAGGTGAGGGTCAGGTGGAGATTCTTCACACAGCTGATCGACCTCAATGCAACTAGTTACACATGCCCCACCCAATAAACCTTGGTCCCCAACAAGTCCATAAACAACTAATGTCCATAAGCTGATATAGCATAACACAACAGGTGAATAATAAACCAAGCAGTAAGTTGAACATGCATAATAAAAATTGATTTATTTAATAGAATAATTTCTACTAAACATTTCAGCCAGTGGGATTGCTCACCAAGCTGTGTCAGGGATGGGTTAGAGTTGCTTCCCATCAAAGCTGGAGTGGAAAGAACTTGCATTTCTTGAGACCTTTAAGTAGTGATGGTAGTCTCTTTTGAGCTTTCACCCAATGAGTCATAAGTCAGTCTTTTTGAGGGCAGATTGCTCTTTTTTCTCTTTGTTCTTTTAGCTCAAATGGCTCTTTTCCACCAGATTCTTGATCTGGCTCTAGGGATTAGGAGAACATAACTGCACACTGGAACAAAATACTAAAAATTGCTTCTTTATTCCAAAAATGACAAGTAAAAGCACAGTATTCCAGGGATGTTAATGTGTTTCACACAACATAGTTCTTAATCATAATTAGGCACTGTTTTGTGTGAAAAGCTATTTATTATTGGAAAAAAGAAGCAAGTTCTGGTATCTCGTTGCGATGTACAGCTATCTTCTCCTATTTCCTTGGTCTATTTTAACTACCCAGAAATTGACTGGGGTAATGGCACTGCTGGGACAGTTAAAGGGCAAAAATTTATAAATGTATTAAAGGACAATTTTATGGTCCAGTTTATTGAGGCCCCAACTAGGAATGATGCTCTGTTGGACCTGGTAATCTCAAACCATGCAGAGCGTATTACTAACATTCAGATAAAGGAACACCTGGGTAGCAGTGACCATAACATGATTTAATTTGATGTTAGCTGTAAGCAAAAATCACATACGGGAAAGATAAAAACACTTAATTTCAAGAGAGCAAATTTTCCAAGGATGAGGGCTGCTCTCCAGGACTTAGACTGGGAGAGAATATTGGCATCAATGGGCACAGAACAGAAATGGGAATTCTTCAAAAAGACTATGTGTGATCTCACTGCAAAGTATATTCCCATGGGCAATAAGTTTAAAAGGCTAAAAATAAAACCTATGTGGCTCGTGGCCAAAGTTAAAAAAGCTATAAACTATAAGAAAAGAGCTTTTAAAAATATAAAAATGAAGGAACACTAGTGTCATTTAAATGTTACAAAGAATATAACAGAATATGTAAAAAGGAAATCAAGGATGCAAAAATTCAAAACGAAAGACAGATTGCAAAAGATAGTAGGACAAACTCCAAAAAAATTATCAAGTATATTAATAGTAAAAAGGTCAAGTCTGAGCATGTAGGCCAAAGAGAAGGCTAATTTATTAAATACTTTCTTCAGCTCTGTGTATACAAAGGAGCATGTGGGAGCTCATGTCCATAATGGGGGTAGTAGTGAAATCCACAATAGATCAAAAGGGATATGGTCAAGAAATATTTGGACAGAATAAAGGGGGATAAAGCACCTGGACCTGATGGCATCCACCCACGAATCCTAAAAGAATTGAGCTCTATAATTTCAAAGCCATTGTATCTAATTTTTAGGGACTCATTAATGACAGGAATAGTACCACTGGATTGATGCAGGGAAAATGTGGTGCCTATATTTAAAAAGGGAACAAAGTCTTTACTAAGTAACTATAGGCCTGTTAGTTTAACTTCTATAGTTGGGAAGATACTGGAGAGATTAATAAAAGACCACATAGATGAGTTCTTGCAGGAAAAATATATTTTAAGCAACAGACGGCATGGATTAATGAAAGACAGAAGTTGTCAGACAAACCTGATTTCTTTTTATGAGGAGGTAAGTAAAACCTTGGACAGTGGGGTGGCGGTGGACATGGTATACTTGGATTTTGCAAAAGCTTTCGATACAGTTCCGCACACACGGCTCATGTGTAAGGTAAAGTCTGCAGGTTTGGAAATATCAGTTTGTAAATGGAAAGAAAACTGGCTAAAAGACAGAATTCAGAGAGTAGTGGTTAATGATTCTTACTCTGAATGGTCTAGGGTTATCAGTGGTGTAACCCAATGTTCAGTGCTGGGACCCTTACATTTTAATACCTTTATAAATTATATTGGGTCTGGGATGACACCAAGCTATGCAGTGGAATAACGTCCTTACAGGAGGTCTCCAATTTACAAGCCAACCTCAATGCTCTGTCTAATTGGGCGACTATGTGGCAGATGAGGTTTAATGTTGAGAAATGTAAAGTTATGCACTTGGGGGCTAAGAATATGCATGCTTCATACATTTTAGGGGGAGTACAATTGGGGGATCCATAGTGGAGAAGGATCTGGGGGTTTTGCTAGATCATAAGCTCAATAGTAGCATGCAATGTCAAGCTGCGGTTTCCAAAGCGAGCAAAGTCCTTTCTTGTATTAAGAGAGGTATGGACTCCAGAGAGAGAGATATCATTTTGCCCCTGTTCAAATCATTAGTAAGACCTCATCTGGAATATATAGTTCAGTTTTTGGCACCAGTTCTCAAAAATGATATTGTGGAACTGGAGAAAGTGCAGAGAAGGGCAACCAAACTGATAAGAGGCATGGAGAAGCTCAGCTATGAGGAAAGATTAGAGGAACTGAATGTATTCACTCTTGATAAGAGGAGATTAAGGGGGGATATGATCAACATGTACAAATATATAAGGGGCCCATATAGTGAACTTGGTGTTGAGTTATTCACTTTACAGTCAACAAAGAGGACAAGGGTCACTCTTTACGTCTAGAGGAAAAGAGATTTCATCTCCAAATACGGAAAGGATTCTTCACAGTAAGAGCTATGAAAATGTGGAATAGACTCCCTGCAGAGGTGGTTCTGACCAGCTCAGTAGATTGCTTTAAGAAAGGCCTGGATTATTTCCTAAGTGTACATAATATAACAGTACTAACATTTATAGGTAAAGCTGATCCAGGGAAAATCCAATTGCCTCTTGGGGGATCAGGAAGGAATTTTTTCCCCTGCTTTAGCAAATTGGATCATGCTCTGCTGGGGTTTTTTGCCTTCCTCTGGATCAACTGTGGGTATAGAATTAGGTATATGGGATTGTATGATATTAGTATTTTATTTTTATTGTGGTTGAACTAGATGGACTTGTGTCTTTTTTCAACCTGACTAACTATGTAACTATGTATTGCAGTGGCAAGCCATGGCAGCACCTGTTGAGATTGACTAGCGATGGAATTAACTTCCCTGTATTTTCCACACACAGTGAGGTTGGAAGGACTTCCTGATGTTCTGATTCATGATCCTGTGGATGGAATTCAGAGGCCTCAGGCCTAAAAGTCCCCATTGGTTTGTGAGGGACTTAGTGGAATGGCATCTATTGACACAGATGGTTAAAACCAGTCCATGCAGACATCGTCCTCCTCACTGTCATCTTCTTTCTCAGCAGCTGGTGGAAAAGGCTGTGATCTGGCCACTGGTCATTGCCTCACAGAAATACGTGCATGTGCTTGAATGTGTGTGCACGTTCATACACACCTGCTCCTGGGACTGGTGCCAAACACCCTATGTAAGGGCAGTCGCTCAACTTAGAGTTTGCTGGAAGATCTTCAGTTACCAGTACTCCTTGCTCCTGTGTATCCTGTATTCCTTGGACCTCCTGTTACTGACCCGGCTTGTCTCTGGATCCTCCTGCAGCCTGATTTCTGGTTTCCTGGCTTGATTTCCTGGCTTTCTCTTCTGTCCATCTGTGCATGACCCTGGCCTGTCATCTGACTACCCTTCTGCCTGCTCCCTCAGATTGCTGTCTATGACCTGGCTATTGTTCCTGACCATGCTCCTTTCTACTCTCTACTTACCTTTCCCTGTATGATCTCGATTTTCATCCTGACTACGCTTCCTCTGTCCAGTCCTGGCAGTCTGACTATGCCACCACATTGGGTGCCATCCTGCTTGTGGCCACTGCCTTGGTTCCACTGCACCTCCCAAGGAAACAGGGGTCTTGCCATCAGTCCTGGTAGACAAGCTGGCAACCATCCGGTCAACTCCACTGCCAGAAACTACCAGCAGAGCTACCTAAAAGGCACCTGTGCTTCTTTGGGCCTTGCACTCCCTGTCCTCATCTTCAGGGGTGTACTCAGCCGCAAGGGAAGCACTCTCCTCAAGTTGGCTTCCAACCAGATACGTGATACCAAGGCATACAAAAAGCTTCTGCTAGAGGTAGGAGATGTTGCTGTACAAGACTCTCAATGGGCCTATCTTCCTTTCCGGATGGATCTGGTATACCAGTAACCCAGGCAACTGCTTGCAAATTATATAAGACTGAGACCTCCACAGTTCAGAAAGCTTATACTCCCCAGGGATACCCAGATTTTTCATCAGCACCTGATCACCTGGCTATAAGTCCTGGACTCTAACTTTTAGACCAAAGATCCTTTTATTTAATTGACCTTGAGCATCTGTTGCAGCTAGAGCCTTTTTATAAGTCATTCTTCCTCAGGCAGTCCAACTGTCAGGAACCATAAATCAGACTGAGACAGAAGTACAAATGAATCACACTTGTTTATTAATAAAAATAAAAAGGTAAATAGAAAAAAGCGTAGTCAAGCATAGCCAGAGTCCAGTAGCCAGATCGGGTAGTCAGCCAGTCCAAAGTTCATTAACCAGATCGGGTAGTCAGCCAGTCCAAAGTTCATTAACCAGATCGGGTAATCAGCCAGACCTGAAGTCAGGGATCCAAGGAGAGCAACTGCAAACAGGATAAGAAGCCAGGAGGGATGTCAGCAAACCAGTCTTGAAACAAACAGCAGGAGATGGTTCCTTGTGATGTGACCAACGCGGAGACAAAGGAGAAGTGAACTGGAAGGCTTTAAATAGGCAGGTCAGATGAGCATCATCGGGAACAGCTGGTAACAGTGGAAAGAGAAGAGAGCTGACAATTAGCCAACAGCTGAGCGGCCAGCCCAGAGGAGGAAGGGCTAAGCCAGCCCTGACACCAACATACTCTCAATGGTATCTCACAGATGTCTGATCCAGCAATGTGCCAAATGATAAGTCAACTGGTAATCAAGCTTCCCACCCAAAAATTAGCATATATGGGGAGTAACCTGTGGCATCATTCTCTGTACTGTTGTAAGCATGCACTGCTGCTGAGATGGATCTGCTCCAGTGTTGATTCTTTTCTGTGGTAAGTACCAAGCATGTTGAGAAGGGTGCAGTTAAACCTTTCAGGTTGCGGATCCCCTTAAAGATAATAGAGGATCGTTCTGGATTTCTTAACACCCAAGCCATTCAGTAGCTTCTTGATGAATCTGCTTTCAAGGCTTTGGTTGTGGCCCTTTGTGGTAGCTCTGGTAGACAACATCTTTCTTCGTAGTTTTCAACTTAAGCCCACTTGCAAGGCCAGTAGAATCAGTCTCTCACTCTAACTATTTTTCTGGTAGGAACAGTTGTTACTTGTCTTCAGGATCATCTGAAGGTCACCTTCGAAAGACCACCTTGTCACAAAAGTGCGATTAATCCCATTCTTTAAGGACCAGGTGTGCTTCCTTTGGAGAGTTCACTAGTAGCATATTTGTATGTCCACTTTCCAGAGAGTCAGGCTGGGTTCACACCTATGCGAATTGGATGCAGGTTTCCCTGCATCCAATTCGCATAGCACGAGAATGTGACCTGCTCTCTATAGAGCTGGTTCACACATCTCCGCAGCGGCTCTGGTGCAAATTGCACAGGAGCTCTGTGCGTCTTCTGGTCCATTTCAGGTCCGAATTCATTCCAAAATGTATCTGAAATTGGACCTGAAACGGTGAATGGAGATGCACCGGACTCCTGCTATGATTCGGAGTGTGTTCCAGTGTGAGCCCAGCCTCAGATTGAGAAAAGGAACTTCCATCTGTTCTCTTCTTAAATCTTTCTTTGAAAATTTAGGCAAATCTTCATCTCTCACTTGTGGGATCACAGTAAAGCTTGGAGATGCTAGCAGCAGAGACTCATATAGTGTTGACTCCCTTGCCATGGTGATCAGCTCTTTGATATAGAGCTTGTACCCCTTCTGACATTAGTTAGGTCCTTTCTTCTGAGAGAGTTTCAGGGTCATCAGGCCTTCTTGACAGGGCATTAGCTTCTCTGTCTCTGACCCCCGGAGGATACTTCAGGCTAAAATGAAAGCCAGATAGAGAAGCCAACCATCTATGCCCCATGGCATCCTGCTTGACCGTGAGGACGTATGTGAGCCTATTAATATTGAAACTGACCACAAAGCGTGCACCATACAGGTAATCTTTCAACTTATCCACTCCATCCCACTTCAAGGCATGGAACTCTAGTTTGTGGGAGGTATAGCTCTTCTCAGTAGGGGTGAGGCTTCTGCTCACATATACAACAGGCATCGAAATGTAATTCATAGGGTCTGGCTGGATCAGCAGGCCAGGATAGGGACATTTAGTAAACTCCTCTTCAAATGACGAAAGGACTGTTTACACTGATTGGTCTATCCTTTTGTACTGAACTCTCTATTCAGGTGAGATCAGAGTATTCTGCGAGTAGAATCTCTATACTGGAATTTCATCTTCTGCTGCCCCCACAAATTTGGATGAGGACACTGAGGTAGCAGGATTCAGTTGTCCTATTTGCATTTGGGCCAGCAACTTTACTGGAGAGTTACTAATGTTTCCAACATGGAATCTTCCCATGATTTTATTGCTACTTCAAGGGTCAACTTCACCCCGTGTCCTTTCCCTGAGAGTTGGCTATAAAGACAACAAAGAACCCTGGCTGTTCGCAGCTGAACTTGATTGAAGCTCATAGACATGCCACATCTGCTGGCTGGCACATCTCACCTCTGTCTAGTTTCCACAACCTCCTTACTCCTTCCACTGGGGTTTCTGTTCTTGTACCATATGCTGATACACTTGTCGTAGCATGAGGTGTACCCTCTCGGTTGGTACAAGGGGAGCAAGTAGCCTCCTGAACACAGCTTGAAGAACACTTAAGTAATCATAGTTAGTACAGTATTGATTGATGAGTTTCGGGTTATGAATAACTTCTGGAGGCAGGCCCTCTTAATCACCCAGTGATTCTCTGCTGTTTCTGGGTCTCAGGAACACCCCATTTATCCAAGGATTGCATAGCTTGCTCTTGCCACTCCTTGAAACCCTCCTCCCCAACAGGCACTGGATGGTACCCTGAAAAGGCCCCCAGTTTCCGTTACCCCGGCTCAGCATTTTCTGGATTATTCTTCTGGCACTTCACCACAAAATCTCCCAGAGTGGCAATGAATTTGGGGGCTATCATGGCCACAGGCACTGGCAGAGTGGTTCCTTTTGTCTGAGATGCCTGACCTGAACTCTCTGGGTTGATGTATGGCAGCTGAAGCAGATGAGCTTCAACATCATTAGTCAACTGTAGTATAGACCTTTGGAAACATTTAGGAATTCCCTTCCTCCAATCTAACAGTGTATGAGTTTGAGAGGCGGCTTGATCTGTTTCATATCCTGCATGAATACCTGTTGATCTGCTCTTCCACCCAGGCAGCAGAAGCCATGCTTATTGCTAATTGTTTCTAGCTCTTTGTCTCAGTCTCTTACTTTCAAAACAGAGGCAAGCTTAACAAGCCCCCATGTTTAGTGCTTACCCCAGGAGGAGCCTCTTGGTATGATGAGTTCTCTGTTTCTTTTCCATGATTCTGAGAACTTCTTTAGCCCCTCTGATGCACCTAGTTGCACCTGGAGTCATGAAAAACCTGGCCCCCGGTATCTCAGTACTCATGATCATGTTCTTTCAGGCTTAGTCTATCAGCATTCTAATCCTCAGTGGCTTGAGTCCAGCACTCTTATTGAGCAGCAGGCAGGTCTCAGCCCTTTGGTCCTTACAGGCTCAGTCTCTCTGGTGTAGGTCCAGACAGGTACAGGCAGCATATCTGTACCGGTCCAGATCGCTGCACACATGATCCAGCCCAAGCAATGGGAAGGCAAGCGAGAGGAGGCAGAGCCACATTTCCCAGTACTGCTGGGTACATGTCTACACCTATGCAACTTGGGAAAATGCTATTTAAGGGTGAAGTTTTTTAGTGGCTTTTTTTTCTACCCACATTCCAGAACAGTGGATGTTCTATAATCAGAAAGTGAGTTAGTTCCTCATATTAAATCAGAAGTATCTAACACAAACCTAATTTCTAAATACGACAAACTGATACTAACATTTGAAGGGTTTTAGGAAAATTACTGTTTCTGCAGTGTCACTTGTCTTATGCATGAGCGATGTGTGTGTATTATGAACACACACTTCTTGGATCCTCAGAGCATTGCAGCTAAGTAAAACAAACATAAATATCATTGTTCTGATGGAATACATTTTTTTTGTCAGAAATACAAATCTTGGATGAAATTTCTAATTTACAGTGTAATGTAAAGAGGATTTGTATACCTTTGTATGCATTACACATGATAAAAATTAGATGGGTACCTGTTGTCGGACCTCATACTCATTACCAACCTTGGTCCCGGGCCAATCGCGAAATGCGGACCATACACTTCATTCCCTGCTGGCAATTTCTGGCCTTGGGGAGGATGGGCGGGGTGGTGGGGGAGAGGGGTTACACTTGTATCCCATTCAAGGAGTCGTGCAACCCGGTGCCGAGTGTCGTGTGGTGCAGCTGGCGGGAGCCGGGGGTCACCCTATAATGGGGGGGCTCTCCGCCCTTGATAGATTCGGCAGCGGGCTTTCCTGGTGGTTAACCTCTGGGAGGGATTGGCTTGACGCTCGGGGGGGGGGGGCAGCTGGGGCCGGGCTGTGAGATGAGCAGCATATCAGGGGGAACAGGTCGGGGATAAGCTGTATTTTACACAAAGGTGCTACATAGGATGTTCTAACTTTTCTTTTTTTCCCTATAGCAGGGTCGCACCTGTGCCCTTGGTACCCACTGTTGAATTACCTATCACTGTTGCTGGCTGGGGAATCACCCATCGCCTGTCACACATCCATCATGTGTACTAGGAAAAGGGGGTACCCTTGGGGTCCCCCTCGCACTAGACCCTCAGCGACATGGGGTTGGGTGTTTGGCAGGATGCATGGGTCCTCTGGAAGACCAGCAAACTATGCCCTTAGATTAGCCTCTAAGTCACTGTGGTAAATGCTGGCTATGTTAAAGTTTATATATTTCGTCATTATCCTAATGTGTTTTTTCTTTTGCTTTTATGTATCTTCATATTTTAGTAATATGGGTCTGGTTAGGGAGCTCCTGACCCCCGTTGTGCCCAGTCACTCTACCACGTAGGATGTCACCCCTCTGGGGCCCCGATTGAGAGCCCTAAGGGTGTATCGAGATTAAATCTCACAAACGCCGTTGGCGTTTTAGTTGCTGGGGCACGCTGACTTTTCAGAGCCTTCTAGACCACTTTTCTGCTTCTACCTATCTTCTCCCCCCTTTCACCCCTCGGTATCCCCCCTGACTTTGTCTTTGCTGCATCTCTCCAGCCCAATCCAGCACCCCCCCTCTCTTTTTGTTTCCTCATTCCCTGCTTGCCCTTTACCTTCTCCGCCCGGATTTCCCTCCTCCTGCCCGGATAGATCATGTGCTCCACAAAAACTCTCAGACTCATGTCCATAAACGTAAATGGCCTTAACACCCCGGAGAAAAGTTCCATGGTCCTATCCAACCTGAGACATTCAAAAGCACATGTATGTTTTCTCCAGGAGACCCACTTTCGAGCCGATAAAATACCAAAACTCCACGACCATCTACCATAGTTGCTCCTCTGAGTCCAAGTCCAAAGGGGTCAGCTTACTGATCCGAGCCATGACACCATGGAAGTTCCGTGACCAGTGGTGCGATAAGGAGGGAAGGGCCTTGTTTGTCAAAGGGACACTAGGCAGCGCCGTAGTGACTTTGGTCAACCTATATCTCCCTAACACGGGACAGATAGGGTTCCTCAAATCCATACTGACAAAGCTACAGGATTTTGCTGAGGGGGCCGTGATCCTAGGAGGTGATCTCAATTTAACCTTGGATCCCTCCTTGGATTCCTCCTGGCAAATGTCCCAGATTTCCTACCCAGCCCTCAAACGTTTAAAAAAGAACTTCTACGCCTTTCACCTGGTAGATGTGTGGAGAGTACTGAACCCAACCCAGAGGGACTATTCTTTCTACTCACATCCCCACGATTTGTATACCAGAATCTTTTCATGATACCCCAGTCGTTGCTCTCCAAAGTTAAATCAGCCTCCATAGGGCCCATCACTTACTCAGACCATGCCCCGGTCTTTATAGACATAGACATTTTTGACCCAGTAAACAAACAATGGCAATGGAAGCTCAACGAAACCCTGATCCAGACCCCCGAGGTAGTGGAGGAGATCTCCAGGGAGTGGAGAAACTTCTTCTCCACCAACACGGTCACAGACAGTGCTCCACTGATAGTTTGGGAAGCCCATAAGTGTACCATTAGGGGGCTTCTTATAAAAATAGGTACTCGCATCAAGAGGGCAAGGGCCCAACAAACCCTAGACCTCCTGGGGAGGATCAGGGCTCTGGAGGACGCGCATAAACAATCCCTGGCCGCACAGGTGTTACAGGATCTTACGGGCCTGAGAAACCAACTGAGATTGTTAGCTCTATTTTATACTTTTACGAACATAGTAGCAAATGTGGTAAACTGTTGGCAAGGGCCTTGAGGGCCCAACGGGTGCAAGCCTTCATCCCAGAGTTTAGGAAAGAGGGGGGAACTAAGGTATACTCTATGGAAGAGATTGCAGATCAGTTATGCAAATACTACACCTCCCTGTACAACCTGCCGCGCCAACAATCCGACAGAGATAAGTCCTTAGAAAGAGAGGTCATACGAGATTATATCCGGAGGTCGGGTCTTCCACAGCTGCTGGAGGAGGCCTTGGGGGCTCTGGAGGAGCTGCTCTCGGCAGATGAGGTGACCCTGGCAATAGACAGAATGCAAAACGGCAAAGCCCCGGGACCGGACGGGTACTCCTTGGCGTATTACAGAACCTTTGGCGATATTCTGACACCCCATTTCCTGGCGGCTTACAAGGAGGCTGGGGAGGGTGCGATTCCCCTGGCTGACTCTCTAAGGGCCTTTATTTCAGTAATCCCCAAGGAGGACAAAGATCCCCTACTGTGCCAAAATTATAGGCCGATCTCTCTCCTCAATGTTGATCTGAAGATCAGATGGATCCCGTCACTAGTTAACTCCGATCAGGTTGGTTTCATGACATCTAGAGAGGTGAGAGACAATACTACAAAAGCAATTAATCTCATCCATGCCACCAAAATGCAGGGTACCTCGATGCTTTTACTCTCGACTGATGCGGAAAAGGCGTTTGATAAGGTCCATTGGCCCTTTCTGATGGAAACCCTCCTCCACATAAGAATGGGACAGAGAATGTTAAATTGGATACAAGCCATATACTCCAAGCCCTCCGTTCAAGTGAAAGTAAATGGGCAGCTCTCTTCCACCTTTGAAATATTCAATGGTACGAGGCAGGGTTGTCCCTTGTCCCCTCTGATCTTTATCTTGTCTTTAGAGCCATTCCTACATACAGTGAGGGACAATTCCAACATGTCTGGTATTAGTCTGAGTGACTCCCTATCCCCCAAAATAGCAGCTTCCGCTGACGATATGCTCTTCTTCATCTCCAATCCCATGATCTCGGTTCCTAACTTAATGTCGGAATTAAAGATGTATGGAACGCTGTCCTTTTTTCAAGGTCAACTTTCAGAAATCAGAGGCCTTAACCATTTCAATGCCAACCTCCTTATGCTCCTTGTTGTGAGAGGATTTTCCTTTCAAGTGGGTGAGCTCCCATATCAAATACATGGGCATCTGCTTACCCAACAAACTTGAAGACATTTTCTCCCTCATTCCCCCCCCCCCCCCCACACTGCAGGTCATCAAAAAAGATCTGCAGAGGTGGAAAACCGGCATGTTTTCGTGGTTTGGGCGGTGTAGTATAATAAAAATGAACATTATGCGCTGACTACTGTACCAACTACAAGCCCTCCCAGTTAGGATCCCAAAGACCTTCCTCAGAGCAGTAAACCGATGACTGCTTATGTTCTTCTGGGCTGGCAAACCTCCGAGACTGTCCCAGTCCATCCTGCGCCTTCCAAAAGTGCTGGGGGGAATGGCATTTCTGGATGTATCTCTATACCACATGCCACCTGGCGAGGATAATTTATTGGTGTCGCCATGGGACACTTAAGCAATGGTTCCAAACAGAGCAGCTCCTCTCAGGAGCAGTTTTGGAGGGGCTGCCTTGGTATCAAAAAGGCCTTTCAGAACAGGTACTAAAACACCCTACAGTGGGCAAGACATGGAGACTAGCTCAGAAAACTTACTGGGAGCAACTGACTGCTTCCATGCCATTACCACTGACCTCTGTAATTGGGAACCCGGACTTCAGACCATGACTGACCGATGCCAGGTTCCAAGCTCTTAAGGGTAAGGGCAGACATCAGCTGCGCCACTTTATTAGGGACGGTCGGGGGATGTCCAGAGACGATATAATGACAGACCCCCTCTTGGGTAGCCTCACCTTCTGGCAGAGCACAGGCCCCTCCGGGGCCGTATTCGAGAACCCTATCACCCTTTGAGCTCCTTTGTTCAGAGCGAGAGCCAATACGGCGCACAATCTCACTGACCTACCAAACCATGGTTACACCCCCTAATGGATTTAGACTTCCTTATATAACAAACTGGGAACGAGACCTGGCAATTCAGCTAACTGTGAGACAAGTGGAGAGAATACTTTTCTTCACACACAAAACATTGCTATGTGCTAACAACAGGAAGCAGGATACAAAGTTTTATCATGCTGGTATTATACTCCAGTCAGGTTACACAGGATGTTCCCTCAGAGTGCGGACCATTGTTGGAGGTGCGGAGAGGAAGCGGGTAATCTTCTTCACATCTTCTGGTCCTGCAGGCTCCTGCCCCAATAGTGGACAGAGGTTCACCACATTATTCAGAAATGGACAGAGAGGAAGCTTCCCAAAACCCCTGATCTATTTCTAATCCACCATCACGACATACCAAGCAAGGTGTACAGGAAATCCATCCTACCCACACTGGTCATGCCAGCGAAAAGCGGTATCCCCCTATTTTGGAAGCAGACAGAGCCTCCGGGTGTGGCGGTCTGGTTGAAGCGAGTAGATGAAGTGCACAGAATGGAGGACCTGGTGGCCACTGATTGGGGCCTCAGGGAGCAGTTTCTCAAAAAATTGTATTATTGGCTTGACTTTTTCTACTTTGAGGAGTATGGGAGGTTGACCACATAAGTAATTGGGGTTTTTGTACCCCTAGTTTGTTGTGGAAACGCAGGTGGAGGGCATGGAGAACGGGAAATACACCCTTCCTTCCCCGTTTCCCCCCCCCTTCCTCCCTTCCTCTACTACACCTACCAGCTGGAATCTACCTTTCTTTTCTTCTCCCCCCCCCCTCTCTTTCTTACCACCACTTCATCTATTCTTCTTTCTTTACTCCTTAAAAGGAATGTTGACCCATGAGTCGACATTCAATTTTCCCATACTCACTAATAAAACAGAATCACCACCACATGGGACACAAGGAGCTCCATAATCTCAAGCCTGGTCTCCCAGACTGGGCATAATGAAGTCTCAACCCGGGACTGTGACTTGTTATAATCATAATTTGTTCTGAAAAGTTGAGACGTGCGGACAATGTTCACAATATGGTCTTGTCTTGTGTACCAGAGTTTGTTCAATGTTATCTCCTGGTTATTTCACAAATAAAGAATAAAAGAAAAAAAAAATAGATGGGCATGACTTATCAATTGCCATTTCAGCCGTATCAAAATGTGTTTCATCCTACTTAAAGGCTACTAGAAGCTATTTAACCCTACTAGCAGCTGCTTTTCTCTACAGTGCCTTGATGCAGAGATGGTGTTGTTGGGGCTCATTCACACTGTTGTGAAGTTCTAACACATTTGCATTTGATTTGCAGAAAAGCAGTCAATGCACATTTGTATGTGAAAAAACCCACCTGCGCTATTTTTGGCAACTATCACATCCATGTATTGTACTGTATTTTTCTTTACTACATAAATTCATTGGGGAAATGGCACTGAAACATAAGGCACATATACAGTATCTGTATGTTAATGTGTATTATGGCAACTGTGAATGTAGATGGCCAGCTGCTATAACATGTCACATTTACTTTGTTAGTTCGAACAATCTTGGTTTAACATTCTATTATGCCATACATGCTATGCACTTTTTTTTATGGGTTTAAAGAGAATATTCAACAACACAAAATACAGCAAAACTAGCTTAAAATGGTTGTATACCCCCCCAAAAAAACATGCTCCTGTTCCTTTAAGGTACGAGGTATAGCACAGTTCTTTTGCCATGTCAATTGTCCCTTTCTATGTTGTAGAGTACCTAGCTGATCCCACCTGTTCCTGTGTTCCCCATGATTATCATGGCTGCTGACAGTGGCTATTGAGGCTATAGCCCGAATCTGGGGCCTATAGCCCAGAGTCTCTTGCTGCAGGGGTTCCTGCCTAGCCAGCGTGCCGTGGCCTCTCCACAGCTGGGCCGCGAGTGTGGCAGGTGGGCTGCATGAGAGAGCCAGGAAGGCACTTGAGAAACGCGAGCGGGCTAACGAGCAGAGATTACATCATCTCTCTCCACCCGCCCCACATCAGTGTTCTTCCGCCCTCACAGTACAGGCCTCGCCAATGTTGGTGGTGTGGCAGGGAGAAGCGAGGCTGTGGCGTCGGACAACTGCACCTGCCTCTGTGCTAAATGGAGCAGTGCTGGCAGCCTGCCACCAATGCAGCGACAATGTACATTTGGTGGCACTGACTGGCATGGCAAGTGACAATCTGCAAATAGTGGCAGGTGACATGGCAAGCAATCATCCATATCTGGTGGCAGGCGATGTGGCAAATGACAATCCATATCTGGTGGCAGATGATGTGGAAAACGATCATCCACATCTGGTGGCAGGTGACGTGGCAAGCGATCATCCACATATGGTGGCAGGCGACGTGGCAAGTGAAAATCCACATCTGGTGGCAGGTGACGTGGCAAGCGACCATCTACATCTGGTGGCAGGCGACAGTGGCAAGTGACAATCCACATCTGGTGCCAGGTGAAGGTGGCAAGTGACAAGCTGCATCTGGTGGCAGGAGATGTGGCAAGTGACACACCCGGGGCTCCCACTAATTCTGCATTATGGTGAGTTGAAACACTTCATTATATATTACAATGTAACAATAGAAATAATGCACTGACACCAAATCAACCATGGTGACGTGATGATTGAAGCGCCAACACCAGCCATTGGCCGCAAAAAATTGCTTACCACATATGTGACCCTCCTTTCCCCCATTTGGTGACCACTGTTATGGGCTCTAGCCCCAGATCTTTTGCAGACCCAACAACGCCCCTGGCTGCTGATCTCTGATAGCGTGGTCAGTTTACGTGCCTCCATCTTCCAAATAACTCCTCAGCTTCCCTGCATCTCCCCCTCCCTGTCTCTCCCATAGTCTGTGTGAGAGCTGATCTCCTCCCCATCCAATTCCCTCTCCTCTCCTCTCATCCCTGTGTAATTCTATTCCCTGCAGCTGCTCCAGTGCTTGTAAAGTAAAGAAACATATTAATTATTTACTCTCTGTTTTAGGTAACTGTTTAGTAAAGCGTGTGTGTTTTCCTAAAATTATAATGATAAATACCTTCTTTGCAGAGCCCTGCTGTTCAGACATGTGACCCCGCTCTGCCAGCTTGCATTCATCATAGGGCAATCTTAGCTCCTCCCACTGTGCTCTTTTAGATCGGGAAGGAAAGCAGAGGGAGGTCTCATGTCTGCACAGCAGGGCTCTGCGAAGAAGGCATTTAGCATTCGAATTATAGGAAAACCTACACACTGTACTGAACAGGAACCTAAAACAGAGAGAATCAAAGTCATACATTTGACTTTGCAACCACTTTAAGATGAAAGTTGATACATAACTGCTTCTTGTGTTCAGTGGTGTTATTTTTTAGTGTAGCTGAAAATGTTCAGCTTCATGGCCATAATCCTTCAGTCAGAGATGAAGGTTTGCAAGTAAGGGTTCGTCAGTGCACAGTATTCAGCTACAATGACACATTACCTAGCAATAGTGTATTAAGATGTGTTTAAAGCCTTTGTGGGTTGAGAGGGTAAGGATAGACTCTCTCCCTTTTATTCCTAGACTTAACTGGTTCTTGAAATTTCCTTGGGCAGCTCTCCAGAAAAAAGGGGGCATAATTCAGCTTTTGTTTCAAGAACACTAGAGGTATATGGAGGAAAGTATCAAACTCACATCTGCATACAATACAACGTGTTTGGTGCTTTGCTCCATAAGTTTCTAGACTTTTTTGCTATCTGTGTCCCTCTTAGGGACATTCGTCTCCTCTATTGCTTAGCTTCTGATTGGCTATTAAACCAAAAACCAAGGTCTGGGCACATTATACAAAACAGGGTAGGCTGCCATTGGGGCTGGCACTCAGTGGTAGAATTGTGCACAATGGGAAATTTAGTTTAGTTTTGGTTCATTGTCATTCGTAAAATACACAATTTTGTTCTGTTATAATCGTTATGTTACGTTAATTCATTTTCGGGTAATTCGTTATTATTCGTAGAGTGTCGATATTCGTTATACTGAATCTCAAATCATGTCAAATTCACTTGTTCTATCCGCTATAATTTCTTTCGTATTAGGTGAAATTCGATATTTATGTATGTATATATATATATTCGTGATAATGATTCGCAGTTTGCAAAGTCGTTTGTTTATTGAATCTATTAACACACACAATGACAATATCTCTTCTCCTCGGCTCAAATACAATACAACACCCTTCTCACTCAGTTCTCAGGAATGCACTTTGCCAGTAATCCAACCTCCAGCACAAAATTAATCAGCTGATTGGACTGTAAGATTTACTTTGAATTGACCTTTTGTTTCATGAGATCTTTAACGAATTACCAAATCATGTTGAATTCATTTTTTATATTCGCTATAATTTCTTTTGTATTCATTGAAATTCGTGCACCTACCACCATGTCACTAACATTTGAAGTAATGATTTGAAGGTTGGGAGGAGGAACTATTGATCAAACTATTGATCGACACTCCTGAAAGTGTTGGTTTCTGCCAATTTCAGTAAAATAATTCTCTTCAATACAGTAGAGTTTTGGCAGCATGAAAGAGGTAAGTATGATGGAAAATCTTTTTGGATAATACATTTTCTGATAGGGTTACTTGAAATTACAAAAGCTTACTAATATACAATACTTTTGTACTATGGCATACCTGCTCAAATTAAAGTTAAGTGCTCTCATTATTACAGTCGTTTTGTGAACAATCTTTTTTTTTTTCTTTGTCTTTCATTTGAGGCTATGAATAGACTGGATTATACTTGAGATTATATGATAGTATGTTTGCTATGTAAAGAAAGTATTTAGTATCAAAGATTTAAGTCTGGCCAACACATGCTTTTAGGATGCATGTGAAAATTGCCAAAAAATATTTTAATTCATTTTCCCTGTGTACTTTTTTATTGGATTTCCCTATAAATAGATGAATTATTTGTTTTGAATTCTAGCCTAAAGCTTTTGATTTGCCTTAACATGCCTGCATTGTTAAATAAACATCTTCAAATATCTGCTAACTCTATTGATACTTTACCTCTACAACAGATGGTTCAGTAAATTACATTTGTTGTTCTGAATTTCACAAAGCTGATCAAAATGAAATAAAAATTAATTGATGTCAGAGGTCGAGCTTTCAATTCCAGGTTCCAGTAATGGTTAAGGAATAAATCATAGGAACCTGCAACTGTATAACAAATATTAGAACAAATTGCCTACTGGCCAGTTATACTTGGGTTGCTCTGAGTCTAAGCTGTATGGAGATTATTTACTAAAAAGATTAGATGGATGCACACCATAACTTGGCAAATAAAAGAATCACACTGGTGATGTATAAATTGTTTTGAACAATCGTGATGGTGTAGGCTTACTATGATCACAAATATGACCAGGAATCCCAAGGTGCCATAATGTGACAAAGATGTTCTTAAAAAGAACTGACTTCTTTGGTCTCTGACTGCCCATGTATGTATGCAGTTCTCAAAACAATATACATAAATTGAACTTGCATTCCATTTAAAACGTTGAAAAAGGTGGCGTGGCTTTCCGGTGGAGTGGATAAAAGCCTGAACCTACACCTCCGCAATCTACCCAGCCAAAAGCGACTCTCAGCGGCATTAAAACAGGGCAAAACCTACCCCACACAGCTCCGGAGACCTTCCGCAGTGCCTGGCCGAGATGTCTAAGCACAGGAAGCAGGCAAAAGCTGACAAAATTCTTCCCCTTCTCTGAACCAAGCCGAGGGCAAGATGGTGCCGAGGGCGTGCTTGGACACACAGCGCAGCTCCTCTCACCTCATGCTGGCTTCACCTTCACTCCACAGAAGAACTGCTCTCTCTCCTCAGCGGTGAACGGTGAGTCCTCTCCCCCTGCTTCCCCCTCCACAGCCAGCCCTGCCAAGTCAAAGCCTCGCAGGGACAACACAGACTCGTATAAGCCCACTAGTCTCCCTTTCACCATGCCAGCCAATTTCTGAGATGACATTGAAAAGCATGCTGCTTGCGCTGAAGCATACTCTGTATACAGATTTATCAGCATCGGTATCCTCTCTAGCTACTGTAGTACAGGCACAAGACCAGTGCCTACTACATGTGGAAAATAAAATGGCAGACCTCTACACTCTCACAACGAGCTGATTGATACCTATACAGAACAAGAAGTCGAACTACACCTAATCAACCTTAAATTAGCAGATTTGGAAGACCGTTCTCATCGAAAAACAACATAAAATTCCCGAAACATACCTGAATCGATCGAACAATCTGACCTAGTCCAAAATCTGCAGAGACTAATGAAATCAATTGTACCTGATCTGACCGAATTGTAAATCGATTGGGCACATAGACTCCCGAGACCGCCCTACCTCCACGAATCCAAGCCCAGGGACGCTCTCGCCCGCATTCATTTCTTTACTGCAAAAGAAAAAGTGATGTCTGCTGCTAAACGCACACCTACCCTACCGGAACTGTTTACCACAATTAAACTGTTTACTGACCATCTCGAAAACAACAATGGAAACTAGACGCCAATTGGCCACTATTACAAAACCGCTACAGAACCACCGCATACCTTACAAGTGGGGCTTTCCTGTCAAACTGATAATAACCCACCAAAGCAAAACGCTCACCGTGAAATCACTTAGGCTGCTTTCACACTGGGGCGGTATTCAGGCGTTACAGCGCTAAAAATAGCGCCTGTGTAACGCCTGAAAAAAACCGACCCCTTTAACTCCAGTGTGAAAGCCGGAGGGCTTTCACACTGGAGCGATGCGCTGGCAGGACGGTGAAAAAAGTCCTGCTAGCCGCATCTTTGCAGCGGTGAAGGAGCGGTGTATTCACCGCTCCTATACCGCTCCTACCCATTGAAATCAATTGGACACCGCGCCAATACCGCCGGCAAAGCGCCGCTGCAGCGGCGCTTTGCGGGCGGGTTTAACCCCTTTTCGGCCGCTAGCGGGGGTTAAAACCACCCCGCTAGCGCCCGCACACCGCCGCTAAAACGACGGTAAAGCGCCGCTAAAAATAGCGGCGCTTTACCGCCGACGCTGCTCCCGCCCCAGTGTGAAAGCAGCCTTACCGGGGGTCTCAAACTCCTAAGAGACTGGTGCCTTATCCCACAGGAACCTAATTCCCCCAAGGACCCATAGGCATCACAAATGGACACAGAATGGTCCCTTCAGGACGCATAATAAAAGTGACTTGCCCTCACTCACTACTTCACTGCCCGGCTGGGTAGTAGCGGCTTGACCTCCAAAAGCAAATATATTTTTTCTCACGGAGCCTACTGTTAGGGTTTCCGTAGAGAATTATTGTTTTCCCCCCTAGCAAAAGTTAGCAGTAGTTACTGCACATTGAGCTCCTTGGATAAAGAGCTCCCATTTTTTTACTGTTTTTTTTTTTTCTTAATTTCCCTCTTCCCCTTACCACTCCACTCCCTTCATACCCCTAGGATCCCCAGACCTACGCCGAGACCACTAACACCTCGAAGTGTACAATCTCTTGACCCATGTCGAGATCACAGAAGCAGTTTCACATCCTACAGTGAACTCCACTGACTTGAGAGATCCGAGCTCTCAATCTTCGCCACCTACCTGGCACATAATAATGCCCATGAAGCTTGTATCACTAAACGCCAGGGGCTTGAAAAGCCCACAGAAAAGACTGATGTTACAGAAGGAAACTGTAAAGCGACAACCTGACATACTTTTTGTGCAAGAGACGCACTTTGTGTCAGCCAAAACACCAGCAATCAGACTGAAAGGGTACAGTCACCTTTTTCTCGCATCAGGCCCAAAAAAGAAAAATAGAGTCCTAACAGTGATCAAAGACAGCATCCAATTCAAGCTCCACCAATCACATGCAGACCCCCAAGGACGCTACGTAGTTTTGATCTGTGATATAGGACATTCCACCTATACTGTGGTTAACGTATATGGGCCAAACACCAAACAACTTAGCTTCCACAAACGTCTATACAAAAAAATTGAAAAGATGCGGAAAGGAGGCCTTATTATAGGAGGAGACGTCAACATAGTTGGAGACCCCACCATGGACACCTCTGCACAGAACCAACGAGAGGCGTTAAACCCCTTCCTTCAAACAACAGATCTTTATGACTCATGGCGGTACCAACATGGATCCGAAAAGGATTACACATACTTTTCCCCCTCGCAGAAGAATTATTCATGCATAGACATGTTCATAGCTGACAAATGGACCTTAAAAGATATCAAAAGTTCTGAGATAGATATTATCTCCTGTTCGCACCATGCTCCGATAACGATAACTCTGAATGACCACTGCAGGGGACCCCCATTAATATGGAGACTCAACACATCACTAATAGGGAATAAAGAAATCTGTCAAGAAATCACCCAGGAACACCATTCGTTCTTTGAAATTAACTCTCTTCCTGAAACTAACCCATGTACGCTTTGGTCTGTGTATAAATCGTATATGTGGGGCATTCTTATAAAGTTCAATAAGAGATTGAAAAGCCAGAGGGGTAGAGAAATTGATGAGATCATGCTACAAATTAGTAAGTTTAGCAACAAAACAAAACTCATCCCTCCCATAAATTGACCTCCTCGAATTGAGGCAATCACTTAGATCACTACTCCTGTATAAAGTTGAGAATAATCTAAAATATTCTAAGGCCAACTATTACGCACTTGGCAATAAACCAGGAGCCCTACTGGCTCAAACAGTCAAGGAGAGACGTGCGAGAATCAAAATGTGTTCTCTTCTCCACCCCACATCTAGGCAACCACTAACAAACCCACAAGATATCGCTTACGCCTTTAGTGAGTTCTATTCTACAGTTTATAACTTAAAAAACGACCCTTCAAAACACCAACCCTCTGACTCCACTATCCAAGGATTTTTAAACTCTATAAACCTAATCAATATCTCAACCTCTCAACTCGAGTCACTATCCCGACCCTTCACCATAGAAGAAATTACTGAAACCATCAAGGAATTACTCCTACACAAATCACCTGGAGAGGATGGTTATTCAAACGAATCCTATAAACAATTTAGCGATATTTTAGCACCCCGATTAATGCCCTCTTCAATTTTGTCGGTTCCTCTGGTTCCCTACCAACAGACTTGCTACGCTCAACCATTGTAACCATACCAAAACCAGATAAAAACCCCTCTCTGACTTCCGGTTCCGGCGCCGCATGTGCTAGCTGTGCCTTCTCTCAGCTCCAGCTCCGGGCTCCCTAAGTCGGCCTACAAATTCGGCCTGAGTGGCCCCTCAGCCCAGACATCACCACCGGTGATCCCTCTTCATCTCCGGGCACAGATGGACCGATTTGTGGAGAAAACCGGCACCCATTCGTACGTGGCCGTGGCAGCATCCGCGGACAGGCCGCAAATCGAGCCCCCGGCTTCGGCCTACACCAATGCTGGAACGAACGCGCAGGTGTCTGACATGGAGGTTAGTGGCGCTGCTGCACAGGCTCTCCCTTCCTCACATCCCGCTCCTCCCCAGGGACAGAACCCTTCTCTGGCTCAACACCAGGCCCCACCAGTGGTCACTCTTCCCCACAGTCCCACCGGGGATGAAGGCCACACGCATCGCATTGCACAGGCCGTGGCGGCTCTCCTCACCCCCATGATAGCAGCCTCTGTGGAGAAGGCGGTCAACGCTGGGATGCAACAGCTGAAAACACAACTTACTGAACACACCACCAGACTTAACGAACTGGAACACCGCGTATCAGAGGTAGAAGATGAACTCTACCAAGCTCAGGCCACAGAACAATCCCAAGATAAAACCAACCAGTTCATCCTCCAGAAATTAGAAGACCTGGAAAATAGGTCCAGAAGGAGCAACCTGTGTTTTGTTGGCATCCCTGAGTCGCTCCCTGCAACTGCCCTATCAGAGTTTTGCTCCAAACGCATTCCAGAAGCCATGGGCCTACCAGGCCCTTTCACGGTTGAACGCGCCCACCGCATGGGTTCCTTCAATGCTGAACGAAAGTCCCCTCGTCCCATCATTGCGAAATACCTCACTTATGCTGACAATTCGCTCATTCTCCAGAAATTCAGACAGTCCCCTGACCTCTACATTGATGGGGTTAGAATACTCCTTTTTGCCGACTACTCTATTGATGTCTCCAAGAGGAGGAAGGCCTTCCAGCCGATTTGTTCTGAATTATTCAAGCAGCAAATAAAGTTTACTCTGGCCTTCCCGGCTACCTTACGGATAAAGTCGCCTAAAGGAGACCAACTCTCTTTTCAGGACCCATCGGAAGCGGAATCCTACCTTAACTCGTTGAGACCGGACTTGCACCCCCACACGCCTTCCAAATCTGGCTCCAACCTCCGCTCCCTGGATCAACGTAGCCCGCGCAAGGACTCTCCTAAACGCTTCAGGCCTTCAGCTCCTGATCATCGTAACCGCAACACCCTGCGCTGATCTCCACTGGCTCGCTCATTGGACTTCTACCTCTCTACCTCAGGTCGTATGACTTGGGTATTGTTTTCCCAGGTGTTTTCCCCTTTTTGCTTCTTCCAGAGCGCCTGATTCATCCTAACCTGTCTCTGCTGCCCTCCTGCTGCAGCCGAGATCTGACTTTTAGCTTCCGGCTCCCTGCTGGTCTACAGGGGTCTATCTAGCCCCGGGCATGGCCCCCCCCCCCTGGGGTCAGTAGCTAACCATACTTGGTAGCCCACCCAGTCATTATCTCTAATCCACATTACATGGCCCCTTGGCCATTATACCACGTTGTACTCTATACTCTATTTCATTTGTACTTGTTGTTGGATCCTTTTTGGTTCAAAGGTATCCGTCTTGTTAAGTTATGCCATACAGATGTTGTTATGATCTACGCTAGACTTGAGCCTTGTCTTTTTCCTCAGGAGTCCACTGTGCACCTTATTCCGGACATCTCCTATCATGAGGACCCGGTCCCAATAGCTCCCATGTCCTCCCAGTGGCTCTCGGGTACTCGGGCTATGTCGACACCATTTTTCTGCACGGGGTCCCGTGTGGGGAGCTGTCTCGCACAGTGTTCTCATGCGGAAAAAAGTGAAGTTTGCACTATTAGATGTTGTACTTTGTATAATGTCCCTTCCTACCCCCACCTCTCTGTCCTTCCTCCCCCTGTCATCCTCCCTACCCTGCCGCCCCCCAGGTGCTCTTTGCCTGTGGGCTGGTTGCCTTTGTACTACATTAGTCCCAACTCTAAATACATCATATGCCTTCATCTTGCTGATATAATGCTTACACGGCCTTTCTGTTTATTCCCCTCTTCACTGTAATCTCTTAGGGTAGTTTCCTGGAATGTGAAGGGTCTCCGTTCTCCTCATAAGAGGATGAAGATCCTTCGTCACCTTAAACAATTGAAGACTGACATAGCCTTGCTACAAGAAACCCACCTCCAAGCTTCTGATTTTCATCGTATGCAGAAACTGTGGGTGGGTTCGGTATTGGGCTCCGAGTCGGTTGGACGCAAAGGTGTTCTCCTCTTAATTCACAGGAACCTCCCCTGTTCCGTCCTCTCCACTTACACAGATGACCAAGGGCGGTTCCTTTCGACGCGAGTAAAAATAGGGTCAAAGGAACTCCAGATCTCCAATGTATATGCCCCCAACAGTCCCTCTAAAGCCTTTTATTGTCAGTTATCCACTTGGCTCCTTGATGTCTCACATGTTCCTCATTTAATCGGTGGGGATTTTAACAACCTTATGGATCCGGCAGTTGACAGATCCTCCCCGAAGACCCCTTCATGTACTCCCTCTCAAGCCAACCTCTCCCCTTTAGCCTCTACTATAGAGTCACTACACCTCACAGACATCTGACGTCTATCCCATCCAATAGATAGGGAATATACTTTCTACTCCAATCCCCACAAAGTCCTGACCAGGATAGATTATTTTTTTGGCTCCGATAATCTTCTTCCCCTGATCTCTGACTCGGAGGTGGGGGACATAGCTATCTCCGATCACGCCCCCATAGCTCTCACTTTGGATCGTCTAGATCTCCCGCCTCATCCCAACATTTGGCGCTTCCCCTCATTCCTGCATGGCAACACTGACTTTCAGGCCTATATGGAGCGTTCCTGGGAGGAATTCTCCCTGGCCAACTCCCCCCATCTGGGCGACCCCAACCTCCTTTGGGATGCTGGGAAAGCATTCCTGAGGGGACGTATCATTTCCTATGCCTCTACTTTTAAACGCCATTCCATGGTCAAGTTTAAATCAGCTAGTACTCGATTGCACAAAGCCCAAATCTCCCTTAACACCTCTAAATCCTCTGCGGACAGAGATGAATGGGCCGCCGCCAAATCCTCCTTTGACGCTTGGGCCTCTACCCTTGAGCTCACTAAAAAAGCATATTTTGACGCCACCCTGCACAAGTTTGGCAACAAGTCTAGAAAGCTCCTCTCCAGGCTATGCAAGGGCCCCACCCGCCCGACTCACATTACCTCCCTTTGGGATAAATCGGGGACCATCCACTCTACCCCCCCTGCCATTAACAAGACCATGTTGGAATTTTACTCTGCTCTCTATGGCCCTGATCCGATTGATGTGCCTACCGCCCGGTCTTTCCTTGACAAAGTTAATTTGCCCCACATTTCCCCCGCCCAGCTTGAAACCTTGAACTCCCCTATCACCTTAGCCGAAATAGAACGCACCATCAAAAACCTTCGCCCTTCCAAAGCCCCTGGCCCTGACGGGTATAACGGTGAGTTCTACAAAAACCCTCCTTAATATTACTGCTCCTGTGCTGCATTCCGTCTTCTCAGGCATCTGGTCGGGGGGGCCCGTACCTGCCCACGGGTAACCAAGCCATTATCAAACTTCTGGCCAAGAAAGGGAAAGACCCCTTGGAACCAGGTTCCTACAGGCCCATTTCACTGCTCAATCTGGATGTTAAAATCCTATCAAAAATCGTGGCCACTAGGTTGGCGGACATCCTTCCAGACCTCATACACCCTGCCCAATCCGGTTTTGTTAAAGGGCGAACGCCCACTCTGAATATACGGAAGGTGCTCTTGGCCCTTGAACAAGCTAAACGGGATCCAAAGGGAGACTATGCCATCATTACCCTGGATGCTGAAAAAGCTTTTGATAATGTCAGCTTTGATTGGCTCTCACTGTCCCTCACCAAAATGGGTTTTTCGGGTCCCTTTTGCCATCTCATTAATTCCATGTATTCGACCCCCTCAGCCAGGGTGGTGGCAGCGGGACTCCTCTCCGAGGAGTTTCGTCTCCACAAGGGCACTAGGCAAGGCTGTCCTCTGTCCCCCTTACTGTTTAATATCGCCCTAGAACCCCTCTCCAGATATCTCTCCCCGGTCCCTCCCTTGAGCTGCATCTCTGTTGGATCTTTTGAGCTCCGGACATCTCTCTTCGCAGACGACATCCTCATTTTCACTTCCAATCCTGCTGTTGACATCTTACATATTAGAAATATCTTTGACACCTTCAGGTTATGCTCAGGGCTCCGCATCAACTATGCCAAGAGCGAAATCCTTCCTATTGGCACCCATCCCTCATCCCTTTGGACACATCAATCACTTTTCCAGGTGGCCCCGACTTACATCACTTACTTGGGAATAAAGATAGGGAAGTTGCCCTCCTCCCTATACCACCTCAACTTCCCCCATCTTTTCACCAAACTTACTCACGAGTTGTCTAACTGGATGGATCTCCCCCTATCGCTCCTGGGAAGGTGCCACTTGGTCAAAATGATTAGCTTCGCCAGACTGTTATACCCTCTGCAAACTATTCCTTTATTGCTTAAACATAAAGATGTTTCGGCCCTTAATTTGAAAATCTCCAATTTCTTATGGCGTGGCAAAAAGCCCCGTATAGCGTTCAAAAAACTGCACCTTCCTAGGAGCGAGGGGGGTATTGGTTTACCTCATATTAGACTGTATAACCTTGCTTGTTTACTTAGGACTAGCCTTGATTGGATTGCCCAACAATCATGTCACTCGAACTTTACTCTGGAATCCGCTATGGCTCACCCCTACTCCTTAGTAGCCCTCCTCCATTGCAGATGGAAAACTGTCCCTCTCCCGCTTCAACACAACCTTTTGCTGCGGGACACGGCACTGGCCTGGAGAGAGGTCAGAAAACTCCTCAAGCTCCCGGCTCTCATCTCGTGCCACTTGCCGATTCAAGGAAATCCTGCCTTTCTACCTGGTATCCACTACAACTCCTACGAAATATGGGGGCAACATGGACTCTCCAAATTTTCCACACTATGCAACCCCTCATCTGGGAAGCCGCTGCCCTTCTCAACCGTGGCATCTCTATTCTCCTTACCTGTCTCACATGCTTTCTATTACAAACAATGCACCAGTTTCATCTCCAGCACATGTAAAGCCGAATCTCTGAGGTTCAAACCTAGCTTCCTGGACCGCCTGCTACAATCTGGACAGTACTCCATCTTGGATATATACAAACCTCTCCTATTGGGCTTCTCTCCACCACTCTTGTCTACATCTATTGCCAATTGGCGCAAAGACTTCTCGGATCCGGGATTAGTTGACAAACTCCTGCAAGGCCTCCGGGAGGTCCTCCGACTCACACCTAATGAAACCTGGAGAGAAAACCAGCTAAAAATAGTTCACCGGGCGTTTGTTCCTTTCCTCTCCTTGAAATCCACGGTTGATGGAACCCTCTGCCCACTATGCTCGGCTTCTAGACCCTCTCTATCCCACCGATTTTGGTCATGTTCCTTCATCTCCTCTTTTTGGGATCAAGTTTTAGCATTTATTTTGGAGATCACCCAAGGACCCCCTCCTACTGATCTTTGGCTACTGGGACCCATTCTTGCTGCCCTGGTCTCTCTCCTCCAAAGCCTCTACCCCCTACAAGGCCGGCCATCCTTCCTTCCTCCAGAGATTGGATCCTGATTTGCCTACTCATCGCTAGACGCCTTATCCTCAGGAACTAGCTCTCTCCTCAATGCCCAACTATCTCTCAACTCAAGCATGAATCTCTTGCCCTCCTGTACAGAGAACGTCTCCTCACGGACTTTAAAGATGCCAAATCCAGATCCTGTTTTCTCCTCAGATGGCAAACTTTTATTTCTTCAGCCCTTTCTTCAGATGACCAACGAGCTTTTTCTACTCTAGCCTTCTCCTTTGATGAGCCGATCTCTGAAAAATAGCACCTACCCATTTTTCTCTCTGCCCATTGCTGTCTCTGGCGGTCGGTTCAACACTCATTCCATATCTTTGGGACTACTCCATCAGGATCTTTCTTCCTTTGGCAACCCCCCCCCCCCCCCCCGGCGTTCCCTGTTTTCCCCAGTTGAAACCTTTTCCATCATGTCAATCATTTCCTGCTCCCCAGTGGTTAGTACACAGATCCATCCAGTTTTCTATGCTCAATCTATTTGCCTAGATACAGTATTTTAGTTTTGATTATGTTTTCGTAAGAAGACTACTTTGGTCTCACTAAAGGAGCCTTCTTGTGTTACTCATGCTATTTATCCCTCTCTGTACTTAACTTCCTTGGCTTGTACATCAGTCCCGTTAATTGTCCTTACGTGCTCTGCTCTAATGATATCCCTTTGTGCTTTTCTCTGTTTCATTTATTTCACTGCTGTACTACCCGGAAAAAGTCTGATGGTAACCTGTATTAATGTCTTTTGTTAATTTTTTCTCAATAAACACATGTTTAAAAAAAAAAAAACCCTCTCTAACAACAAACTACAGGTCAATTTCCGTGTTGAATACAGACATAAAAATTCTAGCCAAAGTCATCGCCAAAAGATTACTACCATACCTTCCATCTCTAGTACTTCCCGACCAGGTTGGGTTTATCCCAGGCCGCCAGGCAACAGATGCCACAAGAAGAGTATTAAACCCAAACGCCTTCTCTGCTCCTATCTCTGGATGCAGAGAAGGTGTTTGATAGAATACATTGGGGCTTCCTCAAAGGGGTCCTAAACAAATTTGAAATCACGGGCTGGATTCAAAATGTAATACTTTCTCTCTACTCCAACCCCTCAGCAACAGTACTCACAGGAGGCACCCTATCCACCCCCTTCACCATATCAAACGGCACACGGCAGGGATGTCCCCTCTCCCCACTTATTTTTTCCCTGCTAATGGAACCCCTAGCGACTAAAATTAGAAAAGATGAACAAATTTCAAGAATTAAAAGTAACACCCTGGAACATAAAATAAGTTTATTTGCGGACGACGTGATACTAATGGTCACCAATCCCAAGCATTCCCTACTGAAAATACAAGAAGTCATCCTACAATTTAGTAAGGTCTCCTTTTATAAGCTCAACATATCGAAATCTGTAATAATGCCCCTATACCTCCCCACACACATGAAATCCCATCTCCAGAAAACAACACCATTCACTTGTGTAAGTAACTCAATTCCATACTTAGGAATACACATAGCACCTACAACAAAACAACTGTATACTCTAAATTACCAGGCCTTTCTCCAAAAGCTTCCTCAAATACTCTGCTCCTTGTGTGCAACAGCCATCTCTATACTTGGTAAGATCTCTGCAGTAAAGATGTTAATACTACCAAAACTTCTGTACTTATTTCATACACTAATAATGCCCCTCCCCCAATCATTTTTCAATTCCATCCAAAAAGTAATCTCCAAATTCATATGGGAAGACAAACGCCCTAGATGTGCCAATTATATCCTAACCAGGTCGTACAAGAAAGGAGGAGTCGGTCGGAGCTATTATCATGCCTCTATTCTAGATCAAATATACTACTGGTGGCATCCAACGGAGGAAAAAATCTGGTCGATCATGGAAACTACATCTCCCCAGAGCAAACACCCAGTGGATTCCCTACTTTTAACAACAGCAGGCCGCCCTCCCTCATACCAGGACTCACCCCAGTCAGTTGCAGCCTTTATAATTACATGGGGGTAGACAGCATCTAAACAAAACCCCATCCCCTCCAATCACTCGATAACTATTCCCCTTAGAGCCCTGACCATGTATCTTGATGACTTCAACCTTTCAGTGTGGCATAACCATGGCATTATCAACCTCATTGAACTTGCTAACCACAAGACACTTAAAACATTTGAGAGTATTAGATGAGAATTTAACCTCCCACACTCTGAACTTTTTACTTATTTGACAATTTCCCACTTTCTCAAATCCTCAAAAATTCCATACACAATTACAATACCGGAACCAATATACACTTCTTCCCCATACCCTAAGAAGGGAATAACCTGTTTTTACAACCTGTTAATTGATAATCGCCCCTCTCACAAATCTCCACCTTAACTAAATGGACTGAAGAATTAGGGGTTCAAATAACCCCGGATATGTGGCAACGTTCCTTCAGGAACACCACCATCACTGGGAGATATATCAAAAAACCCTCCACAGGTGGTACCTAACGCCCTATCAGCTCTCAAAAATGTACCCAGGCAGCCCACCATGCTGTTGGAGGGAATGTGGTAGCATAGGTTCCATATCCCATGTACTATGGTACTGCAGATCCCTCACCTCATTCTGGAGACAAATATTTACATTAATCTCTGCAATTTCTGGCCAACCCTCTTCCCCTTCCCCGACACTAGCATTGCTCCATGTGGGACTGGACAAATTCCCCCCTAACACAAGAACTATCATAACACATTTGCTGCTAGCAGCTAAACTAAATATCACTAGGCTATGGAAAACTGCAGAAGCACCCTCTGTAGCTAAGACAATAGCAGATCTCAATCAACAATGCGAACTGCAAAAGATAATTGCCAGGAAAAACATGCAAATGGATAGATTTTTGGTACAGTGGTCTCAATGGTTGGCGCACTCAAAATGTAAAGTAAAGTAGAATTGTAAAATGTTGCTGAATGGACTATTATCAATGTGCTGGTGATCCTTTCTTCCCCCCTCCCTTTTCACCTAACCCCCCCTTTTTCCCCATTCCCTCCCCGCCTGACCTGGTAATTACCAAGACAAGTTCAAATGAATGAGCAGTTGCATATGTTAGTCCACACAAATAGATTTATTGTATGACGAAGATGAGATAGACCTGTATGTATCAGGCGGACCCACTGTTGTTATGATAATTGAAACATAACCTACCAGTTTCTGTTTTTGTTTTTTTCTTGTCATGAAAAATTAAATAAAACTCTTTTTATTCCTAAAACTTTGAAAAAATAAAAGTTCTGCCTAAAAGCAGACACTAAAATATGCTAACTGTCAATTACTTCATGGCAGAACTCCACTAACTGACATTCCACTGTCCGTTCAGAGTGCCCTTACTGACTAAAGAGAAACTCTCATTGGAGAGTGAAATGACAGTTGGAAGGGCTTTGCCATGAGGTCTCATGTAAGAATAGAGTAAAAGAATGGTATGTGCCTGCACCCATCATCAGGTCATTGTGATGTGATAGGGCACATCTCAAGGATGATTCAGATGTGTAGAAATACTCTCTTGTAATGGCTATATAGTGTATACGGAAACTACTTCAGTGTTTTTAAACCTTTTTTCAGTCAAGGCACCCTTTAAAATTCTGCACAATGTCAAGGCATCCCATTCTAAAATGTAAAAAAAATGAAAATAATAGCAAAATAATAACAGCAACATCTACACATGCAGGACCCCGAACGTTAGAGGAGATTTATTCTTCCAAAGCAAATATACATTTACACACTGATACTGACTAATATTCCATTGTTTCTCTTCTTCCTCAGTTTCTCTCCCTCACTCAGTTAATGTGACCCCAGTGCTGACAGAGAGGGGCAAACAAGGATGCTGTGCAGGTGCCAGACATTTTTCTTATTAAGTAAGGCCATTATTTAAACAGATGGCTAGAAGGTTGTAAAGGTACACAATGAAAATGTATGGCTTTCTGTAACTAAAAGGCAGGCTTCACTCATCCCACATGGCTTAGATACAATTTTTTGGCAATTTTTAGGCATTTTGTCAAGGTGCCCCTGAAGAAACCTGAAGGCACCCTGGTTAAAAAAAGGCTGGCCTAGATGATTAAACAGCTTTTCTTTTTTAAAGGAAATACATACAGAGAGGATTAAGGAAACTGCCATTGTTGAACTCCCAGCAAAAAATGCTAATTGTCTGGCTGTCTCTGGCTTGTTTTCTGATGTGCAGGAAATATGTGGCTAAAACGACAGAGAAAAGTCTGCACTCCAGATCTTCATATTTCTGGGTTAGTGACTCAGAAGGCATTGATGGCAGAAATAAAGCACCAGTATATATATATATATATATATATATATATATATATATATATATTTATTTGCTTGGTATAGATTTTCTTTAAAGGTCCTACCAACTTCACATATTAATATCCCTACTAACAGACAATGAATGTATAAAGCAACCACAAAGCAATGCTTCTGTGTATATTACTGAAAAACTAGTTAGGGCACCTAAATACTTATTGGTCAGATGGAGGAAATCTCACTGGCCCCTGTCTTTACTGTCATCCACTTGTTTACTGCAATCCTGTGTGAGGCACTGATTGGCTTCTCAGGCAACATTCTCCCTTCAGTAACACCCTGAAGGAGCACCCTTCTTGTATCCCACACTATTAATAATCCTTACCTTTCTACTGGCTTACTGGTTTAATACTAACTGGCTGGCTACCATTGTCACATGGACTTTTACTACAGTAATAATGCAAGGAATGGAGGCCAAACTAGTACTTGCAGATGGACAACTTTAAATTTCCTAGAACCTAGAAGCTAAACTCCAGCTATACTAAAAAAAAGTACCATGTAGTGTGCCCAGGGAGTTCTCATTTATTCTAGGGGGTAATGGAAAAGGTGTAAAATCTACCTTATTCCTTGCTTCCCCAGGCTTTCTTGCTGGCATATGACTGGTTCCTTCAAGCAACTTATCTTTATTGTTTGACTGGTTGCAGCTCTCCAATAGTGGTACTGCATTGTACATAAGGATACCGAGAGTCCATCCCTATTCTGGGAGAGTCAGAGCGCACAAAAGAGAAACCACTGCCACAGGAGCAAAGAATAAGTCAAGTATTTTACCATAATCATCGCCCTTAGAACAGACAAGCATTTAATCCATGCATTGAAGAGATGGAATGCAATAAAGGTCAATTTTTAGCTGGCGATCTTATTTAGAAAGTACTTTTCAGACACCTTGACCTACAGGTGATCTGTTTGTGCCAGCTCAATGTTGTAGACTGCTAACTTTATAATTCTTTAACAGCTTATTTATCTGGTTATACATAAGTGAAGTTGACCCACGATATTCAAGAAGCCACCATGTTGACATCGGTAGCACCTGACAAATCCTCACAATCTGTGTAACAAATCAGATTTACTGCTGTTACTGCAATCAGTTTACTTTATGACTATTTTTATTTTGCTACCATGTAAGTGAAAATACATTTATATAACATAGACCAAGGCTTGTTAAACAAATGCAAATACAGAGCAATCAGTCATCTTTTATTCTTTGTGAACATTAAACAAGGTATCTGATTGGTTGCTATTGGATAGGGCTACATTTATATATATCTGGTTTCAGAAATTAACTCCATTGTGATAAACTCTTTCCAAAAACACCATAATGAAGCTTATTTTTGATTTTAATAAAAGAAAGACTGATGTACAGAAATCCATAGCAAACTACCAAGCAGTGATTACATTTCATTGACATAAAATAGTAAGAATAATTAAATAAATCTTATTTTTGTTTGCTTTAAGCTACCTTAATTTGGATGAATCTTAGTTTTAATAAATAAAGTTCAATAAGTACCTTTTCCAAGACTGAATTTTAGCTTAAAGCAAAGTTCTACTCAAAATTGGAACTTCCATTTATCTGATTCCCCCCCCCCCCCCCGTGCCACCTTCGGCACCTTGCGGGGGGGGGGCGGTTACCTGTTTTTTACAGTTACCCTGTCACCACTTCTCATGAATTACGTCAGCAGCTCTGCCCCCTTGTCCTCCCTCCCCTTCTGCCGGCCCAGTAAGAGAGTGTAGCATGCTTCGTGCATGCGCAGTAGGGACCCAGCCATGAAGCCAAAAGGCTACACTTCTGGTTGGTGCCAACATCGCTGGACTCCAGGACTGGTAAGTGTCCTAATATTAAAAGTTAGCACCTTGCATACTGCAATCACTGAGCAGCAAATGAAATCACCTGTGTTGTATTTTAGTTATCTTGCAAACCTGGCCTGTTAGTGGGTCCCGAAGACAGGAGCTGGGAATCACTGGCCTAAAAAGAAAACAAATGCATCCATCTAAGAACTGGTATACTGCAATATAATAAATACTTGCTTTTGGGTCTACTATCACTTTCATTTATTTTCTGATCATTCTCTTTCAATAGGAATAATCGATCTATAGTCAACAACCAACCTGATCGATATGTCACATATAAGGAAGTGCCATTCAATCGACAGTTCAGATGCAATATTAACTTATGATAATAAATTACCAATTGCATCTCTGATTCCACCATATAATCTCATAATCTGATTGAATCTAATGAAATACAATTGTATTCATGAATAAAGTATCTCGCTGCTGCTGATTGGTGCAAACTGATTGATAATATTCCACTCTCACCGATAGACTCATCCTGACCGAATCCAATTGAATTGAGTCTAAATTAATCCTAAAGGACGCTATGGCCTTTCAGTTTGTTTGGGATTTCAATTTCTTTAGTTGAGTTGCACATCAATCAGATAACAAAATCAAAATATGCATGGTCACCATTACAGTATGTGGACAGCTCTGTGTTTTATGTTAATCTGTATATCTATAGACAGTAAATTAATACAAAATGTATGTAAATCTTTGTGAACCCAGCAAAATATGTCAAGTATTCAGCATTTTTATAATATAAGTATATTGTACACAGCATATGCAAATGCAGGTTGTTTAATTGCTGGAATGACAGCTTGTAGTTAAATTTAAAATAGATACGCCTATTTCCCATGACACGACTGTTAAGTCATTAGATCGTAAACAATACTACCAAATGTTAATATAAATTGGCAGCTGGGAGTTGTAAATACAATGTGGCAAATTAATTCTGCTGTGACTGAATGCTTTAGTGTTACATTTATTACAGCATGCTAAAGACAAAGCAGAATATTTCCTGCAAAGTTTCCACAGTTGCTATCCCTTAATATATCATGAAGCCATGGGGTTGCAAGCTTAGCTGACACTTCCATTAAAATGAACTACTGCAGTTCAGTATGCGTGGTAAATGAATGTAAAATGTATTATTGTCTTCCTATGTCTATCTCCTTGCATCATTTTGCTTGTATTCTATTATCATCCCCTGAAAGCTTGTTTTCTGTGTGAAAAGTATACAATTTAGGATGGATTTACTCAAATGTATGGCATAAAAAAAAACTTATGTAACCCACCACCCCCTTTCCTATGTAAAAGATATCTTATATATTCTCATATTTGTTGAGTGGTAAAGTCATTCTTGTAAAACATAAGAAACACTAAACAGATGTCTGTTTTTGCAAATCCTAGCCAATCAAATTATTTCCTATTACCTAATCTACAACAGATCAACTACAGATGGAATATGATGTATAAAGATTTTTTTTCCCCAAAGCTTTTTGCATATAAGGTATTTAAGATGAAATCAATGTCATAACTTGCAATACTACAGAAAAACATAAGCTTACTTGATAAATGATAAACCATTGGAAAAGTTACCATTGTAACCTGTACTTTTAAATTGTTATGCCTGGACCTAGTTAGGCTAAGATTAGTTATGATCTCTGCTGTACTCAGTGGAGTGGTTATCTGTTTTTTTTGGTCTGGTCAGGTTTCCCTGGGCTTAGTGGTCATCTTACTCCTGTCGGCCTCTGGAATAAGCTTCTGGAAATAGCTGGGAAAGTCAACTACTGAAGTTAAGATTATTCATCTGATCTGAGCAAATTCCTGGGAGGCGGTACCCAGAAATTGGCTGGGAAGACAATAAATATTTGGGAAGCCAGTTCAGCATGTTCTTTTCATGGTGCTGCTTGCCCTGGGATGCAGCCTGTGTACTGGAGTTGCTGTTTGGGCCTCAGCATGTGTTTGGCCTGTTGAAGATTTGATTGAGAGACGGTATCACCTGTGAAGACTGGTCTGGAGAGGGACCCTTTTCTTCCACACTTGAAAGTGTTGTGTGGAGGCTAGATGGCAGTCAGCTGTCCTTGGACTTTGTGTGTAAGACTTTGATGATGGATTCCAGGAGGGCATGTGCTTGGGGATGTAAGTGCCCATGGTTGCTGTAGAACTAGGACTGCTTGCATAGAGTTCATAGTTGTTTAATAAAGAGGGGTACATTAAAGCTGGCCATACATGGATTGAATATTGGCCAGTTTAGCAAGGACTGCCTGAATTTTCAATCCACGTATGGGCTAGTTTGTTGTACACAAGTTAATTGAACACCAGCTTGTTGGGTTTTTCTTGAACAATCAGTGCTGCTGGATATAGCTGGCAACACAGTTCATTGTATTTTGCCAGTGGGGAATGCTTCCCACTTGCAAAATACAATAGCACAGTGAGAGGATTCAATGTGGATGGGGGAATCAGCTTTTTTTTTTTTTTTCATTCAACCCACTGGTTGAGTGGAAAAAAAAATCATATATGGCCAGCTTAAAGCCTAGTACAAAATAGCAGCCAGCACCACAGATCTTGATACAAACCAAAAATACTAAATAATATAAATACGTGCAGCACTTGAAAACAAGCAAATATTACATTAATTTAAATGTGAAAGCTAAACAAATATTGCTAAACAAATCACCAACATATTGTAATAGTGTAAAAGCCCATATAGTAAAAAGGATCACAAAGGAAAGTACTGTATATGAAACAGTCTAGCACAATGGATGTGTAAATAATTATCCCAGAATTACAATTGATAACTTCTCTTAAGTAGTTTCCCCTTTGACCTTTAATAGCAGGAAACACTTCACCCGGACACCACTTGTGTATATAGATCCACCTTACCAGATAGCGAGACCACGCTTTTAATGTGGCCAATGCTGGGGTATCAAAAGATCTCTAAGAAACCTTCTATAACCATATCACTCAAAAGGAATTCACTGAAAATCAAATATGGGCAGAAGAAACTTTCAGGTGTAGAAAGTAAGTATACCAATTTATTAAAAGCATTAAAAATACTCACAAGATAAATGAAGCATAATTAATAATTTCATGAAACAAACATCTGTTTTTCTCTTCATGCTGCCCACCAGCCCACTTCTGGGTCCCCACCTGCATGATCACTGTACCTACATTGGCCCCATCCGATGCGTTTTGTCACAACAGACGTCATCAGCGGGAGTAGCCATGAGGTGGCGTCATGCACCAAAGCTTTAAATAGTCACAACGATGGAGGAGTATGTTAGTGCACATGCTCCAAATTAAGAACAGCATAACGACAACAAGGCAGCATTGCCCAGCAACAAAGATCAACTAATAATAAGGATAAGGATTTTAGAGGAGAAAGATTCATGTGAACAAGCACCAATTCTTTTGCAGCATGATTGTGTGTTTTCAATTGGAAAATTTATTTTAAAAATAGAAACAAGACAGTGCCATCTTGTGTATGAAAATAAAAAATACACATTAAAATAATAATAATAATACAATACTGAGTATGGGGACCAAAATGGGAAAGAGATCAGTGCTTTTTCAGTTTGATGAATATCCATTTAAATTTCAAAATAAATGAAAACTTGTTCAAATCCTGTTTTCCCTCTTCACATTATTAGGTATTTAAAAATAAGCACAACTTCAGTATTTCACTAAACTAAGTGAATATTCAGAGAACATCCTCAATCCCTTTAGTACATCAGATCCCATCTGTCTGTGTTAAGAGTTAGACCCTAAATCAAGGATATGCAATTAGCGGACCTCCAGCTGTTGCAAAACTACAAGTCCAATCAAGCCTCTGCCTCTGGGTGTCATGCTTGTGGCTGTCAGAGTCTTGCTATGCCTCATGGGAATTGTAGTTCTACAACAGCTGGAGATCCGCTAATTGCATATCCCCACCCTAAATGCTTACAGGAAACCTTTAATGCCCAGGGAGATGAAACCACAGATGCAGGGAAATTAGCAGTGTGTGAGTTTATAACAATAAAATAAAGAAAAGCCAGTATAGACTTTTGAAATACTGAAAAATATACTTACATGATGGGAGGGGGAAGGAAGGGGAAAAAGGGAAACAAGGGGGATTTTTCAACGGTGCACCGTTGAAAAATCCCCCTTGTTTCCCTTTTTCCCCTTCCTTCCCCCTCCCGTCATGTAATTTCATTTATATTAGGGGATGAGGTGCCTATTTCGTTAAGGTGTCACCGGGTTGTCTGGACCAAATTGTTTCTACTGAAAAATATACCCCATCACCAACATACTTTACTATAATGTCCAATGATACAGGCTACTATAAAGTTCCATGATACCCCAATTATCTTTATAGTGTACTGATTTAGGGCCTAGGTCAACAGTATCAATGGTGTAAGTTTGTCATCAGTTTGAGATGCTCTTGAGATCATTCAAAATTCATTGACAGGTGCACTTGGGCTGTAGTTGACCCCCTTCTGACCTATGTTTGACCTTTAAGAAGGTTTTGCATTCATATAGACTTGCTCCAACAACGCACCTACACGCGCGCAAACACATCAATGCGTGCCAAGAAATGTGAATACAGGAGAATTAGTGAAACACTGACATCGTCAATGTATTTTTTTCCCAATTCTTCCAATTTAAATCACATCCAAGAGATATAAACTGTGGTAAATCCTATTATATTACTCTTTGTTAGATACATATATACTAATCACAGTTGCCATAACCAGAGGAAATATCATTGTGTGTAAAAATCCATCTTCTGCAATGTTGCAACATGACCCTGGGGTATTGTATAGTTTAAACCTAAAGTGGCAAACTGTCAAGTGACCATCTCAGCTTTTTCAGGTCTGATTAAACATATATTGCACTAGCGCTATGGGAATACAATGTGTTCTCCAATCATAACTGTACACACTGTGTATTCATCACAGGTTCCTGTGTGCCTCAAACAGCAGAGCATTTGCTTGTTTATGGCAGTTATTGCTGAGCGTAATCCTCACACTGTGCTTAAGCTATCCCTGTTTGATATATAGTCGATTGAAGAACACAAAGAAACACTTTGTATCCTGTTAATTGAGCTAAAACAGATATTTTATTCTTCTATATATTGCCTCTTTCCATTATTGTTTTCAGTACAAACATGTCAGTAATACAAGTAAGAAACCACAAGTTGATATGCACAGCCAAAATGTAATACAAAGTCCTTATTATAATCTGTTTAAAAACAATACAAGCCACTTATAAAAGATATGCTCCTCCTGAGGACTATGTTTTTTGTACCTGACTTGCATTGTTTATAAATTGATTACAAAAAAAGATTTCATTTCATGTTTCCACTGTGCTAATAAACTTGTGGTTTCAAACCTAGCAACATGGAGCAGTGCACTTTGAATACAATGAAAGGTGAGCTGGTTTGGACATTGATTAATTTATAGTGATACAAGCAAACCTTGTGACTCATAATAACTAGATGTCAGATACAGTCATAGAACATACTACAAAACAGAAAGACTACAAAAAATCCAATCAAAACACAAGAAACATAAATATCCAGATCAACTCAATACAACAAAAATGATAACTTCATTTAACGAATACCCTCGGCCCCCCAGATATATCAAAACATTTATATTTTAAAATATTTTTAATTTTATTTACATGTCTTGGTGGGGTCTGAGGGTATGATCTCTTAGGGCAGGGGTCTCCAAACTATGGCCCTCCAGCTGTTCAGGAACTACAATTCCCATCATGTCTAGTCCTGTCTGTGAAAGGCAAAGTTTTACAATGCTTTAGGGGATGTGCAGTTCCACAACAACTGGAGGGCCGTAGTTTGGAGATCCCTGTCTTAGGGGATAATTGGTTAACCACTTCAGTTTCCACAATGTACCCTCACATTGCTAGGTTAAAGGGTTTATACCGGGATGATGTCTGCAGCTAAAAGCAACATCCCAGTATCTTTTTTCATTTGACGATGCTCTGTAATGTAAAAGAAATTCTAGCAGCTAATTAGCCCCTGGATCGCTTTTACAGGCAGTGGAAGGGTGTAACCCCGTCGTCTTCCTGGGCTCTCCTATCCCACTAGTCTAATGTAAACAGGCTATTACTGGTCTGTGAAAGCATTGGATCAAACAGATCTTGGTTTGTTCTGATGCTTTTAAGGGAAGAGGACCCCAAATCCCTCAGTAAAGAGTACCTGTCAGTGCCCATGCTATCACAAGGGATGTTGTTCATTCCTTGTGATAGCAATAAAGTTGATAAAAATTTTTTTATACAGATAATGTAAAAAAAATTAAATAAAAAAATCTTTCTTTTTAAAGTGCCTCCTTCACCCTATGCAAAGGCAATCATAAGCATCAGTGCTGCATGCATACCTAAGCAGTGATTGCACCACAGATGTGAGGTAACGTGTCAGAGTGAGAACAATAATTTGCACCAAACCTCCTGAGTAAATGTGGTAACCTGTAAAGGCTTTTTAAATTGTCGCCTATAAATAATTGAATGTACCATAGTTTGTCGCCATTCCATGGGCGTGCTAAATTTTAAAGCGTGACATGTTTGGTATCTATTTACGTGCCATAACATCATCTTTTATATGCTACCAAACAATTTGGTACTATATTGTGTTTGTGTACACTAAAATGCATTAATAAAAGAAAAAACTAATTGCACCTCTTAAGATCTTTCTCACCCCCCTCCCCCTCTCTTCCTCCTCCTCTTTCCAGGGATCTAACCATGCAAAATCACTCCTTCACGGGCACACTGGCCAGTAAATATTGGACCACCCATTACTATTGTTTGGTACCATTGCTTCATACAAAGTACCTAAAGGAAGCAGTTGCAGGCAATAAATTCTATTGAAAAAAAAATACATTTGAAATACTGCTGCACAAATGACATAAAAAAATTACAACACCCACCATTTTATTCTCTAGAGCCTCTGCTTAAAAATATATATAGTATGTTTGGGGGTTCTAAGTAATTTTCTAGCAAAAAACAAATGTTGATTTTTACATATGTGAGAAGTGTCAGAATTTGCAGAGGGCTAAAGTGGTTAATAAAGGTATACATTTCGTTATATTAAATTGATTTGGATAATTTTTTTTTGTTGATGTTTAGATTGCTTTTTTGGGAGAAACACCCAGGGCTCTTTTTTCTGTTGTGTGTGTTTTTTGTTGATTTTGGAGTTAGGGTGTATTTCTCTTATTTTGTGTAATTTAATTATTTATTGATTTAGTGTGGTTTTCTTTAGAGTTTGCCTCTCTGTAGATAGACTCATAATAACTAGGCAGTAATAGCTCAAATCATTGCTTTTACTAGCACAGTTCTTGATGGTTTTCCAATACCTATCACGGTTTTGAAAATCCTCTTTGTTTTTGAAAGATGTGAAATAGAATATAACATAAAGTTAAAGGTTAAACACATATATTTAAATTTTTGAATAGGCATTACAAAGGTAAAAAAGGTCACTGGCTTCACTGTTTATAAGTTTATATGTAAGTTTCAGAGAAGAGAAATCTATGTATCTAAAAATACTGCTCCACCAACCTGTCATGACAAGTACAAAAATAATGGATTTTGGATCTTTTATTACATATGATGCAAGTAGACTGAGCCTCATTGCTACAAAAGAGGAGTTGGACTTCAAGATTGAGGACACTGGGGTATCCAGCAGAGAAATCTCATTACTATAGTATGTGATATGAGAAATCAGTACACCGTTCAGCACATTTGCATAATTACCATGCAGAGGAATAAGCTGTTTAACTGTGTCAGTGGATACATTTGGAGTGAGTACAAATAATAGGCAACCATAGGCACCATAGCTGGAATGAGGGAGAATTGCCACAATATGGGGAAAATTCCCTTGTACAATGCAACTTCCCTTGCATAATGAATAGCCTATTTGCCTTTAGTAAATCAAATCCCATTGCTACATTTGGATGACTTAAAGAGGTTCATGGGGGTTGAGGCAATAGGTTATTCACTTTGAAAGGGAATTTGCACTTTTCAGGGGAATTTGCCCCAGAGCATAGTAAATGTGTTGAAGTGTAATTTTGCAAAGAATACCCAATCACTTGCAAGGAAAAATTTACATTCACAATGCTCTGGGGAAAAGTGCAGCGTACCTTACAAAGTGAACACTCTATTAGCCTTTAGTAAATAAAAACCTAAAGTGTGTTTAACCAGTTTTTGTCTGGGGCAATTGTTTCATTTTTTACACGCATGTTAAAATCATAAAATCATAATTTTTGCTAGATAATTACTTAGATACCTTAAATTTTTATATATATTTCTGAAAGCAGAGGGAACGAATACACTAAGGCCCTGCTGACACCTACCCGCCATCCAATCTGACCAGATCCACTGAAACAGATGGATGGCGAAACATTCGCCATCCATCCAGCGGATCGGATGAAAATGGACATGCTGTCCATTTTAATTCGATCTTCCCATAAAGAACAGTGTGGCTATGACAGGTCTGTCCCTGAACAGTGAGCAGAGACGGACTTGTCATCTGCCCGCTCATTGGGGATCAACAGAGCGATCCCCTGTTGAGCTAGCGGAGTCCGCTGAGTGGATCCGCCCCGTGTGAAAGAGGCCTAAGACAAATTTTATTGCACACAAACAAAACATAATACCCAATACTTTGATGCAATTGGAAAGATATGGTTGCATAAAGCAAATAGATAGTAAACATATTAAGACTGAATGTTTCATTGAAATGGCAAAATACTATGAAACCTAATATTTGTCAGAGGTGAAGCTTTAAAAGTCTTTACAAGTTACCACTTTAGATATAACTATGAATTATTGCCCAAGTATTTTTAAACTCTAGAATTATTGCTCCCACTTGGACGTTTGTAGTGATAACTCACAGTATAGTGCAATCGCTGTTTACACACATGCACGCTAATGTTATAGCCTGGGAAGGTAACAGGTCTATTAGACTTTCAACATATCCCCTACCCTCTACTGCAGTTAATCAAGCATAGATCTTGCTTGATTAGTTGTCTCTGGGCTACAGTAGCCAGGAAATTACAGCTCTGAAACCAAAAGTAATACAATTCTCAATGCTTCTGGCTTCATCATTCACAGAGGTGATGAGACCAGGGAATGGATGTTCCTTGATCGCCTCCTGTTCTTGATTTTAGGGCAGATTACCACAGCCCCAGGCTCCCTGGAGGAAGGGGAGAGCCTGGCAACTATGGTGAGCAGCAACAGGTGGCACTGGGTGAGGGGGCTTTTTTTAACCATTTGAAGACTAGGATATTTTCAAAAGGCCTAAGGACGAAGCAGTCGAAGAGAACCAGATCTGACTTACCAAGGTTACAATACTGCTGAATTGCAGAAAGCTTATGGTACTTACAAATACCAATATAAGTCTTCAGATAATTTCCTTTATTCTGTGGAGCCTTCTTCAAATTTTAGCTTTGTACATTCTGCCCAAGTCAAGATTACAGCAAACCAATAATAATTTGACATCTGCAATAATATCTCCACTCTTAAATGTAATAACAGTGCAATCTTACTTCTTGGAAGTTAGCTGACCTTTTTACGCAACTTTTTTCTGCTCATCAGAATCTGATACTTACATTGACCTATTATCTACTGGAGCCTATAGTTGACACTTACAGAACAAAAATGTTGTCAGGTTTTAGACATGTGCATTCGTTTTCGTCCGAATGCATTTTCGTCCGAATTTCAGCTATTTTCGTTTTAGTTTTGACAAACGATAACGAAAGCACAGAATCCGAAAAACGAAAGATCCGACATAAATAAATGCTTTATTTTCGTTTTCATTGTTACAATAGTTCGATATAGAATAGGAGATTCGACATGACTCTGACAATAACAATCTGCCTATAGAACCTGTGGTCGAATGTGCCTAACCTTACCTCTATTAGTCCAAGATTATAGAGAAAATATTCGACAGAGAAAAAAGATTTGACAGAGAGAAAAGATACTGCAAGTTACTGTCCTAAAAAGTGTTTGGGGACCCGGGTCCTGCCCCAGGGGACATGTATCAATGCAAAAAAAAGTTTTAAAACGGCCGTTTTTTCGGGAGCAGTGATTTTAATAATGATTAAAGTGAAACAATAAAAGTGTAATATTCCTTTAAATTTCGTAGGGGGGGGGGGGGGTTGTCTATAGTATGCCTGTGAAGGAGCGCATGTTTCTGGTGCTTAGAACTGTCCCTGCACAAAGTGTCATTTATGCAGGAAAAAAAGTCCTTTAAAATCACTCGCAGCTATTATGAATTGTCGGCTCCGTAATACAGAGAACACTCATTGAAAGTCATTGATAAAAAAAAAAATAAATAAATAAATAAAAAAGCGTGGGGGTCCCCCAAATTCAATTACCAGGCCCTTCAGGTCTGGTATGGATATGAAGGGGAACCCTGCCTCAAATTTAAGAAAAAATTTGACGTGGGGTTCCCCCTAAATATCCATAACCAGACCCTTCAGGTCTGGTACGGATATTAAGGGGAACCCCGCGTCAAATTTAAAAAAAAATTGACGTGGGGTCCCCCTAAAAATCCATACCAGACCCTTTATCCGAGCACGCAACCTGGCAGGCCGCAGGAAAAGAGGGGGGGACGAGAGAACGTCCCCCCTCCCTCCTGAACCGTACCAGGCCACATGCCCTCAACATTGGGAGGATGCTTTGGGGGTCTGTGACCCCTCAAAGCACCTTGTCCCCATGTTGATGAGGACAAGGGCCTCATCCCCACAACCGTGGCCGGTGGTTGTGGGGGTCTGTGGGCGGGGGGCTTATCAGAATCTGGAAGCCCCCTTTAACAAGGGGACCCCAGATCCAGGCCCCCCCCTGTTTGAAATGGTAAGGGGGGTACAAAAGTACCCCTACCATTTCACAAAGAAAGTGTAAAAAATTGTTAAATAAGACAAACACACTTTTGAAAAATTCCTTTATTAAAAATAAAAAAAAATAAAAAAAAGATTCCAGCGGTGGTAATCCACTCTTGCTATCCAGCGACGGACGGGCATCTCTCCAGCGATGGCTCATCTCATCCAGCGCAGCGAATCCATCCTTATTCTGTCTCCACGGAGGAGACACTTCAGGGATTCCGGCGGCCTGACATTTCTTTTATACAGAGGGCGGGGCCACCCGTCACCTGACCCCGCCCCCCTCTGACGCAAAGGGGAAACCCGGGGTTCCCTGTGACGTATGGGTGACCCCGCACCCCTCTGATGTAACACAGTCAGGTTTCCGTTACATCAGAGGGGTGCGGGGTCACCCATACATCACAGGGAACCCCGGGTTTCCCCTTGCGTCAGAGGGGGGCAGGGTCAGGTGACGGGTGGCCCCGCCCTCAGTATATAAGAAATGTGACCGCCGGAATCCCTGAAGTGTCTCCTCCGTGGAGACAGAAGTAGGATGGATTCGCTGCGCTGGATGAGATGAGCCATCGCTGGAGAGATGCCCGTCCGTCGCTGGATAGCAAGAGTGGATTACCACCGCTTGAATCTTTTTTTTTTTTTTTTTTAATAAAGGAATTTTCCAAAAGTGTGTTTGTCTTATTTAACTATTTTTTACACTTTCTTTGTGAAATGGTAGGGGTACAAAAGTACCCCCTTACCATTTCAAACAGGGGGGATCTGGGGGTCCCCTTGTTAAAGGGGGCTTCCAGATTCTGATAAGCCCCCCGCCCGCAGACCCCCACAACCACCGGCCACGGTTGAGGGGATGAGGCCCTTGTCCTCATCAACATGGGGACAAGGTGCTTTGAGGGGTCACAGACCCCCAAAGCATCCTCCCAATGTTGAGGGCATGTGGCCTGGTACGGTTCAGGAGGGAGGGGGCCGCTCTCTCGTCCCCCCCTCTTTTCCTGCGGCCTGCCAGGTTGCGTGCTCGGATAAAGGGTATGGATTTTTAGGGGGACCCCATGTCAATTTTTTTTTTAATTTGACGCGGGGTTCCCCTTAATATCCATACCAGACCTGAAGGGTCTGGTTATGGATATTTAGAGGGAACCCCACGTCAAATTTTTTCTTAAATTTGAGGCAGGGTTCCCCTTAATATCCATACCAGACCTGAAGGGCCTGGTAATTGAATTTGGGGGACCCCCACGCTTTTTTAAAAATGTATTTATTTATTTATTTTTATCAATGACTTTCAATGAGTGTTTTCTGTATTTCGGAGCCGACAATTCATAATAGCTGCGAGTGATTTTAAAGGACTTTTTTTCCTGCATAAATGACACTATGTGCAGGGACAGTTCTAAGCATCAGAAACATGCGCCCATTCACAGGCATACTATAGACAACCCCCCCCCCCCCCTACAAAATTTAAAGGAATATTACACTTTTATTGTTTCACTTTAATCATTATTAAAATCACTGCTCCCGAAAAAACGGCCGTTTTAAAACTTTTTTTGCATTGATACATGTCCCCTGGGGCAGGACCCGGGTCCCCAAACACTTTTTAGGACAGTAGCTTGCAAATTAGTCTTTAAAATTAGCACTTTAGATTTTGAACGTTGGAGTCCCATAGACTTTAATAGTATGCTATATACTAGCTCCGTCGAATCTTCTTTATACATTCGACAGACACCATAAGCCTTCAAAGACAGATTCGACCGTAATTCATGTGGATTTTTGGACGAATGCAATTTTTGAACGAAAAACTAAATAAATAAAAACGAATTTCGGGAGTAACTAAATAAATTAAGTTTTCGGACGAAATTCCGAAACGAAATATTTTACTATGCACATGTCTATCAGGTTTACATGAAAGAAAACGACAGGTTTTGTAAATTGACCTACCCTTCTCTTCTACCTAAACTTTGAGCTTAGACAGGAGACAGGTCAGCCCACAACCTGACACTGAGCTGACATTTTTGCTCTGGCAGGGAAAAAAACTAAACAACACTATATATCTAACCCTAAGAGGTAAAAGCACACTGAAATATCAACTTAATTGGAGAAAAATCAGATTGCAAATGTCAAATGTTATTTTTATTTTTAAGCCTTTTTATATTCTGGTGCTATGTTCCATTCCCGTAAATACATTGTCACAAGCCAGAACTTTAGTGGCTGTAGTTGCATTGTCATTTTGCTGATAAATGGCAGTGATGGATCTTAGTGCCAGGTATTTACAGTATCTTAACATGGAAAAAAGTTGACATCCTATGTACAACCTGAGCCTAAAATCCAAGGAGGACAGATATTATTTTGTTGAAACTAAAATACTTCAGTGCTGCTTTTACATTTTACAAGTAAGGTGCACTTTAATGTGTAAATTTTCTTAGCAAATGACAGACCCTTAAAGTAGAATTATGGGCAAAACTTATTTCTTTTATTTTGGATAGAGTAAGGAAGGGTTACAACCCCTGTCAATTTTTTTCACCATTTGTGTCCTATTGCAGAGATTTCCCTTCACTTCCTTCCCCATAACCAAACAGGAAGTGAGAGGAAATCTTTGCAAATTAAGAGAATTCCCTGGGGACCCCCAAGTCACCAGAACTAGTGTCCCGATTGGAAGACTTCCTCTCTATTACTATTCTGGGGACAACCCAAATTTGGGATTTTCTTTTACTTTCACTTTCAATAATAATAGTAAACAGGACAAATAGAGAGGATGAATTTCCTTAAAGGGGCCACAGACAACAATATAAAATTGTAGGTGTTCTAACACTCTGTCCAAAACTGTAAAAAAAATAAAGTTTTGCCTTTAGATATATTGTAAGTATGCCCATATAATACAAATTTCTCAATTCTTGCATATCAAATTACTTGCCAGGTTATTTGATTTCTCTCAATTAACTCATTACGAGTTTGTTTCTTTGCCAAGCTTGTTATCTAAGAATGGTTAAGAGAAGTTCAAGATTGGAGTAGGTGCTGGGGTTTCAGGGCCCAGCATACGGGCCTAGAATCACTGAGCAGCAAAAGATATCACTTGTATTTCAGTTATCTTACAAACCTGGCCTGTTGGTGGGTCCTGAGGGCAGGACTTAAGAACCACTACTCTATGGTTTGCTGAGTCACTGAGACAGTGATCTGATTGGATTTTGGTTGCCCATATGACTCTGGGGGCCACCTTGAGTCTATGTTGTAGGTAGTGTAGGGACAGGTCATCCAGTTCGGCTAAAAGCTGCTCCACTACATGTTGTTGGCATCTGTGAGTGTTCCTGGTTGGACCTTCTCTCATTCGGTTTGCTGTAAACAGTTTTGCCTTTGCTTAAGTACAAATTCTACTAATTACTATTGGACTGTGTGTGTTATTGCCGCTGGACCAGGCTGCCCTAACCCAAAAGAATTGGTTTGGTTCTTCAGCAACTACCAATAACTGAGGTATCTGTTTGGATTAACTGATCCTTTCAATTTAAATGGGAACATCTGATAAAAATGGAGCTAAAGATCTTAAAATTCTAAAGGAAACCATTAACAAGACCTTTGATTAATATGTTGTTTAAAGTGATTGCAAAGGTAAAATAAAAAAATTAAAAATAAAAAAACATATCATACTTACCTCCACTGTGCAGCTCGTTTTGGACAGTGGAGCTGAATCTGCTCTTCTGGGGTCCCCCGGCGGCTCCTGCGGCTCCTCCATATATCTGGTAACCCCCTTGGAGAAGTGCTGCCCCCGAGGGGGTTACTTTGTGGACACGCTACCGTGTCCAACATTTGGCATCCATAGAGGCCAAATGTAGAATTGGCCCCGCACCCTGGCGCTAGCATCATTGGATTTGATTGACAGAAGCGGGAGCCAATGGCTCCACTGCTATCAATCTATCCAATCAAGAGCCGAGAACCCCTGGCAGAGAGACACCATGCCCCCGTGTATCACGTTCAAGGGTTCAGGTAAGTAAAACAGGGGGGCTGGGGGAGTTGACACCTGACAGGTGTATTTTCACCTTCATAGGATGCATTAAGGTTAAAAAACACATAGGTTTACAGCCCCTTTAAGAACAGATTTGCTTTAATTAAACTCAACGCTACAATTATCAATGTTTTCTTGTACTTCTTGGTATTATATTTGGAATCACTGCTAAAGATGAAAAAACCCAAAGCCCCAATACAATGGTCTATAGAAAAAAAAAAAATACTAGCTGACATGCTTGGCAAACCTTATCTTTTTTTGGAAAAATGCTAATTTTCAGTTCACTTGAATATATGCATGCAGATTTGTCTGCATGTGTAAAGCATTCTTCCATCCTGGGCCACCCACGGTCATGCTAGACAGCTGATAAAAAGAACTTGTGAGTCCTTTGTTGTAATTCATTAAGAAATTGTTTTAGCTGAGAATCTTTGGCTGTCATTTTTTCTTCCAGACTGAATAAAAAAATCTGACACACACCAAATATAATAAATTGCCAGATATACCCAATGAGAACAAGGTACCCAAATCTTAATGCTATTAATAACATTACTAGGGATACACAAAATAGGGAGTTTCCCTTTAAATTTGAATGCAAATAGAAAGATTGTGGGGCAATTTTGCCACTTTGGCTAAATGCATTAGAGTCAACAAGAAAAGTGAAATTAATTTGTGTCTTTTGGCCAGGTTGCAGTGTGCTTTAAATGGCTTCTAAGGCTTAGAAAAGCTGCTTTCAACTTTTTGTATTACCCTCATTATTGTATGCGTATACAGAAAACGAAAAAAAGCTGACAATGGAAAAAAATAAAATAAAACCAATGCACGATACACAGACAATGATCAATCATACAGAAACACCCCCCCCCCCCAAAAAAAATAAAAAAAATAAGTGAAACTACGCCTAATATAATGCCCACCATCTATATATAGAAAAAAAACATTTTTTTTTTCAAGTAATTTTCACCTTGCTTAGTGAGAGAAATTTCTCATTTCTATTTTGCTAAAATCACTCCACTCATCCCTATACATGATTTGCACATGATTAAAAACTGGATATGATCATAGTGTTCTCTTTTATATGGTATGAATGTTTTCTTTCTATTTTTTATTTTTTTTTTAAATGCTGCATCTTGCTTAGACCAGTTTCTTGTAAAGAAAATAAAGGGTTACTTCAGTCTCAGCAATATACAAAGCGCAAACTATTTCCAGCTTAACGCTCCCTCTTGCCATAACACGATCATTGATCTGATATAGCAAAGTGTGCTCTTGATATAGTGGGAAATTGGTGCTCATAAAAGAGAAACAGCTGGTTCCCAATTCTTCGCATCGCAAATAAAAAAAAAGATAAAGTGTTGTAATGAAAAAATAATACCATCTTGAAGCATAATATCATATGTTAACTGAAGCAGCGCAAGAGCTGGTCACTCAGATTGGTAATACTATTTGATCTAATGTCATTAGGTGGGAAAATCTAGTGGAAACATATAAAAAATAAATAAACATACAAATAAAAAAATAAATAAAAAAAAAGAATAAGAATAAGATGAAAATTCTGCATTATAAGTATTGAGATGTTACTGCTGATCAAAGAAGTGGCACAGACGCATGTATTACTAACAAATCTCCCTCTCTACTGACAATGCCTTTTAAAATAAGATTGTTCTCAGTGACAGGTGTATGAATGAATGGGTTTACGTTTAAAGACGGAGGATCTCCAGTGCCACAATCTTGTTTGGTTGAAAATAAATAGCTGTTTTCAGTTACCTTGACATAATAATCTTCCTTTAGTGCCTAACTAATCAAGCACACATTACGATCAGGGCTGTAGACAGATCAAATGCATGTATTCAGTGACAGGTTATACAAAGTTAAAGTATGTTTACTTACAGTGCATTTCAATAATCCAGGAGAGATAAATGAAGAATCCAGGTAGCATATCTGTAAGACAGTAGTTACTAAGCAGGAGGAAGGCAGCTTGCCTTGAACTGAAGGCAGATCATTCAGTGAATGTGTGTTGGAGTATTTCTGTCTGCAGAGCTCACACATCAAGTCTCTTCCCTCCCTCTCCCCAGCTTCTTCTCTTTATGACTGCCAAGCTACCCTTTTGCAATATTTCCTTTTGCCCCTAATCTGTTCTGTGACCCTTCTGGGAATACACATGCACAGTAAAGTGAGGGAATCAAGGGGTGGAGATAAGAAGGAAAGCCGGGTAGCCAAAATTATTATTTTTTTTATGTATGTACTGTACTGTGAAAGTTACAGAATGAGTACAGACTGTCACTCCTGTTAGTAGGATCATGCTACACTTCCCAAATATGTCAAGACAAAACTCAATAGTTTAAAGTAGTACTAAAGTCTTGTTGTGCAACAGTATTAATTAACTTTGCATAGCAAGGTAATGAATTCTATTCTACTTTAAGTGTATCTAAAGCCAGACGTTTTTTTTTATCTTAACACGTTCTATGTATTAAGATAAAAAAAAACTGCAGCCCCCCCTAATACTTACCTGAGCTCCATTTAGATCCAGTGATATTGCACTGTCCGGGAATCTTCCTCCTGATTGGCTAAGACACAGCAGGGGGCACCATTAGCTCCCACTGGTGTCAATCAAAGTCAGTGAGCCAATTATTTGAGAGAGGGGGCAGGGTCGAGCCACGGCCCCATGTCTGAATGGACACACAGAGCAGCAGCTTGGCTTGGGTGCCCCCATAGCAAGATGCTTGCAGGAGGGAGGGGCCAGGAGCGCTAGCGAGAAGAGGAGGATCTGAGCTGCTTTATGCAAAACCAACTGCACAGAGCAGGTAAGTATAAAAAATTTTTTTTTTTTGTAGGGTAGAATACGTGAATGTTCTGCCAGGTTATGGGGAAAGGGTGTGTGAGTGAGAAAGGGAAAGATAATTAATAGGGTTACAGATTTAATGAAAGAACAATAGAGTTTAGAAAATAATGGTTATGGATTTGTAAATAATATCTATGTAAAAATAGAATGTAATCCGATAGTATTGTGTAATAGAGAATGGATCTGTAAATGTCGGATGAGATAAATTGTAAAAAAATTTTTGTTAAATAAAGATTATAAAAAAAAACTTTAGTACTGTATCATTTTAAGATTTACAGACATATTTTTTCTAGATCATCTGCATCCTCCACTTTCCTGTATAGTTTGTCCTCGAACCTCCTGTTGAGGAGCACTCATTCGTAAAATTGGAACCATTTATCAGGTTGTATTCTTTAAGACTATGTCCCAGCATGCATTAAACCAGTGCGCTTGTGTGCTACAGCTGAGAAATGTATTGTCTATGTAAGGATGGTGCCTGCCCCCATGCTTCCAATAGTTGTCCTTGAGGGCAACCAGGTAAAGGTGGAACCACGGGACCCTGCAAGGGGAAGGAGCCACCATAGAAACCCAGGGGACCAGCATAATGAGGATGAAAGGATAACTAGAATACAAGAATACGTTGTGAGTCTCTGCACCTGCATTCAATATTTAAAAATAGGCTTTAATTTCACTTTGCCATAATGTTAATGCAACCTTCTGTTGGAGAGGATCCACTCCAGATCCCCTGATACTTACCTGAGCACAATCTCGATCCAGCAATGTGTGCAGGAGCAGCTGCTCTCCCGGCACTGCCTCTTCTCACTAAACAGACTGAAAGCAGTGAGAGCCACTGACTCACGCTACTGTTGACCAAATCCAAAAGACCAAAGGGAGCGGGGGCGAGGCCAAGCCCTGCTGTCTGTGTCTATAGAGGCAGACAGTAAGGCTCTGGAGCAAGGAACCACAAGAACCCATATAGAAAGCTGCTTTCTATGGGGATACTAGGTGGGGGGAGAAGCCACAGTGAACATTCAGTTTGCTAGGTGAATAGCTTCTAGTACTAAAGTGGAACTCCAGCTTAATAACTACCTCTTGTCCTCCTCCACCCCCTACCCTTACTTGAAGCCCAACCTCTTTGTTACCTTCTAATCTTCAGGCCAGTTCACTGACTTCAAGTTTTTTTTCCTCTTATCAAGGAAGTGGGTCCCCTTTGTGGAATATGATGAGCCTGGCTGCATAATGATGCATCTTCAGTGGGTGTACCCATGGTCCATAGGGGAGTGAGTTGGGTGGCCCTGTCCATCATTTACCCAGGAGAAAGAATTGTATTGGACATCTGGCCATAAGTCTGTGGGGGGTAGCGTCAGAGAAAATTGCAACAAAAGCTACTTTTTTTCTTTAAATTGTGCACAGAAGCATATTGAAAACAGTTCCAGTTCTTAAGTAACCGCATTATATCAAGTAGTGATAATGAGGATTCACTACTGAATGGTAGCAGCCAGATCAGATGCCAGAGATGAATACACAAAGTATCATAAATTAATTTAGATCGGGACACAGTTTGCCACAAGCAACTTGTACTGCGTAAGCTGCAGCAACACTTTAACAATCAAATGAAAGATATACTCTATATTTAGTAGTTTTCATAAGTGCAACTTTATTCCAGTTTTATTAGAATTGCTAGATTAACTCGCTGAATTCAAATACTAAAAGATTACCATTTCATTCATGTACGTATTCATTAAGCTTTATGCTTACTAAATGTATTTTATATATAGTTAATAAGAACACCTGAATTTGTCTTTATGTTAGCTGTCTGTAATCCACTGCACAGTAAACCCGGAAAGGGAAGTCTACCCAGAGGTGTAACCAGAACCCTTAGGGCCCCGGTGCAAGAAACCATGAAGGGCCCCATAAACCCGACAGGGGCACTTTCCTCAAAGCCTGGGGCCCTCAATCTCCATCTCTGCAGCCTCAGCTGCACAGAATGAATGGACAGGATCCCATTCATTCACAAACTGAAGCATAGTAAACACAGTTACTATGCTTCAGTTGTGAATGGACACAGTGAGTGCGGTACTGATCACTCACTGTGTCCATTCAGAAAAGGAAGGGGCCCGGGGGGCACTGTGAAAGGAGGGGAGACATGTAACAAGAAGGGGGCAGTATGATGAGGCAGTGTGATGGGGAAGCAGTATGATGGGGGATATTGGGACAGGAGGAGGGCAGTACAACAAGGGGGCAGTATGATGGTGGAGTGTGACAGGAGGGGGGCACTATGAAAGGGGTGTATTGTGACAGGAGGGGGGCAGTGTGACAGGTGGGGGAGCAGTGTGATAAGAGGGGGAAGTGTGACAGGTGGGAGGCAGTGTGAAAGGTGGGGGGCAGTGTGAAAGGTGGGCAGTGTGATAAGAGGGACATTGTTACAGTAGGACACACGGTATGCTTAGGTGCCAGGCTTAGCTTACAGGAGAAACCTAGAGGCAAAATGCAGGAGTTGGAGTCGGGGGGGTTGAAGCTAGTGGTGGAGCTGGCGGTCCTGACAACTGATGACTACAGAAACATCTAGCACCAGGCTGGATAGGAGGGGCGGCGGCGACAGCATATAGTGGAACCGATGCGCTGCATTTTGCTCCTGCAGCCTCTGAATGCCTGCTTCACCTCTCACTCCCACTGGAATGGAGAGGCCACAGGAGCAAAATGCAGGGCATCTGTTCCACTATATGCCCCTGCCCCTGCTGCCCCTCTCATCCAGATATAGACAAATGTCACAGGCCTCCTGGCCCCTGAAGTTTGGGGCCAGGTCGCAATTGTGACCTCTGTGACCCTTGTAGTTATACATCTGGGTCTAACATAACTAGACCCTGCTGCATCACATAGATCTGGAGAATGGGAGAAGCTCTGGAGAAATTCTAGAGATGAGCATGGGAGGAAGTGTTGAGAGAGCTAAAGAGCAGGAGGTCTTGGGAGCAGCAAAGAGGACAGTTTGGTTGATATTATGAAATAAGGTTGGTCATGTAGCTTGAGGCAGAGTTGTGCATGGCTATGTGTGTTGTTAATATTTAGAATTTTATTTTTTGGCCAAGTAGATGGGATGGAGGGATTGGCGGGGGGGGGGGGGGTCAACTATCAGTGGTTGGTAAGGTGGATGAGCCTGGCAGCAGTATTTATAAAGGACTGAAAGGTGGATAGCTTGTGTAGAGGTAGGCCTAAGAAGAGAGAATTGCAATAGTCTAGGTGAGAGATAATTAGAGAGTGAATTAATAACTTTGTAGTGTCGTGATTAGGAAGGGATGTGTTGTGGAGATGTTATAAGGGTGAAGGTGGGGAGATTTGGACCGTGATTGGATATGGGACTGAATAGGCAGGTCAGAGTCTAGGAATACACTTAGCATCAATGGCATGTTTAGCATAAAAAAACAAAACATATCCTTATGTGCAAACATAGAATTACCCTGTAATGCAGCACTGTATGGCCTGTGTAATTTGTTGCTGAGATTTTATTTGGAAGTTTTGGTTTTAAAGCTTGACTATGTGACAGAAACAGAATATTGCTTTAATGTGCTTTTTTATTACTGTTATGTGCTGCTTCTTTATAGGCAGCATCCTAGGTTTTATAGATGAAATTTAATATCTGTAAATTATGTGTCATCCTCAACCGTCTGGACACTTTATGTGATAAGGTTATTGCATGTGTCACTTTGTTTCCTTTGAGAAACATGTGTATTGAAAGATTAAATAACAGATATTCAGTTTTTTTAAAGCAATAAACAGTATAGGTATTTAAGTTAAAGAGGAGTTCCAGTCTCTTTCAGAAAAAAATTAAAAGTCAGCAGCTAAAAAAGCTGATGACTTTTAATATTAGGACAGTTACCTGTTCAGGGATCCCGCAGTGTCTTCACCCCAGCCGATTTTTCCATCTGCTCTCGGTTGCTGCCGTCGCCACCATTGCCTGTAAGGGAGACTGGCAATGAAGCCTTTAGGCTTCACAGCCGGGTCCCTTCTACTCTGCTCTTTGTGAATGGCCCGGCGGTGGGGGGAAGAAGGAGGGGGGCCAAACTTCCGAGTGATACCAAATGAAACACCAGAGGGGGGGGGGGGCAGATAAGTGGAGCTTTTAGGTGGAGCTCTGCTTTCACCACTATGGAAGGATTTACCCCCTTAAACTGGTTGTAAACCCTGTTACATAACTTTTACCTACAGGTAAGCCTATAACAAGGCTTATCTGTAGGTACCCTGAATATCTCCTAAACTTGCACAGTCGGGACTGGGAAACTGGAAGGAAAGATGGATGGTGCTAAATACAGGGATATTCTTGAGCAAAACCTGTACCACTCTGTGTGTGATTTGAGGCTAGGATGGAGGTTTACCTTCCAGCAGGACAATTACCCTAAACACACTGCTAAAGCAACACTTGGGTGGTTTAAGGGGAAATATGTAAATGTGTTGGAATGGCCTAGTCAAAGCCCAGACCTCAATCCAATAGAACATCTCTGGTCAGACTTAAAGATTGCTGTTCACAAGCGCAAACCATCCAACTTAAATGCACTGGAGCAGTTTTGCAAGGAGGAATGGACAAAAATCCCAGTGGTAAGATGTGACAAGCTCATAGAGACTTATCCAAAGCAACTTAGAGCTGTGATAGCTGCAAAAGTTGGCTCTACAAAGTGTTGGCTTTAGGGGGGTGAATAGGGTTGTTTGCTTCAAAAAAAAAAAAAAAATTAATTAATAATTATGCAAATCCTCAAACAATCCATGTTAATTCCAGTTTGTGAGGCAACAAAGCGCAAAAAATGGCAAGGTAGGTGAATACTTTTGCAAGGCACTGTATATGCCTGTGAAATTATTCCTTTGATACTAAGTAGAGATCAAGAAAGGTTATCCACTACCAATTATATTTACAGAGATCATGATTCAGAAGGACCAAGGCATCTCTGTTTTTTTTCTGTGCTAATATAATTTCTTCTCTGAGAAACATTTTATTGTGTAAGTCAGTCAACACCCTGTGTCAATAGGCGAGGATATTCAGAAACATTGGCTAAGAAGACTAATTTTAGAACACGAGCCTGAGGTTTCTTTAGCATTGTTGGTAAGTGTACATCCTAGAAAGTCTTGTAAAAAGAAAGGCATCTATCATGTGTCTAATTCTCGCTAGTTGGCCAATTTTCTATTCTCACCTCTGCTTGCTCCACAATTATCACACATGGGCACTTGGAGATTTTAAAAAGAATTGGGTTATTAAGATTTTCTGCTGTTCTTTATACTTTCTAATCATATATGTTATTAACGTTTACCAAACTGCAGGACATTTGCCCTGGAAAAACAGTCTTCTCTTGACACTCAGCACCGTCCTGTCTAAGGCACTTGTCAGTCTGCTCTTGGTTTATTTGTTTCTTCAAATTGCACAGCTTGTTCCTGGCAAATCTATGCCCTATCAAGTTTATATTTAATTTTCTAAAATTAGACTTTGCTGAACGTACTGTTGGCAATATCTGTACCCCTGAACATGTCATTGGAGGAAACGTGTTGGGCAGAGCCTTTGGCTGTGACATCATCTCGCACAGACGCATGTTTCTGAGGTGTGTGGTGTTTACATTGTAATTGTGTCTTGTTGATTTAACTATTAAAGTCTCTTGCAAGTACATTTGTTTAAATAAAGTAGCTTAGCTAATCCTTGTAATGTACTATCGTGTGCTTTTTTGTTTTAACCATTTCCCCGCCCGCCGCACGCTGATGCATGTCGGCAAAATGGCATGTGTGCGCAAAGGGGCGTACCCACATGTCCCTTCATAATTCCGGGCATTGCTCACAGTGGGAGCATACACCCGGGTCCCGTGGACTCAATGTCCGCTGATGATCAAATGTCGGCTTAATTCTGTTGTTGGCATGACACACACTAACTGATTTAGTAGTGTGACGTGACACTTGTTCCCCATACTTATGAGCACCAAGTAGCTCTGGGTATCAGAGGCGGAGCAGGGAAGACAAGTAAGGGAGGAATGCTTTTAAGCTAGAGCAGCTCTGGGTAGTGTTCTGGACCCTGAAAGGTCATCCCAGGGGACAGTCAATATGAATTGTTCATGTCACACAGACAGTGACACGAACACATGGAAGAAAGATCCCAGTAGTAAACAGGGAGGAGAAGGACCTGGTCCTGGATGGTCACTGAAAAGGGTATTTAGAAAGTAGTAGTAATAGGTTTGTAGGGGGGGGGGTAATTTTATCCTGGAATTGTGTTTTAACCACTTACTCCCCTTCATGACCAGGCCATTTTTTGCAACATGGCACTGCATTATTTTAACTGACAATTGTGGGTTTGTGCGACGTTGTACCCAAATAAAATTGATGTCCTTTTTTTTCCCACAAATAGAGCTTTTTTAGTATTTGATCACCTCTGCAGTTTTTATTTTTTGTGCTAAAAACAAAAAAAGACCAACAATTTTGAAAAATATATATATTTTTTTTACTTTATGCTATAAACATAGTTAATAAAATAAAAAATAAAAATAAAATTTTTTTCATCATTCAATTTGTATTCTGCTACATATTTTCAGTAAGAAAATGCCACACAGCAGGTAAGTATAGACATGTTAGTTATTTTTTTATTTTACCTTTACAATAACTTTTTAACATGGAACTACAGGCAATTACAACCAATATATATATATATATATATATATATATATATATATATATATATATATATATATATATATATATATATATACAGACATTTACTGCTTTACCCGCTAAAGGGTTTGTAAGTTTGATCAGCCATTTTCATGATACACAGACCCCTGATCTGGATTAATAATTGCTCCTTCCTAGTTTATCACTACATTTTGAGGTCAGTCTTATGCTCCCTCAGTCAGCTCCCTCCTCAATAGAAAGGGGTCATGATGTTAAAGTAGGAGGTCAGGTTGGAGGTGAAGAGGTGACATAGGAAACCACGAACCAGACCCAGGAATCTGAATGAGTGAACCAGGAAATACATAAGCCACCATCTGGTTGTTCAGCATGCTTGAGCTGCTTAAATCTCAAGATTTTCAGAACAAGATTACAAATCCTTTGCCAGCTTAAGCATAAAACATACAGTATGTATATATACTTAAACTGTGTTCTTCACTGTCTCTAGACTAAAGAAAACCTACATAATCATAACTTAAACCATGGCTGCACTTTTAAATCCTGGGCCACCTGCCATTTAAATCATATGCTTCTCATATTGATGTCCCTTTTCATGTATAGACTTAGCTGTTAATTTGACTCAGTATATTATAATTTAAGGTGCAATTAGCCCAAGCTATGAATATACAAATTTACATATTCTGAATGCTTACGTTTAGGTGAAAAAAGCACAAGGGACATTACTTACTATCAATGTAATGTGTCCATTGTGCCGTTGTCTCTTGGTTTAGTTGAAATCTTCCTCTCCAATGCCTCTCACCACCCCGTTTGTAATAATCTTCTAGAGCAACAATGGTTTATTGAGCTGATGGAACTGGCACTCATCAAGAGTGCTCAGCTATGCCTGCCCTTTCCGCTCCGGCTACTTCATTCATAGAGCCATTACTACACCTTGTATAAATGAAACACGATCTATGAATGGAGTGGGCGGACCTTTCAATCATCCATCCATCCGCCCATCCCCAATCCTCCTTTCATAGTACCTGTTTCTTTCTTAGAAGGTTTAGTAAGGCTTCTAAAAAACTGGACAGAAATGGGAGGCTGTCACGCCGTGTCAGGGATTCAGTCCTGGGACCTGGGGTTCTTTGGACGGGTTCCTATTGCCTGAGTCACCAGGGAACTTCCTTTAAGGTAGAATCCTTGTTATGTTCTGCTTCCTGAGTTTGGATACTGGCTCCAACCTGTGACCAGCTGTAGGCAGTCACCTGATCTAGTGACCCTATAAATTTAAATTTTCCCCTTTTTGTCTTTGCCCTAGTATAGGTCCTGTTTCTTGATTTTAAACATATTATATATCTGCTTGTTCCCGACTACACGTCTTAGACTATTCCTTTGGACTTTGCTGATTACTGTCGACAACTCTGCCTGTTCCTAACCTTGCATTTTGGACTACACCTTTGTACTTTTCGGATATCTGTTGCCGACTCTGCCTGTTCCCTACCTTTTCTCTTGGACGACTCCTTTGGATTACTCTGATCGGGGTTCGCTGACTTCACCCTCTACCAACTGTGAGTTTTTTGTTTGGTATTCCTTGATTTAGTCTGTTTGCACTTCCCATTGTGGTCCTGTATAGAGATGAGCCGAACACCCGCCGGTTCGGTTCGAAACCAGAACTTTCGAACGGACCCCAAATTCGTACGAACTTTAGAACCCCATTGAAGTCTATGGGACTCGAACGTTCGAAATTAAAAGTGCTAATTTTAACGGCTAATATGCAAGATACTGTCCTAAAAAGGGTTTGGGGACCTGGCTCCTGCCCCAGGGGACATGGGTCAATGCCTAAAATGTTTTTAAAAATGGCCGTTTTGGCGGGAGCACTGATTTTAATGACGATTAAAATGAAAAAAAAAAGTGAAATATTCATTTAAATATGGTGCGTGGGGGGTGTCTGTAGTATGCCTGTGAAGTGCCACGTGTTTCCCGTGTTTATAACAATCCCTGCACAAAATGACATTAAACGGAAATAACATCATTTAAAACTGCTTGGGGTTTTAATGTTATATCTGGTTCCTGCAATATGGTTGAAAATCATTGAGAAAAATGGCATGGGTAGCCCTCCCTGCCCATTACCAGCCCCTTTGGGTCTTGTACGCATATTAAGGGGAACCCAGTACCCATATTAAAAAAAGGAAATGCGTGTGGCCCCCAGGCCCTATATACTCAGAACAGCAGTATACAGGCGGTGCAAACAAGACAGGGACTGTGTAGGTTTGTTGTGTTAAGTTGAATCTGTTTGTAATTTTCAACTGGTACATTTTTTTTTTTTATAAATTCTTTATTTTTTCATCTTTTCTTTCCATAGATTTCACATTACATTTCGTTATACATCTACAACTTCTTTAACAGCTATAACAGTCTTATAATATTTCAATCCATACCTCAATTCCACGTCATCCTCCCCCCTCCCTCACCCTTCCCTCCCAGAAAAATAAATAAATAAATATACAAAAAAAAAAAAAAAAAAAAAATGTTTGAATTTTCACTATAATCCCCCCCCTCACTCCCCCCCCCCCCACCACCACCCGCCTGCTCTATCATATTTCGAAATGTTTTACATCATACTTTCTCTATAATTTAGATATGGAGCCCAGATCTTCTGATATTTCTCATCTTGATCTCTCATTGTCATTGTTAAATTTTCCATTTGTTGGATTTCTGCAATTCTCTGAAACCACTGTGCTCTAGCTGGAGGGTTGCTTTTTTTCCACAGAACCGGGATACATGCCCTTGCTGCTATCAATAAATGTCTCAGCAAAGAATTTTTGAATCTTTCTATTGCCATTGGGATGTCCAGCAGCAGAAAAGTTGCCGGTTTATCTCCCAGGTCAATTCCTGTAATCCTTACAATAGTATCGGCTACCATCTCCCAGAACACTCTAATTTTTGGACATTCCCAAAATATATGTAATAATGTTCCTTCTGCTCCATGACATCTCCAACATGTCTCTGATATCTGGGGGTAAATTTGATGTAACACTTTTGGTGTTCTATACCACCTAGTAAGGATCTTGTATCCCCCTTCTTGATATCTGCTTGCCATCGAGGCCTTTTGATTAAACAACAGCATCTTATCCTTTTGTTCTGGGGAAAACGTAGTCCCTAAATCTCTTTCCCAAGCCTGTAAAAAGGGCAAATCTTGTGAAGTCTCCTGTTCTATTAACATACTATAAAAATAAGACATCAGATGTCTCAGTTCCTCTCCTTTCAAACAGATCTCTTCAAACTCAGTCAATGCCCTTATTTCTACGTATACCTTTGATTTAGATCTAATAAAGGCTTCTAATTGCCTCATTCTGAAAGGGTCTAGTCCTAATGTCATTCCTTTTTCAATATCTTTTTTAGTCATTAACCGATTGCCTACCGAGAAATGACAAATTCTACTCATACCTCTATCTTGTATTGTTTTAAACTTTGGATCTGTCATTCCCGGTAGAAATGCTGGGGTACCAAGGATAGGAAGGAGCGGACTGGGAATTCTTGAAATAGATGTTTTCCTGAATACTCTTTTAGTTATTCGTAATGTCTCCCCTAGTATTGGATGTTTTCTCAATCCCATTGGTATTTCTGTATCTGGAATCCACACTAATCCTTCCAATGGGATATCTGTCGCTGCTTGTTCTGTCTGTATCCACGGTTTTTCGTTTTTAAGCCTACACCATTCCACTACTCTAGTTAAGTGTGAAGCCTCCTGGTATTTTATTGGATCTGGAAGTCCTATCCCTCCTTTTCCTTTGGGGAGTACTAAAATATCTCGACGTACTCTTGCTGGTTTCCCAGCCCAGATGAACTTCATAAATCTTGATCTAAGATCCTTAAACAAACTTGAAGGGATCTTAATTGGTATAGTTTGAATTATGTATAACAGTCTGGGCATCACATTCATCTTAATAATATTGGTTCTCCCGAACCATGTAAAAATCTCTTTGTCCCATTTTTGAAGATCACTTTTGATCTGTCTTACCAGTGGGATATAGTTAAGTTCGAACAGTTCATTTAGATTTTTTGACATTTTTGTTCCTAAGTAACTTATATATGAATTCGTCCATCTAAAATCAAATTGCGTGGACACTGCTTGCAACTGAGGCGAGTCCATCTCTACTCCCATTGCCTCCGATTTTCCATAGTTTATTCTAAAGTTGGATATTTTCCCATATTCTCGTAGCTCCATTAGTAAAGATGGGAGAGATGTAATTGGGGACGTTACAAAAAAGATCAAATCATCTGCATAAGCTGCCAACTTCTGATCTTCATTTTTTATTTTTACCCCCCTGATATCCACATTGGCACGTATTTTCCTTAAAAAAGGTTCTATTGTCAAAATGAATATCAGGGGTGAGAGGGGACATCCCTGGCGTGTTCCATTTAAAATGGAGAATGGCTCTGATAATCTGTCATTCACTTTCACCCTAGCACTTGGTTTTGAATATAAGTTTAGGATCCATCTCAGCATCCCCTCCCCCAGGCCTATATGTTGTAGTACTGCTTTTAAGAATATCCAATCCACCCGATCAAACGCTTTTTCTGCATCCGCAGATACTATCACCATTGACTTATGCAATTTTTGTACCAGGTAAATTGTGTTCACCACTCGTTGCGTATTTTCTCTTCCTTCTCTCCCTGGGACGAATCCCACTTGATCTGGGTGTATTAGTTCCGGTATCAAATTTATCAATCTCATGGCTAATATTTTTGTGAACAATTTAAGGTCCACATTCAACAACGAAATAGGTCGGTAGCTGGGACACTGAGAGGGATCCTTTCCTTCTTTCGGTATTACTGTTATATGCGCCAGTAACGTTTCTGTTGGAATTTGCTTCCCTTCCCGTATTGAATTATAGGCTTCCACGAATCTCGGAGCCAGTTTCTCCGCGAACATTCTATAATATGACAAAGTAAATCCATCTGGACCTGGTGATTTACCTAATTTCAATATTTTTAATGCTTTTGCAACTTCCTCTAGAGTGATTGGTACATCTATTTCTCTGGCCATTTCCTCTGTTATTTTTGGCATTTCTGTCCTTTCAATATATTCTCTAGCGATCTCTCCTTTTTTTAACTCCTCTGCCAACGTAGACTTCTTTTCCAACTGATATAGTTTCTCATAGTATTCTTTGAATACCTGAGCGATTTTCTCCGATGTATTAACCATTTCATCTCTCTGTGTCTTAATTTGTGTAATTGAATTCCTAGTTGTGCTTTCTCTGAGGGCGTTTACCAACAGTCTCCCTGGTTTATTCCCAAATTCATAGAATCTCCGTTTCCCTCGAGTTAGCTTTGCTTTCGCTTTATCTATTAATTGGAGATTTAATTTTTCACGCAGACCATCTAATTTCTGTTCTACTGATTGTGCTTGTGATTTTTTATGTACTGTTTCTAGTTCCCTAATCTCTTTAAGCAAGTTATCAATCGTTTCATTCATTCTGCGTTTTCTATGTGCTCCCATGGATATAAATATTCCTCTCATGACACATTTATGTGCTTCCCATATACAAAAAGGTGTTGTTTCTCCTACTTTATTTGTTGCAAAAAAAACATCCAGTTCTTGTTCTAATTTTACCTTATATTCATTATCCTTTAGTAATGTTTCATTTAACTTCCATTGCCATTCCCTTGGTTCAGCTTCCCCTAATTCAATCACACAACTCGTCGGGGCGTGATCTGATAGTGTAAATAGGCCAATTGAGGCTTCCACTAGGGATGTAATCACATTCTGGGAGATTAAAATATAGTCAATTCTAGAGTAAGATTTATATTTTGCCGAGAAAAAAGTATAATCTCTGCTCTGTGTGTGAACAGCCCTCCAGCTGTCGATCAGCTGCAATTCTTGCATCATTCTCTTTACTTTCCTTAATTTGACATAAGATAGATGAGACGAGCCTTTTGATGTGTCTTTTATTGGATCCAAAGCCATATTTAGGTCGCCTCCTAACACTAGTATTCCCTCTTTATGTTGTTGAATAATCTGTAAATAGATTTCTAGAGAGGTTACTTGGTTTTCATTTGGCAGATATATATTTACCAATGTCACTTTTTGGCAGCCCAATGTACCTTTTACTATCAGGAGGCGACCTTCCTCATCCATGTATACAGTGGTGTGAAAAAGTGTTTGCCCCCTTCCTCATTTCCTGTTCCTTTGCATGTTTGTCACACTTAAGTGTTTCGGAACATCAAACCAATTTAAACAATAGTCAAGGAAAACATAAGTAAACACAAAATGCAATTTGTAAATTAAGGTGTTTATTATTAAAGGTGAAAAAAAATCCAAACCATCATGGCCCTGTGTGAAAAAGTGATTGCCCCCCTTGTTAAAACATACTATAACTGTGGTTGTCCACACCTGAGTTCAATTTCTCTAGCCACACCCAGGCCTGATTATTGCCACACCTGTTCACAATCAAGGCATCACTTAAATAGGAGCTGCTTGACACAGTAAGGTCCACCAGAAGATCCTTAAAAGCTACACATCATGCCGAGACCCAAAGAAATTCAGGAACAATTGAGAAAGAAAGTAATTGAGATCTATCAGTCTGGAAAGGGTTATAAAGCCATTTCCAAAGCTTTGGGAATCCAGCGAACCACAGTGAGAGCCATTATCCACAAATGGCGAAGACATGGAACAGTGGTGAACCTTCCCAGGAGTGGCCGGCCGCCCAAAATTACCCCAAGAGCGCAGCGACGACTCATCCAAGAGGTCACAAAAGACCCCACAACAACGTCCAAGGAACTGCAGGCCTCACTTGCCTCACTTGCCTCAGTTAAGGTCAGCGTTCATGCCTCCACCATCAGGAAAAGACTGGGCAAAATTGGCCTGCATGGCAGAGTTCCAAGGAGAAAACCATTGCTGAGCAAAAAGAACATCAAAGCTCGTCTCAATTTCTCCACAACACATCTTGATGATCCCCAAGACTTTTGGGACAACATTCTGTGGACCGATGAGACAAAAGTGGAACTCTTTGGAAGGTGTGTGTCCAAGTATATCTGGCGTAGAAGGAACACTGCATTTCATAAAAAGAACATTATACCAACAGTAAAATATGGTGGTGGTAGTGTGATGGTCTGGGGCTGTTTTGCTGCTTCAGGACCTGGAAGACTTGCCGTGATAAAAGGAACTATGAATTCTGCTGTCTACCAAGAGATCCTGAAGGAGAATGTCCGACCATCTGTTCGTGTACTCAAGCTGAAACGAACTTGGGTTCTGCAGCAGGACAATGATCCTAAACACACCAGCAAGTCCACCACCGAATGACTGAAGAAAAACAAAATGAAGACTTTGGAGTGGCCTAGCCAAAGTCCTGACCTGAATCCTATTGAGATGTTGTGGTATGACCTTAAAAAGGCCGTTCATGCTCGAAAACCCTCTAATGTAACTGAATTAGGACAATTCTGCAAGGATGAGTGGGCCAAAATTCCTCCAGGACGCTGTAAAAGCCTCATTGCACGTTATCGCAAACGCTTGGTTGCAGTTGTTGCTGCTAAGGGTGGCCCAACCAGTTATTAGGTTTAGGGGGCAATCACTTTTTCACACAGGGCCATGATGGTTTGGATTTTTTTTCACCTTTAATAATAAACACCTTCATTTACAAATTGCATTTTGTGTTTACTTGTGTTGTCCTTGACTATTGTTTAAATTGGTTTGATGTTCCGAAACACTTAAGTGTGACAAACATGCAAAGGAACAGGAAATGAGGAAGGGGGCAAACACTTTTTCACACCACTGTACCCCTTGTTCCTTCCATGGTGTCTGTCTTGCTATTAAAATAGATACCCCACAGGATTTCGAGTTCTGTGAGGTGCTATGATATACCCAGGGGAAATAGTGACCTTTACTCCAAGGGATCCTATCCTTTTTAAAATGAGTTTCCTGTAAGAAAACTATTTGAGATTTAAATCTTTTCAACTCCATTATTAATCGTGTACGTTTCTCTGGGGTGTTTAGTCCCTTAACATTGTATGATGTAAAACTTATTTTAGTCATTTTTATTGTCAGTTCGGGGGGGGGGGGGAGGGAAAAAGAGAGGAGACGAAAAATAAATAAATATATAAAAATAAAACCCAATCCACGCCCCAAAACAACCCCTTCTTTCAGATAAATGAGAGACAGATACTATATCCGGAGCTGTCCCCCAAGAAAAAAAAAAAAAAAAAAAAAAACCCAACGCCTCCGACTTTTCCTCCACCTGGAGGAGAGGCGTTTAATATGGGGGTGTTAGTGAGCAAAAGAGGAGCAAGTGAACCGCGCCCACAACCAGCGTTCTCCACACTAACAATAATTATTTTTCTACCACATTCATCTTTTTCTTGTTAACATAGACATGATGTTTATCATTATCTTTACTTAATCCTTTACTTTTCACATATTATCTCTATTCTTCACCTTTATTTCTTTTCCCTTTCTCTTTCTCTTTCCCATCTTCTCTCCCTTCTCTCCCTCCTCCCCCTCATCATTTCTACTGCTACCCCTCTCTTCTTTTCCTTAAATAAATTACTCTCCCCTCAACCCCCCCCCCCCCGCTATCAACAGGAAAGGGAGGGCAGGAGGGGAAGATGTGCGGGGGACACAAAAAAAACAAAAAACAAAACACAATCTCCCCCTCCCCTCCCCTTCCCCCTCCAAAACCGAGTAAACCTTCACCCCCCCTCTTTATTCACTCTACTTCCCCATCCCACCTCTCCCCCCTAAGGGAGTCCTATTAAATCAATCCACATTTTGTGTAATTTGTGTCATATCCATGCAATCAAAAAAAAAAAAAAAAAAAAAATATATATATATATATAAACCATAAGGATACTTATAATTTCCTTTCCCATCCCCTCCCCCTACCACATCCCCTATCATAAATCCAAAACCGTGTATATCAGAGTGCACACATTATCTCACACTTCCATTTTACCATCCCACCCTCCTCCCAATCCCTTTAACCTTTATTTATTTATTTATTTTTTTTATTTTTTTTGTATGATACACATATAAAAAGTAGAGTGATCTAATAGGACTTTTTACAAATGGAGAAGTGGGTATGGTAGGTTAAAGGGACTGGGAGGAGGGTGGGATGGTAAAATGGAAGCGTGAGATAATGTGTGCACTCTGATATACACGGTTTTGGATTTATGTTAGGGGATGTGGTAGGGGGAGGGGATGGGAAAGGAAACTATAAGTATTTTTGTGGTTTATGTATGTATGTATATATGTATGTATATATATATGTATGTATATATATATATATATATATATATTTTTTTTTTTTTTTTTTTTTTTGTGATTGCACGGATATGACACAAATGACACAAAATGTGGATTGATTTAATAGGACTCCCTTGGAGGGGAGAAGTAGGATGGGGAAGTAGAGAGAATAGAGAGGGGGGTGAAGGTTTATTCGGTTTTGGAGGGTGAAGGGGAGGGGATGGGGGAGGGGAGGGGGAGATTGTGTTTTGTTTTGTTTTTTTTTTCCTGTTTTTTTTTTTATTTTTTTATTTTTTTTTTTAGTAGAGTGATCTAATAGGACTTCTTACAAATGGAGAAGTGGGTATGGTAACTGGTACATTTTTAAAGTGTAGCTCCAGTCAAAAAAACTATTTTTAAGCTTTTTGGAAAACATAGGAAAGGGTTATCACCCCTGTATAATTTGTTTTGTCGTCCATCTTTTTTCATCTCACTTGCTGTTGTCTCCTTCCGTTTGCAAGTAGGAGATGTTTGTAAGTTGGATGTTTGAAAGTAGGGGCCTGCCCTATATGCTCTGCAGAAATGGCGGAACAAGGTGTTGGTTTTGCCACAACATTGTAAGCCCTCAAAGTGACTCTTGGTGGGCACTGGAGCGCCCTGCTGTGAACGATTATATCAAGAATTGTAATTACATGCCATTGTTGAACAGTGGTAGAAAAATTGACCTTTGGTGGTTGTGGTGCTGGTGCCACAACACTATAAGTCCTCACAGTTACTCTGGGTGGGCACAGGAACGGGCCCTCCTGTGAAATATTATATCAAGAATTGGAATTAGCCCTGCTGCAAAGCATTGCATCAAAAATTGTAATTAAACGCCCCTGTTAAACAGGGGCAGAAAAATTGAGCCTTAGGCACTGGTGCTGGTGCCACCACACTGCAACTTCTCCCATATACTCTAGTTTTATTGCAGGAATTAGCCCTGCTGCAAAGCATTGCATCAAAAATTGTAATTAAACGCCCCTGTTAAACAGGGGCAGAAAAAATGGGCCTTAGGCACTGGTGCTGGTGCCACCACACTGCAACCTCTCCCATATACTCTAGTTTTATTGCAAGAATTAGCCCTGCTGCAAAGCATTGCATCAAGAATTGTAATTAAACGCCCCTGTTAAACAGGGGCAGAAAAATTGGGCTGATGGCGTCACCCAGAACCAGAAATGTTCTTCCAACATATCAGCGGAGGAGGAAGAGGATAGACAATCAACATAACAGGACAGTCACTCAGCATCAGCATAGGCAGTCTTGAAGGGATGTGATATTTCCCCAAAAATTATTCGGTTACATCAGCTTCAGGTGCTTGGTAGCTGTGGGTGATCCAAGACTGATTCATCTTGATGAAGGTCAGTCGATCAACTGATTCGGTGGACAGGCGCACCCTGTGATCGGTAACAAAGCCACCAGCAGCACTGAAGGTGCGTTCCGAAAGAACGCTGGATGCAGGACAGGCCAGTAGCTCAATTGCATACTGTGCAAGCTCTGGCCAGTGATCCATCCTCAAGACCCAGTAAGCCAGAAGATTTTCGGTGGGAAAGGTGTCCAAGTCTGACCTTGCCCCTAGGTATTCCTGCACCATGTAAATCAGACGCTGGCGATGGTTGCTGGAACCGATCATACCTTGGGGCTGCGGACTAAAAAATTGTCTGAAAGCATCAGCCACCTTCTCCACCACTCCTTCTGACCGATGCCTCAGCAACACATTGTCCAGGACCAGGAGTTTGTAACCTCCCAGTCTCTGGGAACGCGTTGCAAAGACCTTTCTGCGAGGCCTCCCGGAGATGTCTCATCCTCTGCTCCCTCTGCGATGGCAAGATAATGTCGGCAACCTTACCCTTGTACCGTGGATCAAAGAGAGTGGCCAGCCAATAATGGTCCCTCTCCTTGATCCGAAGAATACGAGGATCCTTCCGCAGGCTTTGCAGGATCAGGGAGGCCATGCAGCGTAGGTTAGCTGAGGCATTCGGTCCTGAGTCCTCTGGGTCACTAAGGACAACATGATCCGCAGCTACCTCCTCCCAGCCACGTACAAGTGCACGTTTTTTTTGGGACTGTAAATCATCCCTACAAGACTGCTGCTGCTGCTGATGCTGAGTGCCATCCTCCACCTCCATGCTGACACAATCATCCTCCTCCTCCTCTTCCTCCTCCTCATCCTCTTCCTGTGTGATGGGTGGCACAGCAGGAACACTGTCTGGATAAAGGGGGCCTTGAGAGGCAAGGAAGTCCTCCTCTTCCTGCCTCTGTTCTGCCTCAAGTGCCCTGTCCATTATTCCACTCAGCAAATGCTCCAAGAGGTGGACAAGAGGTACAGTGTCACTGATGCATGCACTGTCACTGCTCACCATCCTTGTGGCCTCCTCAAACGATGACAGGACAGTGCATGCATCCCTGATCATGCCCCACTGGCGTGGTGAGAAAAAACCGAGCTCCCCTGACCCTGTCCTGGTGCCGTAGTCGCACAGGTACTCATTGATGGCCCTCTGCTGCGTGTGCAGCCGCTGCAGCATGGCCAACGTTGAGTTCCACCTGGTGGGCATGTCACATATAAGGCGGTTCTTGGGCAGGTTCAACTCCTTTTGAAGCTCAGCCAGCCGAGCACAGGCATTAAATGATCGGCGGAAATGCACACAGACTTTCCTGGCCTGCTTCAGGACATCCTGTAAGCCTGGGTACCTTCCCAAGAACCGCTGCACCACCAGCTTAAGGATGTGAGCTACACAGGGCACATGGGTCAGTTGTCCCTGTCGGAGGGCGGAGAGGAGGTTGGTGCCATTGTCGCAAACCACCATTCCTGGCTTAACCAGTTGAGACCCGCGCTATAGCCGAATGATGGCTACAGCGCGGATCTCCTTTGCCGGGACTACGTCTATTGACGTTGTCCCATGCACGAGCGGCCTGCGCGCTCCCCGCGGGGCGCGTGCGGCGCGCTATGTGATCGGCGAGTCTATGAGACTCGCCTGATCACCGATCCGAGCAAGGGGTCGATCCCGACCCCTTATCACGTGATCAGCTGTCAGCCAATGACAGCTGATCATGTGATATAACGGAGCCGGTAATCGGCTATTATTCCTCCTTGCGCTGTCAGCAAAAAGAGACATCAGTCCCGATCACGGCCAGCCCTGCCAGTGCCCACCTGCCCCCTGCCAGTGTCCACCTGCCCCCTCATCACTAAACATAATTAAAAAATAAGTGCCCCCCGTCAGTGCCATCCAGCAGTGGCCACAGTGCCACCCAGCAGTGCCCACAGTGCCACCCAGCAGTGCCCACAATCTGCCTCAACAAAGGTGCTGCACCCCAGTGCCACATATCTGTGCCCAGCAGTGCCGCCCATCAGTGCCCATCAGTGCCCAGCAGTGCTGCCCATCAGTGCCCAGCAGTGCCACCTATCAGAGCCACCTATCAGTGCCCATCAGTCCCATCTATCAGTGGTACCTATCAGTGCCCCTTAGTGCCACCCATCCGTGCCACCCATCTGTGCCACCCATCCATGCCATCTTATCTGTGCCCATCTTTGCCCATCAGTGCCACCTTATCTGTGCCCACCGGTGCCGCCTTATCTGTGCCTATTAGTGCCGCCTTAACTATGCCTATCAGTGCCCACCAATTCAGCCTATCAGTGCCCACCAATGCAGCCTATCAGTGCCCACCAGTGCAGCCTATCAGTGCCGCCTCATCAGAGCACTTCAATGAAGGAGAAAAATGACCTGTTTGCAAAATTTTATAACAAACTATTAAACATGATTTTTTTTTTTTGCATCTTTTTTTGTTTGTTTAGCAAAAAATAAAACTCCCAGCTGTAATTAAATACCACCAAAAGAAAGCTCTATTTGTGGGGAAAAAAATGATAAAAATTTCATTTGGGTACAGTGTTGTATGCCCGCGCAATTGTCATTCAAAGTGCATCAGCGCTGAAAGCTGAAAATTGGTCTGGGACTGAGGGGGGTTTAAGTGCCCAGTAAGCAAGTGGTTAAGCTGGCGTGGTGTCAACCACCTCTCGGCCTGCCCCTGCAGAGCTGACAAAACATCCGCCCCAGTGTGGCTCCTGTCCCCCAAACAAACCAGCGCAAGCACGGCATGGCATCGTTTTGCCTGCGTACTTGCGTAGCCCCTGGAACGCCTACGGAGCACCACTGGTTCTGAGGACAGAGCACTGGAAGAGGCCATGGAGGAAGAAGAAGAGGAGGGGGTGGAGGAGAGAGGTGTGTCACAACCAATAGTAGCATTTTGGAGGCGTGGTGGCGGAACAACCTCCAACACTACTGCACCTTGTCCTGCATCCTTCCCAGCTGCCAGAAGAGTGACCCAATGGGCCGTGAAAGACAGGTAACGTCCCTGTCCATGCCTGCTGGGCCATGAGTCAGCGGTAATATGCACCTTACCGCTGACCGCCCTGTCCAGCGAGGCAAGGACATTGCCTTCCACATGCCGGTAGAGAGCTGGAATCGCCTTCCGTGAGAAAAAGTGGCGTTTGGGGACCTGCCACTGAGGAACCGCACATTGTACAAACTCACGGAAGGGGGCCGAGTCTACCAACTGAAAAGGCAGCAGTTGAAGTGCTAGCAATTTAGCCAAGCTAGCATTCAACCGCTGGGCATGTGGATGGCTGGGAGTGAACTTCTTTCGCCGGTCCAGCAGCTGGGGCAGGGACATTTGCCTGCTATAATTGGACGTGGGTGTACTGCTAGCAGAGTGCCCGGAAGCACTTGGCTGTGACACACCTAATTCTACACCTTCATTCCTCTCAGAGCAGGTTTCAGAGAGGACTGAAGGTCTAGTGGGGTTGGAGATGCCAGCTGATGAGGAGCAAGGAGAGGTTCGCTTTGTTCTTTGGTGTGGGTCTTTGAGGTACGCTTGCCAACGAGCTGCATGGCAGGTCAACATATGTCTGGTCAAGCATGTGGTGCCCAAGCGGCTGATGTTTTGGCCACGCGAGATACGCTTGAGACATATGTTGCAAATAGCAGCGGTGCGATCTGATGCACTCGTCTCAAAAAAGGCCCACACCAAAGAACTTTTAGAATAACGCGCAGAGGCAGCGCCCTGCACAGGCGGAGCTCTGCGGTGTGATTCAGTTGGTGTGCTGCCCCTAAGCTGGCCCCCCCGGAGGGCATCCTGCCTCGTTGGACATGTGCCTCCTCCTCCTCCTCCTCCTCTCTCCTACCAGGCACCCATGTGGAGTCAGTGCCCTCATCATCCCCTCCCTCTTCATCGCTGTAGCAAACCTGGCAGTATGCTGCAGCTTGTGGAACATGACTGCCAGATTGCTGTCCTTCTTGAGCATCCCCTCTCTCTGCATTCACACTACTGCCTTCCTCTAGCTGAGTGTCATCATCAGAGCCTACAGAACACTGGGCATCATCCTGGAGCATGTACCCAACACTGTGCTCAAAGAGTTCAGGAGACTCCTCAGGAGGACGTGGTGGGTCTAGGGAAGGAGTCACTGATGATGACATTGAGAGGAGGGAAGACGATGCGTTGGCAGCTGCTTTGCTAGTACCCTTAGACTGGGTGAGAGAGGATGAGGAGGATGAAGAGGGCTTGGTCATCCACTCTACCAAGTCGTTGGCATGTTGCGGTTCAACATGTCCAGCTGCCAAAAAGAAGGACAAGCGTGTCCCATGGCCATGTGCTGATGACTATGCACCGCGTCCACGACCAGCACTGTTGTCTCTAGACACAGAGCCTGCTTGCCCTCTTTTATCGGCTTGCACCTGTCTGCCTCTCCTTGCTGGCCTTCCAGACATGGTAATGGCCTGAAGGGAGTTGGGTAAAACAGCAGTTGGGTAGTGTATATTGTGCTGGAGGCACACAACACCCACTAACTCCTGCAGATGCCTTTATTATAGAACACCAGAGATAAAGGGGTATACTGTACTGGAGGCACACAACACCCACTAAGCCCTGCAGATGGCTCTATTAGAGAACAGCAATAAAGGGTAGATACAGGTGTATATTGTGCTGGAGGCACAAAACACCCACTAACTCCGGCAGATGCCTTTATTATAGAACACCCGAGATAAAGGGGTATATACAGATGTATACTGTGCTGTGCTGGAGGCACACACAACTTCCAATAACTCCTGCAGATGGCAGATAGCTCAAATAGAGAAGAAGGAGAAAGAATTTTTGGGAAATTAGGGGATTGGGAATGAACATAAAAAATAATAAGAGAACCTTCACATAAAAGACCTCAGAGAAAAGTGTGGGTTCAATTGGACTTTTTAGGCATAAAGAACAGTTGTAGAAACAACCGACATATTCAAGAAAGTATTTTTGTTTATTTAAAAAATATATATATATATTATAAACAATCAAAATTAAAAAGAAAACAGGAAATTTCCTCCTTAAAAATACACATTAAGTCTCATTTGATATCCTATCAAAATTGATACAGTCCAGACAGAATCTACAGCTAGAAACTAACATTTTGTACATATATAAAACGTAGAGGATATCAAATATATAACCGAAACTTAAGTATGTTCTGGTGCTCTACATGTTTCGCGTTTATTGGATAACGCTTCTTCAGGAGCTTTTAGCAATGTTCTACAGTATAAAGAGAAAAGAAAAAAACATGTATATATATACAGTACAACACTAAAAACCAATCATAAATTAGATAAATCTAACTAAACACTACATATTTATTTATTCAGTTATACCATCTATCAAGGTGCTAAAGTTATCTATAGGAGGGGGGAAAAAGAAGAAAAAAAAAAAAAGGGGGGGGAGGGGAGAGAGAGACGGACAAGGGGGGGAAGTTCCCCTCCCTCCTTCTCTCCTGTGGAGAAACTCATGAGCGGAACACAATGTGGGAACGAGTATAACATTCTTATTTTGTATATTCTACTATTCATATGTATTTACTTACATTTCTTCGTGGGTATGCCCCAGAAGGGGACAAAGCCAAAAAGGGGGACAGGGCGATTGAAAAAATTGAAAAAGTTAGGAAAAATACATTTTTTTCCAAAGAGGTTAAAGGTAATAATGTAGATTTAGGTTAGTGAGACCACTTCAACTTGCGTTGAGCCCTAAGGCTTCATATATAAAATTCAGGTGGATATTTGTGATGTATTGTAGCCAAAAAGCATATAGTGGTAGAGACTCTGGTATCCCGTGCACTGTGTAGAAACATAATAAAAATATTTTAGAATTTTTGTAAAAGGATGTGTGCAAAGAATTATGTATATAGCGAAGAAAATTAGCCTAGTTAGTTTAGTAGAAAGTTCAATATTGCAAATGAACATTAAGGGAGAAAAGAAGAAAACACCATGATAAGACATACATGGAGGTAATTGTAAATAGAGGTAATAGTGCCTAAAAAAGTAATAACAAGTCATAAAGAAATAAGAAACAAATGTTTGGAGATAGAATAAAGTAAAATGTGTGCATAAATATAATAGTCCATCACCTTTAAATGAAGTGGTCCCTTCCAACAGTTTCCTTAATTTAATTAGGTACAGCAAAAACGATTTCCCGCAGTTATGCAGAGTAAAAGCGAGGGGGGACATAGAAGGCAAGCTGTCCAGCCTGTTCACCCCTATAGTACTTATTTTTTAAGTTGTATGGAGCCGCTGTATGTGGACACCAGTCCCGCTGTCCTTTTATGTATATCCGTCCCAGTAGTGACGTCATTCCGTAGTAAGCGGAAGTGACGTTCATCTACCCGACCAACATCTCCACCGATATTTCCGGCCGGCCAAGACACCGCGGACCGGAAGTGCGGTGCCCTCGCAATGTTCGCAATGTTCCGCCCAACACTCAAACACATGCACCGGATCAGGGAGGAACACCACATGATGCTCCTCCCCAATCGGCGGGAAGGAAGGGGGCCCTGACCTGGATGTCTCGGGAGGAAACATATCACGGGAGGCCGTGGGTGACCACAGTCCCCCGTGATTTAGCGCCGACCCCACAGGTTCCAAGTGGAAAGCCAATGGGACCATTGTGGGCGGCGCTTGTGTGGTCGCACACTGTAATTCCCTCACTGAGGATGCAACACATAAAAAAATAAAAAGGGGGAAGAAAAAAACCCTCCCATGTTATGAACACTTGAACATCAAGACAGCAGCAGTTACAATAATTATAAATTAGATCAGTTACAAATGAAATTAATTTTTACAAAGAAAAACCCTATTAGGAGAAAAACAATATTATATATTTGAAAAAAGGGAATAAAGAAAAAACCCATAATCAATAATAATCATTAAATCCTGATGGAATACATAATTTAGTAAGATTCAAAGACAATATTCATGTGTCCAAAATATCTACATTCACATCAGAATATTTAGTAAGCGAGAGAAATAAAATAAATTGAGAAAAGAAAAAAAAAAGGGGGGGGGGGAGCAGACGCAAAAGGGGAAAAGGGAAGGAGAAGGGAAGGGGATGAAAGGATCCTACAGGAACGATTTGTATGACTGAGTCTCATTTAGGCCCAGGGCTTGAGTGGCATTGAGTTTCTCAATCCAAATCGTCTCTCATTGTAGGATGCGTTTGTCCCAATTTCCCCCACGTGGGTCCTTGGGTATGATCTCCAAGACACTAAACATAACGCAGGTTGCATCAAACGCATGGCATAGATCAATATGTCTACTGATTGTTGTTAACATTTTTCCATTCGAGGATACATATACATGATCTTTAATGCGTTGCCAAAGACATCTCATAGTCTTTCCGACATAGAAGGCTCATTAAGTAGACTGCGCCTTGCGTTTTGCAATCTGCTCTAGATTTCAGGTAAAAAATCTCTCCATTTGGAAGTGAGATTTCTGTACCCTGTTTAATCCAGGGGCAGAAGTCGCAATTTCCACATTTGTATAGGCCAGTGCAGTTTTTTGTCTCTTGTCCTTTGGATAAGTAGAAACTTGATACCAGATGGTCTCGTAACGAGGTAGTACGTCTAAATGTTAACTGAGGTCTTATTCCTATATGTTTCTTAATTATTGAATCTTGGTGTAGGATGTGCCAGTGATTTGTAAGGATGCTACGGACCTCTTCATGTTGAGATGAGAAGCGTGTTACCAATCTTATGTTAGTTTCTGTCTCAGGGTTATATTTTTTCTTTGAGTATAATAAGGTGTTTCTTGGTTTCCTGCATGCTCGATTGTACGCCCTCCGTAGTTGGGATTTACTGTACCCTCTGGTTAACAATCGTGTACGGAGGAGACCAGCTTCTCTGTAAAAGTCATTGTCATGAGTACAGTTTCTACGTAGTCTAACATACTGTGCATAGGGAATGTTTCTCACTAATGAGCTGGGATGAGCACTCGCTGCATGGAGTAAGGTGTTTCCTGCAGTTTCCTTACGATATAATTTAGTGGCCAGGCAGTTGTTCTTATCTTTGAAAATTATTAAATCTAGGAACGTTACTTTTTTAAGATCCATATTTAAAGTAAACTTTAAATTGTATGTATTGATGTTTAGGGATTCAATGAAGTTAGTCAGCATTGTGGCTGTTCCTGTCCATATTATTAAAATGTTGTCGATGTAACGCATCCACGACATCACACAGTCGGTAAAGATTGAAAAAGATTCATTTGAAAATATTTCACGTTCCCACCCCCCCAGGTACAGGTTCGCATAGGCTGGTGCGCAGCACGTGCCCATGGCGACACCTTGTACCTGGAGGTAGTGGGATCCATTGAAGTTAAACCAGTTGTGTGTCAAAACAAAATCGAGAAGAGTTAAGATGAATTCATTGTATTTCCATCTGGTCTGTGGTTCCTCATAGAGGAAGGTGTGTGCCATCCCGACGCCCTTCTCGTGAGGGATGCTGGAATATAAGGCTTCCACATCTAAAGTCACGAGGAGGGCTTCGGGAGGGACCACCAAACCCTCCAACCTCTTCAAAAGGTCAAGTGTGCCCCTAGTGTATGAAGAGAGGCTTATTACATTTTTTTCTTTTCTCTTTATACTGTAGAACATTGCTAAAAGCTCCTGAAGAAGCGTTATCCAATAAACGCGAAACATGTAGAGCACCAGAACATACTTAAGTTTCGGTTATATATTTGATATCCTCTACGTTTTATATATGTACAAACTGTGAGGCCGCGTACACACGAGAGGATTGTCCGTCCAACTTAGTCCGCTGAAACGTGTTTCAGCGGACAATCCGCTCGTGTGTGGGCTTCAGCTGACTTTTTCAGCGGACAGTCTGGCGAACTAAGTCTTTCGGAATTTCCGTAATACAGTCCGTCCAAACTTGGTTTCAGCGGACAGTCCGCTCCTGTGTAGGCAAGTTGGACGGACTAAGTATGGCGCATGCTCAGAAAGGATTTACACGGCCGAAGGTTGCATTGCAGTGTATTGGACGTCGTATTTCTAGTCCCGTCGTACGTGCTGTACACGTCATCACGCAAGCTTTCAGCGGACTGTCTGTTCATCGTGTGTGGTCAAGTCCGTTCATTCAAAAGTAGGACGGACTGTCTGTCGGATTGTCTGACGGACTTAGTTGGCCAGACAATCCGCCCGTGTGTACGCGGCCTTAGTTTCTAGCTGTAGATTCTGCTGGACTGTATCAATTTTGATAGGATATCAAATGAGACTTAATGTGTATTTTTAAGGAGGAAATTTCCTGTTTTCTTTTTAATTTTGATTGTTTATAATATATATATATATATATTTTTTTTTAAAATAAACAAAAATACTTTCTTGAATATGTCGGTTGTTTCTACAACTGTTCTTTATGCCTAAAAAGTCCAATTGAACCCACACTTTTCTCTGAGGTCTTTTATGTGAAGGTTCTCTCATCATTTTTTTTGTTCATTCCCAATCCCCTAATTTCCCAAAAATTCTTTCTCCTTCAAAGTGATAACCAGGACGTGGCATTTGAATATCTTGACCTTTTAGTGTATCCACAGATACCACCCTGTGATAGATACACACCTTTATCTATTTAAATTCAAATAGAGAAGAGCTATGTAGGTGGATATAGCGGTATGTACTGGGTACAGAGCACGCAGACAGCACGCACAAGCTCCTAACACTACTGACTGCAAGCTCTATTATAAAAGATAGATATACCGCTAGCTATATAGGTGAGGTGAATATAACGGTGTATACTGTGGTCAGGGCACGCAGACAACAACCACTCCAGAAGAGCAAGATCGAAAAATCGTCGATAACGATCGGTGTATACTGTGTTGAAGGTACACAGAACACCCACTAACTGCTTCAGACGCCAACACACTACACAAGTGTGGGGCGTGTACTACACAGCCGGAGCTATGATTGGCCACAGGCATCCTGCCTGTGGCCAATCATGGCTCTCCTCGCTGCTGGCGCTGTGATTGGCCAAGCATGCGGGGTCACAGTGCATACTTGGCCAATCATGAGCCAGCAATGCACTGCGATGACGCAGTGCATTGTGGGCCGTGAGCGCCACACGAATTTGGCGCGAACGGCCCATAATGTTTGGAATTCGCCGAACGGGCGAACAGCCGATGTTCGAGTCGAACGTATGTTCGACTCGAACACGAAGCTCATCCCTAGTCCTGTATTTCTGGCTGCAGGATCTCAGCCGCCCTTCCACCTGATACTGGGATAACAAGACTACATGCCAGGAAACTGGAGGGACTGTTAGAGTCTCCTGGCAGACATAGTTGGGCACTCTTGATGAGATGAGCATTCTGTGTTCTATTTTATAGAGTCAAAATTCTTTTTCATAGTTTTCTTCACCTCTATTTGGCAGTTGCTTTTTTTTTTTATATAAACAAAAGGTGATTCCATTTATAGTATGAAGAAAAGGTGGATTCCTAAAGTGGGGGATTGTATTATTAGCAGAAATTCAGCAGAATCATTTGCATGATAAATTTATTAGCATCTGTTGTAAATGATCACTTGCTATGGGGAAATGACTTGGAAAATGCAGAATTAAGAATTTTACATGAACCATTAATACAACTACAATATCAATTTACATTTTTCATCTTAACAGTAGAAGAAAAGGTTAAAATGGATAATTACAAAGCATATTGTAGAATTAAATAATGGTCTTATAGTCATTACACTGCCATGTGTACTGTATGTATTTTTTGATATCATTTATAGACTTCTTTCAGATATGCTTGCATTTATCTACCTATTCACTCATCTGTTTCCATGCTGTTTATTGGATAATTAGGCACACTTATTAGCTATTCATTTAGTATCTTTGTAATTGCAAACATTTTAGCGTTATTAACTGCAAAGATTTACAGAGTTTTTTGAATAGTTACAAAAAAGCTGAACGCTCTGGCAAAACCAGGTGCATTGATTCTATATGGATTAAAGTAGTGCCAATATTTTTTATTTGACAGAAGCAAGAGATGGATGTGGATCTCAGTGACCAATTTGTATGAGGCCTTCTGTGTTATTACCCTAGGTAAGTGATTATTAAAGTGGTTATAAAGTCACTGAGCACAATTATTGGTATCCCCTGTTATAACAAGGTATACAATGCAATGGGGGTTAATTACTAAAGTCAAATCCACTTTGCACTGCAAGTGCACTTGAAAGTAAAGTGGCTCTAGATTCGAGGGGGACATGCAAGGAAAATAAAAAACAGCATTTTAGCTTGCACATGATTGGATGATAAAATGAGCAGTGCTTCCACTCATTTTAGATCTACCCCTTAGAATTAGAGTGACTGCACCCCCCCATGTCTGTGTTTTGTTTTGTTTTTTAATTATGCAGCTAAATACCTTAAAGCCCTCCACTTTTCTTCTCCCATCTAAGGACTACGGGGGGGGGGGGGGGGGGGGCGGGGGGGGGGCTGAGACGTCAGCCACACAGTGGATCTGTGAAATAAGGTATTTAGCTGCATAATTTTTAAAAAACACAGACATTTTATTGTACCGTATATACTCGAGTATAGGCCGACCCGAATATAAGCCGAGGCCCCCAATTTACCCCCAAAAAAACTGGCAAACTTATTGACTCGTGTATAAGCCGAGGGTAAGACATGCCTGTCCATCCCTGTGTGTGTGTCCGTCCATCCCTGTGTGTCCGTCCATCCCTGTGTGTCCGTCCATCCCTGTGTGTCCGTCCATCCATCCCTGTGTGTGTGTGTGTGTCCATCCATCCATCCATCCCTGTGTGTGTGTGTCTCCATCCATCCATCCATCCCTGTGTGTGTGTGTATCCGTGTGTGTGTGTGTGTGTGTGTGTGTGTGTGTGTGTGTGTGTGTGTGTGTGTGTGTCCAGCCTACCTGTGTCCTGAGCCTTTGTCCCGAGCCTCCGTCCCGTGCCGAGCCTCCTTGCCTCCGTGCCTCGCCGCCGTGCCTCGCCGCCATGCCTTGCCTCCGGTCCCGTCCCGTCCCGTCCCGTGCCGTGCCGTCCTGTGCCTTGCCTCCGTCCCGTGCCCTCTTCGTTCGTCGGCGCCTCGGCGGCCATTGTAAAATTCAAAAGCTGCGCCGCCGCCTTCGCCTGTGATAGGCGGAACACTGAATTTCCCAGCAGCCTGTGTTCCGCCTATCACGTACATCGTATCATCCTCGTCCGTAGTACGAGGATGATACGAAGTCCGTGATAGGCGGAACACAGGCTGCTGGGAAATTCAGTGTTCCGCCTATCACAGGCGAAGGGGGAGCCGGAGGCGCGGCTTTTGAATCAGAATGGCCGCTGTCTGTCTGCTCGACACGCTGATCGAGCGGGCAGACAGCGATGACTCGAGTATAAGCCGAGGGGGGCACTTTCAGCCTCAAAAAAGAGGCTGAAAATCTCGGCTTATACTCGAGTATATACGGTATACCTTGCTATAACAGTGGGGATACCAGTAATTGTGCTCAGTGACTTTACAGCCACAGCAGAATAACAGCAAGATGGGAGGGATGAGGAGGAGATGGCACACACACACACACACACACACACACACACACACACACACACACACACACACACACACACACACACACACACACACACACACACACACACACGCAGGGAGGAAGGGGAAGAGGGAGAAACAGTGGGGTGACTGAGGCACGTGAACTGACCACTGTATTGTGGATCAGCGGCCATAATAACCATGATCAGCACACCTAGGTGGACACAGAAACAGGCAGGATCGGCCAGGCATTTTGCCGCATAGAAAGGGACAAATGACACTGTAGAAGCACTATGCTGTTTATCCGTTTGCCGACCGCTGCACGAACATTTATGTCAGCAGAATGGCATGGACAGGCAAATGGGCATACAGTTATGTCCCTTTAAATTTGCTGCCGCATGGTCACGTGCGATCTGCCAAAGGTGCACGCGCAACCCTGCCGCAAGCTCAATGAGTGTGATCGCAGGTCCCGCAGAGATACCCGCAATCGTCTCATGGAGAGAAAGAATGGGGAATTGCTGATGTAAGTACGTCATTGGTTGGGAGCAGTAATCAGTGTCGCGAAACACGTAGCTCATCCCCCCTACAGTTAGAACACATCCCTAGGACACACTTAACCCCTGCAGTGCCCCATCCTGGTTAACCCCTTCACTGCCAGTCACATTTACACAGTAATCAATGCATTTTTAAATTGCACGGATTGCTGTATAAATATGAATGGTCCCAAAATAGCACCAGAAGTGTCCGATCTGTCCGCCATAATGTCACAGTCATGATAAAAATTGCTGATCGCTGCCATTACTAGTAAAAAAAAAATATTAATAAAAATGCCATTAAACTATCCCCTATTTTGTAGACGCTATTACGTTTGTGCAAACCAATCAATATACGCTTATTGTGATTTTTTTTTAACCAAAAATATGTATACATATCTGCCTAAACTATGGAAAAAAAATGTTTTTTGGAGTATATTTATTATAGTAAAAAGTAAAAAGTAAAAAAATATTGCTTTTTTTTCAAAATTGTCACCCTTATTTTGTTTATAGGGCAAAAAATAAAACTGCAGAGGTGATCAAATGCTACCAAAAGAAAGCTCTATTTGTGAGGAAAAAAGGATGTCAATTTTGTTTGGGAGCCACATCGCATGACCGCGCAATTGTCAGTTAAAGCGACGCAGTGCCGAATCGCAAAAAGTGCTCTGGTCTTTGGCCAGCCAAATGGTCTGGGGATTAAGTGGTTAAAGGGACAACCACTTTAATTTATTATAAATATGCAGCCCTTATATGTGCTATCATATCCTAAAGTGCCTCTGTCACTTTAACCACTTAAGGACCGCCGTATTGCCATTGTTCGTCATCACAATGGCACAGGCAGGCACAAGCACGTAGATGTACGTGCCTGCCTTCCAGCGGGTGGGGGGTCCGATCGGACCCCCTCCCGCTGGATACGGCAGTCCGTTTCCCTCCAGGAGCGATCCGTGATGAGGGGATGGCCGTTGGTTTCTGGCCACCCCCTCTGGATCGCTCCTGACCAATGACGTACTTCCTCCCACTGTGTATTGTTTACACAGGAAGGAGGAAGTGATGTCATTCTCCTCGGGGCGGTCTTTTTGACCGGACTACGAGGAGAAGACACAAAGTAAGTGCACCAAAACACTACACTGACACATAGGTACACATAGGTACACAAACCCCCCCCCCCCCGATCGCCCCCCGATCGCCCCCCGTTCCCCCCCGCCCCCCTCCCCCCCCAGTTACAGTGTCACTGATTGCATTGATCATTTCTTTACTGATCAATGCATTCAGTGTCAGTTGTAACAGTTAAAACTGTCAGGGCAGTTAGTGTTAGGTCCAGGGTAGCCCCCTATCACCCCCCAATAAAGATTTAACCCCCTGATTGCTCCTAGTTAACCCTTTCACCCCCTTTTGCCAGTGTCACTAAGCGATCATTTTTCTGATCACTGCATTAGTGTCGCTAGGTAGCTAGTTATTTCTTTAGGTTCACCACCAGGTTTTTATATCGCTAGGTACCCCGATATACTACCCACTAATGGTTTTAACCCCCTGATTGCTCCTAGTTAACCCTTTCATCCCCTTTTGCCAGTGTCACTAAGCGATCATTTTTCTGATCGCTGCATCAGTGTTGCTACTGTCGCTAGGTAGCTAGTTATTTTTTTAGGTTCACCGCCAGGTTTTTATATCGCTAGGTACCCCGATATACTACCCAATAATGGTTTTAACCCCCTGATTGCTCCTAGTTAACCCTTTCACCCCCTTTTGCCAGTGTCACTAAGCGATCATTTTTCTGATCGCTGCATTAGTGTCGCTACTGTCGCTAGGTAGCTAGTTTTTTTTTTTAGGTTCACCGCCAGGTTTTTATATCGCTAGGTACCCCGATATACTACCCAATAATGGTTTTAACCCCCTGATTGCCCCTAGTTAACCCTTTCACCCCCTTTTGCCAGTGTCACTAAGCGATCATTTTTCTGATCGCTGCATCAGTGTCGCTACTGTCGCTAGGTAGCTAGTTATTTTTTTAGGTTCACCGCCAGGTATTTATAGCGCTAGGTACCCCGGTATACTACCCAATAATGGTTTTAACCCCCTGATGGCCCCTAGTTAACCCTTTCACCCCCTTTTGCCACTGTCACTAAGCGATCATTTTTCTGATCGCTGCATTAGTGTCGCTAGTGTCGCTAGGTAGCTAGTTTTTTTTTAGGTTCACCGCCAGGTTTTTATAGCGCTAGGTACCCCGATATACTACCCAATAATGGTTTTAACCCCCTGATTGCCCCTAGTTAACCCTTTCACCCCCTTTTGCCAGTGTCACTAAGCGATCGTTTTTTCTGATCGCTGCATTAGTGTCGCTACTGTCGCTAGGTAGCTAGTTATTTTTTTAGGTTCACCGCCAGGTTTTTATATCGCTAGGTACCCCGATATACTACCCAATAATGGTTTTAACCCCCTGATTGCTCCTAGTTAACCCTTTCACCAGCGATCACAGTATAAGTGTCACTGGTGACGCTGGTTAGCCGTCAGGTTTTTATATAGTGCCAGGGACCCCCATATACTACCTAATAAAAATTTGAACCCCCTGATTGCCCCTAGTTAACCCTTTCACCACTGATCACCGTATAAGTGTTACAGGTGACTCTGGTTAGTTTGCTTTTTATAGCATCGGGGCACCCACCATTTATTACCCAATAAAGGTTTAACCCCCTGATCACCCGGCGGGTGATATCAATTAGGTTTTAGGGTCAGGGTCTGCGTCGCCCCAGGCAGCGCTAGGTTAGTGCCAGTACCGCTAACACCCACACGCAAAGCATAAACCTCCTGTAGTGGTATAGAATCTGAACAGATCAATATCTGATCTGATCAGATCTATACTAGCGTCCCCATAAGTTCAGGGTTCCAAAAAAACGCATTGTTAGCGGGATCAGACCAGATACCTGCTAGCACCTGCGTTTTACCCCTCTGCCCAGCCCACCCAAGTGCAGTATCGATCGATCACTGTCACTTACAAAACACTAAACACATAACTGCAGCGATCGCAGAGTCAGGCCTTATCCCTGCGATCGCTAACAGTTTTTTTGGTAGCATTTTATATTTAAATCCGGAAGGCAGTGCTTGGTTTTTGGGGTCCCGTACGTGGCTAGGCTCCCAAAAAGTCCCCCACATGTGGTATCCCCGTACTCGGGAGAAGCAGCAGAATTTATTTTGGGGTGTAATTTGACTTATGCCCATAGCATGTGTGAGCAATATATCATTTAGTGACAACTTTGTGCAAAAAAAAAAAGTTTGTAATATTCCCGCAACTTGTGGCAAAATATAAAATATTCCATGGACTCAACATGCCTCTCAGTAAATAGCTTGGGGTGTCTACTTTCCAAAATGGGGTCATTTTGGGGGGTTTTGTGCTATTTTGGCATTTTATGGCCTTCGAAACTGTGATAGGTAGTGAGGAGTCAAATCAAAAATTTGCACCCTTAGAAATCCTGAAGGTGGTAATTGGTTTTCGGGGTGCCGTGCGCGACTAGACTCCCAAAAAGTCCCACACATGTGGTATCCCCATACTCGGGAGAAGTAGCGGAATATATTTTGGGGTGCAATTCCACATATAACCATGGCATGTGTGAGCAATATATCATTTAGTGACAACTTTTTGTAAACATTTTTTTTTTTTTTTGTCATTATTCAATCCCTTAGGACAAAAAAAATAAATATTCAATGGGCTCAACATACCCATCAGCAATTTCCTTGGGGTGTCTACTTTCCAAAATGGGGTCATTTGGGGGGGGGGGGGTTGTACTGCCCTGCCATTTTAGCACCTCAAGAAATGAGATAGGCAGTCATAAATTAAAAGCTGTGTAAATTCCAGAAAATGTACTCTAGTTTGTAGACGCTATAACTTTTGCGCAAACCAAAAAATATACGCTTATTGACATTTTTTTTACTAAAGACATGTGGCTGAATAAATTTTGCCCTCAATGTATGACTAAAATTTAGTTTATTCGATTTTTCTTATAACAAAAAGAAGAAAATATCTTTTTTTTTCAAAATTTTCACTCTTTTTTCATTTATATCGCAAAAAATAAAAATCGCAGAGGCAATCAAATACCATCAAAAGAAAGCTCTATTTGTGGGAAGAAAAGGACGCAAATTCCGTTTGGGTGCAATATTGCATGACCGCGCAATTACCAGTTAAAGCAGCGCAGTGCGAAATTGGAAAAAGACCTCTGGTCCTTAAGGTGTTTATTGGTCCGGGGCTGAAGTGGTTAAAGCATCATTACAACTCTTTAGCAGAAGGTGTCCACACATACCTGCAACAAATGTAATTATTTCCTGCACAACTTAAATAGTGGGATGTTCAGAACTAGCAAAGCTTCAGCATTTCCTTGCTGTGACGGAGTTTGCCTGCCCCTTCCATGCATTCATGTGAGGGGCATAGACCATCATAGCAATGGTCCGGTAGGAAGGGGAGGAGGGGAGGCAGGAGTGAACAGGAGGGACAGAAGTATTAGATTTGCCTGTTCAAAAGATCCCACATTCAGCATGCAGAAAGCATTAAAGCTGCTGCAGATATTGATAAATTTCCTTCACTTTACCCGCTAGCATCAACATTCTTTTAAAGTAGGACTGATCAGTAAAATTGTTTGTGTGATGACTCAGATCCTTCAAATCACAGCCATCTCCTCCTATATAATGATCCTATTCGTAGGGCCAGTTCACACCAGAGTCCAATGCGAGAAATGCGCATTTCCAGCACTGCACACAAAATACACAAATGCTATTACCAGAACCAGATCAGATGGTACCATGTGATTTGCTGGTGTGTTTTTGAAAAGCAACCAATCACCAGCTTGTTCATATAAAAAAAAAGTTGACTCTGGCAGCTCCCACCCTCCTTTCAGAACTGCCCTGCCTCCTGCTCTCCACTCTGCTTTGAGAATGGAAGCAGCAATGGAGGGTGGGGGGAAGAACACACTCCTAAATGGAGGGACCGTGGCAGCCTGGATGGAAGATTTAATTTAAACTCGGGTGGAAGCATTTAATCGTGCCTGTTTTAAAGTGTCAGAGTTATTTATATACCTTTTATGGTGTGGCCATTGCTGCTAGTGTAGAAGAGTGCTCATTTATCACCATACTCAGATGCAGACTCCATTAACTCCATCTCTGACAACTTGCTGGATATGCCTAGTGATGATAAGTTTCCATGCTTCCTTCCCTCAGCAGATCAGGTAGGCCACACTTGATGAGACAGATGTATCTGGAGAAGTGATTTGCATCTAGGTAAGAGGTCCTCCATTGTCAGAATCAGCATGTAGGCAAACGGACCATAGCCTAGCAGAACACAGATTTTTTGGAAGACCCATATACTGTGGGGAGCCCCTCCCATATTGCTACCATAGTACTGCAATTCCACTGGGGCAGCTCCTTGGATCCCTCCAGCTGTTCACCTGTGATACCAGAGCTGCCTTGGACCTCAATGAGAGCGATGCTGTTTGTGAGGATGAAAACAAGTAGCTGTCTGTTTTATGAATTGTTTTACAGAAGTATAAATTTTAAGCTAGACTCTCTCTTGCTTTATCCTTATACAGACTATGCTATGCAGCCGCATGCTTCCCTAACTGAGCCACAGAGACGTTGTTGTGAAGAGTCCATGTCTGTGCAGCTTTCATGATCTATTTTGTAGTATTCTGCAGTGTATGCATGCTTTTGTCATTTTCTGACTGTTTTTCATCACTGATTCTAACTTTGCACTTGTTTAGTAAACTGCAAGTTTATACTTTATTGCTGTCTGATTGTTCAGCTAGTTATACATCCTGTTACTCTAGTACCTTCTAAACATGTATACATCAGTTTCCAAACAATACCTTAAAAATATATATATTTTTTTACTTGAAATAAGCTAAATATATCCCATGTGTAAAAACAAAAGCTTTTCAAAGTCTTTCACCCTGTACACATGGTCGGACATTCCGACCACAAAATCCGTCTGATTTTTTCCGATGGATTTTGTCTGAAACTTGTGTTGCATACACACCGTCGGACAAAGTTGTTAGAAAATTCGATCATTCGGAATGAGGTGACGTTCGTTGCATACGGCGGGACTAAGTAGAGGCTAGTAGCCAATAGCTTTGGTCTAGTAATTTAATCTGAGCATGCGTGCCACTTTCTCTACAAACGATCAGAAAAAGTCTGATCGTATTTTGTGGGCGGAAAATTTTAGATCCACCTTTCAAACTTTTTCCGTTGGGATTTCCGATGGAAAAAGTCCGATAGAGCCCACACACGATCGGATTTTCCGACAACATAATCCGATCTGACCTTTTCGGTCAGAAAGTTTGACCATGTGTACAGGGCATTACAGTTATTTTTCCTTAAAAAGCAGCCACAGCTTGCGTAGGAAAGCCTGCCCCCCATCAGCATGCCATGGAATAGGACCCTTGCTCTCAGAGTAGAAGCACTGTTCTCTCTGCAGAGATCCCACATACTCTCTGCTGAGTCAGACATCTAGCTCCACCATTAGCAAATCCTATGTACCCTGCTTATCGTAGAGCTGTCTGTCACGTTTCTGTAAAGAGACCACTGTGTTAATGCAGAAAGCAAGGGTTCTTCTCTGCAGCATGCTGGCAGAGGACAGGCTTATCTACTAATTTAAACTGAAGGTTCAGTTGAGTTTTAAGGCTGAATATATATTTTATTAATCATTTTGCAGTAAAAGTAATTGAGGGTACAGAATAGAGAAAAAGGGGGGGAAGTGGGGGGTAGTGGTAAACAATTACAACCACTCAAATGGTACATAGCGTATGAACATTTAAATGCAATTAACAGTGCAGAAAGTTGCAAACATTATCCTGAGCGTGTAACATATCCAAGTAGATAGACATAGTATGCTGTATAACCCAAGGGTAGGTAGGAAGGGAGGGGAAGGGGGTATGGGGGAGGGTAAGGTTATAAAGTTAATATTGAAAACTTGTTTACAACTATAGGCCAGGTAGGATAGCATAGCGTACCTGACAATGAGTAGGTATACAGCTCATGTCACCAATAACAAACAATAATGCACATTGTTAAACACAAAAGATCAAGGGAGGGGGGGGGGGGGAGAAGGTGAGTACTACAGGGAAATGGGGAGAGGAAGCAGGGAAAGAAAAGAAGAAAGATGAGGGGGGAAGGGGGAGTGCACAGCAGATTCAGTTAATGAAAACGAAATGATCAACACATGTATCAAAATAGTTGGTTTATGTAAAGGATAAAAGCACCACAATTGCCTAGCTTCAGATGTGGAAACAATTATGTATGTTCTTCCGGTGTTACCTGTGGCCCTCCCGGCGTCACCACTCTCCGCTCAATCGTGGCGGAAGGATTGTTCAAGTGATTTTAAGATTGTTAAGAAATACTTCCGTTTGAGAGTGGTGCCGCCAGACAGACCATAACATAGTAAACTTATCATAAGTGTCATCCGCCTTCGCCTGCAACTCCTCCATGAGCATGATGTCATTAAGGTTATCCACCCAAATTGAAATAGAGGGAGCGGATTCCCTCTTCCAGCTCAGGGAAATGGTGTGGCGGGCTGCTGAAAGAAAGAATCTTAAAAGACTACCTTTCTGGGACCGAATTGTCCCTGGGAGAATGGATAGAAGAGCAGACAAAGGCGAAGGAGGCAACGCGGTCTGATATACATCATTATAAATTTCGTATATTTTATTCCAAAATGGGCGAACCTTATCACAGTCCCACCAAATGTGAATATAAGAACCTTGTGCTCCGTGACAGCGCCAACATATGTTTGTGGTTGAAGGGAACATCCTGTGCACCGAGACCGGGACCCTGTACCACCTCGAGAGCAATTTATAGTTCTTCTCTTGGGAAAACCCTGACCTGGAGGAGTGATGCGTGTGGGTAAAGGAGGTAGTCCACTGTGTTGGAGTGATCTCTAAATTCAGGTCTCTAGACCATTTACTCGTATAGGCCGGGAGGGCGTCATATGAGCGAGATTGAACATCTTTGTAAATTAATGACAGAGTGTGTCTGGGGGTTTGGGCTAGTTTGCAGAGATCCTCGAACAACGTGAGTGGTCTGTGTGTTCTGCCCGAGAGGTGAAGGTCTCTGCAGAGCTGGTTTAAGGAAATTGTGGTCAGCCAGTCCGAAGGGGTGGCTGCCTGTGAGTCAGGGGGAGGACGGAAATGTCCAGTGGTAGGATGGACAAACTGGTTTGCTGTCGGCCAACTGTCACGCTTGTAGTTCCCGCAGGACGTTTTGGCTGCTATGGAGGAGAGGGCCAGATTATCAAACAGGGGCGTTAACGGGCTGGGATCTGTGGATAAGGCATAAGGAGTAGCTTTAGTGTACCACAGTGCAAGGGCCGCCCTCGTTAGAGGGGAGAGCCCCTGCATCGTACGATACCTGGTGTTATACCCCCATAGCAGGGCACGCAGGTCCACCCCTGCCATGTCCTGCTCAACTCAGGTGGAAGGTTTGATGCTCGATTTCGGAAACCAGTCTAGAAGTCGGGAAAATACCGCCGATGCATGATATAGTTGGAAGTCCGGGAGGCCCATACCCCCCCTAAGTTTGGGGGCACATAAAATCTTATACTTAAGTCTGGGAGGTTGGTGTTGCCAAAGGAACTTGTTCACTAAAGCTCGCAGCGTCCGAAAGAAAGTCGCCGGTAAAAGAATGGGAAGAGCTTGAAATAAATATAATGCCTTCGGGAGGATATCCATTTTAATAACACTCATTCTCCCCCACCAGGAGAGCTTGAGGTTGTGCCAGCTCTCGAGGGAACGTCTGATAGAGGTCAGCAATGGGCTAAAGTTTAGGGTATATACGTCATGATCGGCTGAAGGAATCTCTGTCCCAAGATATTTGATCGAGCGCGGCTGCCATTTAAAGGAGAACCGCTCCCGAACAAAGTCCAGATCTTTCGGAGGTAGAGAAATATTTAAAGCTTCCGTCTTGTTTAGGTTCAGTTTAAAATTACTATGAGTGCCAAACCGGGCAAGCTCCTCCAGGATGGCTGGGAGACTAATGCGGGGCTGAGTGACATATAAGAGCAGATCATCTGCATAGAGTGACAGCTTGCGGGGAGCCGAGGGGGTGTTGATCCCATGAATGGAGGGATTGTTTCGGATGGCTTGAGCCAAGTGTTCTACGACAATTGCGAACAGGAGTGGCGACAGCGGGCATCCCTGCCTGGTGCCGTTCCGGATCCCAAAAGCCCCCGACGATTCCCCATTAGCTAAGACTTTGGCAGATGGGCTCGTATATAGGGCCATGATTTTAGAGAGCATTCGTGGGCCTAAGCCTATCTGTTGCAGGGAGGCCTGGAGGAACTTCCAGCTCACCCTATCAAACGCCTTTTCGGCATCGCAGGCTAGAAGAAGTGCAGGGATATTGTGAGATTTGGCGTATGAGATGAGATGTAAAGTCTTAGTGGTGTTATCCCTAGCTTCTCGGCCCGGGACAAAGCCCACTTGGTCACTATGAATGATGGAGGGGAGCAGGGGAGCGAGACGTGTTGCTAAGATTTTGGAGTAAAGCTTGAGGTCTACGTTCAATAGGGATATGGGCCTATAATTTCCACATTGCATGTGGTCCTTACCCGGTTTGGGTATAACAACTATCTGTGCCTGGAGAATTTGGAGTGAGAGGGGATGTGCATCGTCTATGTCCTCGAATGTTTTGGCCAAAATCGGGGCGAGTTGGTGTGCGAATGTTTTATAGAACTGTGGGGAGTAACCGTCAGGGCCAGGGCTCTTGCCATTCTTTAGGCCTTTAATCGCTGTCAGAAAATCAGATGTGGACAGGGGTAGCTCCAAATCAGCCCTATCAGTCAAGGAAATAGTGGGCAAGGCAGTGTCCTGAATGTAGCAGTTGAAGTCGGACGATGAAGTGGAGTTCGGGGCACCCGAGGGGGGAAGATTATAGAGGGAGGAGTAGAAGTCCCTGAACTCCGAGACAATCTCGGAGTTCCTGAACCTCTTCTGCTGAGCAGCCGATAAGATGTCAGTTGAGTTTTAAGAATTTCTTTCTTTTTTATAAATGTATTAATTTTTTTTTAATGAAATCTTTTTATTTTATAAACATATAAAATGTACATACCGTTAAGAATAAAGAAACTACCAAGAGATAATCTTACACAATTCCATCAGTGTCACGATTAGTAGCTCCCTACATACATTATTCTTTCTATAACCCTTTAAACCCCTCCCCTCCCCCCATGCTGCCCCCATTCCCTCCTAGTGCCTTATCTTTCAACCACCTTTTTACTGTGCCTTAATTTTTGTGAAATTAGTAAACAATAAATATATTACCATTATCCTACTTTCCCTCACATAGATTACTTTGTCACTTTTCTAATCTATTCTCCCTTCCTTTTAACATCCCCTCAGTGTTTAATTCTCTCTTACCCTGTGCCCATTGATACCCTTTATGGTGGACAACCCATTTCATCCAGCCATGGTGTCCACAACTTTAAAAAAACACCAAAGTTCCTTCTTCTAGTCTATACCACTTTTTCCCTCCATATAGCATCATCCATCACCTCTTTCCATTCTTCACACGTGGGGGATCTTACCGATTGCCAGTTCTGGGCTATTAACTTTCGTGCCTGAAATAGGCCCCTTATCACTGCTATTTTAACTTTTTCCGATATCTTCCTGTCTTCTATTTTTCCCAATAAGCATATCTCCTCCCCCGGTTTAAGCATGGTCCCAAAAGTATTGTTAATAACTTCCACTATTCCTGTCCAGTACCTAAATAATTTTGGCCACTTCCACATCATATGTATCAAATCCCCAGTTTCTTGACACCTTGGACATTTAGCATCCACTCTATAACCAAATCCAAAAAGTTTTTTCAAGGTATAATAAGCCCTATGTAAAAACAATAGCTGGGACATTTTTTGTGCAGGGTACGCTGAAACCAGGACACTACCTTCTAATATCTTTCTCCACTGTGCTTCTGTTATCTTTACTCCAAGATCCTCTTCCCACCTTTTTTTATTTCTAACCAATCCGTCCCTAGTAATAAATTTACTGCAGAGCTGTGCATATATCTCAGATATCAATCCCTTAGATGACTCCCTATTCACCACTTTTTGAATAATAAATAAAATGTATTAATACTTGGTAAGATTATTTTTGTTTTTATTATAACTCACGTTAGCCTTAAAGCTCTTTACTGTTGTGATGGATTTATTTAACCACTTGCCGACTGTATACTGTGTATATATGGCGGCAAGGCACGTACCTGTGTGTTATTCTGCACTTCCAGCAAGAGCCATTTAGCGGGTCTGCCGGGACCCACCGATTGTTTGAGACACAGGCAGAATGATGGTCTACCTATATAAAATTTAAGCCTTTGATTGCCCCTGATGTTAACCCCTTCTCTGCCAGTGTCATTAGTACAGTGACAGTTTTTAGCACCGATCACTTAGTCTTAGTGTCACTGGTCCCCAAAAAGTGTCACTTGGTGTCCAATTTGTCTGCCGCAATGTAATAGTCCCACTAGAAGTTGCTGATCACCACCATTATTAGTAATATATAAATATAAATTTCATAAATCCCATAGTTTGTAGACGCTATAACTTTTGCGCAAACCAATCCATATACGCTTATTGGAATCTTTTTATCAAAAACATGTAGCAAAATACATATTGGTCTAAATTTTTTCCATTATTTTATTGGATTTGTTTTATAGCAGAAAGTAAGAAGAGTGTTTCAATTTGCTTTTAAGTAACTGACTGGACCCTGCGATAAGCTTTATGTGGGGTTTGTGGCCCTAAAGGTTCGATTATAAGTAATTCCAACACTATGGATGCTGCCTTTAAAAAGCAATAACAAATGTATTTTTTATAGAACTTATAAAACATCTTTATTTGACTGCCCAAGAAAGTGCATCACGAACACTGTGAATCCCAAGGTCACTAATTGATAGCCTGTGTCATATAAATGTATTGACAGCTTTATTTTTATGTTACATTTTCATTATAATCTTGAGCTTACTTCCTTTGTTTTCTGTCCTGCAGATTGTGACATTTAGGTGATTGATTACACACACATAAACGCACACACATGCCTCTATAGAAAAGATGGGAAGGGTAATTTTAAGAGTATCCTTAGAATAACACATGGTGGCAATAGATCAATTTATGGTCCAGTAAAAGTTCAGCACACATTTCCATTTACATAATCCATTTGAATACCATTAGATAGTATAGCAGAATAAATCACAATAAAGTCTAAAACATGTTAAGAACAGAAGAGGTCTTATGTCAAAAGTGTCAGAAAGCTGTCAGTGTAGGTTAAAAAAATGAAAAAGAAGAATCTCATCGGTTGTAAGTTATATGCCACTATAAACCAAACAATGTCAAACGATGACTTCAAATACTGTTATCTTTTTTGTAATGGATCAAAAAAAAGAGCATAAAGAGTCTAACTAATACGCTAATGGCTTTACATAAGTATCTATAAGCTTATTAAATAAACGGAATGCTTTGTTTAGAAATGACTTAAGGAAATCCCTGGGGAGATGAAGGAACACATCATGTTAAGGTACACTATGCAAGGGTAAGTATTTACATGTTGGAGACATTTAAATGCTTTACAAGAAACTCTACAGTTTTAGTTTTAAACCTTGGAAGCAGAGAAAAAAAATCATACTTTCATATTTAACGGTTTCCCATCCAGCTATAGTACGTGAAGGACGTATGAAAAGAGCACTGATGCGGATGGACGTACCCAATCTGCCGCTTGTGTGCATAACAATGTGATCTGTGCCACTGAGTGTAAAAGCAATCACATTGTAAAAAACAAAACAAAAAAAAACACCCCTCTACTCTACACTGTACTGCTAGGGTGACAAAATGTAAAAGAAATTTGAAAGTAAAAAAATTTAAAAAATTTATAAAAATGTAACAACATTATTTTTCAATTTTTGTATACACTTGTGCACATACGTTAACATACCCTGGCAAAATTTATGATTTCTTGGTCATTTTTCAGAGACTATGAATGATAACACAAACCTTTCCTTCACTCATGGTTAGTGTTTGGCTGAAGCCATTTATTATCAATCAACTGTGTTTACTCTTTTCAAATCATAATGACACCAGAAACTACCCAAATGACCCGATCAAACGTTTACACACCCTAGTGATTAACCCATTCCTCTTGGCAAAAAGCCTCCAGTTCCTGTAAATTATTGGGCTGTCTTGCATGAACTGCATGTTTGAGATCTCCCCAGAGTGGTTTAATGATATTGAGGTCCATGGCCATCTTTAGTATAGATTGGACCCTGGGCAAAAAATTTCTTAGGGCCCCCCCATGCAATTTCCCTCTCCACCTACTCTGAGACATACAATAATTAGCAGCTAGACTTAAAATCAATTTTCTGTATCAGATCAGGCAGCAATTGAGATTGGTTGCCAGCAGTTACAGCATATCATTACTGCTTACTGACTAGTTGCTCGAGTGCTCGAGGTTACAGCACACATTACGGCTCACTGATTAGTTGCTAGAGGTTACAGCACATCACCTCCTCACAGCAGGGGAGCATGATATACATAGGAATGCTGCCTTTATTTGCATACCAATGCTGCCGGCCGCAGCTATTTACTTAGTATTGTTGTCGCTATTTACATACGAATGCCGGTTATTTACATGTAAACACAGGGTCTGCAGGTGATTCATCTACACACAATAGGGCAGCATTAGTACCAGCACTGCACACTGAGATATTGGGACACAGCACAGGAATAAAACTTCAAGGGACAAGGGAATTTAAACCTGGATAGTTGGCAAGTATGAGGCAGCTGTTTTGGGCTCCACAACAATGACAGGGCCCAGGGCAGCTGCCTCTTTTGCCCTGCCTTAAAGACGGCCCTGTTGAGGTCAGGAGACTGAGATGGTCACTCCAGAACCTTCACTTTATTGTGCTTTAGCCAATAACAGGTCGATTTGGCCTTGTGTTTTGGATCATTGTCATGTTGGAATGTCCAAGTACATCCCATGCACAGCTTCCTGACTGATGAAAGCAAATGTTCCTCCAGTATTTTTTGATAACATACTGCATTCATCTTGCCATAAATTTTGACCAAATGTCCTATGCCTTTGTAGCTCACACATCTCTAAAACATCAGCGATCCGTGTTTCACATTAGGAATGGTGTACAATTTATTTTATTTTTTAAAATGTTAATGCTTAAAGTGAAATGATAAAAATTTAATATTCCTTTAAATATCATGCCTGGGGGGGGGGGGGGGGTGTCTATAGTATGCCTGTAAAGTGGCACATTTTTCCCGTGTTTAGAACAGTATCACAGCAAAATTAAATTTCTAAAGGAAAAATTGTCATTTAAAACTGATCGCGGCTGTAATAAATTGTCGGGTCTTGGCAATATAGATAAAACTCATTGAAAAAAAGAGCATGGGTCACCCCCCCCCCCCCACCAGTCCATTACCAGGCACTTTAGGTCTGGTATGAATATTAAGGGGAACCCCAAACCAAAATTAAAAAAAAAGAATTGTGTGGGGTTCTACCTAAAATCCATACTAGGCCCTTCAGGTCTGAAATGGAAATTGAGGGGAACCCTGCACCAAATTAGAAAAAAATGGCATAGGGGCCCCCAAAATCCATACCAGACCCTGCAGGTCTGATATGGATTTTAACCACTTCAGCCCCGGACCATTTGGCTGGCCAAAGACCAGAGCACTTTTTGCAATTCGGCACTGCGGCTCTTTAACTGACAATTGAACGGTCATGCAACGTGGCTCCCAAATAAAATTGGCATCCTTTTTTCCCACAAATAGAACTTTCTTTTGGTGGTATATGATCACCTCTGCAGTTTTTATTTTTTGCGCTATAAACAAAAAAAAGCGACAATTTTGAAAAAAACGCATTATTTTCTACTTTTTGCTAAAATAAATATCCCCAAAAAATATACAAAAAACATTTTTTTTCACTCAGTTGAGGCTGATACATATTCTTTTACATATTTTTGGTAAAAAATTTGCAATAAGCGTTTATTGATTGGTTTGCGCAAAAGTTATGCACAAAGGGGGTATCTATACTGATGGGGGTATATATAAATATATGTGTATGTGTACCAAAAGACACACACACACACACACACAGTGATAATTCAATGCTATACTTAGTGCTATGTATACATGCAATAAAATTCTAATTCATAAAAAATTCATAATAAATGTCCCATATATTAATCTTGATAGTAGTGCTCCAGTGTTATTATCATATCACTGTGCTTCTCAATTATTCTTATTGCTTGTGCAAACCACCACCAGCTATTTAATCTGCTCATCTCAAGGATGAGTCAGGAAGACTCAAATGAACTCTTTATTTTCACTCCCCAAATGTCTTTTCTGTCTCTCAGGACTCAGCTGTCAATTTCTCCCTTTCAGGATCTCCACTCCACCCAATGTATCCACAGATAGGGGGTTGATCTCCGAGATTATTCAGCTCTTCTTTCACTTTAAGGGACTCATGTGTCCTGTAATCAAAAACACAGCCGACATAGTGCTCTCTGCTATAAAACTTTTATCTAAAACCCCACTAAAAGAGGATACTTACTAGATATAACAACAAAAATCGCTTGTTACATTTATTGGGAGCGTCCGCTCACTCACCATCGTGGCTGCGCAACATCGAAGGCTCGGATCCTCTCCTCTGCAGTCTGCACATGTATCGACCTCTGAATGGTCTTCCTCAGCAGATCTTCTGCTAAGGTAGTCCTCTCTACATAGGTAGAGAGGAAATTAGATGTGTAATATATGACCCCAGAAAGCCTGAAGGTGCTCATTGGATGTCTGGCCCCTCCGTATGCCTAGGCTGTGAAAAAGTGTCATGTATGTGGTATCTGCCACTAAGCATGCTTGTTATGTGTGGTAATTGACAAAAATGTATATCTTGTGCTTGCCCTAAACAAATGAAAAACAGCATGTAGGTGCTGCTACTTTGAATCCAAATACTCAATTCAACACATTATATATATATATATATATATATACCGAAAAGTGTGCAAAACAAAATGTGAAGAATGAAGAAACATAGTCTAAAAGGGTATAGTGCACATTAGTAATCAAATTGTCCATGAGGGTTTATGAGTCGTAAATGTTCATGCTGTTCCATGCTGTATTCTCTTACAACAAAGGGAAAATTAAAGCCTCTTACCAGAAAGGGTGGATCCTGGTTATAGGGATCAAACACGCTTAGTTGTTAATGAAACTAACTGCGATATTCCACTCCATCAGCTCCAAGGAGAGACCCTCCTTCTATTGTAATGGTAACTTAATATTTTCAGGAATTCCCTCAGATGAAACGGCTGTGATAATTACTAAGGCAGTGAAACTGATCAAATCACCTGAGCAAAATAAGGGAAAGTATGAAAACATGACCTGTTGGGGCGCCTTGAGGACTGGAGTTGAGAAACACTGATCTAGGTTGTAAAGTCTTATACATCCTCATACTCAGGAGGCCTAGCAGAATGTGTTTTGGGGTATTATTGTAAGTATGCCCATGCTGGAGGGCATGGCCAAGATGGCACTGGGAGCAGAGCTCCCGTCTCCGGCCTCTGATCCTGCCTTGATCCTGGAGTAGGACGATCACATTAGACCCACCCTCCATCGGCTTCTCTGCGGGACAACTGAGTGATGCCCAGGGGCAGAAGATTTAGCCAAAAGAGGAACGCAGCGACTCCTGTGAATACCCATCCCATGCTGAGGCCTACTACCCGCCTCGCACACAACATGGAGACTCAGACCGATCCCCCACCTGACGGAGCTATACAAGCCAGCTCTGCGGCTTTTGACGCCCTATTTCTGGCTATAACTACCTGCCAGGCCACGCTAACCACAAAGATTGACCATGTCCAGACTGAGACCACCCTCATCTGAAGGGACATGGATAAGTTACGCGATCAAGTGGCGGAGGTGGAGAGACGGGTCTCTGAGACAGAGAACGTCAGAGAGAACACCATGCAGACATACAGGCCTTGAAATCTAAGGTAAAAAAGCTGGAGACCAGAGCTGAAAACACTGAGAACCGGAACAGGCGTAACAACCTGTGGGTTCTCGACCTCCCTGAGGGAGCTGAGGGGAATGATCCGGTAGAATTCATGGAACATCTGCTCCGCCCCTACTTCGCAGAGCCAAATTTCTCTACTGAGTGTGCTCATTGTATGCCGGCGACCAGAGGCCCTCAGGGGACCTCACTGCGCATATTCATATTTGAGCTTCTACACTACCGGGACCATGACACAGTGCTACGGGCTGCACGTCTGCAAGGAGAACTAAAATATGAGAACACAAAGTTCCTCATATTCCCGGACTATTCAGTGGAAACACAATGCCAACGGAAATCATTTGATCATGTGAAGCTTGCTGCGCCAGAATTGAGTTAAATACAGCATGCTTTTTCCCGCCAAGATATGGGAAATGGGTGCAATTTTTCACCTCGCCTACAAAAGCAGCGGTGTGGGCTGAAACACTCCCCAACTGATGCCTGCCAGGTACACTGCCTCATATTACAATATTTAACTGACTGCTTCTGCTGTCTTTATACCCTGTCACTGTGGCTGCTCCTGCTGAGTACTGAGGAACATTTACTTAGTCTTCCATAGCACGGGTGCATACCCACTGGTGCCACTATTAAGATACGTACTCTTCCTCATGGAGATGCCTGAATGGATGCCCTGCGAAGCCTGCCTTATAAACCATTCCTCTGTCCAGTGACTACCCCTACTTCATCTGCGGTCCTCTTTGCATGGTCTTGCCTATGGCTCACCGGGGGCTCCCGGGTAGAGGGAGACTTGTGAGTGCATGGTGGATATTCCTTTCTCCCCCTCTGCAGAACCATGGAGCAGAGCACTCTGGCAGGTCACAGGGCTTACATACTATTCTCAAGTATGTTGATCTACGGCACTCAGACACTCAGACACTCAGACACTGTAGTGCTTGCAGCTACAAACATAGAAGCTAGTCTCAGGATTCTTGTTTTTTGTATTTTTTACCCGTATACCCAAGTATGTGCCCCTGGGGATCCGGGAGATCTACACCACCTATCCTTGCCAGACTACAACACGTTAGTTTGCTTTTCAGCTTTGGTTTGACGTAGGAGGCTAGGCACCTCTTGTACATTGCCCTCACATCAGGCCGCCGAGCCGACTTTCTTTTGGGGATGGAAGCCTTCCTCTTGAATTTGGGGGTGGGGGGGTGCGTATGTTGGCCCTGTTTTGCAGACCCTTAGTTATTGGTTTCGATGTGTTTGACAGTACTGCTTGCTAATGATATGACTGACACTACATGCTTTTTTATGCCTTTCTTGTGCCCTTCCAAATCCAGATGTCCAGACTGAGGTGATTTGAATCCCCCTGTCCATTCTGCAATATTCCCACTTAACACTGATGTCTTCTCTTAAGGTATTCTCCTGGAACAGGAGAGGCCTGAATTCGGTGAGTAAGCTTTCACTAATATTGCTATTTATTAAAGCTTATGGCCCTCATATATGCGTGCTCCAGGAGACCCACCTAGTGGGAAAGCACACCTTTAGTTTAAAAAAAAATGTGGGTGGGACATCACTACCACTCCACCCACTCCACCCTTTTAAGGGGAGTGAGTATTTTAATCCTCAAAACACTCTCCTTGAGGCTCCTTGACCTGGCTCTGGATCCGGAGGGTAGATACGTGATAATAAATGCATTGGTCCACAATATGACATGGGTAATAGTGGGCCTCTACCTCCCACCCCAGGCCTCCCTTCAGGTTTTGAACCAGATCACTGCCAAAATAGCTAAGTAACCCACTGAAAATGTGATAATACTAGGTGATTTTAACCTGGTCCCAGATGCGGGGTTAGACAGGCTTCTGGCTACTGGCACTACCCACCAGGGGCTGGCGTGGTCCGACACCTATTGGCTGCATGATATTTGGCTGTGGAAACACCCCCAGACCAGAGGGTTCACCTGCCACTCTGCCTCCCACAGACACTTCTCCCACATTGATCTAGTCTATGCGGGAGGACCTGTTCTCCCTAGAGTTTGTGATATTATAATTCTACCCCGGGGCATTTCAGACCACGCACCACTTCTCCTGACCCTGGACCTAGTGTTTGCTCCATTGGACAGACTCTGGCGGCTGTCCAGATACTGGGTCTCGGATGCGGGGGTGGAATCGAAATTCAGGGGTGAGATGGAGGCGTACTGGAGGGTGAATGCTGGCTCAACCTCTGCCTCTTTTGTATGGGATGCTTTTAACGCATACTCCAGGGGACAGTACCAGACCATCATAGCGGAAGTGCGACAGGAATGTAGAAAGGAACTTACAAACCTAGAGGCTGAAGCAGTTAGAGAGGAGGCTTTATATGTTAGGTCTCAAGACCCCCAGAGTTATGCCCGACTGCAGTCACTATCGAAAGAAGTTCTTCTGTTGCGGACAACCCTGACACAGAAGAAATTGCTCCATAAAACCCAGTGGATATTTGAACAGGGGGAAAAGACTGGCCATTTGCTGGCCTGGCTTTCCAAGGAGCAATATGGGGGTATGACCATAGGACAGATCCAGGCTTCTGACGGTTCTTTTCTTTCCACCCTAGAGGAGCTTAACTGTGAATTTACTTCTTATTACCAAGCGCTCTATAGTTCCCACGCTGATTATGACTCCCATGAACTGACAGCTTACTTTGAGGATGTGAATATCCCGCTCCTCACTCCAACCTATGCCAACAAACTAGACGCTCCTATTAAAGCTGATGAAATCCAGGTGGCACTTAAAATGATGCAGGCAGGCACAACCCCCGGACTGGACGGTATCCCGGCGGAGTTTTATAAAAGGTATGCCGAATACCTAGCCCCTAGGTTCCAATCCTTACTATCTAAATCACTGGAAGAGAGAACCCTTCCCAATTCAGTATACGCAGTAAAAGTGGTCATTCCCAAGCCAGGGAAGGATCCTACTCTGTGCTCTTTCTACCGCCCTATTTCCCTCCTGAACGTTGACACAGAAATCCTCTCTAAAATACTCGCAAACCAGTTAAACATGGTCATCATGGCCTTGCTACATCCAGACCAGACAGGCTTCATGCCGGGTAGGGGCACAGACATTAATATCTGTAGCTTACACACACACACACACACATCACAATTGCTGCTCCTGATGGTGGTGGCCTTACTCAACACCAAGAAGGCCTTCGTCTCGGTCGAGTGGGGCTACCTGTGGGCGGCTCTGGCCAGATTTGGGTTTGGGCCTCGATTCCTGTCCTGGCTGCAGCTGCTGTATGTTCACCCCAGAGCTTGAATATGTACCAATGTGATCCTCTTGGGGGTGTTTACCCTGGGGAGGGGACCGAGGCAGGGGTGCCCGCTTTCCCTGGCTTTATTCATCCTGGACTGGAACTCTTGCCATTCTCCTTAGATCGGACGCGTCGGTTAATAGCATATGAATAGGCATGGTGGAAGAGAAGATCTTCCTATATGCTGACGATTCCCTCTTATATTTAGCTCATGCCTCTGCCTCCCTCCACGCAGCCCTGGCCATGTTTGATAGTTTTGGTCGATTCTCTGGCATACGAATAAATTGGAATAAATTGGTACTCTTTCCGCTCCACCAATCAATGCCCTGTCTGGACACAAGAATCCCCTTGAAATGAGTGGACAAATTCACTTATTTGGGGGTGAGGGTGGGAAATGGGAATGTAGGTTACCTTGATAGAAACGTATACCCACTGTTAACACAACTCTATCAGAGGTGTACCACCTGGCGGAACCTACCGCTGACCCCGGTAGGAAGAGGTAATCTTTTAAAAATGATTTACCTTCCAAAATGTATGTACTACTTTAGTCATACCCGACCCTCATCCCCAGGTCATTCTTCTGTCAGTTAGAAATCATAGTGACTTCCTTTGTATGGGCAGGGAAATCCCCGAAGGTGGAAAAAAATATATCCCACCTTTCACTATCTAGGGGAGGTTTGGCACTGCCTAACTTCATGATATATTACTGGGCACTGTGAGGTGGTGGTTCTCTCAGCCCCAACAGAACCCTGCGGTCACTTTAGAGGAGCCCCTCTTAGGATCTTATGCAGCATTGTCAAATCTACCGTACCGAGGGGACTAGGGCTCATCCTGCAGTGACAGATCCTATGAAAACCACAATTTAGGTGTGGCGGTGCTCCAGGGCAGCACTCCTGAGGCGGTCATGTGTCTGCCCGCACACCCCACTCTGGGCCAACCCTATGCTTCCCCATCTTTTCACCATCCCAGATCCAGCGGGGTGGACAGGTGATGCCAAAGGGAGAGATTGCCTCATTCCCGGAGCTGCAACAGACCCACCGCCTTCCGAGTACTTTCCTTTTTAGGTACTGGCAGCTGAAGCACGCCCATGGGGTACAATTCCTGCATCCGGTGACGCTCGCTGACTCGAGCGAGCATCTTCTGATATTGGGGGTGCTAGACAAACCCCTCTCTTCCCTTTACTTGTACTTGACAGTAGCCCACAATGTAAAAACCATTAGCGATATGGCCAAATGGCAGGTAGACATCCCCTCTTTAGGAGAGGAGGAGTGGGAGGAATGTCTAACAACATTTATTCCTTCCATGACTGGCAAAGGATAGATTCACTACAGTTTATTCATAGAGCGTATTACACGCCACAGAGGCTGGCGAACATTTACCCTGATCTTAACCCCAGCTGTACTAGATGTGCTCTGGAAGCAGGCACCTTCTTTCACATGGTCTGGTCCTTTCCAAAACTCCGCTCGTTCTAGAAACAGAGAGAGCCGAGAGCCCCCCCCCCCCCCCCGGGGCCATTGCAGATATCTCCCCCTTCCATGCCCTCAGGGCACATTTTATTTTATTTTTGCCCTGGGGTTGATCGGAGCCCCCCTCATCCTCCTAATTCTAGGGGGAGACCCCAGCTCTTACCAGACCAGTATGGACTACCTACTTCTACCTGTCTCTAATCCTTTTTTGCCCACCCCATAATGTACTACTTTCTCAGTTTCACAAATTTTATAAAATAAGATAATCCCGTAATATCCTGTACAGGTTGTTGATGGAATTGGAAATCTTTTGCACTTTTGAAAACATGCCTGATGTCAAACTTTTTTCATGGTACTTATTGTATATGTACTGTCTTGTTTGTCTAATAAAATAATTTCTGTTAAAAAAAAAAAAGTATGCCCACTTGTTAAAATGATAACGCAACTTTGTGGAAAAAACATAACATTTCTTTTTAATCTCTCCACTTTCCATGAACAAATTAAAACGTTTCTTCACTTTTTTTTCTTTAGGTTTTACATACTGTCACTAGTGCAGTTCAGTGTCATCATATAACTGGTGTGGTGGTGATCAGGGACACTGACTGGTGACAGTATATTAAAACCAAAAAAAAGTTTTCTTTTTATTAAGAAAGCTGCAAGTAATTGTATGTAAGCAATCAGAAATCTTTTTTTTTTGTTTTGTTTTATTTATTTTTACAAAACTTTGGTAAACCAAAATCTTATTGGTTGCAATACATAACATGTACATTGCACTGTTTTAAACACTTAGCTTAATTTAAATTAGAACAAATAGCCGTATTGGTTTGGATAGCATTGTAAATTCATTAAATTGTCATACATGTGTGGGTTTTTCTTTTGTTTTGTTTTTTCTTTTTCATATACTTTTCTTTTTCCAAAGTTGAGGCTGGTACATTGACATGCAGAGTGTTCCTCTGATGTTCTTATGGCGAGGGGCGTGTTAGAACTTCTATAAAGAAAAATATTGATTTTCAGAATTTCTTGTTTTGAACTATGAAAGTTATTAAACCAAATCAGTCCCAAGAGACAAGGTACATTTTAGGTCTCAGCTCCCACGAGAGACAGAAAGCACCTCTCAGTTCATGAACAATGGAAAGGTTGACTACACAAACAAAATAAACCAGTGGTACACAAATCCTCTAGCCTAGAGGAGATTTCATTGTTTTGGCAATGAGGAAAACCAACAAGTTGTAGAGAAAATTATACTAGTCACTAAATGTTCAAAAGTGAAGGAGAGTCAATCCTGCTTAACCAAAACATAGTGCCTACCATTGTCTCAACGCTGGGAAAATAAACAAGAGAGTAAGACCTCCACTCAGAAATAAACTGTTTGTTACAATCTCACTAGCTCAAAGTATTTATATAATAAAAGTCAGTTTATTGACTCATGAACTCATGCACTATATTGCAAGTCATAGGGTTAAACCCTTTTGACACTGTAATACATGTATCTATGCCTGATCACAAGCCAATGGGTTATAAATTCTTTTACTGGCCAAAATCACTATACGTGTCATGGGCATACAAGTAGATGATTTTAAATTGTAACAGCATGTTGTAAGGTATCTACATTGATTGGATATAAAAAGATTTTATCCATACAAAATCTCCCATTACCAGAAAAAGGCTTCCCAATATAAATATGGTTGTTAAATACCTAAGTGTATTATAGGGCATCTATAATCAATTAGTAGTTTAAGTATACAAATTATTATTATTTTTTTATCTTCTTTGCTCTGTATATAGAGCTCTTTGTTCAGTATACAGCTATTATTTTAATCATTATATATGAAATTCTATCTTTTAACAGTTTAAATTTCCCATTTAATTGCTGCCACCACCGACTCTCCAAGGCGTTGCACATATTTCAGAGAAACTGAAATAATTGTAGCTGCGTATGAATTTATTATTACAGCAGAAAATTTGTAAACCTCAGGATAGCAATTTCTTATATGAAGATGCCATCTGGTGAGTTAATACATAAGCAAACACAGGTTTGATAATTAAACAAATCCACCAATAGGAATAATGTTACACCTTCTGGGCCACCCTCTGTGCGTATTTAATGAGTGTATGTTTCACAACAAGATAAAACAGGAGGGAAGTAGACAGGATAAACACTGGATACTTGAGGACATATCATCAGAGCATCCAAAGAGGATATACACACACACACACACACACACACACATCATCATCTGAAGGAAATTCATCATCTGACAGACATCATCTGAGGAACTCATCAACACACACATTTCATCTAGAGATCACCTCATTACATCATGCGGTTTCCAAACCGAGCAAAGTCCTTTCTTGTATTAAGAGAGGTATGGACTCCAGAGAGAGAGAGAGAGATAATTTTGCCCCTGTTCAAATCATTAGTAAGACCTCATCTGAAATATGCAGTTCAGTTTTGGGCACCAGTTCCCCAATATCCTTTTTTTTTTCTCATTGATAATAGCGTGCACTATTATCAATGAGAAAACCACAGTTACCCTAGCGCCACTTGAAGTTTACATATGCGGGTATTTATTATTGTTATTTGCGCTTCAATGTGAGCTGGTTCGCAGTTCAATTAATGACTTTTCAGGTGCACCAATTAATGTATGAACTGGTGCAGTGTCTTATCCTTAGTAAATCACCCATCTCCTTTCTGCTTTGCAGGCCTAGGCATATAATGTCATACATCTCAGGAGGGGAGGAGGTTTTTTTCAGCTAAGAACACCTTCTTGGCCTGCATGCCTAGGCAAATGGCCGATGGATTCCAGGAAGTAAATGCTACATGAATCATCTACACTCAAGATGGCCACGGCCAGAAATGCTAGGGGGTGTTTTTCAAAGTGAGTTTTCAGCAAAATAAAGCATGGAGACATGAATGGGGAGGGAGGTTTGCTTGGAATATTGAAAATGAATGAAATCGTGTTTTTGCCTTGTGGTGCTCAGATGCAGTGCAGTTCCACTTTAAACATCCACTTTTGATTGAATATGTTGTTTCATGAAGTGCTTTAGAAGATTTATTTGAATGTGTTTCTTCTATTATATGAAACTTTTCACAGTTCAGTGGTATTTTGCATCATTACTAGCTGACCATAAATGGCTGCGGTTGGTGAGAGCAGTTTTGATTGATAGTCAAGTAGGTTGAAGTTTTCTAGCGGCTCCAGCATATGAGATTTAGAAAACTTTGCAAGGGGTATGATTTAACCCTTCAACTGATAAGGCTTTAGCCTTGCTTTATGGCAATCAGAGGATTACAAAAAGCTTATTGCAACAGCAGCATCTATCTTGTTTAAAATGGTATGAATCATCTTTGCTTTATAAATGTAGACGTAATAAACTTTCAAAGTTTCCAATTATTCCTAATCCTCAAAGTGAGTGTAGGGGTTAGTTTTTTAAATAACAAACTTACCTCCACTGTGCAGTTCGTTTTGCACAGAGTATCTCCGATCCTCATCTTCTGGGGTCCCCTGGGGGCTCTCACAGCTCCTCCCCACATCAGATAACCCCCTAGGAGAAACGCTCTCCCGAGGGGTTACATTGCGGGCGCGCTCCCAAGTCCACCATTCGGCGTTCATAACCACCGAATGCATAACTTGGTGCCACCCTCCGGTGCCCGCGTCATTTGATTTGGGGGAGCCAATGACTGTGCTGCTGTCAATATATCCAGTCAGAACACGAGACACCGGCAGGAGCTGGTGGGCCTGTTCCCATCACGCAAATTTTGGGGCTCCAGTATAAGGGGAGCTCAAGGGAACTGCTGCATTAAAAAATGTTTTTCACCTTAATGCATAGAATGGTTTACAACCCTTTTAATTAATTTGTTTCGCTGTAAGGCTTTCAACCAGCAAACCGGTCTTGGTTTGAACATGGAGTACAAAGCTTATGACAACCTTTTGATTGCTTATTGCAATTCTTATTGGCTTTTATGGAGATTGTATTCTATTGCTTAATTTATGTTATACAGAAATATACTTGAAAGAACTCTGTCCCAGGGACACAGTCATGTTTTGGGAAACACAGACATACAACACCTAGAAGTGTCAGAAGCTGAGTATTCTTCCAGCATTCTGCCAGTAGCCACAGCTCTGCGATAGGACAACCAGATTAACAAGTACAGCAAAGTCAACAAAATGTTCATTTTGTTTTTTCCCTTTTTTGTCAGTAGAGTTATACAGAAAAATAATGTATTCCCTTTTAGAGAAATGCATTCTGTGCTGCCAATGGCTAGCTGCCATAACTCCGGTATCCTCTTCTTCAGCGGGTGATCAGCTTTCAGATAAAAGTGGTCTCTGCGGTGGATTCACTTTTATTGGAAGAAGGAGAGGATCCTTCTTGGTTTATGGTATGGAGCTGACTGAGGGAAAGCTCGCCCCCGTTCAGCTCCATACCATTGCAGAGCGGAAGCAACATCAAAAAGTCACTTCCACCCATAGCTCTTAAAGGGACTTTTTATGTATTTTTATTTTCTCAAATTACTTTTTTTTTTTTTTATTGCATTTTAGTGTAAATTAGAGAGCTGAGGTCTATTTGACCCCAGACCTCATATTTAAGAGGTCCTGTCAAGCTTTTTTTATATTACAAGGAAGGCAAGGAAGGTTTACCTTGTAATACGAATAAAAGTGATTTTTTTTTAAAAAGAACAGTGTAAAAATAAAAAATAAAAAGCAAAATAAAGAAAAAAACAATTTTTAAATGTGCCCCGTCCAGCCAAGCTCGTGTGCAGAAGCGAACGCATACCCGAGCAGCGCCCGCATATGAAAACGGTGTTCAAACCACACATGTGAGGTATCACCACTATCGTTACAGTGAGAGCAATAATTCTCGCCCTAGACCTCCTCTAACTCAAAACATGCAACCTGTAGAATTTTTTAAGCATCGCCTATGGAGATTTTTAAGGCTAAAATTTTGTCGCCATTCCACAAGTGGGTGCAATTTTGAAGCGGACATGTTGGGTGTCAATTTACTCTGTGTAACATTATCTTTCACAATATAAAACCAATTGGACTAACTTTACTGTTGTCTTATTTTTAAAAAAAAGTGCGCTTGTAAGACAGCTGCACAAATACAGTGTGACAGCAAGTATTGCAACGACCACCATTTTATTCTCCAGAGTGTTAGAAAAAAAATACATAATGTTTGGGGGTAATTTCCTAGCAAAATTTTTTGCCAGAACTGTGTTGGAGCTCTGAATTGGGAACCGAAAGTCCTTTTTTGCATACTAAGCATGATGAATATTGGAAGCTCCTATTGGAAGCTCCTAGGGAAGTGTCTATTTTTATTTTAAGTCTTGCCCTCTCCTTTAAAACTCCAAGAATCTAGAAAATTAACCCTTGCAGTGGAGCTGCCCCACAGTGCAAAGGTTAACTGTTCATTTAGGTCTAGGGCAGTTATGATGAACCTTGGCACCCCAGATGTTTTGGAACTGCATTTCCCATGATGCTCAAATACAGAGTGCATGAGCAACATGGGAAATGTAGTTTTAAAACATCCAGGTGCCAAGGTTCTCCATCACTGGTTTAGAGGGTGTGAAGATTTAGATTTACTTACCCGATTGACTACTCATTCTCCATTCCTCTGCACTACTGCACTAGTCCCTGCAGCATTTTCTGTTCCATGCTTCAGCGTTCTAAAGCTCTGACATCATCAGGACTGATGCAGGGTCCATAGTGACAGAGTGACAGTCCACCGATGGAGGATGGGGTATCACCGCTTCATGGGGCAGCAGATAATAAAATAAAACTGCTTTTACTATACCCTACACCTAAACAAGCGGTTCACCCTTGCAGTTCAGTCACAGAACAATTTTAAGCAATTTTTTTTTCCGGAGTCGGGCTTTAACGTTAGGAAAGGTTTAGTATAATGATACAATGGCAGTAGAAAAGGCTTGCTATTAGTTATCTTTGCGTGAACATATTCATATTAAATACTGAAATGTTTTTGTATGTATGTGTTTAATGTTGATAAATATATGTATATAAAATATTTAACTTGAGTTAAACAAGATATATTGGGGTTTACGTTACAGGATAATGTTTCCACAATATTTTCAGACAGCTTAAACAGGTATGTCAGCCAAACCTTATCCTGTTTTAAATGTGTAATAAATTACACATTTAGCCAATTAATTGGATAACAGGAGGTATACAATGTGAATAGTAATGTATACATCAGGAAATGTTTTGAATATTTAGAATTCTGTTTATGACTTTTTCACTACCTAACAGTAACTAGTGATTACATACTGCTGTAGAGAGAACAAAATAAAAAATAAAAACGATGTATTTTTTATTTTATTTTGCAATACTTATCCAGTTTCTAAACATAAACCATATTTCTGTTAGGTGAAATATATCTAAATGCTCAACAACTTAAGGACTTAAAGCAGAACCCAGAATAGTTTATTAACAATTAATGTTCTTTAACAAAAGAACAAACGTTTGTTACCCCAACACTTCATATTTCAGATATGGGCCTGCTGTCCCATGTACCTGTATGAGAATGTGTCCTGTTCTCTTTGTATTGCTTCCTTTATGTAAAATCCCTGGTGATCCTGCTAGCCCCCTTGCTTTCCTATTAAAGACTGACCACACTAAGCAGGCAAGCACACAGCGGTCAGTTCCCTAGCTATGCTGGGAACTCATGGTGCTCTTCTGCAATGATCAGATTTGTCCTTAAATGCCCCCGCTGCACCTTTACAAGGTGATTGCTTACAATCACTTTAATAATTATGCTACCAAAAATGAGTGTGTGTTGTAAATTTGCTTCAGCATTGTTCCCGTTTCTTCCAGTCCAGAGCAATCACTTCCTTATTGGTGGATAATATTGAATCAATAAAATAAGGCTATAAAAATATCTAAATGCATAGCAACTAAAGTACTTAACTAAAGTAATTAACTAGTAGTAACTTAGGGGAACCCAGAATAGTTTGATAACAATTAATGTTCTTTAACCACTTGCCGCCCGCCCACCAAGAAATGACGTAGGGACGGTGCGGCTCTCGTTCTGGGTGGATGTCAGGACAGCACACCCAAATGGCCGTTCCCGCGTGCCCATGGGGGCGCAGCGTGACGATCTCAGCAGCATCATGTTGCTAGGACACAGCGCGACCCCAATCTCTGTAAAGAGCTGTGGCCCCCTAATCAGTTCCCATCAGTGCACAACAGTGAAGGAGAAAAATTACTTATTTACAAAATTTACTGAAAGAAAATAAGAAAAAAATTCTCTTCAAAATAAGTCTTTTTTTTGTAAAAAATAAAAAACCCTGCAGTGATTAAATACCACCAAAAGAAAACTCTATTTGTGTGAAGAAAATTATACAAATTTCACATGGTTTCAGTGTAGCATGACCACGCAATTATCATTCAAAGTGTGACATCACTAAAGCTGAAAATTGGCCTGGGCAGGAAGGAGGTGAAAGTGCCCTGTAGGCAAGTGGTTAACAAAAGAACATACATTCCACTTTAATAATAAGGCTACCAAAATGAGTGCGTGCTTTAAATTGCCTCCCGTTTTATTATTAATATTATTATAATACAGGATTTATATAGCGCCTACAGTTTACTCAGCACTTTACAATATAAGGGCAGGCGGTGCAATTACAATACAATTTAATACAAGAGGAATCAGAGGGCCTTGCTTATTAGAATCTTACAATCTAAGAGGGAGGGTCAAGAGATAGAAGCGGTATTAACTGTGGAGAATAGGCTGATGAAGAAAATAAATGTGCAGTTGTTAGATGGGAGCCAGATAGGCTTCTCTGAAGAGATGAGCATTCAGGGATTGTCTAAAAGTGGACAAAGTAGGAGACAGTCGGACAGATTGGGGTAGGGAGTTTCATAGGATGGGAGAGGCTCTGGAGAAGTCCTGGAGGCGAGCGTGGGATGAGATGACAAGGGAGCTAGAGAGCAGGAGGCCTTGGGATAAACAGAATGATTTGGTTGGTATTTTGAGACTAGATTTTTAAGGATCATTGCTCCTGTTTCTTCTTGCTGAAAGACATCATTTTGTAAAAGCCCAGAGAAGTCACTTCCTTATAGGAAACAAAGCCCAGAGAAGTAATTTCCTTATTGGAAACTCTCCCCCTCTATTTAATCTCAAAAACTACAGTATGTCAATTTATTAAATTAAGATATGTACATTCCAGCTTTGCTATGTCTTGGCTTAGTTAGAGAGGAAGACTAACAGAAGCTTTACAGTGCTGAAGTTCACAGATCTGCTGATGAGGAAGAAAGGTAGAGAATATCAGGGAGATAAGCGTAACTCTTTTGTGTCTCTCTGGCAGCAGACTTTGTCCTACCACCTCTCCTTTTCTCCCTCTCTAATCTTGTTCCATCCACACAGTCTGTGTTATTCCTGTTGCTTTCTTCTCCTCTTCAGCAGCAGTAGTTCTTAAAGCAGTCAGCTGATCCGCGGAGGAAAAAAACAACAACTGAACATGTGTAAAGCAGGGTGAGCCAGTGCCCTACTGGGTTTTAAATAGTATAGGCATTTATTTTTAATGTCTTAGCTGTACCTGAAGTGATCTATTAGGACTTACATCTCAGACTAAAGTTCAACGTTAAAAATTATAATGACCTAATTTTTAACTGCAAGCACAATATCTTGGTTCTCTGTATTTGTCTGAAACACAATTGCTTGCTATATATGTGTATATGTAAGGTTTAACCAAACCACTTTTACTTTTCCTGTGTTTTTTATGTTTATAAATGTTATAGACACAACGTCAATTTCAAAGGCACTATAACCAGTATCGGGACAGCTTTGTTCAGCTCCCTGGACAAGGATGCAAATCTGCTCCCAATTCCCACTGCTAATGCATGGCATAGAATGGGTGTACTGCCCTGTGCCCATTCTCTGACACCTCTCTCTGGCTGCCTGTTGTTGGTATGGAGTGTGCACTAGAGGTAGAAAGTAGTTGCACATGCACAGTGAGCTTTTCTTGTCAGTTGTGAATGGATGGATGGGGGGAAAGTAGGCATGCTGGAGAGTGTGACAGCAGTATCTGTTAGCAGGCATGAAGCCACATCCTGCTGATTGCTAGCCATTAATATAGAGTGTGAGGTGTGTGGCTGCTTGCCCCAACCACAGTGCCTGGGATTGCAGCCCTTCCTGTCCACCCTCTCGACCCCACCTGTAGCAATCACATCCTCCAATGGTTGGGAGCAGGTTGCAATGTTCAGGGATCAAAGTCAGCTTACTTCTCTGAATAGTAAATAGGCTGTCAATCACTGTATATTGCATGCATTTACTCATTTTACCTGTCTGTAATATGTACCGAAACCATGAAGCATGATGGCTACATTGACATCTGATTTGCAACCTGAGTGCATCTATGCATTCTGGGTAACTAGATGCTTAACATATTGCAGGATACAAAGGTTGCTTCAGATTTACTGGAGCATTTGAGGTTGCTATAGCCATTTACTGTATATGGATGCTCACTGAATAGTTCTACCTGGGGCCCTACTAGGTACACTAAAATTAAAGTTTAGTGTATGTATTCAAAACGTACATAGTAAATCAAAGGGTAGTCAGAAACATGTCAATCCTATCCTGATTTACAACTGCTATACAATGTTTGGTTGAAGCTTAGAGCTACCCTTGGGGCTGATAACTGCTTAGGACTTTTAGTAGCACTAGTATTGGCTTACTGAGGCTTGATATAGGCTGCTCACCAAGGCCGACTGGAATGTTTAACCTCTTGAGATCCGTGCTATAGCTGAATGACGGCTACAGCGCGGACCTGCTTTGCCGGGACTACGTCTATTGACGTCATCCCGTGCACGAGCGGCCTGCGCGCCCCCTGAGGGGCGTGCGCGGCGCGCTCTGTGATCGGCGAGTCTATGAGACTCGCCTGATCACGGATCCGAGCAAGGGGTCGATCTCGACCCCTTACCACGTGATCAGCTGTCAGCCAATTACAGCTGATCATGTGACAAAACAGAGCCGGTAATCGGCTATTTTTCCTCCTCGTGCTGACAGCGCGAGGAGAGGAAAAAAAAGCCGATCACCGGCGGCCGTGATCGGGACATCAGTCCCGATCACAGACAGCGTATCAGTGCCCACCTGCCTCCTGCCAGTAACCCCCAGATAATTAAGCAGTGCCACCCATCAGTGCCCATAGTGCCACCCAGCAGTGCCATACATCAGTGCCCACAGTGCCATACATCAGTACCCACAGTGCCATACATCAGTGCCCACAGTGCCACCTATCAGTGCCCACAATCTGCCTCAAAAACATTGCTGCACCTCAGTGCCACATATCTGTGCCCATCAGTGTTATCTACCAGTGCCCATCAGTGCCCAGCAGTGCCACCTATCAGAGCCTCCTATCAGTGCCACCTATCAGTGCCCATCAGTCCCATCTATCAGTGGTACCTATCAGTGCCCCTTAGTGCCACCAATCCATGCCACCCATCCGTGCCACCCATGAGTGTCACCTATCAGTGCCCATCTTTGCCCATCAGTGCCGCGTTATCTGTGCCCATCAGTACTGTCTTATCTGTGCCTATCGGTGCCAACTTATCTGTGCCTATTAGTGTCGCCTTAACTGTGCCTATCAGTGCCCACCAGTGCAGCCTATCAGTGCCCACCAGTGCCGCCTTTTTTTTTTTTGCATCTTTTTTTGTTTGTTTAGCAAAAAATAAAACTCCCAGCTGTAAATAAATACCACCAAAAGAAAGCTCTATTTGTGGGGAAAAAATGCTAAAAATTTCATTTGGGTACAGTGTTGTATGGCCGCGCAATTGTCATTCAAAGTGCATCAGCGCTGAAAGCTGAAAATTGGTCTGGGCAGGAGGGGGGTTTAAGTGCCCAGTAAGCAAGTGGTTAAGGACAAGTAGATGTCTCCTTGTCCGTTATTCCCCAGGAGACATTTGCCCATCTATTGCCAGCATTATAGTATCAAATATCTCTCAGACAGCAACAAACTAATGCTGGATATGACATATTTTGGAAATTTGTAGTTAAAAATCAAAGCTATTTTTTGGTAAGCTGCCTTCATACATTGGTGTATGACCATCACAATGATAGGAATGTACAATAAAAATTAAAAATGTTTTGGGATACTTGACAAGTACAGAGCTACAGACAAGCCAAACTCATTTATATTGTACAAAATATCAGCTTCTCCATTCCAAATTAAACGTACAAAAATAAAAGAAAATCCGCGCTTAGTAGGCCGTAAAATAAAACAAGCAGCTGAACACCATAACCCAGATACTGGGCACAAAAGCTGTAAAAGAAGAAAAAAAGGGCAGCGCTTATGCTATAAATAAATATTAGAGTGACCAGTACATATATACACAACAAAATCTGTGAAAATATGCATAAAAAATAGATGAAAAAAAAAATCAACGTAAATAAAGTTCCTCTGTAAATAAAGTGTCCATATATGAGAAAAAATAGATCAAATCAACAAAACCGCGTGTGTATAAACAATTAATGTTAATGTGACTTGATTGTATAACTCATTCAATTTGACCACGTAGAACTGGTCACCTCTAGTCACCAATTATAAGATGGAGGTTTACCAGATCCCAAGCGACCCCCTTGTTAGGGGAGGTCAGAAAAAGCGAATGGGATCACAGATCCCACTAAGGATGTCCACGTGCCAGAAGTTATCCAAATATCACAGGTGTATCTCTTACTCCTTGGACTTGGATGGTCACTTACGAATGATTCCCAAAACGTGTCACCAAAAAAACAAAAATGCTCTGAATCATTTGATACAATTTCAACAGAGGGTTTACTGAAGCTTGATGCTCAAGCAGTAAAAAAAGACTCCACGAGTCACAGACGAACAACATGTGAACATAATAAAAAACAGCGAACTGCTAGCAGAGAAAAAAAATCCTCACGAGAGTTTAAAATGCGATCGCACATGCGCAAGAGATGTGGGCGTGGCTACCCGACTGTCGTTTCGTCAAAGGTCTGACGTCATCAGGGGTACGCCCACATCCATGCGCCGAGTAGTTATATAGTCTCTTAGGAAGGAAAGGAGCCCTGCCATAGGCTAAGAAAATGCCCTATTACGGGCTAAGAGCCAGTGAAGCCGGAAGAGCTCACATGCTCAAACAAAAGGTCATATTACTAAAAATAAAAAATAAACGGCCTTATATTAATATTGGCACATATTCCGCTATCTAGTGGTTGTAAATAAGTACTAATTATTAGAAAAAAGCGGTAAAGAGGATGGCAAAACAACTCCTGATGGAAAATGTCTCCATCTAACAGTTACCAATCATAACTACAGTTTAAATGTTACCATTGTCTAAAATATTCAAACTATTTATATATATTTTAAAAATTGATTGCTTAACATCTAAATTGTTATGTATGTGCTTGCTACCCATCGTTGCCAATAGAAAAACTTTACTGTACTGATGCACAGCATTAACATAGAGGGGGAAACACATTTTCTAGGTAGCAAACCAGGAAAAATATAAATATAAAACAAAATAAAATAAAAATAATAGAAAATAAATGAATAAAATAAAAAACCTTCCTTCAATCAAAATATCCTCATCATGATAAGATGTGTATTGGAAAAAATCACTATTCTATTATGTTAAATTATACACCTTCAGAACCTGCCTACAACACTTAAGGATCAAATATGCCCAATTGGACAGAAGGGCTTAAATCTACAACAGAACGACAGGCCTAAAATTGAACTCTAGTCCTACTGTCAGTCTTGAACAGTGGTACAGAACTCACTGCTAGACTGAAATTGAAGAGCAATCATCATGCAAACGCAGGCTGCCTAGGAACACCCATTCTTTCAGATTGACACCCACCCATCAAGATAATTTGATATTTGCATAACCTCTGCCAAGAACCAGCCCACTTTTTGCATCAGGGCTGAAGGATCCTAAAAGGAGAACAGGGGCAGAGTGCTGTTTTTTTGGGGCTATGTACAACATTGTGCTGACCCCTCCCACTATCCATGATCTGCCTACATTGCATGAAGAAACACAGGGAGCCGTGATGACATCACTGGGTAAACAATTACATGGGTGATGAAGGTTTTATTTAAACATTTTACTTCATATAAGCATATTGATTGGGAAGGGGGTCAAGGAAGGTAAATACAATCAGATTCAATTTAATTGGCTTTGTAATAAATTGAGCAGTGGTGTCTTGATAGGTAATTATTAAGCCGTTCCTCTTTTCTCAAATGCATCTTTCCTATGATTATTTTATGATCCTTCTCCATATACATGTCTTCAAAGGTTGTTCATTTGCCATTCTGCAAATGCTGTATCGTGCTGTTCTGAATGATAAGGTGACATAGTTTGTCATTTCTCCAGCATTTGGGCTTAATGATTTGATACTTTATCTTTTGTGCTTATAAAGGTCAGGCTCCTTCTTTTGTAATACTTGTTTATGTGCAAATACACTACGTGCTTCATTGTAGAGCCTGATGGGGGTTTGGCACCTGGAATCCAGAGAAGGCTAAGATGGCATTGGTATTAGAGGACATCCTGGCAAATAAATAGGGGAATTTGTGGAAAAGACAAAGGTCTGCTGAGAAATTTTTTCTGTTATCTGTATATTACACATTTCTTTGTATAAATGTTTTTTCAGTAATATTTGCAAGAACAATGGCTTCCTGCTAGGAACCCTAGTACTTGGAATTATCATCCCTAATTATAGGGCTCTTTACCACTGATGGTCAACAACCTCTACTGCACTAATATTTACTGTACCATTTTACCATTTACAGGCTGTCAGTGGACAGACCCATTTGATTGGTGGTCAGTATAAAAACAGGACTCCATGATAAAAGCCCCTTTACAATGTAAGTCAGTGGTAAGATCCCCCTATTAAAAGCAACCTTTACTTTGATGGTCTTTGTAAATGCCCTATTACATGAGTATCCAGTGTCTATTCCCTTGTTCCCACTGTGCTAGTCAGTGCAAATGCCTCTGTTACATTGATGGTCAGTTGACAACCTTGTTTATTTCCTTATGTACATTGGTGGTTGGTGGAAAGGACAGAACCCTGTAATAAAATCCCCATCATATTGATCAGTTAATGAAAAAGTAAACTTTAATAAAAGCCCCCTTTACATTAATGGTCAGCATAAATGCAACAGTTACATTCAATGTCAGTTCCCATTTTGGTGTTTGTCATTGTAAATAGTGCTTAGCAAAGAAGTGTCCCATGACATTTGGCGGTGGAGAAGGGCCCCATTACACTGATCATCTATGGTAAGCTCTAGCCTTCAGTTCAGTAATAATGCATTAGTATCAGTGTGTTTTAGCTACACTTACCTGGCTGTGGGAACTATTATGCCTGAGGGTGAGCTTATCAAACAACCTGAAAACCGGAGCAGAATAGACAAGCCTGGCGTCAAACCACTTTTAATACCTCCAGCTAATAAAACAGCATTCAGGAAGGGGGGATTTATCATTATGACCAAATAAAGAGATTTTTTTTTACTGCTGGGCCTTTAAACAACCATGTGGACTGCAATGGAGGAAGTTCCGCCATTGCTTTGTTCTAAAACACTCAATGCAGCTGTTCAATTCTTACAGTCTCTACTTGATTTTGCAATGGCATTAAATGTACCATGTACATACAGGAAATTTCATGACACTGTTACAAGAAACAGGAGATCATTGGTGACCCCCTATTCCTTTCAATACAGTCCTGGGGTAGTAGTCACCCCTAGAAGCCTGCACCAATACATTAGCCATTCCATGTAGCAATTCAAGATAAAAGAATTGAGACAGCAGCCTGATTTGAAGCACATTTTACAGTAAGGTGCCATACATTATAAGTGTGATTTTGAATGCAATATATTTGTTTATAGTCACGTGGCCACTGTCCAACCCAATTCATCAAAATAGCCAGTTTTGTATGTAAAGAAACAACACAGCCATTAGAAGCACTTTTTTCAGTTCAAGTACACTGTGAATTGTACATTATTATACATATTACTGTTGGACTTTAAATACCAGTTATTATATGCTTTTCAATGCATCCTGAAAAAAAAAACTGTATTAATTTATCTTATTCAAAGCATGTAAATTAGTAAATACTGTATGCTGGTGTGATTCATTCCTGCTCTTGAAGCTATGCTTTCATTCATTTTAAATAGGAAGAAATGAGTGGCTTGGGACATTGCAAATAAACACACAAAGCTTTGAACAACAATGTCACTGTATTCTTTCCAGCTACAGTTTGTTCTAATGTCTGTTTAATGTCCTTACTTTGTGTATACATACTTTATTAAATGGCATTTGTCAGGATAAACATATGAGTTGCACTCGCAAAGTTATCTTTAAAATTTCAAATCTTAGGTTGTCAACCTTGGCTTTGCTTCGCTACTTCATTGTCTCACATTGTCTTATTGCATAAGTATGCAGCCTGTATCGTCTGGAGATGCACGCTTGGTTTGATCAGTGAACTACTAAGTGGGAAAGTAAGGATAACAATTGCATCCTTTAGAACTTTAAAAAAACATATGGAGGCCATGTCCATTGTGACAATTCCCCTTGGGCTTGTAGCCCTACAAGCCTGATTGACTCATTATGTGTACACCTATTTGGGTTTAATCTTTCTGGTAAGCCTTTTGACTCTCTGGTGGTGAATCACTTAGCAAGTTTGGGCACATTTTTCTATATCACACTGTTACACAGTTTAAGTGCAACTACTTTGAACCATGTTTTTGATATTTATAATTTTATTGTTTTGTTCACTTTTCCAAACATTAAGGATTTGTTTCCCTTATTTGGATATTATCATTGGACATTATTCACATCATTTTTATTTGCACATTTGTTGATATGACACTCAGTATATTATCTTCCCTTTAAAGGTTTATTACATTTGTATATTTTTTTTTTTTTTAAATTGTAATTTTTATTGAGAGAATTTTTTACAGAGAATGAAAGGATACAGAACTGACAATATTCAAAGAAAATCTGGAGCATACCTTATTGGAGAGACTGATATAACCTCATGGTGACTACAGATATACAGTAGCAATGGAAGGATAAAAAAAAAAAAATAACTAAAAGAAAACAAAGCAAAATAAAATGCAGAAAGGAAATAAACAACAGAAAAGTATTACGTAAAACCTTATGAAAATAAAAAGGCTGAGAGACAACACATATCGTAAAGCAGAGGTTGGGGTCTTGAGCAGGTGCTTCAATAACGTGACTAATATCTGACAAAAGAGGGCTACGTACCACTATAAATTTCCTCAGGAGGTAAGGTAGGCTTCAAATGGCCGTTGGGCCAGCAGAAACAGACTTGAAGTACCGACAAAATACAAAACATCAGGGAGCCAGAAGGTCAGGGAACACTAGGGGACGGGCACCAACCGGGTGGCTAGGGGTACCAAGGGCTCCCGTGGGAGCCCAAAAATCGAGGCATCCCATGGGGCCCAGATCACGCCAAACCGGTCAATCCCATCTTCCACCATAGCCGTCAAATGTTCCATCCTGCGTATGTCCCCGCCGGTTTGTATCAGCTGAGTCTGGGTTGGGGGCTGAGTAGACAACCAATTAGAGGGGATAGCTCTTTTAGCAGCAAGCAGCACATAGGAAGCTAATTTATTAGCTGCCTTCCCCAACTCCGGGAAGGGAAGGCCTAGGAGAAGGTGGACAGGATCAAATGGAATGGGGGTGTCAAAAATTTGCTGGAGCATGTGAGATACCATGGACCAGAAAGGAGTAATTAGAGCGCATTGCCAAAAGATATGATAATGCGTACCCTTGGTCCTCCCACACCTCCAGCACATGGGAGAAAGAGAGGCGTCATACCGATGAATAACCTCGGGGGTCCTATACCAGAACAGTAGGACTTTATATGCTGTCTCTCTCTGTGCCACACATCTGGAAATTTTAGAGGTGGAGGACCAAATTCTGGACCATTGTGGGAGAGTGATTTGTTGATTAAGGAGCTGTGTCCATTTGCCCATGTAGGAGTGGGATAGGGCAGTGAGAGAGGACCTCTGCTGGAGTATATGGTAAATACTAGAGATAAGCTTTGCTTGGTAGGGGCCCTGGGAGCAGAGCAGCTCAAAAGGCGTCGGTGTGGAGAGGGAGAGAGAGGGGGAAAGAGTTGAAAAGTAGTGGGTTATCTGGAGGTATGAATACCGCATGTGGTTTGGGAGTTGACTGTCGGTTTGGAGGGCCGAAAAGGGCTTAAGTTTACGCGTGACAGGGTGAACGAAGTGGCGGAGTTGGAACAATCCCTCTCTAGCCCAGGGAAACATACGAACATGCGATAGGCTGTCAGGAATTAAAGGATTAAACAGCACATTAGAGAGGGGGGGACAGGGTGATGACAATGCAAATTTGGAAGAGCAGGAACGCCACAGTCTAAGCGTGAACAACATGGGACCCAGGCATAGATCCAGAAGCCCGGGGTCCCCCATTGTCCCCGGCGACCACGCCAAGGAGCAGGGATGGGTCGGATATAGGGAACCCATCTCAATCTCCGTCCAGCGATTTGGAGGTCTCAGGCAGGACCAAGACACTATCGGGCGCAAATGAGATGCCAGATAGTATTTGTAGACGTCCGGTGCACCCATGCCCCCCTGATTTTTGGGGGCAAAAACCACCGAACCAGCCACTCTATGGGCCCTGCCATTCCAAATAAATTTCAAGAACCAGCGCTTAAGCAACTTAATCTGTGACATCGGGATGGGGACAGGCAAGGTTTCAAAATAGTATAACAGTTTTGGCATGATGGACATTTTCAGGACATTAATTCGGCCTATCCAGGACAGGGGAAGGGAGGTCCATCAAGATAACATACTGTTGATAGACTTAAACAGAGGGATGTAATTGGTCGGGTAAAGGGCTGAGTAGGAAGTCGTTAGCTGAACCCCAAGATATTTGAGGGACGATGTGCACCATCGGTAGGGGAATGTATTTTGTAGACGCAGGAGTTCCTCCGGGGGAACATGGAGGGGGAGGGCCTCCGTCTTTGCCGTGTTGACCTTATAGCCCGACAGGGAACTAAATTGAGTGAGTAGGGCATGCAGGGAAGGGAGGGAAATGTGGGGACTGGTTAGAGTAAGGAGAACGTCATCCGCAAATAAAGATAATTTATACTCCCTTTGCCGCATGGGCACCCCCTTGATATCAGGGTGAGATCTGATAGCCTCTGCCAGGGGCTCTAGGCAGAGTATAAAGAGGAGCGGGGAGAGAGGGCAACCCTGTCTCGTCCCGTTTGTCATAGGGAATGAGTGGGAGGTGAAGGACACTAATCGGACCTGGGAAGAGGGGTTGGAGTATAGGGATTGTAGCGCGGAGAGAAAGGGTCCCCGCAAGCCAAATCTAGTGAGGGTCGCGAACATGTAGGGCCAGCTTAACCGGTCAAACGCCTTTTGGGCGTCCAGACTGAGAATCAGGGCGGGGCGACGAACTCTGTTCAGCATGTCAATTAGGTCTATAGTTCGCCGGGTGTTGTCACCCGCATGCCTGGTTGGAACGAAGCCCACCTGGTCTCTGTCTATGAGCTTCGTCAGGAATTGGGACAAACGGTTTGCAAGGATTTTTGTAAATAGTTTGTTGTCTGAATTTAAAAGGGCTATAGGTCTGTAGTTGTCTGGTAGGGTCGGGTCCTTGTCCTGCTTAGGAATGACCGTGATGAAGGAGTGAAGAAAATGTTGGTGAGGTGACTTACCTAGAAGCAGCGAGTTATACAGGGCCACTAGATGAGGCGACAGGATGGGGAGGAAATGTTTGTAATAGGAGTATGGGAGGCCATCCGGACCTGGGGCTTTGTGGGAGGGGAGAGCCTTAACAGTGTTATCCACCTCATCCTCTGTAACGGGTGCGTTTAGTATATGCAGATCCGAATCTGACAACTGAGGGGGCTTCAGGCCCGACATGAACTCCTCAAAAGCAGCCAAATCAAAAGTTGGATGTTGTGCGGGGGTTAGGCAATTATAGAGTTTGTTATAGAAGTCGCCAAACACCTGGGTCATTGTCTGGGGACAGAAAGTGGGGGACCCGTCAGGGAGTTTGATGTGGTCCGGGAAGGCATGATAAGGCCTAGGGTTAAGTCTAGAAACCAACATCCTGTGAGGCTTATTCGAGTACTCATAGAACTTCTGTTTAGCCCACAGGATTGATTTGTCTACGTGAGACATGTCTAGGGATTTAATACGGTTCCGCAGGCCTGTGACCGTGCGCAGCTGATCCACCGTGGGGGAGCGCAACAGAGCCCTTTCTGCTCTGTGAAGTTCTAGGAGCAAAGAAGTTTTCAAGAGAGCTGCATCTTTTTTCCTTCGAGAACCGAGAGCAATACATTGCCCCCGGAAGAAGGCCTTGTGGGCCTCCCAGAGGGTGGATGGGCTGGGCACTGAGCCCTTGTTCAGGAGAAAATATTCGGTCAGGGCCGCCTCGAGTTTAGCATTGGTTTCAGGGTGCTTGAGCAGGGACTCGTTGAGTCTCCAGTGACATTTCTTGGGGAAAGCAGCAGATAGGCATAAATCTAGAGTCAAGGGGGCATGGTCCGACCAGGTTATCGCACCCAGGTCAGAGGACACTGTGTGAGATATCAAAGGGGCCGTAATAAAAAAATAATCCAATCGAGAGAACATCTTGTGAGGAGGGGAGTAAAAGGAGTATTGCCTACCCGAGGGATGTTTCAGCCGCCAAGCGTCGAACAAGTGGTGTGTACGAATAAGTTTCCTAAAGGAGGTAGCCAGGGTGTGAGAGGCCGGGGGAGGAGTGAGATTAAATAGAGATCGTCTGTCCCGGGCGGGAGAGAGCACAGCATTAAAGTCCCCCCCTAGAACTGTAAAGGGAGTAGAAAGCTTATGCAGACGTGCCAAGGCATCTGTGAGAAATTTCACCTGGCCTGAGTTGGGGGCGTAGACGTTCATGATCGTCATAGGATTAGAGAGATAGGATCCCTGCAAAATAATATAACGACCATGAGGATCCACTTGAGAGGACCTAACCTGGAAAGGACATGAGTTTTTTATTAAAATTGCTACTCCAGCCTTCCCCGAGGGGTCCGATGCCACATAGGACACCGGAAAATGTTTAGATGCGAATCTAAAGGAGCCTCCGGCCCGGAAGTGCGTCTCTTGGACTAATATCACATCCGCGCCGGAGGCCCTAAACTCCCTCAAGGCCAGCCATCGCTTCCTGACGGAACTCAGGCCCTTTACGTTATAGGAGACCAGTTTCAAAGCCATGTCGCGTCGGGGCTGTCAGGCCAGTGAACATGCAGGTCAAAGGGCGGAGGCCCAGACACAACACGGCTCAAAAGGGGGCCAGGGAGGTGCCCCAACCCGCCTATCAGCACATTATAATTAAAACAGATATTGCTTACAGTAGAGTTAGTTGCAACATGGAAAGAAACACCCAAAGACATATATAGACATAAAATGCACATAACAGTTATCGGCAAATGGATCAGAGGAAAAACCCCAATAAAAGCAATAAAATCAGAGAAATAAATGAAAAAAAAATAAAAAACAAAAAATAAGAATAAAAAATTAAAAATTTAAAATAAAAACCAAAACACCAAGAAGACAGCAGAGCAATAATATGAAAAAAGGAAAACACATATCAGTCCCCAAAAAAGGGGGTACGCGTGCAGGCCCAAAAAGGGGGCCACTGAACATATTGATGCGGAGCAACCATAAGGCCAGGACGGCCTAAAAAAAACAAGAAAAATCAGCAAAAAAAAACCTGAGAGAGTCAAACCCCTCAGGGGTCCTTGGCCGCAGCCCAAGGACTTGGTGGGGAGCATGGCAGTTCCCAACATGGAAGGGGGTCCGTGACGTCCCGCCCCGACGATCCAGAGAGGTCGGTGACGTAGTAAGGGCTCCTCATGTCCTCCGTAACAAAGTCAGTAGCCGAGGGAAGCAAACATAAACTGAAGTAGAAAACAGAACCGTAGAAAAAACAGCCCAACTGGGATCTCTGAACTAGCGGTGGAACCGCGCAGGGCCGAAAGCCAACTGTAGAGACATACCTCACTCCACGGGGGGGGGGGGGGGAGACCGTCAAGAAGGTCGCAACCCCCCATGTGAGGCAACAAAAAGAAGAAAAAAAAAAAAAGGAATGAAGTGGGCAAATCCCGAGGGGACCCCGACAGGTCTTCAGGTGGGGGGTCTGGAGCGTTGAGAGCGTAGGGGTGTGGAGTAGGCCCTTGATCCTCTTCCTCTCACCGGGGTCCAGATCCTGGGAGGAAGAGAGCTGTGTCTTGGGGTAGTCGGAGGAGCTTGGTCAAACTCTGCAGGGAGCGGGGGAAGGCCCAGCTTCTTGAGGAAAGCCTCCCCCTCCTGGGGGTCCCGCAGGGTGTGCTGGGCCCCCTCCATGGTGACACTCAAACGGAAGGGAAAGCCCCAATAATAAGGGACCTTGAGCTCCTGAAGGTGGGATGTGATGGGTCTAAGAGAGCGACGCTTGGCCAATGTGATGGGAGAAAGGTCACTAAACAGTTGAATCTTATCCCCCTTGTACTCGATGCTGGACCTGTTGCGTGTAGCCTTGGTCAGTGCCTCCTTGCTCTCATAGAAGTGGAAACGCACCACTATATCCCGGGGCCTGGCCCCCGCAGGGGGTTTAGGAGCCAGGGACCTGTGGGCCCTGTCCAGGCGCCAGTCGATGTCCACTATGTCCGGGGCCAGAGTGTTGAAGAGGCCTAGAAGATACGGCCTGATGTTATTGTCAGCTACCTTCTCAGAGACACCGCGGATCCTGAGGTTTTGGCGTCGTTCTCTGTTCTCAAGATCCTCCTGTTGGAGTTGTAGCTGGGAGACAGAATTTTTAAGAGTAGCGTTTTCCTCTTCAAGGGCCTGCACATACTGCAGAGTCTCGTCAAATTTCGTTTCCAGGGTCGCCGTGCGTTCCCCTAGGGCATCTATTTCCCCCCTAAGTTCTCTGGAGATCCTCCCCATCTCCTGGGCTATGTCCCTGGTAACTTGCTGCGCCAGGGCCTGGAGCTTGAGATCCATCAGTTCCGGTGTAAGGGCCTGCGGAGGGGGGGAGGGCGGGGGCTGTCGGGGTGACCGCTGCGAGGAATCCTCCGCCATAAGCGCACTGACATAGTCCTTCGGATCCCCCTGCGTGATCGGGGCCGGGGATGAGGGCCTAGTTAGAAAGCGATCCATATTGGAGGAGGGCTGCGGGGGACGATACGCCGATCGCTGATCCCCGATTTTTCCCATGAAGTGCCTGGGAGGGATGAGGAGGGTCGGAGGCTTGCCCCTGGATCAATCTTGTGCTAGCGTTAGCGTTACAGGGGCCGCGGATCGCGGGACGGGACCAGAACTCACGGATTAAACATCCACCATCTTGGAGAGCCGCGCAGGCGACCTAGTAGAGATGTTTAAGGCATAAATCAGGTAGGTAAAAGGGTGAACGAAAGCCTTTGAGTGTAGTTGAAGGGCTTGGGTGGGCCAAGATGGCCGCCGGCTGGGCCAAAGCCTCAGACCTAAAGTGTGGAGGTGGCCGTGGGGCAGGTAAAGGACTTTCCAGGGGAGCCCAATCCCCGCTGTGGCGGGGTAATATGTCCTTTCCCCTGGGGACAGTAATACTGGTGCTATAGGGGAGCCAGACAGGAGATCCTGGGTGTAGCAAGATGGCCGCCGGAATACAGCTCACTAACCTCTGAGCTGATTGCTGCTCCTGTGTCCTCAGGCTCGGCTCCCGTCCTTCAGCGGGGGGCCCCGAGGGTCGAGCGGTGCTAGGTGGTGCCGGGATGGCCGAAGGGCGGCCCGGATTCCGCTGTCCGGCGGCCGCGGGGACTGAGTAGGCCGCAAGATGGCGGCGCCCGGCCTGTGGTGCAGATCGCGGCCGCGGGCCGGTGTATGACGCCGAGACCGGCCAAATACTGCCACCGCCCGAAGGAGAGGTATCCCGCGAGGGAGATGGGTGGACCAGCGGGCTCCCAAAGTGGATCCTGAGGGAGGATGGACCCGGATTGCGAGAGGTGCCTGCGGAGCTCCTCTCGAACACGTCCCTCTTCTTCTGCTGTCGGCCACGCCCCCCACATTTGTATATTTTATTGTATGCTTATGTGTATCTATACACTGTTTATATTGTTTTGAGTTCACTCTCATAACATTTGTGTGCACTTTTTTCAGATATACATACATTATATATATATATATATATATATATATATATATATATATATATATATATATATATATACATACACACACACACACATATATATATATATATATATATGTGTATATATGCATGTATATATGTATATATATATATATATATATATATATATATATATATATATATTATATACACATATATACATGCATATATACACACATATATATATATATATATATATATATATATATATATATATATATATATATATATATACATACATACATATATACACATACATATATACAAATATACACACACATTGTTTCATATTGTTGTCAGTTCACTTTGAGATCACATTTTAGCGCTGCACTTATTTTCCACATAAAAGAAAATATTAACCAAAAAAAATCAAAGTAATTTGACACAGCAAAAATGCATTTAATTGTAGCTTGCAGTTGTAACACCTGGTGCACAGTAATTTCTGTAATTTTTAGTTTTTTTTAAGCAACATACACAGTTGTGATCCCTGGCTGTATTCCATTGTGTTGGCAATGTGTTAGGATGGGATGTTTAAAGTAAAGCTATTTGTAGAAAATATAGATTTCAGATAATTACTCTGATGTATAAGAAATAACACATTGTAGAAATGTAAGAAACCTTTTAAACATAATGTCATTTTAGAGTAGCATTAGGTTGCCAGAATAATACTGTAAAATCTTTATATAAGGGTATGCAACAGTAGAAAATATATTGTAAATGCCTAGTTAGAAAAACTTGTATGTCAATGTCAAAGAAATGAAAAAAAAATCCACTGTTACATATACATAAACCTGAATGACATAAAATGGGAAGTAAGGCTTTAAACCCCTTTTCAAAGTTAACGGGATTTCGGCTGCTGTGAATGAAGTGGGGAAGTCACTACTTTTAGCTTTACACAGGGCTGAGGCATCTTTTGCTGCCATGTGTCATTGGGGTCACATTTTCCACATGCTCCGAAACAGCAGTTTATTCATATTTAAAGCTATGGTTTTCTTAGTTTTGCTTTACCGTGGACTTAAAGTGAGAAAGCAATGATTTTGTAAAGTCTATAAATGTAATTGTGCCAAAACAATACTTTAAAAAAAATTAACTTTAACCTAGAAATTTTGGACTCTTTGGGGTGTAGAAAATGAGGCGCTAGTCACAAAATAAAAAAGAGAGTTTAGGGCAAGGGATACTAAATAAACGTCCGAATTTACAGATTAAAAAAAACACAAACCTCTAGATGAGCCACCAAAATTCCCAGAAACATCTTCCTGGCAGTAACTTCTACACATGTCTCCAGGTTCATCAGTCTAGGTTTTCTCAGATTTCCTAGGTAAATGCTCTTCCCTGGGAAGCACTGACCTCAAACCTTTAACCACTTCTATTGGCAGAAGCCAAGGAAGCAAGGGAGCACTTGCAAAGTCACTATAAAATCTGGGTTTAAGTGCAAATTATATCAGGGAAGTACAATATTTTTTTTTCTCTGAAAGTAAATTAGACAGCTATTAGTGCCAGTAATCTTTATCTCTACCTGTTATTAGTGCTGCTTCACATATCAGGGCTTATTGTTGCATTTTGGTACACCAATGTGAATATCTATGCTGACACCCAACACGTACTGCAGGAACCTACAGTTCATTCTTCACAGAGGGTCCACAGTCACATAGTAAAGCTTTAACAGTCTCATGCGTAAATTGTACATTACAGTAATGTGCAGTAAAATACCTAGATGATACTGTGTGCATTAAACAATTCATTTGTATGTTTTGTCTGTAAGAGGCTTAGTGTACACACCAGTCTATCAAGTTCAAACACTCACTACCAATTGCTAATCCTGAATAGTTTACGTTTCTTGCAGAACAAAAGAAAAACTTATTTTCAGAGCCATATGGAATCAATACTGCTCTGGAGTGAATTAACACATTTAAATAAACTATATATTTCTCTATTATTTAAACCACACAGAATAAGGGATAACATTTTGAGTGTTGTATGGGATGAGCCAACCTTTCATTTTTGTGTAAATTCCTACCTTCTTAAAGCGGTAGTAAACCCGCAAATTATTATTTTTATTTTTTTTAAACCTGCAAAGCAAAAGGCATAATGAGCTAGTATGCACCGCATACTAGCTCATTATGAAATACTTACCTTAGAACGAGGCCCCGACATCTGGCCCGATCCACGCCGAGGGAGCTGACATGCTCCCTCAGAGTTTCTTCCGGGTATCACGGCTCCGGCGCTGTGAGTGGCCGGAGCCGCGATATCGTCACTCCCGCGCATGCGCGCGGGAGATTTCATTCCGGCCGGTCGGCCACTGCCGGATTTTCAGGCCGAGAACCCCCTTGTGCGCATGCGCCGCTGCAGTCAGCGGCGCATACCAAGGGGAATATCTCCTAAACCGTACAGGTTTAGGAGATATTTTTTTTACCTACAGGTAAGCCTTATTATAGACTTTCCTGTAGGTAAAAGTTAAAGAATTAAGCATACAACCACTTTAAACCTCACTTGTGAAAGTCAGCTGCTTGGTCATGTTTCTACATTCTGTGTAAATAATATATATTCCAGTTTGATTTTATTTGGTATCCTTCTAAAACACTCATTGCATTGGGATGAGCGATCAAATGAAATAAGCATTGGAACTGCATGGGGGTATCTCCATATCTGATTTCCTTAGATCCTAATATTTGAATTTGAGACCAACTCCAGGAAAACTTTCACATTTAAGATAGAGCAGCATCATGTTTTAAAAATAAAAAGTAGCTCACCCTGCAAGGCTCACGTTCAATCTGGAGCTATCCCCTGCCATTCTTCTTTTGCCACCAGATGTCCTAAGTCTTGTGGATTGAATGATGTTGAGTGTCGCTCGGCCCAGAAGACTGAGGATATACTGTAAGTGCAGGGCATCATGAACCCTCTGGGGGGGGCATCACCCTGGCACTGCTCTCTACATCATCCAGGGTCACCTGTCAGGGAATACCTGAACAAATTATTTTCCCGGCTAAATTGATCATTTAAAATCGATCAATGAACCACAGTGCCTCCAATAAAAAAAAATAATTTATAAAAATAATTTAACTGACTTAATTAATAAGTTTGAGTTAATTTTGCCAAGCAGAATTCTTTTAAAAAGAACACAACAAGATCAATGTAAGTATAGACTGTAGATTATCAAAAATTAATTAATATTTATAATATTAATAATTATAACAATAAGTCACATACACATACAGTGGGTGCCGCCAATACTGTGTCAATCTCGCCGCTGCTAGCGGCGAGATTGACACCCGTGAGCCTCGGGTAGCCGGTGCCAAGCTATGTCACTCCTGCCGGTTCACGAGAAGCACAGCTTGCAGCGGTGATTTCCAGCTCGATCCCATCGCGCTGGAAACATAATATCGGTGGCACCTACTGTAGCGCTAGCAGTTTGATTAACACTACAATGAATTGCTAAAGCCTTGTTATATTTGTTGGATCAAACTGAATGTTTAATTTCCCCAATTCTAGATGTCTTAACTTGTTTTAAAAAATTCAGCAAATCTGCATTTGACAAACTTGACCCATGAAACCACTGCAGTCAGATTCCGGGGTGAAATCTGTCTAAAGCTACACCAATACAGGCAATTAACCGCTTCCGCCTATGTAAACAAGGCAGACCGCTGTTCCGTCAGGAAGTAAAAGAGAGCTCTTGTATTTCTGCTAAGAAACATGGATCTCTCTTTTCATCTAGTGAATCCACTCCCACCCCCCCACCACAGTTAGAAAGCACTCATAGGGAACACACTTAGCCCCTTGATCGCCCCTGGTGTTAACCCCTTCCCTGCCAGTGTCATTTATACAGTTTCAGTGCATTTTTTTTAGCACTGTATTAGTACTGGTGTCATTGGTCCCCAAGAAGTGTCACTTAGTGTCAGATTTGTCCGCCTCAATGTTGCAGTCCTGCAAAAAAAAAAAAAAAATGCTTATCGCCGACACTACTAGTAAAAACTATAAAAAAAAATAAGAAGTTTAAAATAACCCATAGTTTGTAGATGCTATAACTTTTACGCAACCCAATCAATATAAGGTTATTGGGATTTTTTTTACCAAAAATATGTACCAGAATACATATTGGCCTAAATTGATGAAGAAATTCGATTTTTTTTTATTGGGTATGTTTTCCAGCAGAAAGTAAAAATGTATTTATTTTTTTTCAAAATTGTCTGTCTTTTTTTGTTTATAGCACAAAAAATAACCGCAGAGGTGATCAAATACCACCAAAAGAAATCTCTATTTGTGGGAAAAAAAGGACATACATTTTATTGGGGTACAGCGCAATTGTCAGTTAACCACTTCCCGACCAGCGCATGACAATGTACGTCGTCAGAATGGCACGGGCAGGCAAATTGGCGTACAGGTACGTCCATTTGAAATTGCCACCGTGCCATCACGTGCACACCGCCGGCGCCGCGAGCGCATGCCATTCGGGACCCCCGTGAGTCCGGTCGCTGGTCCCGTGGACTCGATCGCCACGGGGATGAATGAATGAATGAATGAAATACTTATATAGCGCACAATGCGAACTGAATCGCCTCTAGGCGCTGTGGCGAGCTTTGATCATCTGCTAAAAGAGGAAGGTCTTGAGTTTTTTCCTAAAAGCCAGGTGATTTTCTTCCAGGCGGATGTTGATTGGTAGAGCATTCCATAGCCGAGGCCCTTGGACAGCGAATCTCCGATCACCCTTGGATTTATACCGGGCTTTGGGCACGAGGAGGAGGTTTTTGTTGGCTGATCGAAGACTGCGGTTTGGTGTGTAATGATTTATTTTCTCCATTAGGTATTGCGGAGCTTCTCTATGCACGCATTTGTGGGTGAGGCAAAGGGTCTTGAACGTGATCCGATTTTTTACGGTTAGCCAATGTAAGCTCCTCAGTGAAGGAGAAATGGATTCCCAGGGTTTTTTTCCTGTTATCAGCCTTGCCGCCGTGTTTTGGATCAGTTGTAATCGCGCAAGTTGATATTGTGGTAATCCTATGTAAAGCGAGTTTGCGTAGTCCAGTCGTGAATTAATGATTGTTCCAACTACCACTGCTTTGTCATTCTTTGGGATAAAAGGGATGAGTCTGCGAAGCATTCGCAGCAGATGGTGAGATCGACTGACTACTGCTCCTATTTGCGCATCCATTGACATTTGTGCGTCTAAAATAACCCCGAGACTCTTCGCTTTGGTCTTTGGGGAGATAGTCTGCCCAAAGACGGTTGGTGGAGACCAGGAGGTTTTGGTTGCGGGCTTATGATTTGGGTGTAAGATAAGAAGCTCTGTCTTTGATTGGTTCAGCTGGATACCCGCAATCATCTCACGGGGCGGCTGAAAGGGGAGATGCAGAAGTAAACAGCATTTCCCGTTCTGCCTAGCAAAAAGTGACACTGATCTCTGCTCCCTGTGATTGGAGCAGAGATTAGTGTTCACTAACACACAGCCACACCCCCCACAGTTAGTAACATGCTCCTAGGACACACTTAACCCCTATACTGCCACCCCCTGGTTAACCCCTTCACTGCCAGTGTCATTTACACAGGAATAAGTGCATTTGTATAGCACTGATTGCTGTATAAATGGCAATGGTCCCAAAAATGTGTCAAAAATGCCCGATGTTCCGCCATAATGTCGCAGTCACAATAAAAATCTCTGATCACAGCCATTACTAGTAAAAAAAAAAATATTAATAAAAATGCCATAAAACTATCCCCTATTTTGTAAACGCTATACATTTTGCGCAAACCAATCAATAATCGCTTATTGTGATTCTTTTTACCAAAAATATGTAGAAGAATACGTTTTGGCCTAAACTGAGGGAAAAAAAATATTTTTTATATATTTTTGGGGGATATTAATTATAGCAAAAAGTAAAAATAAAAAACAATCAATGTGGAAAATATAGTTACCCTTTTAAAATGGCTATTTGCTTTAAAATTCCTAAGATGTCTGCTGGTTGGACGCTTGAGTAAAGAGTGAACAAGTATTGCTTTTTGACTGCTGGTGACTGCTGGGTTGCATTTTCAGGTTCTTTTTGGGGCTTTTCCTTGTAGCTTTTTCATACCCTTTTCTGACACTTTTCAAAGTTTTTTTTTCTTTGTTTCCTTCAGCCTACTAATTAAGGGGAGTGGTTAATTGGGCACAGGTGCTTAAGGCCTATATAACTTTGTGTAGAGCACATTGTGAGCCTGCTCAACTTAAGTCTGCTGGAACTCTGTCCAAGTGGAACTGGTCAAAGTGGTGAGTTAAAAACCAGAGTTTAAAAAATGAGGTTATAACAGGGGTGCCTGTGTAGTGTGAGTACCTGAGTGTTGTCTGAGTAGTGTGTGTGGATCGTGAGTACTTGTGTATTGTGGGTGCACGCTGGTCTGTGAGTACCTGTGTATTGTCTTGAGTACCTGTGTACTGTCTTGTTGAGTATTAGTGTCAGGAAGCTAGTTGTTAGGTAATTTGGACTGGGTATAATCTCTAATCCTCAATAAATTAATAGGTACGATGCCCGGCGGGTGGGGAGAGGTAACTCGGTGTACATCTTGTGGCATGTATGTGTTCCTTGATCATCTGATCGAGGGCTAATACTGCTGTGCAAAATGTAAGCACATTGTTTCCCTGGAAGCCCAGGTTCTGAATCTGGGGAAGCAACTGTCAGCACTGAGAGGACACTCCACACTAAAGGGGCCAGCACAGAGGTGGGTGGAGACAAAGAGGTGCAGGCACTAGCAAAGAGTAGATGGGTGACAGTCAGGAAGGGTAGAGGGGCAAGTGCCAGGGAGGCCGATCCAGGCCTGGAGCATCCCAATAAGTACGCTCCATTGAGTGACATTGGTGATCCCAGTCAGGGACCAACACTGCTGGAGCTGAGGGATTCTCCTAGCTGCCAGGGGAAGAACTCCTCCAGTGAGAGTGGTGGGGGGAGCGAAGGGAGAGGAAAGACAGATTCTGGTGGTAGGGGACTCAATTCTTAGAAGGACAGAGAGGGCAATCTGTAACAAAGACCTGAAGCGCTGAACTGTATGTTGTCTACCGGGCGCTCGGTTTCGGCACATCACGGATCTGGTGGACAGATTACTGGGAGGGGCTGGGGAAGACCCAGCTGTCATGGTGCACGTTGGCACCAATGACAAAGTCAGAGGCAGATGGAGTGTCCTAAAGAATGATTTTAGGGACTTGGGAGCTAAATTGAGGAAAAGGACCTCCAAGGTAGTATTCTCAGGAATACTACCAGTACATCGAGCCACACCAGGAAAGGCAGAGAGAGATTAGGGAAGTAAACAAGTGTCTGAAGAGCTGGTGTAGTAGGGAGGGGTTTGGGTTCCTGGAGGACTGAACGACTTCTCAGTCGATAACCGGTACTATAGAAGGGACGGACTGCACCTAAAGGAGGAGGGGGCAGATCAGCTGAAAATAAGGATAGCCAAAAAGTTAGAGGGGTTTTTAAACTAGGTGATTGGGGGGGAGGGTCCAGAGATAGAGATAGGTAGTGTGGAACATATTCCAGAGGGTAATATTAGGTGCATTAGTGGTAGGGTAACCAAAGCACATAAACCCAAGGTAAGTATAGTAGCAAGTCCTAGTTGCAATCTCGGAACACCCAAGAGGATAGTATGTGAGCGGTCAAAATATATTAATGCATTAAAATGTTTGTTCCCCAATGCCAGAAGTCTGCCAAGCAAAATAGGTGAGTTGGAAGCTCTGGTGCATCAAGAGAGCTATGATGTAATCGGTATTGCTGAAATTTGGCTTCATTCCTCACATGACTGGGCTATTAATATTCCTGGCTATGCACTCTTTCAGAAAGACAGTAAAAAGGAAAGGTGGAGGGGTCTGTCTGTATGTGAGAAGTGATCTCAAAGCGAATGTGAAAGAGGACCTGGTGGATGGCGAGAGTGATGAGTCTGAAGCATTATGGGTGGAACTGCATACAGATGTGCGTAGTTCAAAGTTAATAATTGGAGTTTGTTATAGACCACCCAATGTTAATGAGGAGGTGGAGACTCAGCTCCTTGCACAGATAGAAAGGGCTGCAAGGGCTGGGACGGTGATAACAATGGGGGATTTTAACTACTCAGAAATTGACTGGAGTAATGGCACTGCTGGGACAGTTAAAGTACAAAAATTTATAAACTTATTACAGGACAATTTTATGGGTCATTTTATTGAGGCCCCAACTAGGAATGATGCTCTGTTGGACCTGGTAATCTCAAACCATGCAGAGCGTATTACTAATGTTCAGATAAAGGAACACCTGGGTAGCAGTGACCATAACATGATTTCATTTGATGTTAGCTGTAAGCAAAAATCACATACGGGAAAGATAAAAACACTTAATTACAAGAGAGCAAATTTTCCAAGGATGAGGGCTGCTCTCCAGGACTTAGACTGGGAGAGAATATTGGCATCAATGGGCACAGAACAGAATGGGAATTCTTCAAAAAGACTGTTTGTGATCTCACTGCAAATTCAATGGGCAATAAGTTTAAAAGGCTAAAAATAAAACCTATGTGGCTCACTGCCAAAGTTAAAAAAGCTATAAACTATAAGAAAAGAGCTTTTAAAAAATATAAAAATGAAGGAACACTAGTGTAATTTAAATGTTACAAAGAATATAACAGAATATGTAAAAAGGAAATCAAGGATGCAAAAATTCAAAACGAAAGACAGATTGCAAAAGATAGTACGACAAACCCCCAAAAATTCTCCAAAAATTCTTCAAATATATTTAATAGTAAAAAGGTCAAGTCTGAGCATGTAGGCCCTTTACAAAATAATCTGGAGTGTGTGACTGGGGACAAAGAGAAGGCTCATTTATTAAATACATTATTCAGCTCTGTGTATACAAAGGAGCATGGGGGAGCTCATGTCCATAATGGGGGTGGTAGTGACACAGCCCCAAATCCACAATGGCTCAAAAGTGATATGATCCAGAAATATTTGGAAAGAATAAAGGTGGATAAAGCACCTGGACCTGATGGCATCCACCCCCTAAAATAATTGAGCTCTGTAATTTCAAAGCCATTGTATCTAACTGGATTGGCGCAGGGCCAATGTGGTGCCTATATTTAAAAAGGGAACAAAGTCTTTACCAAGTAACTATAGACCTGTTAGTTTAACTTCTATAGTTGGGAAGACAGTGGAGAGATTAATAAAAGACCGCATAGACGAGTTGTTGCAGGATAAAAATATTTTAAGCAACAGACAGCATGGATTCATGAAAGACAGAAGTTGTTAGACAAACCTGATGGGTTTACTTCCTCTTTGTCTCCCTGCAAGGGTAAAGCATAATGGGCTACTATGCATCGCATAGTAGCCGATTATGTGTCACTTACCTGACACAGGAGCCAGCGATGTCACCATTGTCCCCTGTAGCACGGAGCGTCCATTTTCTTCCTGGTATCGCTGCTCCAGCCACTTACAGCGCTGGAGCAGAGTTGACGTCACTCCCGCGCATGCGCACGGGAGCCGCCACTAACGGCATATCACCGTTAGCAATGGTATACGCAGTGCTCCTGCACACCACTGTCTGCGGTGCATGCGCCGTAGATAGCGGTGCTTGTCTTTTTGTAAATATCTCCTAAACCATGTAGGTTTAGGAGATATTTCTTGGACCTACAGGTAAGCCTTAATCTAGGCTTTCCTGTAGGTCAAAGTGGTTTGTAAGGGTTTACAACCATTTTAGGCATAGGGAATTTACTCAGTAATTGGGAGTAGGGTTTTAGGGCAGGCCCATCAAGACTTTGGTAGAGGAATTGAATCCCCGCCCTTTCCAAAATCGGGTGTTTGGGAACCTTGGCTAAGTTTGTGTAGAAGCGGTTGTGCCAGATGGGGCTCTGATGTATATAGCCTGTTAATCCGAGTATGTTCTTAACCCCCTTCCACACTTTCATCAGTAGCTGAGTCGTGGGGCAATTATATGGGATTTTAGGGATTCTTACTTCCATATAGGACAGGGCAGTATAAGCTGTGTCCAGGCCGACAAGACTCCTGGAGGGGTCCGTAGTCATCCCAAGATCCCACCCCATGAAATGCTGTAGTTGAGCTGCAAAGTTGTACATTTGTGGATCCGGAACAGCCAGTCCACCCTGATCTTTTGGGAGTTGCAGAGTGGCAAGCTTAATACATGCCACGCCACCTCTCCAGATGAGGGTCCTGACTTGGGCAGTTGTTACTAAACCCTCACATCACCCCATAATATTGGCACCTCCATCTTCTGTCAATATTGATATGGAGATGCCGTGCGCCATGTCCATAGTGGTGCACAGATTGCATTCTCCCATGCGCCGAGATCGCTTTAGTAAGTCGGGGGTTAGTGCTGTTACCAGCGCACCATTTCATAAATATGGAAATGTGCTTTGTACCTCACTGTGCACCTCTACTGCTGGTGCGTGGATTTCTTAAATCACCCCCAATGGGTAGCTAAATTGAATAAATGAGTACATATACAGCATTACAGTAATACGGATATACGCTCTGGAGATCTGGGCTACCTTTCATTAAATGTCACCATGAAACAAAATCTGCATAACAAACACAATTAATTCAAAGAGCAATGTAGTGCAGGGTGCAATAGCCCATAATTAACAAACAGGGATTACATCTTAACCGGTTCCCGACCAGCTTCTATACATATACGTCGGCAGAATGGCACGGCTGGGCAAAGTAACGTACCCATATGTTACTTTGAATTTCCCGCCGTGCGCGCGCCTGCCGAGAGCTCCGTGACTATGGTGCAGGTCCCGCGGACTCAATCACCGCGGGACACATCAGACAATTTTGACACATTTTGGGGCCATTGCATTAATACAGTGATAAATGCTATAAAATTGCATTGATTACTGTAAAAATTACAGAGAGCAGATGATCAGTATCCTGTCAGGCAGAACTGGGAAATGCTGTTTACATCGGCATCTCTCCGTTCTTGAGCTCCATGACATGATCGCGGGTATTCCTGCGGTGATCGCACCCAGCCGTGCCCTTCTGCCGACGTATATATGCCGACAGCAGTCGGCAAGTGGTTAAAATGTATTTAAATTAAATGTTTAATTCAAGTTTAGAGACTTAAATGGCTTTAAAATTAGTATTTCAGCTAGGCACTAGGGATGAGGTTAAGGTTCAGTCTGAACACACGTTCCCAGTAGACAACAGTTTTGTGGAAATGCGTCGGCTCAGGAGTATGCTTGCAGCACCACCCTACTGATTGGACATGTGACATTGTCGCCAGATTAATTGCTTCTTACACTCGAAATTTCAGCCTTGTAAGTCTAACTTTGAAAAATATATTTTAATAATTTTTTTGCGGTTTTACACTATGAAGCTTTTATTTTCTTATCTATTTATGATTTCCAAACCATTATGCCTTGTACAAACGGTCGGACATTCCAACAACAAAATCCATTGGATTTTTTCCTAAACTGGTGTTGCATACACACGGTCGGACAAAGCTGTCGGAAAATCTGATCATTCGGAACGTGATGACGTTCGTTCGTTATGACGGGACTACATTGAGGCTAGTAGCCAATAGCTTTGGCCTCGTAATTTGATCTGCGCATGCATGGCACTTTGTTCGATCAGAATTCTCTATAAACGATTGGAAAAAGTCTGATCTGATTTTTTTGTTGGAAAATTTGAGATCCTGCTCTCAAATTTTTTTCGTCTGAATTTCTGACGGAAAAAGTCCGATAGAGCCCACACACAATCAGTTTACAATCATTATAAACCGATCGAACATGGTCGTAATTTCCATCTGAATTTCCGACCATTTTTACAAGGCATTAGAGTTCCGTTTAAAACAGATTTAGAGTTGTTTGAATCCATACACCTAAAAAATCCAAGCCGATAATTAATGCAATACAAGCAGGCTGAAGGTCCATGGGAGTAATCCAATGCTGTGGTCTTTAACCTCCTGGCATCCACGTTATGGCCGAATGACGGCCACAGCGCGGATGTGAATTTCCAGGAGGCCGTCATATGACGGCCTCCACTGCGCACACTCCCTGCGCGCACCCTGCAGGGCGCATGTGGAGCACGCTGTGATCATCGAGTCACTGAGACTCGGGTGATCACCGATCCGAGTAAGGGGCCGGTCCCGGCCCCTTACCATGTGATCAGCTGTCAGCCAATGACAGCTGATCACATGATGTAAACAAAAGCTTGTGATCATTTATTTTTCTCCTCACGCTGACAGCGGAGGAGAAAAAAAAAAGCCGATCACCAGCTTATCTTAAAGGGACATTGGTCCCAAAAAGAAGGAGGCAATTATGCCTCAAATATAGCAGTAACAGTGCCCACAAGTGCCACCTATTGATGCCCACAAGTGCCACCTATCAATGTCCACCAGTGCCGCCTATCAATGCCCACCAGTGCAACCTATCAATGCCCCCTAGAAGTGCTGCCTAACACTGCCACCCATCAGTGCCCATCACTGCCTCCTCTCAGTGCCCACCAGTGCGGCCTCATCAGTGTACATAAATGACGGACAAAAATTACCCGTTTATAAAATTTTAAAACAAAATTAAAAAAATTTGAAAAAAAATTGTAAATTTAGTCTTTTTATATTTTTGTTTTAAAAAAAATGAAAAAGCAAATGGATATGAGAAAGCTGGAAGAGTAACATCTATACCAGTGGTTATATTCACACAATGAATTTGATCTATGTCATAGGGATCCATCACATTCGGTAAGAGGCATATCTCAAAACACAGAAGACTTTTCTTAAATGGAATGTATTAGACACCTTGCAACATTCAGTGATATATATCAACACAGGCAATTGTCTGAACAGATTCCATTTGATACATTGTAACACATTCCTGGGCACAAACTTTGTTTTTGTATCTATAGTCACACAAACACTAATTTAATTTGTGAACGTTTAATTGGATATCTTTCTCATAAGCACCTTAACCTCCCTGGCAGTATAATTATTTCTGATTTTAGGTGCTGAATGTGGTACAATGTTTTGCATGGAAATTTGGCGTTTTATATTGTAAGCCTGCAATTCTTAGGAATAACTCACTTAAATCTGTCCAAACCAGAGTCAAGTAGACATCCCGGGTATGATAAAGTTTGAAACACAAAATCATAAATTATAATATAATAAATAACTATAAATAATTATAACAAATAATAATATAATAATAATAAAAATGATTCAATCATGTAATCAAATCAAAAACACTGAAAATCAGTTGCAGAATTGTCGCTGTCATTAGATTTAGTGTTTGATGACGAATTTCCCCACAAATTGCTATCACTCAAATCTGTAAGTGATTCTAATTTATTATTGTTGTTTTATAGCTAGTCTAAAACCACTTTTGCATAAAGCTATGGACAATCTCCAAATGCCTGGCAGAAAAAGCTGTATTTATAATATAAAAGTGCATGCAGGGCACTGGACAGACCACTAGGGACACAGGGGATGTGTAATTTTTTTATACAGTATTTGTAAGATTACAGTGTACTGTATGTGTACTGTGTTTTTACTTTTATGAATTTGGCGCCGAGCTCCGCTCCCGTGTGCCGCACCGGTGGCAGGGAACAGAACTCAGCGGCACTTGGATCACATTGATCACTTTATTTCAAATCACTGGTTCATTTTATTGAGACACCACACTTTATACTCAGTATTATTGTTGTATATGCACCAAGTCATGTTAAAACATTTACCTTTGTATTATATAGTATAGTATATAAGTCACTTTGCACAGGAATAGAGCACCATTAATATTATCTTATATTATCTTATCATATATTATCACACGTTCAGACAGAACTAAATGATGGACTGCTAACTCATGATCAAATATCATACTACTATTAATTAGGGATGGCCGAATGGTTCGCCCGGCGGTCGTTTTGCGGCGAATTTCGGCTGTTCGCGGTCCGCCCGATCGGCGAACTATTGCCGCTGTTCGCCCAGCAGACTTCCGTGTTTACTGTGTAAAAGAACTTTGACCTATGATGACACATCCATCATGTGGTACAGGACAGCCAATTGAGACATTACAGCACATGGACACTTGGACATTCCCCCTAACTTATAAATAAACCCGATCCGGCGGCCATTTTACATTCTTTCGTATGTCACTATAGGGAGAGGTTGCTGTGTGGAGCAGGGAGAGACTGCAGTGACCCAAATCGCTAGCTATTAGGTCCACAAATTCTTTTTAAGGACTGGTATGGTATAGGTGTTAGGTGTAGTTCAGAATATAGGTTTGAGGCACTGCTATTCAAATCATTGTTGCTGCAGCCTGTCTTTTGTCAGTTTAGAGAGAGGGACAGGACACTATGTGCAGCAGGGACAGTCAGTTTAATCATTAGCTGTTACTATTAGGTCCACAAAAGTCCTTTTCAGGACTGGTATGGTAAAGTAGTACAGGATATAGTTTTGAGTGCTATTCAAGTTCTTGTTGCAGGAGCCTGTGTTTTGTCATTTTAAATAGGGACAGGCAGGAAGCTGTGTGTGGCAGTGAGGGGCAGTCAGTTTAATCAGTAGCTGTTACTATTAGATCCACAAAGGTTCTTTTCAGGACTGGTATGGTAATAGGCTTGTACACATATAATATTCTTTCTTTCACATATAGAAAGAATATTATACTTGACTGCTGCCCTTCTGCTGCAGTAGTCCTTTATATATAGGGTTGAGGTGCACTACTGCTGACTGCTGCCCTATTCTGCAGCAGTCCTTTATCAGTATAGGGACTGAGGTACAGTCTGCTAATCACAACCTACTAGTTCCACAAAGGTCCTTATAAGGACTGGTAAGGTATAGCATACTACAGTACATAGGGTTGAGTGAGGTACAGTCTGCTATTCCTTAAGGACTGGTATAGGTCCACAATATATAGGGTTGAGATGCACTACTGCTGACTGCTGCCCTATTCTGCAGCAGTCCTTTATCAGTATAGGGACTGAGGTACAGTCTGCTAATCACAACCTACTAGTTGCACAAAGGTCCTTATAAGGACTGGTAAGGTATAGTGTACTACAGTACATAGGGTTGAGTGAGGTACAGTCTGCTATTCCTTAAGGACTGGTATAGGTCCAAAATATATAGGGTTGAGGTGCACTACTGCTGACTGCTGACCTTCTGCTGCAGTAGTCCTTTATGAGTATAGGGACTGAGGTACAGTCTGCTAATCACAACCTACTAGTTCCACAAAGGTCCTTATAAGGACTGGTAAGGTATAGCGTACTACAGTACATAGGGTTGAGTGAGGTACAGTCTGCTATTCCTTAAGGACTGGTATAGGTCCACAATATATAGGGTTGAGGTGCACTACTGCTGACTGCTGCCCTATTCTGCAGCAGTGCTTTATGAGTATAGGGACTCAGGTACAGTCTGCTAATCACAACCTACTAGTTGCACAAAGGTCCTTCTAAGGACTGGTAAGGTATAGCGTACTAGAGTATATAGGGTTGAGTGAGGTACAGTCTGCTAATCCTTAAGGACTGGTATAGGTCCACAATATATAGGGTTGAGGTGCACTACTGCTGACTGCTACCCTATTCTGCAGCAGTCCTTTATGAGTATAGGGACTGAGGTACAGTCTGCTAATCACAACCTACTAGTTCCACAAAGGTCCTTATAAGGACTGGTAAGGTATAGTGTACTACAGTATATAGGGTTGAGTGAGGTACAGTCTGCTAATCCTTAAGGACTGGTATAGGTCCACAATATATAGGGTTGAGGTGCACTACTGCTGACTGCTGCCCAATTCTGCAGCAGTCCTTTATCAGTATAGGGACTGAGGTACAGTCTGCTAATCACAACCTACTAGTTGCACAAAGGTCCTTATAAGGACTGGTAAGGTATAGTGTACTACAGTATATAGGGTTGAGTGAGGTACAGTCTGCTAATCCTTAAGGACTGGTATAGGTCCTCCTGGGGCTGTACCTCTGCTGTGCATATTATGAGGGGCTCCCACCATCCCTGTGCTATGCTCATTATGAGGGGCTCCCACCATCCCTGTGCTGTGCTGACTTCCTCCTGGGGCTGTACCTCTGCTGTGCATATTATGAGGGGCTCCCACCATCCCTGTGCTATACTCATTATGAGGGGCTCCCACCATCCCTGTGCTGTGCTGACTTCCTCCTGGGGCTGCTTATTATGAGGGGCTCCCACCATCCATGTGCTGTGCTGACTTCCCCCTGGGGCTGCTTATTATGAGGGGCTCCCACCATCCCTGTGCTGTGCTGACTTCCTACTGGGGCTGTACCTCTGCTGTGCATATTATGAGGGGCTCTCACCATCCCTGTGCTATGCTCATTATGAGGGGCTCCCATCATCCCTGTGCTATGCTGACTTACTCCTGGGGCTGATTCTTAAGAGGGGCTCCCACCATCCCTGTGCTATGCTGACTTACTCCTGGGGCTGTGCCTCTGCTGTGCATATTATGAGGGGCTCCCACCATCCCTGTGCTATGCTCATTATGAGGGGCTCCCACCATCCCTGTGCTATGCGCATTATGAGGGGCTCCCACCATTCCTGTGCTATGCTGACTTACTCCTGGGGCTGCTTACGGTGCAGGTGTCAGTGCTGTATATAACGGTGCTGGTGTCAGTGGTGTATATAACGGTGCTGGTGTCAGTGCTTTATGTCACGCTGCTGATGTCAGTGCTCTCTATCACGGTGCTGGTGTCAGATCACTCTATCACGGTGCAGGTGTCATTGCTGTATGTCACGCTGCTGATGTCAGTGTTCTCTATCACGGTACTGGTGTCAGTGCTGTATATCACGGTGCTGGTGTCAGTGCTTTATGTCACGCTGCTGATATCAGTGCTCTCTATGACGGTGCTGGTGTCAGATCACTCTATCACGGTGCAGGTGTCATTGCTGTATGTCACGCTGCAGGTGTCAGTGCTGTATATCACGGTGCTGGTGTCAGTGCTGTATATCACCGTGCTGGTGTCAGTGATTTATGTCACGCTGCTGATGTCAGTGCTCTCTATCACGGTGCTGGTGTCAGATCACTCTATCACGGTGCAGGTGTCATTGCTGTATGTCACGCTGCTGGTGATCATCTCCTGCACCCTCTTCTTTGCCTACCCTGACCTTCCCTCTCCTTCATTGCCTTCATGCGCTCCACAGTCCTGAATTGTCAGAATTTCACATATAAAAAAAGAATGCTTGTAGTTGTCGATCCCAGATTCACCTCATACATGTGTTATGTCATTGGCCATGTGGTGGGACTATGTTTGCATAGCTAGTAATTATTTTGTGGCTGCAAATTTGACCAGTAGGTTTGCAAAGTTTGCCTCCCATTGAAGTCAATGGGGCCCGCCGCGAACGTTATGGTTCGCGAACTATCGGCCGCGTTCGCGGTCCGCGTTCGCAAAACGTCCTGTCGGAAGTTCGTCCATTACTACTATTAATGACAGGTTCCTATCTGTCAGTAGTTGATGGTAGGAGCTGGCACCTGTCATGTCCTTAGCAACCAGTGACGTCACCTGGCACCATTCATTTACTGGCCAGGAATCCCAGGCCATGTAAACAAAGGGACAGGAATAGCATTACGTCACTGACCAAATCTGACTACAAGGCAATATTTGGGAAATTACATTACCCAGGAGACCCTGCCCCAGGGGCCACAGAGATGTTATTCAGGGTTTTCAGGACCAAATCACTGGACAGGATTTTTTTCTTTTGACAGACATCTAGCATCATTAATTGTGTTGTGACATAGATCTCCAATGCTAGAGAATGTGCTAGTGATGGATTGCTGATGAATTATTATTTTTTTTTTTATTACGTAGGTTTTTATTGAGTTTTTACTAGTGTAATGAAACCAGTGGCAGCTGGTGCTCAATATTTTGGGGGGGCAAAAAACAAATCTGCCCTCCTTGCTCGCACAATCGCCACCCCCCCCCCGTGCATGGGAGACAGATGGGAAGGTGACAGTTGGCTGTGATCAGAGGTGGTGCGGATACCTGGAAGCTGCCCCTGGCCCCCTCACTCACACTAGCACCCCCTCAGTCCAGATGGGTCAGTCGGGAAGGTGGCCATCCATGTCCTTACCTTGGGAGGTGTTGCTGGATCTGGGGTGGCCTTCTGGAAGCTGCCCCTCCACCTGCTGCAGCTCCATGAGGGAAGAGCCTGGCTGTTGTCTCTCCTCCCAGCCGAACAGGAAGTGGGTCCTGAGACCCGATTGGCTGGAGGTCCTAGGACTTTCTGGCCAATAGAGTCTCAGGACCCACTTCCTGATTGGACAGGAGGAGAAGCAGGAGGACATTAGCAAATATTAATTTGCTTATGTCGGTTAGAGCCTCAGGCTCTAATCATGTGCTTCAAAAAGAGAAAACCCCATTGAAATCCATGCTTCCAACGCCCTGCATGTAGATTATTGACCGAGCACATGAATTTGGGGAGGTGCCCCTAATGGAGTGGCCGCCACTGATTGAAACTCTAACAAAACAATACAAAACATACGTAGACAATATTCAGTCTACTAAATTTATGTAATAAAGCTGGTTTTGTCATTAATGAGACAAAATAGTTCCTTCCCCCCATCTACTATGATTTACTTTTTTTTTTATTTAATAAAGGATTTGTCAAAAACATGTAAGTGTTTTTATTTACTGTTAACTTTTTTGTGTGAATGAGTAGGGGTATGTACTTACTCATTCACATTCTGGATACAACCTTATTGTTAAAGGGGGCTTTCAAATATTGCACACTCCTATAACCAACAGGCTAGGGTTGTGGGTAGGCTTGTGCAATTCGTTTCGTAACGAATCGAAATTTGGCCGAATTTTGCATCTTTCGGACATTTGGATGCATCCGAATGTCTGAATAAAAAAAAAATACGAATAACAACAAATACGAAAGAAATATAACAAATGAATTCGAATGAATTTGGTAATTCTTTAAAGATCTAATGAAACAAAAGGTCAGCTCAAAGTAAATCTAAAGCCGCGTACACACGGGTGGACTGTCTGGCCAACTAAGTCCGTCAGACAATCCGACAGACAGTCCGTCCTACTTTTGAATGAACGGACTTGACCACACACGATGAACAGACAGTCCGTTGAAAGCTTGCGCGATGACGTGTACAGCACGTACGACGGGACTAGAAATACGACGTCCAATACACTGCAATGCAACCTTCGGCCGTGTAAATCCTTTCTGAGCATGCGCCATACTTAGTCCGTCCAACTTGCCTACTCACGAGCGGACTGTCCGCTGAAACGAAAGTTGGACGGACAATATTACGGAAATTCCGAAAGACAGTCCGCTGAAAAAGTCCACTGAAGCCCACACACGAGCGGACTGTCCGCTGAAATGTGTTTCAGCGGACTAAGTTGGACAGACAGTCCGCCCGTGTGTACGCAGCCTTATAGTCCAATCAGCTAATTAATTTTGTGTCGGAGGTTGGATTACTGGCAAAGTGCATTCCTGAGAACTGAGTTAGAAGGGTGTTGTATTGAATTTGAGCTGAGGAGAAGAGATATTGTCATTGTGTGTGTTAAAAGATTCAATAAACAAACGACTTTCCAAACTACGAATCATTATCACGAATGTCTATACATACATAAATAGCGAATTTCAACGAATACGAACGAATGAATTCGACACTCTACGAATAATAACGAATTATCCGAAAACTTATTAATGTAACATAACAAATATAACAGAACGAAATTATGTATTTAACGAATGACAACGAATCGAAACTAAACAAAATTTTCCATTGTGCACAAGTCTAGTTGTGGGAAGGATGATCTTGTCTTTATCACCATAGGGAAAGGTGTTTTGCTAGAGGAGTCCCCTGTGGCAAAGAGCCCCATCCATACTGAGCACTGGTGGCCTGGTATCGTTTAAGAAAAGGGGTCATAAGTTCATCCCCCACCATTTCTGGCCTGTCAGGCTGACTGCATGGATAAGGATTTGGTATTTTTTTTGTGGGGGACCCCACACTTTTTTTTTTGAGGTCTACCCCTCAAATTCAAACCAGATCTGGATAAGGGTGTGGTGGCATACCATTTTCTTAGATTTTCTTATAAGATTTTCTTAGATTTTCTTATAAGATTCTGATAGAGATGTTAGGTGGGATTCCCCCTAAAAATACATACCAGAGCCTTATTCTTGAAGGTCAGCTATCAAAGTTATGGGGGAACCCATAAACAAAACAGCATAGAGTCCCCCTTGACATCCATAAAAAAAAAGGGTTTGTTATATGTTTTTAGGGGGAACCCCACCTCATTTTTATGTGTGGTGGCTCCACTAACATCTATATCAGACCCTTATTTAATATAAGGATCTGATATAGATGAAGGGAATTCATGGCTATTTTTTTTTTACAAACAAATGAAGACAAAAGTAAAGTGGCAGAAGCTGTAATTTGCCAGCAATTTAAATGCCATATTTTTGCTTTGTAAATATCAGTTTTACTGTAATAGGTTTTATACATCATACAGATACCTCACTTCAAATGCATGTTCATGGCATCTCCCAGGCATGTAATTTAAACGAATTTAGAATTTTTAATGTTAACCTTAAAGCATTATTAAAATCAATTTTTCCACCAAATGCAATTTAGAAAAAAAATACTTTGCAGCCCCTCAATGCCATTTATTTGACAATCCCTTGCCTATTAACCTAGAAATGGCCATTTTTTTTTCAAATTCATCTCCCATATACTGCATTGGGGTTCGGATTCAGCACCTGAACTTTGATCATGTTCTGAGAACTCCCCCTCACGCTGAACCCAGGTACATTCACTTATCTTTACTATCCACACAGGTTCTGTTACTGGTCTTTGCTGCTCTGGGGACATAGAAGGAGAATAAAAGCCTTAAAGAAGGTACTGTTTTGCATAGCTATCATCACGTGGATTCATATAATATGAAATCAGTCAAGGACTAACATTAAGGCTTTGAAAAAATGTATGGGGTATGCACTGATACTTTGTTCAAATTTGATAACTTTGATTTGGTGACATTATTTTTAGCACACAGTGTAGCAAACCTTTCAGTATTCAAGTATTTTGCTGGGCATATTAAACAACATGCTAGAATGTGTCATTACGGCCCATAAAAATATCTGGAGAACAGATGGCACATCAGATTTTACAACACATTGCAGGTGCCATGCGTCATTTTTTCAGTGTGAATTGCAATACAGATATCTAAATCGTTTCACTCCACAGTCGCTGAATATGCAAATTACCCTACCACTTGTATTTCAAGTGAAAAAGTTCAACATGAAGCTGCTTTTCCATTATTTTATTCTTCATCCTTTTACATTTCTTTTTGTTCAGAGACTGTACATAAAGCAGTAGCCTGAGAAAACATACACTTCATTCAGTAACATTATTCATATAGTATTGCCCCCTAAGAAGTCACAAGTTCATTTTTAATGCACTGCCATTATATATTTTAGTTTAAGCGAGACAAATGAAGGCAATAATAACTAAGGATGACAAAAAATGGCATGCTTCATACTCCAGGCACACAGTTAAATATACAGATACTGTACTCAAAGAAGAACTGTCAACAGGATTTGTATTGCTGCCCTGTGAGTATATAGATTCACACAGTCCTGTCTAGTAGGGGAGATGACCCGATCTTTCTCTGCTGTACTTTTACTTTCATTTACAGGTCCCCTGCCCACTCCACTCTGTGATTGGACAGTTTAAATGATAGTAAACCCGTTTTTTTTTAATTGTATTTCAGGAGGTCTAGACTTACATATAATAGTCAGCTTCAATGCAAATACACTTTTTTGTATTCACAGACGGTCCCCGAGCTGCTGACCCCTTCCTTTGCCTAGACTGTAAAGGAGACACCTGTGTGGGTTCTCTCCCAGCTGGGGCTGTGTGCATCCATTGAAACACACAGCCCCCAACAAGTCATGGCCCTGCTTGTTCTTTCAGCTTCTGACAGATAGCCGCAGGAGCCAATCGCTCACTTTATCCCTACATCCAGGAAGCTTTGGGGAACAGCATGAATTGCTGAAGAGCCGGGTGTGGTAACAAAGACAGCAGAAATGGGTTTTGGGTGGGGATATTGTAATCACGTTAGGGCATTTTTTTACCTTAATTCTTCAAATGCATTAGGGTAATAAGTGCTTATGCTTTAGAACTACTTTAAGAGAAGAGCAGCACATTGATGAACACATCCCTCTGTCATTCTGCTCTCTCCTCTTCTAAAGGTGCCAAAATTATGCACTTATCCCAAACCAATGTGCAATAATCACATAAATAGTAATCTTTGGCACATTTCTGTTGTTGCAGGCTCTGTAGCATTGCAGGTCCCAGAGGATAGAGGTATCATAAATTAGATGGTTGGCAAGTAGCAAATGTTGGCTTGCATTTCTGTCAGATGAGTAATGACTGGGTATGACCACTTAAAGTGCCCACAAACATTCCTAGTCTGATGAGGGGCCTGCTAGAAGCAAGGATATTTTTTGATGAATGGCTTCAGCACTAACAGTGGCAGTCTGTCCATTAGGAGCGCACAGGTGCGGCCCACCTATCCATGCATCTGGCCCACTGATCTACATTCAGGGCACCGGACGCATGGATTTCAATGGGGTGAGTGTTTTTTTTTTAAAGCACGTGATTAGAGCCAGAGGCTCTGATAGGCTTCAAAAAAAGGGTGGGCGGCGCTTCGAGCCCACCCAGTTGTGTGAGAATAGTTAATGAATATTTACTACACACTAATCCTCCTCCCAGCCAATCAGGAAGTGGGCCCTGAGACCCACCACCTGAATGGCTGAAAGGACATGTGATCTTATTGGATGACTAGGAGGAGGTGGGAGGAGACTCATGGTGGAAGCCGCCCTAATGGGAGGAGACGAGATCGAAGCTGCTACCCATAGGAGCTTTGCCCGACCTAGATGGGGTAAGTGCGGGCTGGCTTACCAACCAACAGCCCAGGGGGGCACTTGGTGTGGGTGACCCAACCAATGGACCATGGGGGGGTGTGGTGAGGGGGGCTGCTGGCCAAACGGGGGTGGTTGTTTGCCGCCCCCCAAAAAAAGAAAAAACACAAGCCACCACTCATCACTTGGTTGAGGACATATGCCAGCCAGGCAAAGAACTTGTGTGATTTTTCCTTGGTTAACGGGATCCAGTAGGTTAGTGCTGTTGTCACACACAATCTTGCATGGCTAAAGAGAGCTTGCCTTTCAGCCTACCTACCTCTCCTACCTACCTACCTACTTTTTAGCTTGGGCCTGCAGAACTGCTTGCAGCTCTGGCCCAGCGTGACTTCTGTTCTTCAGGCATATGACCTGCAACACAGCATGGTAGCATTTAGCCTAGGACATTGCATATGCTCTAAGGTGCTTCGGAGGGACTGCTGGATCTTAGGAGTCATAGAATATCATCCATCCTCTTTGCAGTAAGCTGGAGCTTACTGCAAAGCTACTCCAGTTACTGGAATATCAAAGCCATTTGCTGTACTCTTCCTGATATCTAGTGACTGATGTGTAATGAACCGTGCTCTCCCTCCGTGGTGTTTCACTATCTTCCTTATCCTCAATCTAAAAGGGGAAATGTTTTCCATTGATCCAGATCTTGCTCCTACAGAAAATCAGTGATTGTGTGATCAAATAATTTCTCATAGCAACTTTGTGGAGCTATGGAGGCATTAGCCGAAGTAGAGAAGGAGGAAGAATACCTATTAGCAGCACCTGCAGACAACTGGCTGTTGCTTATCCAGCATAACAATGGTCCGCAGCTTGTATGTGTTTTTATTTTCCCATAATGCCGAATTTTAATTTTTTTTCCTATTAGTATGGCTATTAATCAAAACTTAGAAAAAAAAATCCCACACAGTATTTTTCACAAAATGTTTGTTGAAATGATTAAACTGTGATAGCATTTAACTATTTGTCTTAATTTATTTAGCAATTTGCCTAAGCATATTTTGTTAAATGTTTATGCTTTGGAGTGTACTACTAACTATAAAGGTTTTTGGCATATAAACAATGTGTAGTCATTTTGAGCTTATGTGTTATTCATATTTATTGTATTTATATAAGATATTTACAGTAGTACTGTGTGTTAAGTTTGGGCTCTTGACAAAGAATGTGTTCATAGTGTCATATGTAATAGTAAAAATTATATAAATGATCTTAGGCTGGCTTATAAATATCAGAAAACAAATTTCTATGATAGTGTAAACTAAAACACAATGCAATGATCATTACTGCTAAAAGAGCCAAGTCTTCAATGTACTGAAGTACCTTCTACCATAAAAAATTTGTATCAGTTGCATAATCTTTTATTTCAACATCATTAAATGAATCAACAATATAAATTACAGATGACATTACTAATGCTTAAAGCTGAATTCCGGACACAAAAACCTCTCATTTAAATATATCTGTTAATAGTCAGAAAGGATATCCATTCACTTTATGTGCACCAAATGCCTTTGTAAATCCAGATATTACTTTGTAAAAGTAGCAGTGACATTATCACTGTGCTGTATATAGTCTGTGCAGAGATCAGACCAGGGGACCCAACAAGTCTCACTCACTACAGGCTGTCTGCACGGAACTATAGGAGGGGCAGAGGCAAGACCAGTCATTTTGCACAAGAAGAGAGAGTAGCAGTGATTGGTCTTTACTACAGGAAGCTCCTGCACCCATCAATATTTCACACTGGATTACTGCATAGATCTTACCAAGATTCAAGTAAGAATACATATTACTCTTGTATTTAGAGAACATTTGCTTATGCGGGAGTTCAGATTCAATGTATACACTATTGCACAATAGTGTTACAACTTGATGAAACTTGTTCTATTATAAGACAATTTTCATAATCGTTATGCATTTAAATGTTAAACATTGCAAACATTGTTCAAAAAGTTAAATAAAAAGTATTAAGCTATACAGTGAGGTCAATTTCCGAAAACTGGAGAGTGCAAAATTTGGTGCAGCAGTGCATGGTAGCCAGTCAGCTTCTAACTTCAGCTTGTTCAATTAAAGCAGAGCACCACCCAAAAGGGGAAGGTCCACTTTAAGGCCTCCTCCCCCCTCCTTCTATGAATGGCACATTTTTTTTTGGGGGGGGGGGGTAGCTCAGTTTGATAGGTACTCATTCCCACGTCCGCTCAGATCCCCTAGGCCAGTGATAGCGAACCTTGGCACCCCAGATGTTTTGGAACTACATTTCCCATGATGCTCAACTACACTGCAGAGTGCATGAGCATCATGGGAAATGTAGTTCCAAAAGAGCTGGGGTGCCAAGGTTCTCCTCTACCACATCTGGGAGACATCACAGGTCCCAGAAGACTATGGGACCATTTAAAATGCGCAAAGCAGTTTACGCATAGGCAGTGGGCACCCAACTGTAAAGTCACAAGTTGTCACAGCCAGGTGTCCACAGTTAAGATGCTGCCTCCAGGGACACAAGAACAAGGGAAGGTACGGCTCAGGTGAGCACCTCACCGGATCCTGGGACAGGTTTTAATAAACACAAAAATCACTGAATCTCCCCTTTAAGGTTTGACAAAAAAAAAAAAGAAATGGAAGCCGAACTGCACCAGTATTGCCTCTCTAGTTTTCGTAAATAACTCCCGATGTATTAAAAATTAGTTTGCATTTTCAGAGAAATTCTATGTAAATGTGAACCATTACCCCAGTTCATTTCTATTATGGGGCTTATTCATTAAAACTGACAAAAATAATAGCAACCAATCTGTTTTTGCTATTCATTTAATTGGATAATTGGATAAGCATTCAAATTCAGCCTTGTGTTTGTTTTCTTTTTTCCATTTTTCATGAACCAGCCTCTGTGTTTGGGGAGACATTTTTGTTGGCCTTGTTTTGGTGCTCCAATCTGTCTTTAGTTAAGAACTGCCAGATGTGGCCAACTTCTTTTATAAATGATAAGTATTCCTGTAGGCTTTCTATATACTGTTGTGCTATTAAAATAAGAGCATATTATTTTCAGACAAAACTATTATAAAATTTAATTTTAAGTAATTTCCATAACTATTATATTTTGACATGTGATTTTACTGTTTATTTTCCATGCTTCAAATGCAAAGCAAATTACTTTTTTTTTTTTCTTTATGGGAAAAAGCAATTCTCACGAAGAATGGATGTGGCTATATCCTCTGTCAGATCTTCCCAAGAAGTCTAGTGGGAAAATCTCTGCTTACCTTTGCCTGGCTGTGACGTGTTAAGAACAGCTTTTCAATGTTTCTGTGACTGCTTGTTGTCAGTGCCCTTAAGTTTCTCTATACTGTATATTTGTGGCTAATTTTGGCGTAGGACAAACCACTGTCTAACTGAGCATAGATCAGAAAATATTACACAGCACTACAAAGTGCTGTGTTAATGTTTTTGGCTCAAGGTGCAGTCACTTTGTGTAAGTCACCAACTCTTGATTAACCACTTCCTGCCAACATGGCGGCCTTATGCAAACAGTTTTCTATGCTGAGAACGCATGCCCTGCGTGCTCCCAGCACAGTCACTGGCAGGGAACAAAAATAAATTTGCTCCGCCCACCTATGGGATCGTGGCAAACTAAGTTAAGTTGCCAGTTAGTGAGATAACAGTTTTTAAAATTAATGGTAATGTTATTGGCTTAAAGCATGTCACGCGTTAAGGTGGCACGCGCTAGCCCTTCTAAAAAGGAATTTAAAGTGCATAAGGGCCATAGTCGGTGGTGGATCAACAAAGAAGGAGCGTGTTGCTTACCATGAAGACTCTTCTGTGTCAATTGATGGAAAGAGTCGACTTTCCTAAATGGATGAAGCAATGCTTGTCCTTGTCAGCTCCAGAGCTGTTGGATGTTTCTCATCACCCCTCTCATCTTTCATTACTACATCATTTGCGGTTCCTGATTCTTCTTTTACCCATAATTCTCATCAGCTTCCTCAGCTAAATAACTTTCCTCCTTCCTCTTTGGCTTTTTCTCCTCCCTCTGACCTCATCTCCTCTGACGTCTCCCCATTTGTGAACCGAATGACGTATCTGTGCATGATGCTTCTACTTCTTCTTATAACAAGAATCCGACTTCCCAGCCGGGCTCATGCGCAGTTCTGCCAGCTGTGCCATCCAGGGAAAGGCTACAGAAAGTACGCCAGATCAGATTCTCGTCCCCTCCTTGCAAGGTAAGCAACTATCTTCTGCTGTTAAAAAAAGCTGAATTTCATGCAACAAACAGCATGATAAAAATACTGCAAACAAGACAATTCCTTCTGACTTTGCTGCTGCTGTTCATCCCTCTCCATTAACCTCCCTGGCAGTGATCCCGAGTCTGGCTCGGGTTGGGATTTTATCATAAGCGGTAACCCCGAGCCAGACTTGGGATCACATCGCTGAATACAGGGAGGACACAGGGAGAAGTTACTTACCTTGTCCCCTGGATCCAGCGATGTCCTCCACGCTGTGTGATCGAGCTGTCCTCCGCTCGATTCACACAGTGCCCGAATGCCGCCGAGCTCCGTTCCCTGCGACGTTACGGCGCACGGGAGCGGAGATTGGCACCAAATTCAAAAAAGGAAAAACACACAAAACACAAAGTACTGTAATCTTACAGATTACAGTACTGTATAAAAAAATTACACACCCCCTTTGTCCCTAGTGGTATGTGCAGTGCCCAGCATTCACTTTTATATTATAAATACAGTTTTTTCTGCCTGGAATTTGGAGATTGTCCATAGGAACCAAAAAGTGTCCCTTTATGTCAAAAGTGATTTTAGACCAACTAGAGAACAGCGATAATAAATTATAATCACTTGCAGAACTGAGCGATAGCGATTTGTGGGGAAATTCATCATCAAACACTAAATCTAATGACAGTGACAATTCTGCAAATGAGCAAATTTCTGTGTTTTTGGATTTGATTACATTATTGAATAGTTTTTATTATTATTTATTATATTATAAACTTTATCATACCCGGGATGTCTGCTAGACTCTGGTTTGAACAGATTTAAGAGAGTTATTCCTAAGAATTACAGGACTACAATATAAAACGCCAAATTTCCATGCAAAATAATTGTACCGCTTTCAGCACCTAAAACCAGAACTAATCTTACCACCAAGGAGGCTAACTTTCACCTTCAGAATGTTTTCAGGCTTCTTCCCTTCCCAGGTTTAATTGTCATCTGCAGCTCCTCCTGTCAGCGCTGCTGGTCCTCCTGATGACGTCACTATCATTGCAAAGTGCTATCTCTGTTCCTGCTATGAGTATTCCATCTGTTCAGTCTGGTGAGTTGCAAAATTATTACTTTTATGCGACTTAGCTTGCAACTTGGGTTCTTTGGTTGAAAAATATGGGCAAGGTAAATTGTCTGTGCCTGCTAATGAATCGGGTAAAGAACAGGTTTGGATGGATACCAACTATGGTACTCGACTTGATTCCTCAGTTTCTTCTATTTCTGTGCCACCTTTGTTGCCTGTATCTTTCCTGGCTCTTTCTAATATGGTACAGGAGAGTAGTTTTAGAGTGGTATTACCTTGTGAACTATCGCCACTAGGTTCATTTACCTCCTGCAATCAAAGATAGAATTAAGAATGGGTAATATGTTGATATAATGTCTTTAACTCCTTCATCCAAGGATAATAGATTTGATAAAAAAGATGTAGATACATTTTGTGGATGATAAAACAAAGACTATTCCGTGCAATTTTTAAAATTGACTTCATGCTTTCTGCATCTATGCCAGTGTTTTAGGTGAAAGGCATTCTGAGCTGTGAAGAAGTCTTTTTCAACATGTTGATATCATCTTAGAGGCTTATAAAAACTTTAATGGACTTGCATGGGTCTTTTATGATGAATCATTTTGGCAGAAGCTTTCTGTTCACAAATCTTTGAAGCGTGTGTGTGTGTGCGTGTATGTGTGTGTGTGGGGGGTGGGGGGTAAAGACATCAGCCTGTGGCTGAATTTGTTATTGCCACAAAAACAATACACAAAAACAGCTCCTCTGGCTACTTCTGAATTCCATCATGGTGTGCATTTCAGTTTTAAAGAGGGGCAATGCAAATGGCCACATTCATGTAAATACAAGCACAAATGTGCTTTTTGTGCAGGTAGTCATCCAGCCTCACAATGTTTTAAAAACATGTATCTTTTGCAGCTGCACCTTCTCCCGAGATCTTTTTCTCATAAGCGGACACGCCAGTGAATTTCATAAACATGCTTCCATGGCTTCAAATATGGACAAATCAACAGATGGCGGTTCTATTGTTTGAAGGTTTCTGTGATGGTTTGCCCACTTATCAAGGTTCTTTGTAAAAATTTACCTTCGGTTCGGCATCATGTTGTTGCAGAAAAAAATCTTCAAAGAAATTCAGGAAGGAATTTTAGAATTTCTCCATTATTATTCCTAAAAAGGAGCCAAATTAATTTAGGATGATACACCACCTTTCTTATCCTGTCGGTTCATCTCTGAATGATGACATTGACCCTGAAATCAGCAGTGTCTTGTATTCCTCTTTCGATGATGCCTTGGTTAAGATCCAAAAATGAGGCCATAAAGCATTGCTAGCTCAGGCTGATATTAAAGTGACACTAAAGGTTCATTTTTTTTTTTAAATTACAAACATGTCATACTTACCTCCACTGTGCAGCTCATTTTGCACAGAGCGCCCCCGAACCTCATCTTTTGGGGTCCCTCGGCAGTTCTCTTGGCTCCTCCCTGCATCAGATAACCCCCTGGGAGAAGCTCTCTCCTGGGGAGTTACCTTGTGGTCATGCTCCCAAGTCCAGCATTCAGCATTCGGCATCCATAGATGCCACATGCAAGACTCGCCCCCTCCCCCTCAGCGGTCACGTCATTGTATTTGATTGACAGCAACGGGAGCTGCGCTGCTATCAATCTACCCAATCAACAGGCAAGAACCCCCTAGCAGAGAGATGGCGTGCCCCTATGGGACAAGTTCAAGGCTTAAGGTAAGTAAAACAGGGGGGGGGCTGGGGGCCAGTCACTGACAGATGTTTTTTCACCTTAATGCATAGGATGCATTAAGGTGAAAAAACACGACCCTTTACAACCCCTTTAAATCCACTTTCAGGCTTTTGCTAATTCATCCTAATGCAGTATGCACACTACCGGACTTTTCGACAGCAAAGGTCCAAAGGAACGAATCTTTTCAACGGACTCGAGTCCGGTCAAAAAATCCATTCATCTGTATGCTAGTCCGACAGATGAAAACCGACGCTAGGGCAGCTATTGGCTACTGGCTATGAACTTCCTTATTCTAGTCCGGTCGTACGTCATCACGTTCGAATCCGTCGGACTGTGATGTGATTGAGTGTATCCAAGTCCGTTTGTTCGGAAAGTCTGTCGGAAGTCCGCTGAAAGTCCGTTGGAAAAACCATCGGACCTAGTCTGCCGGAAAGTCTGGTCATGTGTACACGGCATAAGTCATTTAATTAGTTGGGGTTTTACTTTAATGATCATTATTATTTTGACAAATGCCTACATATGGACTGCTCGTTATGTCGTTATTTTGAGATATTTTCTTCGTTTTTGGAATGGGTTGTATATTGTCAATCATGTTTGTCCAATTTGTTACATTACTTGGAAGATTTTCTTTTTATGGGTCCTGCTGATTCGGATGAATGTCTCTATCCTTTTACTGAGTTTCAAATTATTTGTCATACATTTGGTGTCCCTCTTGCCAAAGAAAAGTCTGTCCTTCCTACTACTTGCCACCTGAGAAAATATCTAGACTTCTTCACCTAGTTGATTATGTTATTTCTACACGTAAAGTGGTTTTACGAATTTTACAGTCCCTCTTGGGTTTATTGGCCTTTGCTTCAAGAGTCGTCCCAGTGGGAAGGGTGTTTTCTAAAAGATTATATACAGTAGGTAAATTTCTGGGATTAAGTCTATATTTAATTTTGTGCGGATTACTACTGCTTTGCGAGAAGATTTACTGGTTTGGAAGAAATTTTTGTCTTCCTTTAATGGTTGTTCATTTTGGCAAGACCCTTTTGGTACTTCGGAAGAACTTGAACTAATGGATGCTGCTGGATTAGTTGGTTATAGTGTTAATTGGCATGGACATTGGTCTGTAGGAGAGTACTAACATAACCCCTTTTGGAAATATTCCCGTTCTGATTTCCCTGGAACTTTGGGGTTCTTGTTTTGCAAATCATAGAATTCTGTTGCATTCAGATAACAAGGCTGTGGTATATGCTAACTGCCTATCGTCTAAATATTTACCAGTCTTGGCGGTTCTTAGACAATTGGTTTTTAAGTGCCTAAAATTAAATATTTGGTTGAAAGCTAAGTATGTACGTGGCATTGATAACTCCGTGGCTGATTCTCTGTTCCATTTGCAGTTGGATCATTTTCGAGCTTTGGTTGCGGATGCGGACGAATACAGGGTACTGTGCCCATCACATCTATGTGACCTAGTTTAATACAAGTTGGTTTTGCCATCAGTAATTTTTTAGCCCCATCCACATTTTTATTGGTTCAACAATATATGATTGTCCGTCTGGCCTTTGATGGCCGTTTATTGATTTAATGCCCAGGCTTGCCCCTTATTCAATATCAATTTTGCTCTGTTTTAAAGAAATGTCTGCATAATTTAGGTTTCCTATTTAATCTCAATCTTTCTGTATAGGGGCTGCTACTACTGCAGCTGGTTTGAGTTTGTCTGAAACTGTTATTAAAAATATCGGTAGATGGAGATCAGATTACTATCGCGCATACATACACCCTAACTATTCTGTTTAATTGCAGGTATTCATGGTAACATCTGGATCATCGGACTCTCCTATGTATTTTAGGTATACCGTAGGGCTATGGTTAGGGTATATGGTACTAATTTAGGATTTCTGTTTGATAATTTTCACTTATGTTGTTATGTGTTTCGTGGTATGAGACTAAATGCTATACGTCAGACTTTTTATCTTCACTATATTCCTCATGGCCCCCTCTTCAAGTTGTCATTTTTCATATTTCTGGAAATGATATAGGCAAAAGACATACTTTGGACATCATTTCCAAATTAAAACTTGATTTTCTTCATTTACATTCACTTCTGCCTAATACCATACTTGTATTTTCTGAAATGATTCCCCATTTAATTAGCTACTGCTCCCTGAGCTTTGTGACAAAATTCATTAAAAAAAAAATCAATGGCTGACTTTCTGGTACAATCATTTTTATTGTAATAAGCATAAAATCTTGACAAACATTCACCCACGATGGGGTACAGCATAGTGAGCATAACAGGAAGGTGTGTGCTAAGAAAGTCTGATCAAAGAACTTTTTTAAGTATTAACTGTCCACTGGGTAACCTAGTGGAATAAACCAAAAGTCCATATAGATCACCAGGGCCTAAGGGCCATCTAACAGGGGCCCAGGTTGCAGGTACACTGGTTTACATCAGAGGATAAAGCGTGTGCTGGTCTACTGGACCCCCCCCTCCCCCGGCACGGGCAGGCATATTGGTGTACAGGTACGTCCAATCTTAAGTGCCGCCCTGCCATCGCGAGCGCGCCACTGCCGGCACGCTCGGGTGTTGGTCGGGACCCCGATGAGTCCGGTCACGGGTCCCGCGGACTCGATCGCTGCAGGCATACCCACGATCGTCTCACGGGGCGGCTGAATAGAGGAAATGTATTTCCCCATTCTGCCAAGCAACTAGTGACGCTGATCTCTGCTCCATGTGATTGGAGCAGAGATCAGTGTTCACTAAATGAAAGCCCAGCCCCCCCACAGTTAGTAACACACCCCTAGGAACACTTAACCCCTACACTGCCACCCACCGGTTAACCCCTTCACTGCCAGTGCCATTTACACAGGAATCACTGCATTTATATAGCAGTGATTACTGTATAAATGACAATGGTCCCAAAAATGTGTCAAAAATGTCCGATGTGTCCGCCGCAATGTCGCAGTCACAATAAAAATCGCTGATCGCCGCCATTACTAGTAAAAAAAAAAAAATTATTAATAAAAATGCCATAAAACTATCCCTATTTTGTAAACGCTATAACTTTTGCGCAAACCAATCAATAATCGCTTATTGTGATTTTTTTTACCAAAAATATGTAGAAGAATATGTATCAGCGTAAACTGAGGGCAACATTTTTTTTTTATATATTTTTGGGGGATATTTATTATAACAAAAAGTAAAAAATAATGCATTTTTTCAAAATTGTCGCTCTATTTTTGTTTATAGCGCAAAAAATAAAAACCCGCAGGGGTGATCAAATACCACCAAAAGAAAGCTCTATTTGTGGGAAAAAAAGGACGTCAATTTTGTTTGGGAGCCACGTCGCACGACCGCGCAATTGTCAGTTAAAGCGTCGCAGTGCCAAATCGCAAAACGTGGTCTGGTCTTTGACCAGCAAAATGGTCCGGTCTGTAAGTGGATATATATATTGTTATATATCTTGGAGTATTTATACAGACTCTCAGCAGACTTCAGGACCATCATCTCTGGGATATAAATATTCATGTTGTTATTTTTGTTATTTGCATTGCTTCACACCTATGTTCCAGAGAGTTTTCCAGTTCTTTGGGAGGTGGGAGAAACAGTCAAAACTATCATCAGCAACACTGAGCAGACCTAACTAATCACATGCAGCAAGTTAAATTTACCTAGCAAAACACACCCAGCTTCACTGAACACAGTGAGCCAGTACTAAATCTAACCAATCCTAGCACCTATCTAGGAGGGTGCTATAAATATGTAATTTTAAGAAAATTGGTGCTTTATCCAGCATGGTACTGAACATAAGCCCATATAGTGTATATACTTTTTCACAGTTAATAATCATTTAGGGTGAATCTGAACCCAGACTATACACATATTTACACATTTTGAACAAGCATTTAAAGCACTTAGAAACAAGCCCTTGTTCACCTCAGTAGCTTTATGCATTTTGGATAAATGAATCTTCCAAATTCACAAAAGAGACACTGAAATGACAACTCTTTTTCTCTTTTTACCGTACATAGAGAATAGAATCTTGGTAGTCTGCCTTCTATTGTAAACACATAGCAGATGTAAGCTCTGAAGCCCAAATTTAGAGTCTTTTATTGCAATTATTGAAATATATTTGAAAATATATTACTTATGTGCAGTTATAGAGGTCAGTAAATGGCGTGTTTAAAAGCTCTTTTACTGCTTGTTAAGAATTTATAAAAAAAATCACATCAATTGTCTGTGCATAGTTGAGTTTCAGCCAAAAATGTTTATTCTTTTACTGTTTTCGAGTGGAGACGTCTGCTCATTGTCATGTCACTAGGAACGGAAGGTAGAGAAAATTATCTCCAACAGGAACATGGACAGCAATAACAACACTTGTTTTTTTTTTTTAACAGTGAGGTTGAATGAAAGCACCTATCAAGTTTGCTTGCTGTCTGAGTCACCTCTGGCGACATTTATTCTGTCTCACAAAAATAGGTAAAGAAAACTCTTCAGTGATAGCAGACTGCAACAAAGATAATGTTTAAACCCTTTCTCATGCTATAAACTAGCTTGTGTTTCATGGATACTCATATTATATATACATAAAACTGACTGACAAACTTTGCTTATTGTTACCCCATATCATTCTTCAGTAACATTCAGTACATTATTGGGACTGAAAATAGTCTTTAGCTCAATAAACATAGATGTGTTGATTTACTAAAACTGAAGCATGCAAAATCTGGTGCAGCTATGCATGGTACCCAATCAGCTCCTAACTTCAGCTTGTTCAATTAAGCTTTGACAAAAAAAAAACCTGGAAGCTGTTTTTTTGCAGAGCTGCACCAAATTCCGCACTCTCCAGTTTTACTCAACCAACCCCATAATATTTGCTCCAAGGATATCAGAGGATTTACCAGTTCCCAATATATAATCCCGGTATCTCACAGCTAATATAGCCCCTATAAGCAATCTCCATGCTGCACTTGATCTTCCCTTATGTACCTATAGGTCCTGGATGCCATTCTATACCTTTTTCTTCTCTTTCTTGGCTCCCTCCACACCAGCGTCCATGGTTACTTAAGCCAATTATATCCTTCAGGTTTAAAATCTGTGACTCAATTAAATTGTCTTCTGGCCTCTCTTCCGCTAACTAATGTTTTCACTGATTATTATTTCTTCCAGGTTTGGAAGGACCTATATGATTTCAATGGTAGTCTGAAATTTTTTTTAGGACAAATAGTCTTTTTTACTCAATCAAGAATTATTTCCTTTCAGCAGTTAAAGTGGATGTAAACCCTCACATATACCCAGTGAAGTGAACAGCCTCAGATGATACACAGGGATGAAACCAATCTCCCTACAAAAGTTTTACATGTATATACGCTGTCTTCAGCTTTATATATATTTTAGAAAGTTCTGAGTTCAGCACTGCAGTGAAGCCTGGGCATACAGCCAAGACAGCTGATTGGAAGAAAAGGTACACACCCTCTCTCTTCATAGGTAGAGACTCTCAGATCATTCATTCATAATCCATAGCATCCTCCTCAACACAAAACTCAGGCTGCTTTTATATTCAGTTGACGGAGAACTTGTCAGAAATCATCAGACTGATAACAGAAGAACAGAGCAGTAGACAGCTGCAGGACATAGTGCCTTGAAGAGAGATAAGAAAACACTGCAGATATATGTGCTCAGCTCAAATTTCATGAATTGGGTTTACATCCACTTTAAGTACAGACCATGACATTCCGTTACATGAACAGTTCCAGTATATACAACATAGACATTATATACATTCAATCCTTTAACCATTCCCCTCCATTTCTGGTAACTAAATTTGAAAGTAAATGCTGCTCCTTTTCTCCTGAGTTTAATTTCTTTGGTCTGTTTTTCCATAGTTTTTACCAAACTGGCACCCACTAGATTATATCCGTTAAATGAACAGTTCCAGTATATACAACATAGACATTATATACATTCAATCCTTTAACCATTCCCCTCCATTTCTGGTAACTAAATTTGAAAGTAAATGCTGCTCCTTTTCTCCTGAGTTTAATTTCTTTGGTCTGTTTTTCCATAGTTTTTACCAAACTGGCACCCACTAGATTATATCAAACTCAGTGGGAGGCAGAATGGAATTTACCGTTAGATCTTTTAGGATTGGCAGGCAATATGGCCGAGCAGTAACTAATAATTTGAAAACACTTAAAGGCTCTATGTGGGTTGAACTACACTAGAGCACAGTTAGCCCAATTTCTCCATAGCTACCCTTCCACTTGCTTATGAGGGTCTCACCTGGCAGCACAATGACCAATATTTGTGGATGTATCCAGTGGTGAACAGACTTTGGATACAGGTCTACAATTTAATTTGCTCCCTGATACATTTCATAAAAATGCTTATAATGCATTATTGAACAAAATCGGTTTGAGATGCATTTAGCTCGGAACAAGGCAAGTGCACCACGAGCCAATTTCAAGTATAAGTTTTAGACAGGTATATGAAACATTCTTCACCACTTTTAGAATGCATCAAAGCCACTTTTACAAAATCTTTCAGCACCAATTTTAATGAGTTCTAGGGATTATGATAAACAAAAAAATTACAGCTATATAGCAGATACCCAGCCTAAATTCCTTCGAGTCTGTCAACCCTGGATATCCTATTCTCAGCCATCGAGATTTAATCTTTCAATTTTTATCTATATAGATATATTGTATACACCTGGGATACCCTACTATAACCCACCTTACTACTCACCTCTTCATTTCACTCTCCTCTTACTCTCCTTTTTCTTCTTCTTCTTCTTATTATTATTATTAATAATAATATTAATAAACCAACAGTTTTCTCAATGCTTTACAATCTGAAGGGAGACAGTACAGTTGCAATGCAATAAAATACAAGAGAGTTAAGAGGGCTCTGCTTATAAGAGCTTATAATGTAACTGGTTGGGGCAAGTGGTACAAAAGGTAATAGCTGTGGGGGATGAGCTATTGGAAGAGTTAAAAGTTCAGTTGTTAGTTGGAGGCATGATAGGCTTCCCTAAAGAGATTCGTTTTCAGGGATCGTCGAAAGGTGGCCAGAGAAGGAGATAGCTGTATAGACTGAGGTACAGAGTTCTGGGGATGGGAGAGGCTATGGACAAGTCATAGAGATAAACATGGGAGGAGGAGACAAGACAGCTAGAGAGCACGAGGTCTTGGGAGGAGTGGAAAGGACAGTTTGGGTGATATTTGGAGACAAGAATGGTGATGTAGCTTGGGGCAGAGTTGTGAATGGCTTTGTATGTTGTCATTATTTAGAATTTATTTCACTTGTAGGCAGGTTGCCTAATGTGTTCATTTTAACCAGGCGAATGTGGCTGCCTGGGTTAAGGGGGAAAGGGGGTTAATTCTGCTTTGCAATCCTTTTTCACATTCACAGACTTTTTTGGAGTTCAGCCTTCTGTACTGTGATATATAAAAGGCAGAGTCTAAGGTCCCCAGTGAGCATGGGTTATCGGACTAAAAACAGGATCCTTTGTAGGACTTGCTGAGACTTGGAATCATCTATGGAACACTGGCCTCTCGGCATACACACAAAGCATGAACTTCTCCAGTGTTGCCAGTGTTGAGTGGTGCCAGTTACGGACTTCACCCATAAGGACTTTACGTGTGAAAGTACGATGGGGCAGCTGCTGTTGGAATTAGTTAGGGGAACAATGTTTTGCCGTGTTATGTATGCCATGCTGAACTTCCAGGAAAAGTTGTTTCACTGCATAAATCCTGGTCTGAAGTTACTCAAGGAATGCATTTGAGGTCCTGGCGTAAGGAGTCTACAACAACACACTAGGGTTTTTTTTTGTAACTTTCAACAACAAAGCGTTAAACTGGTGACAGGTCCTCCAGTAACACGGGGGTTATGTTATGGCTCACTCCCTAGCAGTTCTGTCTCCATCGCTCACTGGAGGTGGATCAGTGTTATGGAAATCTATGGCCTAATCACTAGGTACCTAGAGGCAAGAGTTAAGTTGTATTCTAAAGATGTGATCAATCAGCGCAAACATATAAACAAAACTGCAATTTATTGCCAGCTGGACAGTAAAGGTATATTCCGGAGTAATACGTTCTCACTGATGGCAGCTTATCGGCATACTTACTTACTGATGTGCCTGACTCTCAGATACCATTGTGAGTTTCAATGGTTTTATTTTAATTAAATTGTGTTATTACTTCTCTACTTAGAGGCACTTCTCCTTCTTGAGTGGTTGGTTAGATAGATGAGTTGGCAGCAACATGTATGATAGACTGAAGAGGGGATATAAGTATATATTACCAGAGCTGTCTCAACAAATAAAGACAATTTGTAATCTTAGATATGATTTATACTTAAAATTCTGTGATGTGGTCACAAGGTGTTTAACCACTTTCAGACCGGACCATTTTGCTGGTAAATGACCAGAGGTCTTTTTACACTTTGGCACTGCGCTGCTTTAACTGGTAATTGCGCGGTCATGCAATGTTGTACCCAAACAAAATTTGCGTCCTTTTCTTCCCACAAATAGAGCTTTCTTTTGATGGTATTTGATTGCCTCTGCGATTTTTATTTTTTGCGATATAAACGTAAAAAGACCGCAAATTTTGAAAAAAAATGATATTTTCTACTTTTTGTTATTAGAAAAATCCAATAAACTCAATTTTAGTCATACATTTAGGCCAAAATGTATTCAGCCACATGTCTTTGGTAAAAAAAAAGTCAATAATTGTATATTTATTGGTTTGCGCAAAAGTTGTCACATCTACAAACTAAGGTACGTTTTCTGGAATTTACGCAGCTTTTAGTTTACGACTGCCTATCTCATTTCTTGAGGTGCTAAAATGGCAGGGCAGTACAAAACCCCCCCAAATGACCCCATTTTGGAAAGTAGACCCCCTAAGGAAATTGATAAGAGGCATGTTGAGCCCATTGAATATTTTATTTTTTTGCCTCAAGCGATTGAATAATGACAAAAAAAAAAATTTTTTTTTTTTTTACACAAAGTTGTCACTAAATGATATATTGCTCACACATGCTATGGGCGTATGTGAAATGACACCCCAAAATAAATTCTGCTGCTTCTCCTGAGTATGGGGATACCACATATGTGGGACTTTTTGGGAGCCTAGCCGCGTACGGGGCCCCGAAAACCAAGCACCGCCTTCAGGCTTTCTAAGGGCGTAAATTTTTGAGTTCACTTCTCACTACCTATTACAGTTTTGAAGGCCATAAAATGCCAAGATGGCACAAAACCCCCACAAATGACCCCATTTTAGAAAGTAGACACCCCAAGCTATTTGCTGAGAGGCATGTTGAGTTCATGGAATATTTTATATTTTGCCACAAGTTGCGGGAAAATTACAAACTTTTTTTTTTTTTTTTTTTTTTTAACAAAGTTGTCACTAAATGATATATTGCTCATGCATGCCATGGGCATATGTGAAATGACACCCCAAAATAAATTCTGCTGCTTCTCCTGAGTACGGGGATACCACATATGTGGGACTTTTTGGGAGCCTAGCCGCGTACGGGGCCCCGAAAACCAAGCACCGCCTTCAGGCTTTCTAAGGGCGTAATTTTTTGATTTCACTCCTCACTACCTATTACAGTTTTGAAGGCCATAAAATGCCAAGATGGCACAAAACCCCCACAAATGACCCCATTTTAGAAAGTAGACACCCCAAGCTATTTGCTGAGAGGCATGTTGAGTCCATGGAATATTTTATATTTTGCCACAAGTTGCGGGAAAATTACAAACTTTTTTTTTTTTTTTTTTTTTTTCACAAAGTTGTCACTAAATGATATATTGCTCACGCATGCCATGGGCATATGTGAAATGACACCCCAAAATAAATTCTGCTGCTTCTCCTGAGTATGGGGATACCACATATGTGGGACTTTTTGGGAGCCTAGCCGCGTACGGGGCCCCGAAAACCAAGCACCGCCTTCAGGCTTTCTAAGGGCGTTACAGTTTTGAAGGCCATAAAATGCCAAGATGGCACAAACCCCCCCCAAATGACCCCATTTTGGAAAGTAGACACCCCTAAATTTAGGGGTACACTAGTGAGACTAGGTAATAAATGGCGGGTGCCCTGAAACTATAAAAAAATAACTAACCAACCAGCGTCACCTGTAACAGTTATATGGTGATCACTGGTGAAAGGGTTAACTAGGGGGCAATCAGGGGGCTTTATGCGGTAGTATATGGGGGTCCCTGGCGCTATAAAAAGCTGCAGCGAACCTAAATACCTACCTGCCTAACTAGCGTCACCTGTGACACTAATACAGCGATCAGAAAAACGATCGCTTATTAGGCTGGGTTCACACTGGAGCGATGCGGGAACGCCACGAATGCGCGGCGGGTTCCCGCATCGCATGCCTCCCGGCGGCAGTTCACACTGCCCTATGCGAACTGCTGGGAGTGTCAGTGAAATGTTACTGACACCCCCAGATCAGTTCGCATATCGCAGTGCGATCTGCAAACTCGGATCGCATGGTGTGAACACCCATGCGATCCGATTCTGCTGCGGGCCAAAAAAAGGGTCCCGTGCGAATTTGCGGCGGGTGCGGCGGGTGCGGCGAATGGCTGAACTCGAATCGCACAGAGATCGGATGTGATTTGCACTGCAGTGCGGTGCGAATCACATCCGTTCTCATAAACCGCTGCAATGTGAACCCAGCCTTAGTGACACTGGCGACGGGGGGTGATCACGGGGTTAAACCTTTATTGGGGGGGTTAGGGGGGTACCTTAGAACTAAAGGGGGCTAACCCTAACTGCCCTAACAGTTATTAGTCACAAATGACACCCGCCGGGTGATCAGGGGGTTAAACCTTTATTAGGTAATAAATGGCGGGTGCCCTGAAACTATAAAAAAATAACTAACCAACCAGCGTCACCTGTAACAGTTATATGGTGATCACTGGTGAAAGGGTTAACTAGGGGGCAATCAGGGGGCTTTATGCGGTAGTATATGGGGGTCCCTGGCGCTATAAAAAGCTGCGGCGAACCTAAATACCTACCTGCCTAACTAGCGTCACCTGTGACACTAATACGGCGATCAGAAAAATGATCGCTTATTAGGCTGGGTTCACACTGGAGCGATGCGGAAACGCCGCGAATCCGCGGCGGGTTCCCGCATCGCATGCCTCCCGGCGGCAGTTCACACTGCCCTATGCGAACTGCTGGGAGTGTCAGTGAAATGTTACTGACACCCCCAGATCAGTTCGCATATCGCAGTGCGATCTGCAAAGTCGGATCGCATGGTGTGAACACCCATGCGATCCGATTCTGCTGCGGGCCAAAAAAAGGGTCCCGTGCGAATTTGCGGCGGGTGCGGCGGGTGTGGCGGGTGCGGCGGGTGCGGCGAATGGCTGAACTCGAATCGCACAGAGATCGGATGTGATTTGCACTGCAGTGCGGTGCGAATCACATTCGTTCTCATAAACCGCTGCAATGTGAACCCAGCCTTAGTGACACTGGCGACGGGGGGTGATCACGGGGTTAAACCTTTATTGGGGGGGTTAGGGGGGTACATTAGAACTAAAGGGGGCTAACTCTAACTGCCCTAACAGTTATTACAGTCACAAATGACACCAATGCAAAAAAAAAAAAAAAAAAAAAAAAAATGACATTGGTGTCACTGTGACTGGGGGGCAGGGGTAATTGGGGGGGTGATCGGGGGGTAAAGGGGGGGTGTGAGTGTGCCTGGCATGTTCTACTGTGTGTGTGAGTGTTGGTGCAACTTACTGATCCGCTCTCCTCCGTGTCGGAACGGAAAATACCGACACGGAGGAGAGAATACATCACTTCCTCTCCTGTGTTTACATTACAGGAGAGGAAGTGATGTCACCGGGGATTTCTATTCGTCGGGAGCGATCGCGAGGGGGTGGCCATGAATGAATGGCCGTCCCCTCGTCCGGGATCGCTCCCGTACGAATTCCGACCGCCGCAGGCACCGGGCGGGGGCCCGATCGGGCCCCCGACCCGCGGGAGGCAAGGGACGTACATGTATGTCCTTATGCCTGCCCGTGCCATTGTACCGACGTACATCGGCGTGCGGCGGTCGGCAACTGGTTAAATCATATTATTAATACAATGTTTGTGCAACTATTCAAAAAAATTATATATGAAAGTGCAATCAGTGCTTAGTGTGATACAATCCTTGGTGAGCAATAAATCCTTGTAAATATGGCTTATGACATTCTTCAAATATTTGTGTGATCAATAAAGTGCCAAACTGTGCTCCCCTCTAATGTGCCCTCACTCACCAGCTCATGAAAGGTTTAAATTGGATGTGTTGTTTCCCAAGCAACGGCTGTATAGCTTTTTTTTCCTGGTAATCCAGCAGGTGGGTTAGAGCTTCACCTTCTAAAGGATCAATCAACTCAAAAATCAAAATCAGGGGCGGATCCAAAGTCTAGTCCCGGGACGAGTACTGCCAGAAAATACGATTTTTTGCAGGCAATTTATCAGGAAATGGCTGGTGTTGGCGCTTCAATCATCACGGCATCATGGTTTTTATGGTGTCAGGATGATTGTATCGCATTATTTCTATTATTACATTATAATATATAAAATAGTTCAACTCACCATAATGCAGAATCAGTGGGAGCCCCGAGTGTGTCACTTGCCATGTCACCTGCCACACTGTGGATTGTCACCTTGCCACGTCACCTGCCACACGTTGCAGATTGTCCACGTGCCACGTCACCTGCCACGCGTGGATTGTCATTTGTCACATCACCTGCCATAAATTGCGGATTGTCCACCTGCCACGTCACCTGCCACACATTGTTCTGGGTACTAAGGTACCTGTAGTCCACCGCTCACGTGGGAAAACACGTCCTTTTAAAAATGGGGGTGATGCCATAGGCAACACGGGGGGTGAGGCTAATGGCGTTGGCATTCTCCGATGCCAGGTGCACATGGAGAAAGCTTTTAAAAGCACACTGTGTGCTGCTGCTGGCTGTGGAGGGATGCAAGAGCAAGGAGGTGCCATTACTTCAGGTTTGGTGACACAGGCATTTTCCCTTGACACATTATTACTGCTTCAGGCTGGGCATTAATAGCAGGATTATATTGCTGGACTATAGCCTAGCAGTGTGTATTCTTCTGGTAGTGCCTCTGCTTTGTGCATCAGGCTATGAGTGGAAGAGGGACCAGGAACTCCTCAAAGGGTTCTAGGGGTTCGATTGTTTTACAACAACCTAAATCCATCTCCAAAAGAATGTCATCCTATCAAGAAAGAAATTATAAAGTGACACTGAGATGGTACTGGAGTCCAGTGGCATTAAAAATAGTTAATAAAGGAAATACAGAGAAATACTGGAGGTGCAGGATAGAAAAAGGAACATTGGAACATATTTGGTATGGCTGCAAGAAAGTGAGACATTTTTGGATAAAAGTTTTTGAGATATACCAAAAAGTGACTGGAAAAGAATTAATTCCAGATGTAAAGGTAGCATTATTTTCTCTTACGACAGATACATTGGATAGTATGAAAAATTGGATAATTCAACATATGACAACAGCAGCTAGAACAATAATAGCACGTAAATGGAAAGAAACAACTAGTCCAACAGTGTCAGAATGGATATGTGAAATGAACGAAATATGTTTCATGGAAAAACAAATAAGAGAAGAAGGTCATGTAAAAAGCCAGTTACCAGTGGTATGGAAACAATAGGAAGAGTTTCGGTCCTCAAATGGAATGGTAGAATATCTATAATTTAAAAGAAAGGGGGAGGGAGGAAGAGGGAGAGGAAAAGGGAAAGGAAAGAGAAAAGAGAAATAATGATAGGAGGGGGGAGAGGGGGGGAGGAGAGATAGGAGAGGAAAGCCTGAATAAAAGATTTTTTTTTTTTTTTTTTAACAAATGAGGAGTATAATGTTTGTGTTTTATGTATGATGTTGTAAATGGACCTGTATGTATTATGGTTATTATAAAAATAATAAAGAGAAGATTTGAAACAAAAGAATGTCATCCTCCTCTGAGAGTGATGTGACCAGTCAGAATGAGCCATCAGGGGAGACTGATGTTGCAGCAGCGCTGGACACTTCAGCCCCTATATATAACACACAGGAGGTTTTTTCTTCTACCATTTCTAATTTGGAAAAGAAGATTGATGCTATGATCACTCTCCATAGTGGGTCCAAACGTAGCAGATCCCCAACCAGTGCTCAGGACCCTCATACTGAGGTGCAAGGGGCAGGGGATCAGGAAGGTCTTCCAAAAGATCTGTAAGATACTAATATATCCTCTTCTGAGGATCCTAATATGGAGGGAATAGTGTCACAAGACAGTTTGCTTGTACACTCCCTTACTAAATTGGTTCACTCAACCTTTTTGCTGCCTGTAGCGTAGTCTATTGATGAGCCCACCTCTGGTTTGGGATCACTAAAGCCTCCCCCATCTTGGGATGCTTTTCCTATCCATTCATGGCTAAAAAGGCTGATATATTCAGAATGGGAACATCCGGATAAGCAGTTTTTTCCTCCAAAAAAGTTTTCTACACTCCTATGGAGGAGGAATGCTATAAGAAATGGGGGGTCCCAGCAATTGATGCTGCAATCGTCTCAGTGAATAAAAATCTCACTCGTCCGGTAGACAATGTGCAGATGTTGAAGGATCCAACAGATAAAAAAGTTGGAATTTCTTTTTAAGAACAGCATGTCTCTGGCAAATTCAGTAGCGCAGCCGGTTCTTTCGGCAATTGGTGTATCTCAGTGCATAAAGGATCAGTTTGTAGAGATACTTAAGATTCTTCCTGATCAGCAGGCCCAGCAATGGGCTGGTGTATCAGATGCACTATGTTTTCCGGCGGATGCTATGAAAGATTTTATCATTCAAGCCTCATCGCTTATGCTAGGACTAGTGCATGCATGCAGAGTCCTGTGGCTGAAGAATTGGTCAGCCGGAGCACCGTGTAAGAAGCTCTTGGCCAGTTTCCCATTTCACGGTGAACGGTTATTTGGGGACCATCTAGATAAATATATTCAAACGATCTCTAATGGGAAAAAGTTCTCTTTTACCAGTAAAGAAGAAGTTTAAACATTTCTCCTTTAAGCGTGCTTCCTCTCCAGTGCCAGGGGCATCTGCCTCTAGGCAGTCTCGACACCCTCCACCATCAGGTTCAAGAGGAAAGGGGAAATCCACCATCAGGTTCTCCAAAAGGGGAAATCCTTTTTACCAGTATCCTGGAAAGTGGTAACAACGGATGCCAGCCTTCTAGGCTGGGGAGCAGTCCCTGAAGAAGCTTCTGTCCAGGGGAAATGGTCCAAGTCAGAATGGACCTTGGCCATTAAAGGACATTAGCTGACATCACACGGACGGGATGTATAAATACAGCAAGCATGGACGTCCTCCCCATAGGTGCCTTTGCGGGATGGACATACCCTGGTGGATTGAGCCACGAACACTGATTTACATATGCATACGGCTTTCTCTGCAGTCTCTATAGTGGAGGTAAAGTGTCTGTGATTTTACTGTACCCACATGTGTTACACTTGTATCAATTGGGGTAAAACCTTAAATAGAGATAAAACCAGAAGTGGGGGCATATCTTTTGGTCCCTCTGTATAGGGCTGTGGCAGCGTTTTGGACTAGATGAGCTGGACATCAGAGGGCTAATAACAAGATTAATTCCCTTTTATCTTCTACGTATTGATATATTTTGGTATACGCCCTAGGTGTTTTAATTAGCTACAACTACAAATAGCTGTCAAATAGGGGAAGTAATAAAAAACTGCATATGAATAAGGCAAACCCATATGCTAAGGGAACTTATTAATTACTGGTATAACACTTTGATAATTAACCCCCTTTTATGACGCTACTGCGTCTTATGTGGAATTGTTTTATATACATGGAAAAAAAAAATTTTCATCAGTTTTTTTTTTGTGCAAATATTATTAGAGGAAAATATTCCCCTTATCTAATTGGGAGTACCTTTGCAAAATAGCTGGGAATTTATTATCCATTTTTTTATTATAGATAGTCCGTACCATCCAGAGCCAATCCTTTGTTTTATTTATCGCTTCCACCAAAAAAACGCACTCTGCGATTTTTATGTAAGTAATCCTTAAATGCATGTTTTTTAGAAAATATCACAGTCTTTATTAATGTAGCAACCCCCAAGAAAGAGCATTTTCCTATAACTACCATTTCGTTATTTCTAGTTACCTGATACATTCCCACGTTGATCATCTGCAGTTTGTGTATAATGTGAGATGTACGAAATAGTTTGTAAATAAAGATACTGTATGTTTTTTCTTGTTTATATATTATGTAGAAGCTCCTGAGGAAGCGATTCTCTGATCGCAAAACATGTCGAGCAAAACAACAAGCGTTTTTTAATCAGGACAAGTGGATCCCCCTTTACGCTTTGCCACAGCCTGGTGGAGATTGGTGGAAATAAATAAATACTTATACTCTACAGGAAGGAAAATAAAGTGGCCGTTTGTTGCGGTTTTGGGGTTTACCCCTGCGTCCCCCTCTTTCGTACGTTCCCTTTTCTCCCCCTTTTTTGTTTTTTTCTATATGTAATAGATGTGCAATACTGTCTTTTATGTATAATCGGTGAACTTTGAATAAATGTTGTTATACTTTTGTATACGTGCCTATAAAGTCCATTTCGTTCACCCAAAATTTTTTTAGAAGGGACCTTGCCCATCAACATTCTAGGGATTCGGGGGATTCTAGAAACCTGGATGCTCAGGCTTATCCTGTCAGGATTCAATCCGACAATGCCATGGCTGTCGCTTACATCAATCACCAGGGGGGCACGAGAAGTCATGCAGTCCAAAAAGAAGTGAATCATTTTCTAGCTTGGGCAAAATGCAACATTCCTTGCCTATCAGCGATTTTTACTCCAGGGATAGAAAATTGGCAGGCAGACTACTAAAGTCACCAACAATTGTTTCTGGGAGAATGGCGCCTTCACCCTGACATCTTTCAATCGATATGTCAAAGATGGGGTATTCCAGAACGTGGATCTGTTCGTGTCCAGATTCAACAACAAGGTCGACAACTTTGTGTCAAGGACGAGGGATCCACTAGAATGCAGAACATATGCCTTGGTCTTCCCATGGGATCGGTTTTCTCTGATCTATGCATTTCCTCTAGTTCTACTACTTCCGCGCCTTCTCCGTAGGAACAAGCAGTAATGAAATGAGGTGATTCTGGTGGCCCCAGTGTGGCCCAGAAGATCTTGGTTTGCCTAGATCCTAAAGATGACAGTAGGAGTCCCTTGGACCCTGCCATTGTGGCGAGACCTTCTCGCTCAAGGTCCGGTATTCCATCCTACCTTACAAATGCTAAATTTAACAGTTTGGATATTGAAACCCACATTCTAAAGGACCATGGGATATCTCCTTCAGTAGTATCTGCTTTAGTTAATGCTAGGAAGCCGGCCTCCAGAGTCATTTACTATAGAGTCTGGAAGGCATATGTTTCCTGGTGTGGATCCAAGGGTTGGCACCCCAGAAAGTATGTCATAGGTAGGATCCTTGAATTCCTGCAAATGGGATTGAAAATTAATCTGGCCTTAAGTACTATCAAGGGCCAGTTCTCGGCCTTATCTGTATTTTTCCAACGGTCTCTTGCTTCTCACTCTCTGGTGTGTAGTTTTATTCAGGGGGTAATACAAATTAACCCAGCTATCAGGGCACCTCTAAATCCTTGGGATTTATATTTAGTCTTATAGGATTTACAGAACCAGCCTTTTGAGCCTATACGGGAAATTCCCTTGGTTCTTTTGACAAGAAAAGTAGTCTTTTTGGTTGCCATATCCTCTGCCAGAAGAGTATCGGAATTGGCGGCTCTGTCTTGTAAAGAGCCATATTTGATCATACATAAGGATAAGGTGGTATTGCGGCCTTATCCTGAATTCCTACCAAAGGTGGTGTCAGGTTTTTATTTGAACCAGGAAATTATTCTGCCTTCTTTCTTCCCAGAGCCCCGATCTAGGGAAGATAAGGCACTACATTCCCTTGATGTAGTAAGAGCAGTCAAAGTCTATTTAAAGAAGACCGCTCAGGTTCAAAAAACAGATGTTTTGTTTGTACAACAAGAAGGTCCTAAAAGAGGACAGGCAGCATCAAAATCTACTATTTCCAAATGGATTCATCAAGTGATTGTTCAAACTTATGGTCTAAAGAAGAAAATTCCTCCTTTTTTACATTAAAGCGCACTCCACCAGGGCTGTTAGTGCCTCTTGGGCGGTGCATCACCAGGCCTCTATGGCTCAGATCTGCAAGGCTGCAACCTGATCTTCAGTCCATACATTTACCAGATTCTATCAAATCAATGTTAAAGGTCATGAGGATATTGCCTTTGGACGTAGTATACTGCAGGCTGCAGTATAAGTCCTCTAGCCTCTTAATGCCCTACCTTTTTTGTTGTGTCTCCCTCCCTTCAGTTGCCATTACTATAACTACAATGGCTCTGTGTGCCATGATGTATGAAACGAAAACAGGATTTTTAAAACAGCTTACATGTAAAAATCCTTTTCTTTGAAGTATATTAGGGGACAGAGGTCCCTCCCTTCTTTGGTATACACGTGTATTGCTTGGCTACCAAACTGAGGTACTCCCAGCAGGGGCGGATCCAGAGTCCAGTCTCGGGAGGGGCACTTCTATAAAATATGTTTTTTTGGGGGCAATTTATATGGGAAATGGCTGGTATTGGCACTTCAATCATTACGGCACCATGGTTGTTATGGTGTCAGGATGATTGAAGCACATTATTTCTATTAATACATTGTAATATAAAATTAAATGGTTCAACTCACCATAATGCAGAATCAATGGGAGCCCTGAGGGTGTCTTTCGCCATGTCGCCTGCCACCAAATGCGGATTGTCATTTGCCACGTCACTTGTCACCAAATGCGGATTGTTACTTGCCACGTCACCTGCCACACATTGCAGATTGCCACGTCACTTGTCACCAAATACGGATTGCTACTTGCCGCGTAGCCTGCCACACATTGCGGATTGTCACTTGCCACGTCACCTGCCACACATTGCGGATTGACACGTAGCCTGCCACACATTGCAGATTGCCGCCTGCCACACATTGCGGATTGACACGTAGCCTGCCACACATTGCGGATTGCCGCCTGCCACACATTGCGGATTGTCACTTGCCACGTCACCTGCCACACATTGCGGATTGCCGCCTGCCACACATTGCGGATTGACACGTAGCCTGCCACACATTGCGGATTGACGCCTGCCACACATTGTGGATTGTCACTTGCCATGTCACCTGCCACACATTGCGGATTGTCACTTGCCACATTGCCTGCCACACATTGCGGATTGTCACTTGCCATGTCGCCTGCCACACATTGCGGATTGCCACTTGTCACGTAGTCTGCCACACATTGCAGATTGTCCCTTGCCACGTCACCTGCCACACATTGCTGATTGTCACTTGCCACGTCGCCTGCTACACACTGCGGATTGCCACTTGCCACGTCACCTACCACACATTGCGGATTGTCACTTGCCACGTCACCTGCCACACATTGCGGATTGACACGTAGCCTGCCACACATTGCGGATTGCCACTTACCACGCCGCCTGCCACACATTGCGGATTGTCACTTGCCACGTCACCTGCCACACATTGCGGATTGCCACGTAGCCGGCCACACATTGCGGATTGTCACTTGCCACGTCACCTGCCACACATTGCTGATTGTCACTTGCCACGCCGCCTGCCACACATTGCGGATTGCCACTTGCCACGTCACCTACCACATATTGCGGATTGACACGTAGCCTGCCACACATTGCGGATTGCCACTTACCACGTCGCCTGCCACACATTGCGGATTGTCACTTGCCACGTCACCTGCCACACATTGCGGATTGCCATGTAGCCGGCCACACATTGCGGATTGTCACTTGCCACGTCACCTGCCACACATTGCTGATTGTCACTTGCCACGCCGCCTGCCACACATTGCGGATTGCCACTTGCCACGTCACCTACCACATATTGCGGATTGTCACTTGCCACGTCACCTGCCACACATTGCGGATTGACACGCAGCCTGCCACACATTGCGGATTGCCACTTGCCATGTCGCCTGCCACACATTGCGGATTGTCACGTAGCCTGCCACACATTGTGGATTGCCACTTGCCATGTCACCTGCCACACATTGCGGATTGCCACTTGCCACGTCACCTGCCACACATTGCGGATTGTCACTTGCCACATCACCTGCCACACATTGCGGATTGCCACGTAGCCTGCCACACATTTCGGATTGCCACGTAGCCTGCCACACATTGCGGATTTTCACCTACTGTGTCACTTTTCTGCTAAGGTGTTCTTTTGTTGAGTCCAGAGTGAAGATAGGCAGCAGAGAGATGATGTAATCTCTCTGCTGCACACAGCTTCCTGCACAGTGAGGGCGGAACTGGAGGGATGCAGGGCAGTGAGAGATGATGTCATCTCTCTGCTCCCCTGCCCGCTGGCTTCCTGATTGGCCAGCAGCCCTCCTAAGCCGCCCAGCTGCCCCCCTCACCCGTCCACTCTGCACAGTCACCCGCGGAACCGGGCACGCTGGCACCCGCGGAACCGGCCGCGCTGGTACCCGCGGAACCGGCCGCAATTGTACCCGCAGAACCGGGCGCGGGTACCCGCGGAACCGGCCGCGCTGGTACCCGCGGAACCGGCCGCGGGTACCCGCGGAATCGGCCGCGATTGTACCCGCGGAACCGGCCGCGCTGGCACCCGCTAGGCATATTCTCGGAGGGGGCAATTGCCCCGTTGCCCCCCCTGGATCCGCCGCTGACTCAGTAGTGGGAGGGGTTATATAGGGGTGCACTATTAACCCACATAGTAACTACTATGGATCTGTGTCCCCTGATGTACTTCAAAGAAAAGGATTTTACAGGTAAGCTGTTTTAAAAATCCTGTTTTATGTCACTCACTCCTCCTACTACACCCATCGCTTTTTTTCCTTTTGCTCATTCCCACCCATTTTATCCATTTCCTGTCAATGTTATCTCCTACTGTGTAATCCCTCCTGCCCCACAGATTGTGGCTCTGTTCTATGCATTCATTGAGGATCACTATCACAGGTCTAATTATATCCAATTAGGGTAGTATTTTTGTGTCAAAGTGGTATTGTACATCTCCACATTTACAAACTTGCACTACTATTCTAATATACATTAATATAGTGTGCTATTATGGTATTCATTAATATGTTATTTATACCTGCTCATTTAACACTTCCAAAAATTACAAGATAAAAAAGCCACCGATAAATGTAATATAAAAAATACAATGTAAGAGAATTCGTTTTTTTTATATTGTATAAGAAATATTTATATTTGTTTTAGGGCTCATACTTTATTCTATCAATGAACCTATGTCTAATTAATGGGGAAGATTCTGTCAGGAATCCGTCCGTTCTGCACGATCGGGTCTCCGTTCGCGCACGCGCATTCGTGCCGTGGGTCGTCGTGGGCACGCGCGTCTCCGGACGCGAGCGGGTGCACGTCGTTCGGATGTGCGCGCGGCACACGCACGCACGTGTGTGCGTTAGCGCTATTGGCGCCAGTGGCCCTTTTTAAAGGAACAGCTGCAGATGTTCTGTGCTGTTCGTCTGCAGCTAGTATCTGAAGCAACCCGTTATTCTGCCTGTGACCCACCTGATACCTGACCCGGCTCTGTTTGACTCTGCTGATCTCTCCTGCTCCGACCCCGGCTTGTTTGACCCTTCTTGGACTGATACTTGTTGCCGACCCCCTGCCTGTTACCTGATTCTTCTGCTGGCTCCTGCTTGCTGCTGTGTCTGCTGCTCTCTCTCCCAGAGGTCCTCCCGGGTCTGCCTCTGCCTCTCCAGATCCGTGCACCATCTGTCGTGGTCCACAGCCTGCTGCCAACCTTTATCGGCTGCCTACCTGCTACAGAGAGCTACTACTACTGAAGATCTCCACCTTCCCAGTACCTGCTGCTGCATCTGGCCAGACGCTCCTACCCCGCTGTGCTCCTGTCCCTCTGTTCCCACTTCAGAGAGACTTGAACCAGAGTCGTAAGAGAGGTCTCCTTCCACCAAGTCAGACTCACCATCCGAAAACCTTAACAGTACGAACAGCCATGTCTGAGTCTGCGGAAGGGGCCTCCGCCATGAAGGAGATCTGCTCGCACCTTGCGGCCCTGACTCAAGCCGTTAAGTCCCTTCAGGATGGTTACTCCAGGCTGGAGGAACGTGTTCAGCATCTGTCTACTTCCGGCCCTCCAGTCACCGCTCCTCAGCCTCCTCCTGTTCAGCCAGCCACTCATTCGGCCGTGATGATGCTTCCACCTGAACCCAGGGTTCCCATTCCAGAGAGGTTTTCCGGGGACCGCTCCAAGTTCCGGGCCTTTCATAACGCCTGCCAGTTATACTTTGCTCTTCAGCCTAGGACTTTTTCTCTGGAGGCTACTAAGGTGGGCTTCGTTATCTCCCTTCTGCAAGGAGAGCCCCAGTCCTGGGCCCATCACCTTCTGGAAAATGACAGTCCTCTCACCCAGACCCTTTCTACCTTCTTCGAGGGGATGGCCCAGCTCTACGATGATCCCCAGCGGTCCGCCACCGCGGAATCTGCATTAACTGCGCTCCAGCAGGGCCGAAGGTCGGCAGAGGACTATGTCTCGGACTTTAGACGCTGGAGCGCAGATACCCAGTGGAACGAGTCGGCCCTAAGACATAAATTCCGCATGGGCCTGTCAGAGGGCCTTAAGGATGAGTTGGCCCGTGTTGGAACCCCAGACTCTTTGGAGGACTTAATCGCTTTGGCCATTCGGATTGATAGGAGACTTCGTGAGCGTAGGGCGGAACGCTCCACCCAACCCAAAAGACCAGCCTGGATGACCGCCAGGACCCCTTCTTCAGCACCCTTCTTCACTCCTTCCCCTCAAGGGAGGCCTGCCAGTGTTGCCCAAGCTACTGAAGAACCCATGCAGCTCGGATTACTCCGGCCTACCCTGTCACCTGAAGAGCGAGCCCGCCGTCGGCAGATGAACTTGTGCCTATACTGTGGCGGCTCCGGACATTACGTGACCAACTGCCCTGTTAAGACACGTAAGTGCCTTTCTTCTGTGTCTCACAACCCTGTAACTCTGCCTTCCAACACTTTCCATGTTGCCCTTCTGCTCTCATTTCAGCTGCAGGGAAGAACGATTCACGTCAACGCCATCCTTGACTCAGGGGCCTGCGGCTGTTTCATCGACGCTGCCTTCACCAACCTGCACTCCATTCCTCTTCGGAAAAAGCCCCATGAACTTTCCATCTTCCTGGCTGATGGTTCACAAATTAAATCTGGCCGAGTCACCCAGGAGACTCTTCAACTACCAGCTACCACCTCCTGCCAACATACGGAACTGCTAACTCTAGACGTCATCTCATCACCACTTTTCCCTGTGATCCCAGGCATTCCGTGGCTGCAGGCACATAATCCCTCCGTTGACTGGTCTTCCAGGGAGGTGAGGTTCCTCTCCCCTTACTGCCAGGATCACTGTCTTCCTGGAGCTTCTGTACAGCCCAGAACGCTCCTCTGTCTGGACCCAGACCAGAACTTGTGTCAGTTAGTTCCTGAGCCTTACCATGAGTTTCTGGACGTTTTCAGTAAACGGGGGGCTGATTCTCTTCCCCCACATCGCCCCTACGATTGTCCCATCGAGCTCCTTCCTGGGCCAGAAATCCCGTTCGGGCGTGTCTTCCCTTTGTCTGAGAAAGAGCAGGAGGCCCTGAAGGTCTATATCACCGAGAACCTTAAGAAGGGGTTCATCCGCCACTCCACATCTCCTGCCGGTGCCGGAATATTCTTCGTTACAAAGAAAGATCAGACCCTTCGACCCTGTGTGGATTACCGGGAGTTAAATAGAATCACGATTAAGAACCGTTATCCCCTACCACTGATTCCGGAGCTTTTTCAGAAACTAAGGTCAGCTACTATTTTCACTAAGTTGGACTTGCGGGGAGCTTACAATCTGGTCCGTATACGAGCAGGCGACGAGTGGAAGACTGCGTTTCGAACTCGTTTTGGGCACTACGAGTACTTAGTAATGCCCTTCGGACTTTGTAATGCCCCGGCCACTTTCCAGCACCTGATAAATGATGTTTTCCGGGACTTTCTGGACATTTTCGTCATTGTATACCTAGACGACATCCTAATCTTTTCCGGGTCCCTGGAACAGCATCGTGGGCACGTCAGCAGAGTGCTGCTTCGGCTCCGGCAACACGGACTTTACGCTAAGGCCGAGAAATGTAAATTTGAGCAGCAGGATATCCAATTTCTCGGCCTTGAAATCTCTCCAGCAGGCATCAAGATGGACCCGCAAAAGGTTTCTGCTGTTCTCGAATGGCCAGCCCCCACCGATAAAAAGGGGATCCAGCGCTTTGTGGGCTTCGCCAATTTTTATAGAAGATTCATTAAAGGGTTCTCGGCCATTATCGCCCCCATCACCCAGCTCACCAAACAAAATGTACGTTTTCATTGGGGACCTGAAGCACAGGCCGCCTTCAAGAAACTCAAGAACCTGTTCACCTCTGCTCCCGTTCTCAGTCACCCGGATCCGTCAAGACCCTATATCCTGGAGGTAGATGCTTCTGAGGTAGCAGTAGGGGCGGTGGTCTCCCAACGTCAAGGTAAAGATGACCTGATGCACCCCGTGGGGTTCTTTTCTCGCAAACTCTCTCCGGCAGAGAGAAATTATGATGTGGGGGACCGAGAGTTACTCGCCATCAAGTCTGCTTTGGAGGAGTGGAGATATTTACTGGAGGGGGCGGTACACCCCGTACTTATCTACACAGACCACAAGAACCTCGAGTACCTCCGTACCGCTAAACGTCTGAAACCTCAGCAGGCCCGCTGGGCCCTCTTTTTCTCTCGGTTCTGCTTTCATATTACCTACCGCCCCGGGTCAAGAAACGTAAAGCCGGATGCGCTTTCCCGCATGTTTGATAGCTCCAAGGACATCGCACCCCCTGATACCATCCTCCCTGCTAACACTTTTTTGCTCGTCCAGCCTGACCTTTTGTCCCTGTTAAAAAGAGCTTCCCTCGTATCCTCCTGCCCCCCAGGAGTTTCGCTCATTTCCAGAGAAGGGCTTCTTTGGAAGGACAATCTAATCTTTGTTCCGGAAGACGTCCGAATAAAGGTCTTGGGTCTCCTCCACGATCATCCTCTCGCCGGGCACTTTGGTGTCCGCAAGACTTTGGAGCTTGTACAGCGCTCCTTCTGATGGCCAGGCATGAGGGAATACTGCAAGAAATATGTGAATTCCTGCCCCGTGTGTAGTCGGAATAAGGTCCCCAGAAACCGGGCCTGGGGTCTGCTTAAACCACTTCCCGTACCCGACCGCCCCTGGCGGATGATTACTATGGACTTCATTGTGGAACTCCCTCCTTCTGAGAACTGTACAGCCATCTTTGTGATTTGTGACCGTTTGTCTAAGATGGCCCATTTCTTACCCTTGAAGGGAACTCCCACCGCATCTGAGACGGCTCACATCTTCATCAAGGAGATAGTCAGGCTCCACGGGGTACCCTCCAATATTGTTTCCGATAGGGGGGTGCAGTTCACCTCTCGTTTTTGGAGAGCCTTATGTGAGGCCCTGAAAATAGAATTGGCCTTGTCCTCCGCCTACCACCCGCAGACCAACGGACAAACGGAACGCACCAACCAAACCCTCGAGCAATACATTAGATGCTTTTCATCCTTTGTTCAGGACGATTGGGTTTCCCTTTTACCTTTGGCGGAATTAGCCTACAACAATGCCAGCCATGCTACCACTGGCCAATCCCCGTTTTTTGCTAATTTTGGTTTTAATCTGTCCTTTCTTCCTGATATTCTTTCAGAATCCCACGTTCCAGCGGTACAGGACACAGTATCTTTTCTTCAGCGGAATAACCAAATCCTACAAGAGACCATAACCAAGGCTCAGGCTGATAGCAAGAGAAACTTCGATCGATCGGGGAAGAAGGGGAGAATTGATTCTTCAAGTCGGGGATCAGGTATGGCTTTCCACTTCTAAGGCCGCGTACACACGGGCGGACTGTTCGCCCAACTTTGTCCGCTGAACAGTGTTTGGGCGGACAGTCCGCTTGTGTGTGGGCTTTCAGCGGACAGTTTCAGCGGACAGTTTGACGAACAAGGTTTTTCGGAAATTCCGTAAAACTGTCCGCTGTAACCTTGTTTGAGCGAACAGTCCGCCCGTGTGTAGGCTTGTTCGACAAACTAAGTTCCGCGCATGCTCAGAAAGGCTTAACACGCCGAAAGTTATAATGCAGTGTATAGGACGTCGTATTTTTCGTCCCGTCGTACGTGCCGTTCACGTCATCGCGCACGGTTTCAGCAAACTGTTCGTTCGTCGTGTGTGGCCATGTCCGTCCATGCTAATTTTGAGCGGACTGTTTGCCGAAACTGTTTGACGGACAAAGTTGGGCGAACAGTCCGCGCGTGTGTACGCGGCCTCACTTGAAATTAGCTTGCCCCTCTAAGAAGTTGGCACCCAAATTTCTGGGTCCTTTTCCAGTTAAGAGGAGGATTAATGAAGTGTCATATGAACTGTCCTTACCTGTTTCCATGAAAATACACCCAGTCTTCCATGTAGCTCTGCTTAAGCCTGCCGTACCTGATCCTTTTCCCGGTAGAGGAACAAGTCCACCTGACCCTGTGTTGATTGATGGCAATGAGGAATATGAAGTGGAGGCCATTCTGGATTTCAGAAGACGTCGAGGACAAGGTCAGTTTTTAATTAAATGGAAGGGCTATGGTCCGGAAAATAATTCATGGGAACCTGCTGCTAACCTACATGCAGATAGATTAATTCAGGCCTTTTTTACTGCACACCCTGAGAAGAGAGTCGTTAGGGGCACCCGGAGGTTGCCCCTTGTGGGGGGGCAATGTCAGGAATCCGTCCTTTCTGCACGATCAGGTCTCCGTTCGCGCACGCGCATTCGTGCCGTGGGTCGTCGTGGGCACGCGCGTCTCCGGACGCGAGCGGGTGCACGTCGTTCGGATGTGCGCGCGGCACACGCACGCACGTGTGTGCGTTAGCGCTATTGGCGCCAGTGGCCCTTTTTAAAGGAACAGCTGCAGATGTTCTGTGCTGTTCGTCTGCAGCTAGTATCTGAAGCAACCCGTTATTCTGCCTGTGACCCACCTGATACCTGACCCGGCTCTGTTTGACTCTGCTGATCTCTCCTGCTCCGACCCCGGCTTGTTTGACCCTTCTTGGACTGATACTTGTTGCCGACCCCCTGCCTGTTACCTGATTCTTCTGCTGGCTCCTGCTTGCTGCTGTGTCTGCTGCTCTCTCTCCCAGAGGTCCTCCCGGGTCTGCCTCTGCCTCTCCAGATCCGTGCACCATCTGTCGTGGTCCACAGCCTGCTGCCAACCTTTATCAGCTGCCTACCTGCTACAGAGAGCTACTACTACTGAAGATCTCCACCTTCCCAGTACCTGCTGCTGCATCTGGCCAGACGCTCCTACCCCGCTGTGCTCCTGTCCCTCTGTTCCCACTTCAGAGAGACTTGAACCAGAGTCGTAAGAGAGGTCTCCTTCCACCAAGTCAGACTCACCATCCGAAAACCTTAACAGATTCACTCTGTTTGTATAACCAATCCTAAACATTTTGTAAAAATCAATTGATATCCAATTCAACGTTCAAGCCCAAAGGCGTCATAGTTTTGAGCCAATGGATCCAGAACATTTCATTCTGTAAAATCGCCTGCTTTTTATGTATTCCCCACTAATGGTCCTCAATTATATCTATAGCTATAATTTTTAGATCTTTAGAGTCTCTATTGTGGCGTTTTCTAAAATGTTCTAATACATTGTGGTATTTAAAGGGTTTGTTAACCCATATATATAAAACTAGGCCCCTCTATTAGAGGCTGGCATAGCACACTGTGTGTAGTTTTACAAAACGAGTGCTGTAAATACCTAATTAGAGCTGTCTTCAGGCCGGTGACATGACTCACAGCCATTTTCCAGCTCTGATGAATGGCTTCTGAGGGAGGGTCCAGAATCTCCCTCTGACATCAGCCAGGGAGATCACATGGCCACTCGTCTCCTTCGCAGAAGCCACCCATCAGAGCTGGAAAGCAGCCACGAGACATGTGACCGGCCTGAAGACAGCTCAAATTAGGTATTTACAACACTCGTTTTGTATGTCTGTATGTCACCGGGTTGTATCTAATTATGGTGGTGACATACACAGGTATTTACGCACATGGGTGCACATACATGCACATTTTCTATATGTACTCTATTTTAATTTCTTTGTGTGTTCTGATTATCCTGAATGTAATTTTACATCTTGCTCCATACGTCGTTTCCGGCAGCATTGAGAACGATTTTTTTTTTTTTTCGTTTTTATATGCATTTTATTTTTATCTTTTATATTTTTTTAATTAAAGTTTTTTCGGATTTTAATTTTAATCCTTTAACCTCGCTTATCACATATTTTTGATATAATTATAACATTAAATATTTTTATTATTTTTTATTTTTTGCTCATCAAAACAAGGCTACATAAATTACCTTAGCCTTAATTTATTCGTGGCACCAATATCTCTATTAGGAATCACAAATTTTTATACTTACGCATAAATAAATATATGGCAATAATTTTTCTAAATTTTATATATCTTCTTTTATTTTTTACATGTAATTTTTATTAAGGATTTTTATAGCAACTCTAGCATAAATCTAATAATGTTCAGACATTATTTACCAGCACTCGTTTTACTTATAATTATGTGTCTGGTACCTACATTATAGGTTTAACTTGCAGCTCGTATCACATGTTTTTAAACATCACCCCATGTTTCCATCTGTAACTATGAATGCTCGTTACTAAGGGGGCGATGACACTCCTATGCAAATCAAGACAAGCCCCGCTGGAGACACTCCCCAAAAAATGGCCACACAGCTTTTTCTGGCCATAAACATGATAAAAAACGGCGGAATAACCAAAAAAATGGCCGCCCGTACACTTCCGGCGACCATGTAGACGACAAAATGGCCGCCGGGATACTTCCGGATCTTCCCCAAAATGGCCGCCAAATTAGCTATTAATGTCTCTATTTAAAGACACTTCCGTGGGCACTAGACATCCCCTGATGAAGTCACGTGACCGTGACGAACACGCGTCGGGACGCTACCGGAAGTGACGCAATCGAGCTCGAGGCTCGTTTATACACTGCATTTGAAACTTGTCTGCTTGTGAGTACATTACTGTTTTGCTGTAATAAATCATATGTGTTAAGAATTACTACACTATGGGGCTCCCTTCCTCCTTATTTCTTTAACCCCTTACATATGCACCAATTGCCGAGGTAAACCTACACCCCCCCCCCCCCACGCTAAGTGCTGCTGAGCAAATACTTAAAGGGACCAACAGAGCGTGATAGGCAGGAGACGCCAGGATCCGTGGATACCAGGATCTGTAAATATCGGGACAAGACCTCGAGAGATAAAGTACAGGAGTTCTGAGGATATACATATCACATGCTGTTACCTTACAGCTGTAAGGTAAGGGGACACCCATACTTCAACCACACAGGACCACGTGGGATATATTCACCTCTCTCACCACCATCACCGATTATATTGCTCTGTGCACTTATATACAGACACGGACATTATATGCGATTTGTCGATATATGCGACTTTTGACATAATCGCCACCGATTATCGCACAAAGCAGAATGGTCACACTCTGATATATGCTATTGTTATTTTTTATATAATTTATTGTAGGTATCGTACACAGTTTTTTGATTAGTTTGTGGGATTTTCTTTACTCCCTTAACACCAATATTGCTTATGCGTTTATTTTGATTTTCTGTCATTTTTTTGCACAATTGAATTATTGAGCTGTTCACGGTCGCAGGAATATTGTTTTGATGATTGTATGGTAGAGAACACCCGCACGGACCTTGTTCTACCACTTCTGTGACACTAGCACTTTATGCGACTTTTGGCAGCTACAACTCACCATTTCTTGCACATACGTTTTATTGAGTTGGTGATTGTTTTATACATATTATCCTATTTACCTTATTGTGTAGCAGAACATTCCACACACCCTCTCACCTTTAGCACTGGCACTTTATGCGATTTTGTCAGCTTGAACAAATCGCACTGCGATTCACTATTCTTTGTGACTGCTTTATATATATTGTTTTATTTAATCTATGGTGTAGTTGATACTTTCATGATTCTATTTATTGTCTAGCACTGGCACTTTATGCGATTCTGTCAGTTAAAAAATCGCATTAGGGATTACTTATTCCAAGTATTGCAATTTTTTTTTTTTTTTTTTCTTATTTATTACATTTGTCTCCTATCTTGAATATCATCATGCTATAGTGGTGAGAGTTGTCCACCACCCCCTTATAAAAATACGCACAACTTTTTTCTTACTGTATACGGGAATATATATATCACGCACAATCTTAGTGCCTATAGAATTTATTAAGCCTCCTAGGCCAACTCCCTATTATAGTACCGCGCATCACTACTTTTTTACCTTTTTACTCTGCTACTGGGACCCAAGCATCCCCATTTCAGTGTATGCAGCAGTACGATTATCGGATTCTTCCCTGATTAGGCGCAGGAATAACCCTTTTCTCATTTATAATGACAGTGTGCTATGGCAGCCTCTAATAGAGAGGCTGGCAGTGAATATGTTATGATTTTAATTTACAAGCAGCGGGGAGCGTGGCTGGGCCAGAGACCGACACAGAGGCAGATGACAGGGAGGAAGGAGGGGGATAGAGGAGAGAAGAGAGGACAGAGTACGGCGGAGGGCCACAATTAGACCGCGGTGATCAGGGCAGAGCAGAGCAGGGCAGAGCAGCTCTGGATATCATGGTCTATTTAGAGAGGGCATACAGGAAGTACAATGTTCAGGTTTTTTTTTACAGTTTAGATGGTGGCAGATTACACAGCACAAGCGCTGTGTTGTGTAATCTGCTTTAAGGGACCAGAATCTATTTTTGTGTTGGGTTAGCAAACACTTTAAAACCTTTTTTGTTATTCTTTATATGCTCCCTTAGTCTCACGCTAAGTTCACAGGTAGTCCTTGCGAGGTATTGGAAACCACACTTACATTTTAATAAATAAGTAGACATGTGCATTTTCGACGCTACAGTCCTTTTCATAATAATCTGCTGCTATTGTGTTAGTGTTGTGAACTTAATAGTGATACTAGTGTTGCTAGTGTTGTGATAGCCTCAGAGGCTGCCCATGTTGTGGGGGGGGGGGGGGATTTATTATTATAGATTCTGTATTATAGATTGAGATTCTATATACCCTATCTTGTTACCTGTCTGATCAGTGATCACTATCACCAGTCCATTTTCTGTTTGAACTATATACATTCAACATGAACGACAAAGATTCGACAAAGCAGCAAAAAACATACAAACGTTGAATCTTTGGCTTATGGTGTCGTCGAAGTTCTAAGAAGATTAGACGGAGCAGCTAAACTATATGGAATCATACAGTTTAGCTGCTCCATCAAATCTTCTTTGAACATTCGACAGACACCATAAGCCTTCAATGACAGCTTCGACCTTAATTAATTAGAAAACGAAAATAAATAAAAACAAATTTCGGGAGTAACTAAATATATTTTTTGGATGAAAACTAAATTCTGAAACAAAATATTTCAGTGTGCACATGTCTATAAATAACTGACATGTGTAGTATAACACATAATACATTTTTTTATTTAAAAATTTTCTCCTGTACTGTTGTATTTAACTGTGTATTTTTTGGGGGTTGTTGCTATTTCTACATGCCATATTTGTAAAAATTCCAATTTGGCCAAAAACGTGACCATTTTTTGTGGGTCTGAAATGCTCTGTCAGGGCTGGCTTAGCCCTTCCTTCTCTGGGCTGGCTGCTCAGCTGTCGACTAATTGCCAGCTCTCATCTCTCTATAGTTACCAGCTGTTCCTGATCATGCTCGTCTGACCTGCCTACTTAAAGCTGTCCAGCTCACTTCACCTCTGCCTTTGCCTTGGTCACATCACAAGAAACCATCTCCTGTGGTTCTGTTAAAGACTGGCTTGCTGACATCCCTTCTGGCTCCTTATCCTATTTGCTGTTGCTCTACTGGGATCCCTGACTTATGGCCTGGCTGATTACCCGATCTGGTTATTGAACTCTGGCCTGGCCTATGCTTTGACTACACTTTTTCTATTTACCTTTTTAGTTTTTATTAAACAAGTGTGATTTAATTGTACTTCTGTCTGATTCATGGTTTCTGACAGTAGGCGAAGGTCATGAATTCAGAACATACAGTCAATCCACTTGTTGGTAATATTTTTTCCTGATTGGATGAGCAAGATCACCGCATGGATCAGTTTTCCATGGCATTACAAACGCTCATGAGTCACACGGCTCACCTGAAATCCCCCACGGTGGTTGTTCTGGTACAACCTGAGTCACAGGCCGTCCCTGCTGCTGTGCCAGTCTCTGTGCAGGCACCTGCCTTGAGTATTACCTCAATAGGAGGTATGTCTGGTTCTGCTCCACTTCCCCAGCGATTTGGGGGTGATCCATTTCAATGCAGAGGGTTTCTCAATCAGGTTGAGATACACTTCGAGATGCTGCCTCAGGCGTTTCCCATGGACACAAGCAAAGTAGGTTTCTTTGATAGATATCTTTGCTTTCTAAGAGTGCCTTGGCCTGGGCTAACCTCTATGGGAGACTTGAGTTATCCTGAGTTTGTGGCCTCCTTTAAAAGGGTATTTAATGTTCCGGCACGCTCCGCTTCTAAATTAAATTCTGTATTGAATGTTATACTGTAATTTAATGGTTGTTTTTGTTTGGGTTGCAGCAGTCATTCTCTATTCATATTCCTTACATTGTTTTAATTTTTCTAATGTTTGTACCTTGTATGCCTTTTCTATGAATCAGTTTATAATTATGTCTCCTTAGACATCAAAATAGCTTGCTCTAGCACAATTCTTTTTTAGTCTAATGCGTTTATGTTTAGGAATGGCTTCTAGCCATCTAGGGTGATGTCCACCACTGACAGTATGTATTATGGTTTTGTTTTAAAAAAAAGTTTTAGTACCCAATTTCCCTACCCACTTAAATATTTCAAGGTCTAAATGCTGTACTTTTTTCTTTACTGTAATTCACCTAAAAAGATATATCATATCTATTTTGGTTGATTTCATCTAAAAATTGTTTTAATTTGTTCTTTGACCCCTCCCAAATTATGAAAATGTCATCAATATATCTTTAATATGCCTTTAATTCTGGTCTCCTTTTTCCATGTATTTCTTTATTTTCCCATCTACTCATGAAAATGTTGGCAACCATTGGGGCATATCCTATGGAGAGGTAGGTCTATGAAAGGAGAGTTGCAAATCAAGGTAAGAGATAACAAGGGAGTGAATGAGTAGCTTGGTGGTTTCATTCGTTAAAAAAGGGGCACATTTTAGAGATGTAACAGAGGTGAAGTCTCGACAGGACAGAGTCTAGGATTACACTTAGTACCCTGGTGTGAGGGGAGGAATCGATAATTGTATTGTTGAGCTTGATGGATAAGTCAGAGGAGGGCATGGGGGGGGATATTACCATCTCGGTTTTATAAAGATTTATTTTGAGGAAGTGGTGTGACATGCATGTTGATATATCAGTTAGCAAGTTGGTGATGAGAGAGGAAACCGAGGGGGGTGAGGTGCGGAGTGGAGTGATAAAGTTGGGTGTCATCAGTGTAGAGATGGTAGCCAATTGGAAGCTGTGGAACCAAGAGAAGAGGTTTAGATAAGGGAAGGGGTCCAAGAACAGAGCCTTGGAAAATTCCTACAAAAAGAAGACGTGTAGAAGAGTAGACAGGGTTATAGGTAACAACTCTGTGATAGATAGGACAACCAGGAAAGAGCATAATGTTGGAGGCTAAGGGAATGACGTTTATTGAGAAGTAGCGGGTGGTCAACATTATCAAAGACTGCAGGGAGCTCTAGGAGTAGGTGTATTGAGTAGTGACAATCGGGTTTAGCAGTTAGAACATTATTTGTGAGTTTTAGTAGGGCAGTTTCTATGGAGTGTTGTGAGTAATAGTCAGACTGCAAGGGTCAAGAAGGCTGTTTCAGTGAGGTTGGAGCTTAGACGGTTGTAGACTAAGTGTTCTAAGAATTTAGAGGTGAATGGGAGCAAGGTGATAAGTCTTAATTTGTTCATGTTTGTTTGGTCCAGTGACTAAAGCCAAAGTAATTTGCTTTGTTTTGTATAGAGCAGTAAAATGTTAAACGCATATTTTTGCTGCCTATGTCCCTATGGGGAGATTTACAATTTGTCCTGGTAAGGATGGTCACTATATGACTGAAAATGAGGGGAGAAGTCCTATTAGGTTCTTTCAATTCTTTCAATAAGTACACTAATTTCAGTGACAACTGTCTAAGAGGGGATTTACACTGTTTGGATAAAATCAGGCAGGGCTTGATCTATTGGCTGGATTGTTCATATACATGGAAACACAGACATGACAAAAAAGCAGCTGAACATTTCAGTCAAGACCACATGCCATCTAGGACAGTGAGGGTAATTTCCCTACCAGCCTAGATCGCAGCTGGAGGGGGTCATACTCTGCTGTTCTGCTTTCAAACTAAATAAATCTAGTTTGTTTCTGTTGAAACTTTTTGTAGCTAGTTACTAAAACCGATTACAATTTGATCTTTCTCAATTAATAATCTCTATCATGACACATAGGAAATCTTTAGGCATTACAATACGAGTGTAGAAATGCTGTAAAACAAAAAAATATATATATTTTTTAATTACAATAATGTTTTATGGAACAAAGAAAAATATCTGTAATTTCAATTATATTTCTGATTATTAATTTTATTGAGATTAAATGAACAAATGATTAAACATTATGAAATAGTACAGTAATTCAAAGAGTTTAGTTTTATAAATATGTATTCACTTTTATATGTGCTCACTTTTAAATGAATTGTACTGATTTAGCATTAACTAGCATGCAGTAAAATGCAGATGCTTCAGACCCTTCGCTATGGAATTCTGTTTTATAAAAGTTCTAACTTTGTAATTGTCAAATCTTTAGATTTGTTAATAAGTTAGGCAGGGCATAGATGATGCGCTTACCTTTCCTGCAACAATGGGTTGCAGGAAAGAAAATCGCTCGATTCACTGGCTTTGTTGATGGGGAATCCCTCCCCTGGAGTCATTGTGTTCCAGGGAAAGTCAGCCATGCCGGGAAAACACAGTAATTATTGCTAGTGGCTATAATGCCGCATACACACACCAGACTTTCTGGCAGACTATGTCCGATGGTCTTCCCGACAGACTTTCGACCACACACGAACGGACTTAGTCCATTCTCAAGTCTGTCTGTTTTGAACGTGATGACGTAAACGGGACTAATCAAGGAAGTTCAATAGCCAGTAGCCAATAGCTTCCCTTGCGTTGTATTTGGTCCGTCAGACCAGTGCACAGACAAACGGTTTTCCCGATTTTAGTCTGCCGGAATTGAGTCCATTGGATAGATTTGAAACGTACTATTTCTAGGTCCATCTGATTTTTTTTTTGAAAAAGGATTGGACTAGCCCACACACGATCAGATTGTCCCTTCAGGCCTAATCTGCTGGAAAGTCCGGTCATGTGTACGCGGCATAACTGCTGGCAATAATCACATGTAAAAATCCTAGTTGCTGGTTGTACCTAAGTCAATCGATGGATCAACTTGGGTACAGTCAGTCTGTCCACAGATGGTTTGAATCTCGGCTGGTCTTCAGTCACCAGCCTATTACTAATTCAGGTACCAGCAGGGGTGGACATACAGGGTCAAAAAAGTCCCCATTGCGACTGGGCCCCATGCTGCAGAGGACCCATTTGACCCCCCATGCCTGAATTGTTAGAGCAGTAGCTGTATATAGGACGAGCTCCCTGATCCTCGGCCAATGTGTAAATTGGCAGAGCAGGAGAACAATCCCATGGTGTTTACACCGAAAGTGAAAGCAAGGGAGAGGTATCTTGCACAGTGTGTGCTTTGATATCTGCCTCCCCCTAGAGCACAGTACCCGGCATGGAGAGTGACGATAGAATGCTGCTGACAATTTTTAAAAAGGCTATTGATATATATGTTTGTATGCATGTGTATGTGTGTGTGTGTGTTTATATATGTGTGTGTTTATATATGTGTGTGTTTATATGTGTGTGTGTTTATATGTGTGTGTGTTCATATGTGTGTCTTTGTGTGTTCATGTGTGTGTGTGTGTGTAGGTGCGCATTTATGTGTGTGCATGCGTGGGCATGTGTGTGTATGTATATGTGTTTACATATGTGTATGTATGCACATTAATTTTAATCCTGACCCCCTTTTTTTGTACAATCTGAACAGATTTTGTTAGGGCGGGTTCATAACACCAACAAGAAAATACCATTCCTCTGAAAACTGAGAAGGCTATAGAAACGGGTACTTATATTATTGTGAAAAAACCCAGTCCTGAGATTCCTGTATTTGAAGTCAAATCTGAGAGGGGAGCTAAACGTATTAGTCAAGTACATCAGCACTGGCTCCATTAATGTATGTTAGAGACAGGGGTGGTGCTAGGTCTGCAAAAGATCTGGGGCTAGAGCCCATAGCAGTGGTCACCAACCTGGGGGGGGGGGGGGGGGTGAAGGATGGTGTTAGGGTTTCAATCATCATGGCACCATGGTTGATATGGTGTCAGGGTGATCGAAGCGCATTGTTTCTATTGTTACATTGTAATATATAATGAAGTGGTTCAACTCATCAAAATGCAGAATCAGTGGGAGTCCTGGACGTGTCACTTGCCACCGTCGCCTGTCACCAGATGCAGCTTTTTAACTTGCCACTGTCTCCTGCCACTAGATGTGGATTGTCACTTACCACATCACCTGCCACCATTCGCAGATTATCACTTGCCACGTCACCTGCCACCATTTGCAGATTGTCACTTGCAACGTCACCTGCCACCATTTCCAGATTGTCAGTTGCCACGTCACCTGCCACCATTTGCAGATTGTCACTTCCCACGTCACCTGCCACCATTTGCAGATTGTCACTTGCCACGTCACCTGCCACCATTTGCGGATTGTCACTTGCCACATCACTTGCCACCATTTGCAGATTGTCACTTGCCACGTCACTTGCCACGTCACTTCCCACCATTTGCAGACTGTCACTTGCCACATCACTTGCCACCATTTGCAGATTGTCACTTGCCACGTCACCTGCCACCATTTGCAGATTGTCCTTTGCCACCATTTTCAGATTGTGACTTGCCACGTCACTTGCCACCATTTGGAGATTGTCACATCACTTGCTACCATTTGCAGATTGTCAATTGCCATGCCAGTCAGTGCCACCAAATGTGTATTGTCACTGCATTGGTGGCAGGCTGGCAACACTGGTCCATATAGTGAGGGCAGGAGATCGGAGATGTGGGGCGAGCAGTGAGAGATGATGTAATCTCTCCACTCCCTGCCGCACCTCCGACATTTAAAAGGCCCGTGATATGAGTGGGGAAGAACGCTGATATGTGACGGGCAGGGAGAGATGCTCCCCCACGCACATTGCTCCCATGTTGAAGTGGCCCAGCTGTGAGGGCGGAAGAGTGGTGATGGGCGGGCGGAGAGAGAGATGATGTCATCTCTGCTCGTCCGCCCGCTTGTCTCTACTCCACCTCCAATGCCACCCGCTGCAGCCATGACCCGCTGAGATTCCGGGATGTGGGCTCCACATTCAGGGCTCCAGCCTCGATAGCCACACCCTGGTGATGCCTATGGTTAGAGAGTAAAGCAAAATTAGTATTTTTGGAATAGTACCTACTGAATAAATCAAAGTCAAAGGGCTGGTGAAGGCTTTATATGTAAGCAGGCCATTGGAACATCAACTCTGCCTATAGCTGGTACATAAAAGAAGAAGTAGTTGCCAGAGGGTGAGCTTACCTCTGTTCACAGTTAGGCTGAAATCCCTTTTTGGAGATATTTAATTTGTCTTCCTCCTGAAAAAGAATCATACATCCTGGGTTTGAAATGTTGTCACGCTCTCCACCTTATGTGGCATCCACATAATAACCAAATCCTAAATCAGTCTGCTCAAATGTAGCAGATTCCTAAAGAAACATGAGAGCAGTTTGATTTAAAAAAAATGGCATGCGACCTTAAATCAACCACAAATCATTCATTAATTTACTAGATAGCCTAAACATCCCTGAATGGACAATGAATGGCCTATATCCTCTGTCTAGATTTTATCGATATATGGACAAAAACACAAAAAAATAGGTGTTTAGAATGAATTTAATTTAATGTTGTGTTTTGGGGGTTCAACTGATGCCTCCTTTATTAGGGTTAAAAATAAGTTATATAAAAGATTATATAAATCATAATGACTGTGAATCCTTATAAACTATGCGTACTTATTAGTCATGTCATCTTTTAGTTTACAAATAAATAAAGTGTGCTCCAGCGCTACCACTAATGATGTGTAAATGTGTATAAATTACCAAAACAAAATAAATAGTTGCTGCAAGCACCTAATAGTGTTTCCACAACGATATACGGTAATGCATAAATTCAAAAAAATTATGCCGCACTGCTACTATACAGTTTATACAATGATAACACAATGCACAAGCAAAACAATGCTATAATCTAGAGATGTGCATAAAAATTAAACCAGATATTTCAACTCTGTATGTTTTACTTAGTAACGTTGTGCAACATAAATTATAACAATAGATACTTAATACTCCTTAATGAATAGTTTATAAGAATATAAATAAAAACAGTCTCTTGTCTTTTTTCTTCCTGTCACCTCTGTGCGAATATACAAATTATCCTCCAAGTATGTAGATCCTCCTGTTTCCTCTGTTCACTAGGGACCCTCGAAATATTTATCCCAGTATTCTGATCTGTATGGGGGGGGTGGGATTCTTTAGGGCACTAAAACTAGATCTACATGCATGCTTTTGCATTTGTCTCGCCAATAGTTCGGAAAAGTACAGAGACTTCCCAAAGTGTAGTATTATTGTGCAAATGATTTATTAAAATTACAACCGCACTTGCACTTTAAAAACTTTGTAAGGAACATACACGAGTACAAAACTTTACTTTACTGCATACATCACATCCGGCTTCCTCGTCCACCTCCCCTCATACTCTACGCGATATGTCACAATCCTGTGACTTCTTCAGGGCTCGGAAGGAGTCACATGCCGGTGACATAACGTGTAGGCCGTGAGCTGAGGCAGACGAGGAAGCCAGAAATTACTTTCATACTTCTTATTTACAATAATTTCGCTAATAGTCCTTTAAGCAGCATTAACCACTTCAGCCCCAGGCCATTTGGCTGCCAGATGACCAGGCCACTTTTTGCGATTTGCCACTGCGTCGCTCTAACTGACAATTGCGCGGTCGTGTGACGTTGTACCCAAACAAAATTGGCATCCTTTTTTTCCACAAATGGAGCTGTCTTTTGGTCGTGTTTGATCATCTCTGCGATTTTAATTTTTGTGCGCTATAAACAAAAGAAGAGTGACAATTTTGAAAAAAATAACACAATATCTTTCCTTTTTGCTATAATAAATATCCCAAAATTTAAAAAAATTAAAATAAATTTTCCTTAGTATAGGCTGATATGTATTCTTCTAAATATTTTTGGTAAAAAAAAATGCAATAAGTGTATATTGATTGGTTTGTGTCTACAAACTAGGGGGTCGTTTTATGGTATTTTTTTTTTTTTTTACTAGTAATGTGGCAATCTGCAATTTTTATCATGACTGCGACTTTATGGTAGACATATCGGACACTTTTGACACATTTTTGTGACCAATGTCATTTATACAGCGATCAGTGCTACAAAAAATGCACTGATTACTGTGAAAATTACACTGGCAAGGGAAGGGGTTAACCATTAGGGGGGCTCAATGGGTTAAGTGTGTCCTAGGGAGTGATTCTAATTGTGAGGGGGCGTGGCTACAAGTGACACATCAGTGATCTCTGCTCACAATCACAGGGAGCAGAGATCACTGTCCTGTCACTAGGAAGAACAGGGAATGCCGTGTTTACATCGGCATCTCCTCGTTCTTTCTCTCACGGCCGCAGTCGTGGGCCGCCCGGGAACATCGAGTTCTCGGGACCCATAGGCACACTCACGAGGCACGCTGGATGGCAAATTTAATGGAACGTGCAGGTACGGCCATTTGCCTGCCTGTGCCATTCTGCCAACGTATATTGGCGTGCAGCCATCGGAAAGCGGTTAAAAACCTGATAGAAGTTCTACACTGTTCCTACATATAAATTGAAAAATGCTACCCCCCCAGGAGCCGCTTTGTAATTTGCGTTCTCTGTTCTGTGCCTTGACTCCAAGAACAGCCTCAATTCCTCTTACCACCTGGTTGAATGAAAGTTACTATAAACACTATAGAAGCAGAGGTACCTTTAACTTGGATGTGAATTAATAATATGAAAAAGACACAAGACCATTTAGTGGTAAATGGATTTAATGTATTTTTGGATTAGATTAAATGATGGTATGAGCATAAATGAGCATACAGTAGGTAGATACAGACACAGTCTTGTAATCAAAAAGGTCTGTGCTAATAGACTGGAATTAAAAGAGATGTGCGGGGTTCTCAAAAAATAAACATTCATAATTACATGTACCTATAAAATATGCTTTGATTGCTTTGTCTGAGCCTAACTTAAAGAACTTAGTAGCAGAGGTATGAACATAATACAGAAGATGGTCAAAGACTGCAGACATGATAAGAGACATCCAGAGACTGCACACATGATACAGGAGATGGTCAGAGACTGCAGATGTGATACAAGAGATGGTCAGAGACTGCACCCATGATACAGTAGACTGTCAGAGACTGCACACATGATACAAGAGATGGTTAGAGACTGCACACATGATACGAAAGATGGTCAGAGACTGCACATATGTTACAAGAGATGGTCAGAGACTGCACACATGATACAGGAGACTGTCAGAGACTGAAGGCATGATACAAGAGATGGTCAGAGACTGTAGACATGATACAAGAGATGGTCATAAACTGCACATATGATACAGGAGATGGTCAGAGACTGCACACATGATACAGTACACTGTCAGAGACTTCAGACATGATACAAGAGATGGTCAGAGACTGCAAACACGATACAAGAGATGGTCAGAGACTGGAGACATGTTACAAGAGATGGTCAGAGACTGCAAACATGATACAAGAGACTGTCAGAGACTGCAGACATGATACAAGAATTGGTCAGAAACTGCAGACACGATGCAAGAGTAGGCCAGAGATTGCAGACATGATACAAGAGATGGTCAGTGACTGCACACATGATACAGGAAATGGTCATAGACTGCACACATGATACAAGAGACTGTCAGGGACTGCAGACATAATACACAAGCCTGTCAGAGACAGCAGACATGATACATGAGACTGTCAGAGACTGTAGACATTATACAAGAGATGGTCAGAGACTGCAGACACGATACAGGAGAAGGTCAGAGACTGTAGACATGATACAGGAGATGGTCAGAGACTGCAGACATGATACAGAAGATCAAAAACCGTAGACATAATACAGGAGATGGTCAGAGACTGGAGATATTATACAAAAGATGGCCAGAGACTGCAGACATGATACACAAGTGAATCAGAGACTGCAGACATGATGCATGAGACTGTAAATATGATACAAGAAATGGTCAGAGACTACAGACATGATACAAGAGTGAGTTAGAGACTGTAGACATGATACAGGAGATGATCAGAGGCTGCAGACATGATACACGAGATGTTCAGAGACTGTAGACATTATAGAAGAGATGGTCAGAGACTGCAGACATGATACAGAAGATCAGAGACTGTAGACATGATACAGGAGATGGTCAGAGACAGGAGATATGATACAAAAGATGGTCAGAGACTGCAGACATGATACATAAGTGAATCAGAGGCTGCAGACATGATGCACGAGACTGTCAAAGACTGCAGACATGGTACACAAGACTGTCAGAGACTATAAACATGCTACAGGGGTTGTTGGAGATTGGGGGTATGTTTCAGCTGTCAATCATAGCCTGATGACATAGTACATGAGATATTACAGATAATTGTCTGCAGGGGATAAATGGGCACACAAAAAGTGACAATAGGCTACATGTGGCCCCAGGCACTAAGCACTGAATTGTATGTTTGGATGGAAGTGCACATAATTTTTCCAAAACTCCAAGAGCTAGCTCTCTTTTCCTGCACTGGCAACATTGCCAGGATGTTGGCTATGAGAAATAAAATACAATCTATTGCTGGAGATGCAAGAGCCAGTCTTCACACAGCAACAATTCTGTCACGTGGCAAACTTGAAGAACATAACCTGAAAGCCAACCCCTTAGCACTGTCCCAAAACATAAAATACTGTTAAAGTCCAGTTGAAGTTGAAAATGATCCCATGCAGTGATTTGCCAACAGTGCAAGGGTTACCTGCATTTCTTGATCATACATCACGGGACACAGGAGCTCATTACTTAGTGGGTTATATAGGCACCTCTGGTGATTGGACACTGGTTAACCCCAATTAAGGAGAATTCCTCCCCTATATAACCCCTCCCATATGGGAGGCACCTCCGTTTTTTCGCCAGTGTCTATGGTGGTTGGTCACGTAAAACATGTGCTATGAAGAAAGCTCTGTGCAGGTCCCTGGGGGGGGGGGGGGGGGCTAAGGGCTACAACAAACCGGATCCATATCTCAAAATGGTATGGTACCCGGGCCTCGTCATCTGAAGAAACTAGGTTTTGCCTGTAAGTCCTCTCCTATTGGAAGACTGGGCTCTGGGAAAACCAGACTTGGTGTACTATTTACATAGTGGCATGAAAGTTTCTGGCAGAGTCTTTTACAAGGTCCAGTAGGAGGTTCTTCTTAGAAAGAACCCCAAAAAAAACCTGAAGGTTGGCACAACTCTGCCCGCCGTGATGGGTGAAGGCTGGAATCTGTCTGTTTTCAGCAGTTCCTGCGGCGAGGACAGGTAAGGGAAGTTAATCCTATATATATTATGGATTTCTTCATTTGAGTAGTAGTATGTCTTACCTGGTTTCCACCACTAAAGGGAGTAAGAGCAGCCTGATGCATACTTACATGCCTTTCAGTACACACGCTCAGTGAAGCCTGGTTCTCCAGCTGTCTCACGTCTCCACTGCAATCCCTGCCACAATATAGGTAATACAGGGGTCCCACGTAGTCTGGGGGTCCCACGCAGCTCTGATGGAGATTCCCTTTCCCCCCTGGATTCCGGCGGTCCTCGAGCGCACTCCGGGCTAATGGAGGAGGTGAAGCTACACTAATAGCCAGCGAAACGCGTTGACGTCACATCCGGACGCTGGACGAACCTAGCATAGGCTGGAGACAGCTGATGCAGCCTGATACACGAAGTGTTTAGTTTTTTGAGAAATTCGATATTATTCCTTCATATGGGCGATCGGTGTCTCCGTAAGCCCTCATTTGCTAAAGCGAGTTATGTGCGCTGAACCACCAACAGCAGAGGATGTTTTTGGGCCGCCAAAATGTTCTCATATCGAAAATAACAACGATTGATGTTGGCCTGTGAGTAGTGCATATCGTGTGGATGTTATAAAACATGTGTTGGTAGAGAAAACTTTATGCTCGTGAAGTAATCTTTGCAGGATCGGACAATCTGTTTTCCTCAGAGAAACTAACAACAGCGCTTGGGAAGGCTGCGGTATTGTATGAGACATAATCTATGGCCATTCAAAACTATCTGTTGATGTACTGTGATATTGCAGCATTTACTGACTAAATGGAAATGAACTGCTTCTAGTCGTGAAACAACTCAGATGTTTTGCTATATATTAGCTCTTTGTGGCCTTTGGGAACAAATAGCAGTCTCCAAAGGAAATAACTTCTATACTATAAAATAAATTTGGCTAATTCAAGCCGATAACTTTCGAAATAACTAACACTGTCACTGGCGAATGAACTGCATATCCATAACTATCGATGATAACAGGCTAATAGTAATAGCTATAATTTAAAATTAGTCTCTTTTCCATGCTTGCTGTTGATTGCCAGATAAACATATTAACTGACATTGTGAGCATCTCTACAGGTTTAATTGGTTTATTATAACCATTTTTGCCAATCGGTAACAATTGGTCCGGACCAGCGTAATTTTTTGTGTTTGTTGTGTGTGTCATTTACGTCTTGTCTGGGGTCTGTTTTATATGATATATGTTTGGTCTACTTCGGAAATAGACATTTTTTATGAATGGTCTTTGGTTTTTTAATGATGAAATTATGGTTAATTATGTTATTTGAAATTTAAAATAAATGATACGTTTTTGTACCAATTAACCTTATCTTTGGAGGTAAAAAAATTTTGGTGCCCAAAGTAACCTCTTTTTGCAGTCCGTGCTAATCTAACTGCTTTTTTTCATTTGTAATGGAGGAGGGGGGAGTGTGGTTGTGAGCCGTGCACATCTGTGTGCACGGCGCTGTACTGCGCAGGCGCCAGGCGGCAGTTTTAAAAAAGCCCAGAGCGTCAGGGGGCTGTAAGTGTGAGACACAGGAGCTGTGGGCAGTAAGCATCCCAAGGGATTGGATCCAGGCAAACCTAAGACACCTACTCAGCATCAGGTTGTGCAGTTTAAGCATATATATTTATTGTGAGACTTTAAGCACAACAGTGATTGCACTTTGTACTAGTACCTCTGCTTTGTAGCTTAGGACTATGTCTCCTCGTAAGAGGGTCTCAGGGGGAGGTAACAAGGGCACTGGTAAATCACCGCCTAGGTCCAGGGGTTCAAAAAATGCCTATAAGTTACCATCCCCCCTGCAAGACTGGAGCCAGCCTCACAGGATGAGTCAGTGCCCCTGTCAGGTTTTGCAGCCTCTCCTAATGTTTCAGCCCCGGTATATGTCACTGAGGACTCCCTTAGGGCTACATTGGAGGGTTTTGAAGGGAGAATAATGAATTTTATTTCTGCTTCCCTGAAAGATAGCAGGAAAAGGGGTAGATCCCCTCCCTCTGCTGAGATTCCTCTTTCAGGTGACTCTTCTGACAATGAGGAGAGATCCCTATCTTGGGACAGGGATCTTGAGCAGTCGGAGGAATCAGAGGAAGAGGAGAGAGTCCCCTCCTACCAGGCGCTCAGAAAACAGATGCAGTATTATACTGAATTGGTGCGTACCACATTTAGAATGCCTGCTGCTGAAGTCGCCACGTCCTCTGTTTCTTCCCTAGGAGTCAGGAAAGTCCCACAGACTGCTTTTTCCTTTCCAATTCATCCCTTAATGGATAAATTGTTGTATGAGGATTGGGGACATCCCGATAAACTGTTTGCTCCTCCTAAAAGGTTTTCTATGCATTATCCTCCGGAGGAAAGTTTCACCAACAAGTGGGGGGTCCCATCTGTCGATGCGGCTGTTTCTTGCGTGAATAAAAACCTGACCTGTCCGTTGGATAATGCTCAGGTATTTAAAGATCCAACCGATAAGAAGCTGGAAACATTATTAAAAGCCTCCTTTTCCATGACTGGAGCTGTAGTGCAACCTACAGTTGCAGCCGTGGGGTTGTGTCAGTTCCTCAAGGAACAGGTTAAGTAGATACTTGGCCTCCTTCCCAGTGAGGAAGTTGAGAATTATGCAGAAATACCTCAAATTCTGTGTTTCATAATTGATGCGATTTTGGATTCTGTCCAACAAGCATCTCGTTTGTCTCTCCTGTTGGTACACATGCGAAGGGCCCTATGGCTAAAGAATTGGGCAGCTGAGTTGTCATGCAATAAGCATTTGATTGGGTTCCCGTTTAAAGGGGAACGTTTGTTTGGCGAAGAATTAGACAAATTCGTCCAAAAAATGTCAGGGGGTAAATCTACTCTCCTTCCAGTCAAAGGAGCAAACGTCCATCATTTAGGCGTTCTCTCTCTACCGGAGCATCAAGCTCTAAGCAGTGGCAATGGCCTTCTCAACCCTCCTCTACAGGAAAGGCTCAAGGCCGGGCCCAGGGGCAGAAGAAATCTTGGGGGCAAAAGCCTGCCAAGCAGAGCCCAAAAGCTTCCTTGTGAAGGGGCGCCCCCGCTCGGCCGAGTGGGGGGAAGGCTCCTGCAGTTTGCGGAAGCCTGGCGGGAAGAGATCTGGGACAAGTGGGTGATCTCTTCGGTATCTCTGGGCTACAAGCTAGAGTTTCAGGAGATTCCACCTTCTCGCTTTCTAAGGTCAAGGATCCCCAGGGACCCAGTAAAGCAAAAAACGCTATTTCTGGCCTTAGATCACTTACTATCCCAGGGGGTGATAGTAGAAGTGGACCCAAAAGAACAGGGTTCAGGGTTTTACTCGAATCTCTTCACCGTTCCGAAGCCAAATGGACGTGTCAGACCTATCCTGGATCTGAAGGATCTGAACCGGTTTTTACACATCCGGTCCTTCCGAATGCAGTCAATTCGCACTGTGGTCTCCTCCCTGCAAGGAGGAGAGTTTATGGCATCAATAGACATCAAGGATGCATATCTCCATGTGGCAATTTTTCCCACACACCAAAAGTATCTAAGGTTCGCGGTAGAGCGGCGCCATTTTCAATTTGTGGCCTTGCTGTTCGGGCTCGCTACGGCCCCTCGCGTCTATTTACAAAGATTCTGGATCCTCTCTTGGCAAACCTAAGAGCTCAGGGTATAGCCGTCATGGCTTATCTAGACGATTTGCTTCTCATGGAGAAAACAGTAGCGTTCCTGAACCACAGTGTTACCAGAACGCTAGAACACCTGGAACGCCTAGGTTGGATTATAAACCTAGAAAAGTCGTCCCTACAGCCTGCTACCAGGTTGGAATACCTGGGTATGCTTATCGACACCGCTCAGGGCAAGGTGTTTCTTCCAAGGCCAAAAGCCTTGGCCATTGGGGATCTGGTGCGCCTAATTCTGGGCAGGAGATCTTCCCCCCATTCGGTTGTGCATGAGACTGTTAGGGAAAATGGTCGCCTCCTTCGAGGCCGTTCCATTCGTCCAGTTCCACTCAAGGCCTCTGGAAAGGTGCATCCTTGCGGCTTGGAACAGGAAGCCCCAGTCCTTGGATCTTCCCATGCATCTATCCCCAGGGACACGCAAGAGTCTCGTCTGGTGGTTACAAACCGAGAATTTGCTGAAAGGCAAAACTTTTCTTCCTCTTCCATGGAAGATTATTACGACAGGCTGGGGAGCAGTGTTGGAGGAGACGTGCTCGCAGGGGAAATGGTCTGCGATCGAGAAGCTATTGCCCATAAATGTCTTGGAGATCCGGGCAGTTTATATGGCTCTCATAAAGTGGTCTTACAGACTACGGGGTCTCCCTGTTCGGGTTCAGTCTGACAATGCCACAGCATTGGCCTATATCAATCACCAGGGCGGTACCAGGAGTCTGGTTGCGCAAAAAGAGGTGAAACATACTTGTCTGGGCAGAAAAGTATGTTCCATGCCTTTCTGCAGTCTTCATTCCAGGAGTGGAAAATTGGCAGGCAGATTTCCTGAGCCGCCAGCAGTTGTGCCCAGGAGAATGGGCTCTGCACCCCGACGTGTTTTGGAACATATGTCGCAGGTGGGGTACTCCAGACGTAGATCTGTTTGCGTCCAGGTTCAACAGAAAACTGGACAAATTCGTGTCAAGAACAAGAGATGCACTTGCTCAGGGGTCAGATGCTTTGACAGTTTCCTAGGATCAGTACAATCTGATTTATGCCTTCCCCCCGTGCCCGCTTCTGTCGCGGTTCCTGGGAAGAGTCAAGAGGGAGACCAAATCGGTTCTTTTGGTAGCCCCGGCTTGGCCAAGGCGACCATGGTACGCAGAGATCATGAAGTTGGCAGTAGGCAGGCCGTGGATCCTCCCTCTTCGGCCAGATCTGCTCTCGCAGGTTTGGCTGCTGAGACCCACATTCTGAGAGACCGTGGGCTTTCGGGGCCAGTCCTTTCTACTCTGGTCAATGCCAGAAAGCCCGCCTCCAGGCTTATTTACTACAAAATCTGGAGGGCATATGTTTCCTGGTGTGAACTCAGGGAATGGCATCCTAGAAAGTATGTCAATAGCAGGATCTTGGCTTTCCTCCAATCAGGCCTAGAAATGAATTTGGCCATAAGCACTATCAAGGTGCAGATTTCGGCCTTGTCAGTGTTTTTTTAGAAGCCACTTGCATCGCATTCCCTGGTGCGGGCTTTCATTCAGGGGCCTATGCGGATAAGGCCGCCAGTCAAACCTCCGGTATGCCCATGGGATCTGAATTTGGTTCTCTCGGCTTTGCAGGGGCAACCATTTGAACCTTTGCATCTGGCTTCATTAGTTCTTCTGACTAAAAAATTGGTTTTCTTGGTAGTCATATCCATGGCTATAAGAGTGTCAGAACTAGCAGCTCTCTCCAGCAAAGAGCCGTATCTAATTATTCATAAGGACCGGGTGGTCATGCGTCCCAACAGGTCCTTTCTACCTAAGGTGGTTTCGGGATTCCATTTAAATCAAGATGTAATCCTACCATCCTTTTTTCCGAACCCACAGTCCGCAGAAGAAGAATCTTTGCACACTTTGGATGTGGTTAGGGCAATCAGTATCTATCTTCAAGCAACTGCTCAGATAAGGAAAACTGATTGCTTATTTATTTTGCCGGAAGGCCCTAGGAAGGGCCAGGCAGCGTCAAAATCCACTCTCTCAAGGTGGATTAGACAGATTATTTCTCAGGCCTATAGTGTTAAAGGGAAAATCCCTCCTTTTCAAATGAAAGCGCACTCTACTAGGGCTGTTAGTGCTTCTTGGGCAGTGCATCACCAGGCCTCCCTGGCTCAGATCTGTAAAGCTGCAACTTGGTCATCAGTCCACACATTCACCAGATTCTATCAGGTGAATGTCAGAGGGCAAGAGGATATCGCCTTTGGGCGCAGTGTACTGCAGACTGCAGTTTAGGTCCTCTGCTCCATGGCGGTCTATAATTATGATCTGTGTCTCCCTCCCCTCAATCTGAGCATTGCTTTGGGACATCCCACTATGTAATGAGCTCCTGTATCCCGTGATGTATGATCAAGAAAATAGGATTTTTATATACAGCTTACCTGTAAAATCCTTTTCTTGAGAGTACATCACGGGACACATGGCTCCCGCCCCTCTGGGGTTTTACGTGGTTTCCTATTGCTTTGCTACAAAACTGAGGTGCCTCCCATATGGGAGGGGTTATATAGGGGAGGAATTCTCCTTAATTAGGGTTAACCAGTGTCCAATCACCAGAGGTGCCTATATAACCCACTATGTAATGAGCTCCTGTGTCCCGTGATGTACTCTCAAGAAAAGGATTTTACAGGTAAGCTGTATATAAAAATCCTATTTTTAACTTCACAGATCTTCTATCTTGACAGAGGATGCCGTTAAGGCAGCTTGGTGCTCCTCCTACCCCCACCTCTGTGTACGGGGGGGGGGGGGGGTGGATTCAGTGCACTCTGCACTGTGTTTATCAGAGGGGAGAGAATCTGACTGTCATGTAAGTGAAGCTTGCGGCATGCAGGAACCATGACAACCCTCACACTTCACGGGCATTCTGGGACTCAGCCCTGATTCACTGGGACTCAGCCCTGATTCACCAGGTCTCAGGGACAGGGTCCAATTTACAGGATGGTCCCGGCGAATCATGGATGGTTGGGAAATATGCAGTGGTCAGCCAGGGAAGGTGCCTCTCAATATCGGACTTTAAAAGCTTTAACAACAATTAAGGAAAATACAGCAGAGTCACCAGGAATGTGCAAGAAAGTATACTGAATAAACTGCAACCTCTGGAGACGGCACTTATAAGTGGTTTGAGTCAGCAAAAAAAGAAAAAGCATTGCTATTGATGTTGGAATTGTGGTGGAGCTATATGAGTCACTGGTCCAGTTTGTTTGAGACACCAGAGAAATGTTCCTGACTTACAAAGCTACTGTAATAGAAAATAAAAGTGTCAAGAAATATGAGATTAAGAGGAAAGGTATGCAAGCAAGGAAAAGCTCAGCAACTTCCAGCAAGACGCAAGAAGAGGAAGCTCAAGGAAAGTTCCGGATCAACACCTTTTATGTAATTGGTGACAACTTGTTTGCTGAACTTGAGAGAAGAAAAATTGCATACGATTCTTTCTTTGGAAGGTTTAAATTCATTATGGACCTTACAAAAATTGAGCCATTGGCAATATCACGGCATGCTACAGAACTTTGTACTTCTTACAGCAAAGACTTGGAACAGGAGTTTTTTTTTTTTTTTTTGATGAGTGCATCCACTTTCGTTTGTATCTCCTAAGTTCTTCTGCAGAACATACCTCTGTTCTAGCCGTGAGAAAAAAATCTGGGACTTTTTAGGCTCAAGGAATATGCAAAGGTTAGAAATAATAGTATTAAATATATTGTATTTATTAGTTTTAAAAAAAGTTTTTAAAAGAAATTACCAGTATAAAACATACATAAAAAACATGAAAAATGTGGTCTGTGACCACAAGTAAAAAAAAAAACTCTAGTGTGCAGGGTAACGCCATGCCAACCGACAAACAAGCCCCATAAAACCAGTGGGCATGGTAATCACCATCGCAATGGTGACGGGAGCCAGATGGAAAAAAAGCATCCAAAGGATCACGGGTAATGGAGGGTATCTCTCAACCTGGAAGTGAATGGCGTAAATGAGGACAATGTGATGCAAAAGGAAGTCACACCTTGAGGAAATTCCTCCCATGCCCATATCCAACTCTGCATCCCACGACCTGTGCGTGCCAGGGCGCACACCACAGTAGATCCATATCCAAAAAATGACTGGGGGGGGCCTTTCTGTCTTTTTCCTTGGCTTCACATACTTGCCACCTTTCCATGACTGACTTCCACTGTTTTTATCCCATTGCTGGCTGTGTGTTGACAATTTCTTTGTCCCACCTGGACCATGTCATACATATGTGAATGATGAGGAATACTCTAATGTATGTTTTGTTTTATAGACCACATGCACTATGATTGTTAAAACCTTTCCTGAAAAAGGAGCTTTAGGGACCCTGAAAAGCATTGGCAATTGGTTTACACACAACATTTGTACTCACATTTAGTGTTTTTTTGCTTTGTGGTCACAGACCACATTTTTCATATGTATTTTTGTATGTATTTTTTATATTGTTAATCTCTTTTAAAAACTTTTTTTTCATGATGAATACAATATATCTAATACTATTATTTCTGACTTTTGCACAATCATTGAGCCTAAAAAGTCAGAATTTTTCTGAGGGGAGATTTTTTTGTCTATCCATATTAGGGAGGTGACCTTTTTAAGTAGATACACACAACCTCATCTATTTTATATTCTATACAAGGGTAGTAAATATCTGGTTGTTTCTGCTATACTATACAAATCACCATACCCCTTTATTCCTTTTTTTCTTTTACATTAAGTTTTTTGAGCGTTTTTCTGATATTCATATTTGTATCATAATGGACTACAAGGGCAAGGAATGGGACAAACATATGGCAGGCTACCTTAGGGAGTTTGGACAAACTGAAAAGGTGGAGAATGATCTCACGTCCCTTTTCTTTAGTCTGGGCAAAACCCTAGAAAATAAATCATGCACTGGCATGTTCAATCTTTTGAGAATTACATCAGGGAGGACATCAATCCCTTTGGTTTGAGAGTTCAAATTTTCCCCACATTTGAGAACATCAATGCTGATTTAAAAAAGGATTGGGAAAAAAAGTCTCAATCGTTGTTCCAAAGAATTGATGGTTTTACAAATATCGGCATATGAAAACCAAATAGCCAAACTGGACATGGATTTGATCTTATGAATGCCTTACTCCATCCTTTAAAAACTGAGACTTTTATGCCAATAAAGAGAAGACTCTTAAAGGGGAGTTCCAGGCTTTTTATGTTTATTAAAAGTCAGCAGCTACAAAAAGTGTAGTTGCTGACTTTTAATAAACAGACACTTACCTGTTCCATGGTCCAGCGATGTGGCCGAACTGGGTATGACTCCCCCTCCTCTCCACCGGCGCCTTCATTGCCACTCTGGGCACCAGGCCATGACAGCTTTCGGCTTCATGGCTGGGCAAGCACAGCGCATGCACGGGTCACGCTGCACTCCTGGAGTGGACAGGCGATCTCCTGGGACCTGTCACGTGTCCCAGGAGATCGCCTAGAGGGAGGGGCCGCCTAAATAAAGACAATGGACGTTAAAAACAAAGAAATGGCAAAAGGGTACAGGACCCATCAGCCAAGAAATCATTATGGGAGAATAATCAACATCCCATACAAAATATTCACACTAATGGGCATTCTACTTCTTCCATGTTGTCAGGTAACTCACTGGGTGTGGCTAATGAACTATGCTCTATTTAATCTATTGATGACACACACAAGGACATGAATACAGTTGTTTTTTTTTTTCAAATTTTATGTTTTATTCGAAGGGTAGGAAAATATGGAGCAAAACAGAACATGTAGGTAATACGATGAACCAATAGGCGTACAAAATAAATCAATGCAATAACAAATGGTCCCTACAACATGCGCATGTGGGACTTCAATCTACGGAACAGAAAAACAAAAGCATCTAACCTCTCGGGCCCTTCTAAGCCACTCCTTCCATAACTCCACCGTAAAGAGCCTATCCCAACCTGGCAACCCCAGTTCATATTGTAAAGACCAAGTACCCTTACCAAGATTGATCCAAAAACACTAATCAGCACCATAAATCCCACCCAGTTTTCAAAATTATATATAAAGAAGATGTTTTGGACGTGGAGGAAACTCTAACGTTCCCTCCAGGCCCAAACCCTTAAACAAAAAAAAAACAAAAAGTGTTAAAGAGAGAAACAAGAAATAGCTAGAAAATTAAACACAAGGATAGATGGGGTATAAGGTATATAAGGGGGGGAAGGGAGGGGAAACAAAATAAGGAATGGGGTCCGAGGGGTCCCTGGAGGCAGATCTGTCCTTTTATATCAAACATCAAATGCCTGGCTCCAAGATCTCCGAGGTATTAAGTACGTTCTATCAGTGATTCATACCCAAGGAGTATACTCCACCATTCGGGGCATCCTCATCCAGAAGGGTCCTGCCCTCTCTTGAACATATGAATATATTCCATTTTGACCATGTCTTAATGAATTGCTCGTTCTGTCCCCTGTATGTCAGAATTAAGTCTTCCATTCTCTTAATCTCCTCTACCCTTCTCAACCACATACCAATTGTCGGTGGGTAGGTATTCTTCCAACGCAGTGGAATACATGCTTTGGCGGCATCCAATAGATGCCGAAGCAAGGAGGTCTGATATTTCTTGCGAGGCATATTCGTGGCATGAAGGAGGTAAGAGGCAGGCCCCACCGGAAAAGGAGTATCAGAAAATTTTGAGATTGTTTCCCCAACTGTCTTCCAGAACCGCTCCAGAAGTGGGCAGGACCAGAAGACATGGAGAATCGTACCCTCTTCCCTCCGACATCTCCAACATCTGTTTGACTCTGTCGGAAAAAACCGGTGTAGCTTCGCCGGGGTATTATACCATCTGGTTAAAATTTTAAAATTGGTCTCCTGTGTTTTTGAGCAAATGGAGGATTTGTGTGTAAAATATAGGATATTTTGTTTTTGGCGTATCGAAAAACTACACCGCATATCCCTCTCCCAGGCCTCCAAACAGCTCGGACCCCTATCATCCGGTGCCTTGGTCAATATGTGATATGTGACGGATAAGACATGAGACATAGCACCACCTTCCGAACAGTAAACTTTAAAAGAGGTCAAACTTCGATTGTAACTGTCGGGGGGAGGCAGGGACCTCAAAAAATGATTCAATTGAGTTGCTTTCCAAAAGTCTAATTTGTACAGGCCCTCCGGATCCATTAGATCAGTGGTAGTTGCCCATTTACCCCCCTTAAAAAAATGGGACGCCTGGTAAATCCCAGACGTCCTAAGAGAATGGAACGCTAGCTCCGTGACCCCGGGGGAAAACTCCGGGGTCCCTAGAATTGGGCGAAGTGGAGAAGTCTCCGATACAAGCCCCGCACTCACGAAGAGAGACGCACAGATACGTGAGGTTATTCCTATGAGAGGATGGTTTTTCACCCTATTTGGTAATCTACTGTAGCACCAGGGAGCCCTATTCAGTGCCACCCCTGTTTGGGCTTGTTCCAGCTGGGTCCACAGTTTGATATCATAGTGTCTATTCCAGTCTATCAGTCTAGTCAGATGGGCGGCCTGATAATAGCTACGAAGATCTGGAATCGCTAAACCTCCCTGTTGTTTCGGTCGGGTCAATTGTCGGTAGTTAAGTCTCGGTCGTTTGTGAGCCCAAATAAAGTTAGATAATAACCTCCTGATCTGTAAAAAGTAGTGAGAGGGAATATTGACCGGCAATGCTTGCAGAAGATAAAGAAACTTAGGCAAAATGCACATCTTAATGTTGCATCTGCCCAGCCAAGAGTGCAGGCCATTATTCCATTTAACCAGTAGGGCACGAATTGTCGACAGTAATGGAGGGAAGTTCAAAGTATAAACTTGAGATATAGTTGGCGGAATATACGTTCCCAAATATTTCAGGGCCAAGGAGGTCCATTTGAATTTAAAATCCTGATGAAGCCTTCCTATAAGACCCTGAGAAAGACCTATGCCCATTGCTTCAGATTTATGGAAATTAATCTTCATATTGGAGATGACACCATACTCCCTGAATTCCTGCATCAAATTGGGGAGAGAGATCGTTAGGTTAGTCAGGGAAAATAGCATGTCATCTGCATATGCAGCGATTTTGTATTGCCTATCTCCCACTGGGATCCCCATAATGTTGGGATTAGCTCGCACCTTACATAAAAAAGGCTCCAGCGACAGGGCGAAAAGGAGAGGGGACAACGGGCATCCATGGCGAGTGCCATTATGTATTTCAAACGGTTCGGACAGAACTCCATTAACCCGTACCCGAGCTGTTGGCTTCGAGTAAATAGAGCCTATCCAATTCAGTAGCCTCTTGCCAAAGCCTACATACCGCAAAACATAAGTCATAAATCCCCAATTCACCCTGTCGAAGGCCTTCTCCGCGTCTGTCCCCAGAAAAACACAAGGGGTCTTAATGTCGTTAACTATATGTAGGAGGTTAAGCACCCTAACCGTATTATCTCGTGCTTCCCTGGTGGGCACAAAGCCCACCTGGTCTAGATGAATCAGTGACGGGAGAAGGCCTTGTATTCTGGATGCCAATAATTTCGTAAATATCTTAAGGTCCGTATTAAGTAGTGAGATTGGTCTATAACTACTGCACTGTGAAGGATCCTTTCCCTCCTTAGGGATTACCGTAATGTGAGCAAGCAGGGATTCACTTGGGAATACCTGAGTTGTCCCCAGCGAATTGAAGAATTTAAGCATAAAATTCCCCAATACCGGTAGTAGCGTTTTATAGTATAGGGCCGTAAGCCCGTCTGGTCCCGGGGCCTTCCCTATCTTTGCCATCCCTACCGCCGCCTGTAGCTCCTGCTGGGTAACCGGTACATCTAATGCCCTTCTTACCTCCTCTGACAGTTTGGGCATATCGGAGGTGGACAGATAATCTTCAATATGAGTGTGAGAGAGCTTGGGGGTCTGTATGTTATATAAAGACCTATAAAATTCTTTGAATTCCCCCGCTATTTCCCGCGGGAGGGTGACTTTCTGGTTGTGGAGGGTCTTAATATGGGGGATGTAACTCGCAAGCGCTTGATCTTTTAACGTTTGAGCTAGGATTCTACCGCACTTATTGCCAGACTCGTATGAAATTCGTCTGCATTTTTGTAATGCTGCCTTGGCTTGAGATTGCATTAGGTCGGTAATTTTATTCCGCAGAAGTTTAATTTCCGTTTCACCTGCTATAGTCTGAATATGCTTATGCCTAGCCTCGGCTAGGTGTAGGTCACTCAATAATGTTTTCACCCGTGCCATACGTATCTTTTTGATACGCGACCCATGCTTGATCAGAACCCCCCGAATAACCGCCTTATGTGCCTTCCACACTATTCCTGGACTACTGTCAGAGGTGTCATTAATGACAAAATATTGATCTACTTCCCTAACTACATCCTGGAGCACCTCCTTATCCTGCAACAAGCTTTCATTCAACTTCCACGTCCGTGTCTTGGCGGTAACACCGTCCATTATGGAATAAGATATTAAAATGGGGGCATGGTCTGACCACGTGATTGGTTCAATAGATGCGTCTCTAAGAGCATGCAAATAGTCGTGAGGGATAAAAAAATAATCAATTCTTGAATACTGTCTATGAGGCGTAGAATAGAATGTATAATCTCTCTCTGACGGGTGAATCAACCTCCATGCATCAATCAGCTGTGCCCTATGTATAGAACGTGCAATGCGATGTCTAACACTTGGGGTAATAGAAGAGTGTCCGGAGGATGTATCCTCCGTAGGTATCAACGGTATATTAAAATCTCCTCCTACTATCAATTGGCCTGTAATGAACATCTGTAGAGTAGTCAGCATCTTGGAAATAAAATAATCTTGACTAGAGTTAGGTGCGTATATGTTCGCAAACATCACGGCTACTCCCCCAATTGTGCCCTTAAGGAACAGAGATCTACCTTCCTTATCCATTTTTACTTCTGAACAATTCCAGGGAACATGTCGAGCAATTAAAATAGAAACACCTCTGGACTTAGAAGTCTCATTGGTGCAATGATACATAGTCGGATAGAAGTTACTCCGCAAAAAAGGCAGGCTCCCACTTCGGAAATGAGTGTCTTGGATCAAAGCTAGGTCTACCTTAAGCCGGCGCAGGTCCTGAAGGAGCATACGCCTTTTTTCCGGGACATTTAACCCCCTCGCATTCAGGGAGAGAATCTTGACTGCCTCCATGGCCCCCTGGAGGAAGTCCCCGATCAGGGACCTTAGTGAAAACTAAAAAAAAAAAAAAAAAAAAAAACCCCTCTATAAACTAAGAAAAAATAGAAATAGAGAAAAAATAATTAGCTGATCCTCAGATGGAGGACAGCACAATACTAAATTTGCAGCACAATAGTGCTATTACGCCCATCAGCGAAAGCCGATAATCGGGCGCAGTCCTATGTGGGGTTGTGGAAGGCAACGACCAACAGGTAAGCAACCCGTCCTCCCCCTCCCCAGACTTAGACTAGTAGTAATAAATTAACTGTATCGACAGCCACGATAACAAGATTATTTAACACAGAAAATAATATGAATATAAGTATAAATTCCTTACAAATAATATACCACAGCTTACTTTGTAGCATTGTTTATAAACACTGAGCCAAGTGTCGCTAAAAGTGCCAAAGTGATCCCATCACCCCCAAAATACTCCTAATTTTAACCAACCACCTCCCCATCTTCCCCCGCCCCCTTATCAATAGACATGACCAAAAAAAAAAAAAAAAAAACTTCCCCTCTCACCCATACATCCGTAGGCTAACCCCCTTCTGGATCAAAACAAGCAACAAAGTCTCTTTTTCCTCCGAGTTAGGGGAGCCTACCGTCAATGAGAAAGGGGGGGAGCACCGGATAGTCTGATCAAAGCCCCCCTGTACAGTCCGACCCCCCGGATTACTGTAATCGTGAAAGATCTCAGTACAACTAAGTGCACCCTTGGTAAGTGTCCGAGGCAGTTGACCAGCACAGAGGAGATCCGCAAAAAAAGATGGGCAGAGGGGGGAAGCAACAACACCCCCCCAAAAAAAACAAAAAAAAACAAACAAAAACAAAAACAAAAACAAAACCCAACACAACCCAATAATAATAATAATAATAATTAATCACAGCATAGAAACGTAGGGGGGGGGAGGGGGGGGGAATGGGGGTAGAATCATTGGTGGAATAATAGGTATAGGAATCTAGGGATACGGGAACTCCACAGCACTGGACAGTCAGATTCTACATCCATTATAGTCCTGGCAGGTTTCAGTTATAACTGTAACTCACGTGACTCCTCTGCCGGCCGTTACCACGATCAGCTCCTTGCCAGGTCCAGGTCTTGGCGCTGGGATAGATGAGAGCGTGAAGTAGCCGATCCTTGGCGAACAAATCGATGTGGGATAACCTCCAACCAGTCAGAGACCGGTATCGGGTCGGCCCCCACAAAGGAAAAAAAATGCTGGCAAATCTGCGATGGAATGTAGAGTAAAGGAACCATTGTCTCTCCGAAATGTAACCGCTAGGGGGTAGCCCCAGCGATAAGTGCACCCCTGTCTTCTTGCCAATTCTAACACAGGTCGCAGCAATGCCCTCCTCTGCAGCGTAGCTCTAGAGAGATCCGGTAATACTTTGACCATCGCCCCGTTGAGATTCACTTCTCCGTGCTCCCAAGCCTTCCTAAGGATCAGTTCCTTCTGGGGGTACCTGTGGAGTCTACACAGCACATCTCTTGGTCTTTCCGGGTCTGTTGATTTCGGTCCCCGCGTACGATGGACTCTATCTAGATCAACCGTCGGGGCGGGGGTAACAGCCAGGATCTTATGGAATATCTCCACCGCCGTCCCCGCCAAATCCTCAGCTCCCGAAGACTCTGGTACCCCCCGCAGTCGCAGATTATTGCGGCGGCCGTGGTTTTCCAAATCTTCCAAGTGGAGCTGAAGATCTATGGTCTCCGCCTGTTGCCTGATCCGCGCCTGCTCCAACTCTACCACCCGTTGTGTAAGGGATTGTAATGCCGCTTCTCCCGACTCGATTCTGCCCGACAAAGCCTGGATATTCCCCCTCACTTCCTGAATATCCCGTGCATGAGCCTCTTCCACCCGTAAAATGAGGGACTTCATATCTGCTTTAGAGGGGAGAGCCTCAAAATCCGCCCTGGTGGGGAGAGCTTTCAAGATCCTCCGCAGATCGTCAGGGAGGGATGGATGTGAAGGGCACGGATCCGATATAGCGGTATGCATAGCAGTGTGCATGGGGTTCGGTAAAGCCGGATGGGGGTCTCCATCTGTAGGCAAGGTAGGCAGGGTAGGCAGGGTAGCCGAGGTAGGAGAGACTGTGGGGGAGACTGACTCAGCAGGCGAACGTAACTCACTGCTGTGTGGTGCACGTAGTGCTTCTGCAGTGTTACCTGACATTCCGCTCTGCTCGCTCAGCTGTACTTGCGAGTCTTGTAGATAGTGCTGCATGGACCGCTGCGGAGCTCTCAGGCGGGATCCGCCGGCAGGGGGTCTGGATCCGTGTCGTTTGGCAGGGCACATTCCTCTCGGAATCGGCAGTGATAGCTGTCTAAGCTTGCTGGGCGAGATACGGAGGTCCGGACAGCCCGCTGCACGTGTCCTCACTCGGCCATTGCTAGGCCACGCCCCCCGAATACAGTTGTTTTATCTACACCGCACACATCACAAGATGACTACACAATTCCCAACACAAGCAAAAGCAACAAACAAACATATCCACAAACCACGAATACCAGATGAATATAATTAACCTTTCTTCACATCTCCTTACTGATCATGAAATCAAACTTCTCTCTAAAGGTTTAGGATTCTGTCCAACCTCTAGTATTGATCAATTTGATCTTATCAAAGATCTGCAAATGTTTACTTGTAAATTAACACTTAAGTGTATGTATAACAAACGAGAACAAAATCCTATTTCACAAATAAATAAAGATGGACAAAGGGCAATTGATCAATTAATTTCACTTTTAGAGGAGAGCGACCAGACTGATCTGATAGACTACATTGACGTAGAACAACTTCTGTAGATATGCGGCCAAACCTCAGATAAACCATCCTCTACGGGGCGCTCTACTTAAGAAAAAGTCTGATCATTTTCCCCCACCCAGCACCAACCTGAATGTGGTGGCCTCCCTAAAATTAGTATCCAGAGATATTGATAAATTGCCTATCCAATCCAAGCACAAAAATAATCTGACCCATGAGGAACAACAAGCTTTAAATAATTTAACTAACAATTTTTATTTAACTATTAAACCATTCGACAAGGGTGGGAATATTGTTGTTATGGATAATAAAGAGTATGTGAACATGCGCAAGAAAATCCTGGATAACGCAAACTGGTATAGACGCATTTCTCCTAGACTTATTGACAGATTCAATATTAAATTCTATGAGTTTGTCGATAATGCCTTTGTGAATGAGATTATTACAAAGAAAATCTGGGACTATATAAGGTCTGAGTCTCCAAAAATTCCTACTTTTTACTCTCTACCAAAAGTTCATAAAAGCCTTAACAACCCATCGAGAAGACCTATCACCTCAGGGAATAGGGCTCTGACTGAAAACTTGAGTCGACTAATTGACGAACACCTAAGACGATATGTAATCAGTCTCCCCTCGTATATAAAAGACACCATTCATTTTCAAAAAAATCTTTAAAACCCCTATATACCTACTTACTCATATCTAGTAACTATTGATGTTGAATCACAATGTTTTTACACTTGATGGTTCCCTTTTCCTCCAGGTGCAGAGAGTTGCGATGGGAACATGCTGTGCCCCATCGAATGCCAACCTGTACCTGGGGTAATGGGAACGTATGTTCATGTCAGATGAGCAACTCTCGATGTATACGGACCACATAGCTATGTGGTACCGATACATTGATGATGTCTTCATGATCTGGGATGGCCCTGTGGACTTGCTTAACTCTTTGTTGGGGAGACTCAACAAAAATCAATTTAACCTAATGTTCACTATGGTCCATCGCTCTCACAAGATCACGTGACACTAATGACTTGCTGAAGTGCTGCCTTTTTTCACAAGCCAATGGCAGGCAGTTCTCTTCTGCATGCCTCTAGCTTCCACCCCAAGCCATTACTCAGATCAATCCCATACAGTCGGTATCTTAGGATTAGGAGAAACTCCATGGATAAATCATCTTTCATACAGGTAGCACAAACATTGAGAGAAAGAATACTCAAAAGATGATGCACCAAAACCTGTTTAAAAAAAGCCTATAAAAAGGCTATGCGCTATACTAGGAGTGAATTATTATATGGTTCCAAAGCCCTTAAAAACAAGATGATTCTACTCAAATTATCATAAATTTTTCAGATCAGCACTCTAAGATCAGACACATCATACAAAGACACTGGCACTTATTATCTTTGGATTCTAACATAGGTAGATTTGTGTCCCAGGTTCCTCAGATCACATATAGAAGAGCTAGCTCATTGCGGGACTATGTCATCCAGATTGAATATAAGGGAGAGAGAAGGAAGGATCCATGTAAATACAAAGGCACGTATACATGTGGAAGCTGCAATCACTGTAGATTTATACACACAGGTCCATAAGTTACACTACCTAATGGACATCTTGTTAAGGCTAAACATTTTTGTACACTGCAAGACCGTTGGTGTAGTATACCTCTTTCTCTGTAATTGCGGTTCCTTCTATGTTGGCAAAACCAAAAATGAGTTGTGGAAGAGAATCTGTAGGCATATACTCAGTATGCAAACTTGCAACCCTGAGTTGCCTCTTGGTAGGCATGTTACAATCATGCACAGTGGGATTTTTCCTAAAGTAAAGTTTTTTGCTCTGGATCAATTCCACCCCAGCTCACAGGGTGGGGATTGGAACAAACTTCTCCTCCAGAGGTAGCTGATGTGAATTAATTCCCTCAGAGCTACCATTTACCCTGGCTTTAATGAGGCAGTCAATTATAAGCCATTTATGGAGATGTTTGTGTCAGGAGCTATGGAGAAGTAATCAATTCTCTTCTTATCTCTCTCCTTGTGATTCCTCTGTTTGTTCTCCATTATGTAATCTTACTAATTTATGAGATCTCTGGTGGATCACTTTTCCTTTTTTTCCTGCTGTTTATTAATTTCACACTCTTTCCAAATATTTCCCTTTACCCCCCCCTTTTTTTGGGGGTGAGGAAATCAGGAAGGGAAGTGTTGCGGCTTCACTTCCCGATTCCCCACTGAGCATGCGCGAGTTGGGCCGCACATCCTAAATGTGCGTTTCCCAGGAGACAGCGGGGGGGGGGGGGCAGGAAGGGTCATGACTCTTGTGGGAGTTTATTCCCGGAAGTGGGTGCAATTACCTGTATTATACAGGTATCTGCACCCCCCTCCCCCCTGAAAGGTGCCAAATGTGACACCGGAGGGGGAAGGGTTCCGATAAGCGGAGGTTCCATTTTTGTGTGAACCTCCACTTTAACTATACAGGCATACCCCACTTTTAAGTACTCAATGTGGTTTATTTACTAAAGCTGGAAAGTGCAAAATCAGGCTACTTCTGCATAGAAACCAATGAGCTTTCAGGTTTTATTACCAAAGCTTAATTGAACAAGCTGGGTTAGAAGCTCATTGGTTTCTATGCAGAAGTAAGCCTGATTTTGCACTTTCCAGCTTTAGTAAATAAACCCCATTGTGTACTTAAAAGTGGGGTATGCCTGTATATAGACAACCCTGCCAGATCAGGGAGTAGTCTGATCTCAGAGGAGCAGAGTTTGACAAGCTGTGTGGATCATTGTAGCATGTATGCACTTACTTAATGGAATACTCCAGTTTCATTTTTTTTTTTTTTTAGTTTGCCTAATTTGAGAACAAGATAGATGAATATCATCTCTCTTTCTTTCCTATATAGTACTTTTGTATTTAATCTTTTATTCAGTTGGATCCGGAGAAACACTGCTACATGACTATCCTCCAATCATACTGCATACTGCTCAGGCTTTTCTAGTCCATTTTGAATATTCTTTGAGCAAGGTCATATAGGATGTTTCATAAGGATCTCCTTAAAAGATCTAAAGGCTATCCATTAGGCTGAGGGTATTTTCATCTTCAATAGGTAATTTTACCTACCATTTAATATGTGTTTTTGAATTACTCTTTTAGATTCATATATCACCTTATTTATGAGATATATGCCCCTTTCCCTCTTCGTCCATGTCAGGTGATCCCAGCGCACCCCCCCCCTGATTCACCCTAAAGGCTGGGGAGGCCACTTCTGTCTTTTTCCTTTGCTTCACATACCTTTCATTGACTGACTTTCACTGTTCTTATCCCATTGCTGGCTGTGTATTGATAATTTTCATCAAGGCATTGTAAGTACCCTTATCTTTGTCCCACCCAGACCATGTCATACATATATGAATGATGATGAATGCTCTAATGTGTGTTTTGTTTTATAGACCACATGTACTGTGATTATTAAAAGCTTTCCTGAAGAAGGAGCTTTAAGGACTCTGAAACGCGTTGGCGACTGGTTTACATACAACATTTGTACTCAAATTTCGTATTTTTTTTGTCTTGCGGTCACAGACCACATTTTTCATGTTTTTTGTATGTATGTGTTATACTGTTAATTTCTTTTAAAAACTGTTTTAATACTAAAAAATACAAAATATTTAATAATATTATTTCTGACCTTTGCACATTCCTTGAGCCTAAAACGTCCCCATTTTTCAGAGGGGAGATTTTGTTTCTCTATCCATAGTAGGGATGTGACCTTTTTAAGCAGATACACACAACCTCGTCTATTTTATCTGTTCTAGCTATGTAGTGATAAGAGAGTGAGGATTGCAAAGTTTCATGATGGATTGATGTAAGTTTGGAGTGAATGGTGCGTGATTGTGTGTGCTAATGCAGTGGTCATCAACCCTGTCCTCAGGGCCCACTAACAGGCCAGGTTTTATGTATTACCTTGGGGAGATGCAGACTAGAATACTGCAATCACTGAGCAGCAAATGATATCACCTGTCATGTATTTCAGTCATCTTGCAAACCTGGCCTGTTAGTGGGCCCTGAGTACAAGGTTGATGACCACTGTGCTAATGTACAGAGAGGAAGAGGTGGAGCTTTAAGAGGAAATGGTGAAGCCTAAATATGAAAGGGTTTGGTTTAACCTCCCTAGCGTTAATCCTGAGTCTGGCTCGGGTTGGGATTTCAGTATCATAAGCGGTAACCCCGAGCCAGACTCGGGATCGCATCGCTGGACACAGGGAGAAGTTACTTACCTTGTCCCCTGGATCCAGCGATGTCCTCCGTGCTGTGTGATCGAGCTGTCCTCCGCTCGATTCACACAGTGCCCGAATGCCGCCGAGCTCCGTTCCCTGCGACGTTATGGCGCACGGGAGCGGAGATCAGCACCAAATTCAAAAAAGTAAAAACACACAAAACACACGCAGTACTGTAATCTTACAGATTACAGTACTGTATAAAAAAATTCACACCCCCTTTGTCCCTAGTGGTCTGTCCAGTGCCCTGCATGCACTTTTATATTAAAAATACAGTTTTTTCTGCCTGGAATTTGGAGATTGTCCATAGCAACCAAAAAGTGTCCCTTTATGTCAAAAGTGATTTTAGACCAGCTAGAAAACAGCGATAATAAATTATAATCACTTGCAGAATTGAGCGATAGCGATTTGTGGGGAAATTCTCCATCAAACACTAAATCTAATGACAGCGAAAATAAAAACAACTGAGAAAATGTCAGTGTTTTTGGATTTGATTACATTATTGAATAATTTTTATTATTATTTATTATATTATAAACTTTATCATACCCGGGATGTCTGCTAGACTCTGGTTTGAACAGATTTAAGAGAGTTATTCCTAAGAATTACAGGACTACAATATAAAACGCCAAATTTCCATGCAAAATAATTGTACCGCTTTCAACACCTAAAACCAGAACTAAACATACCGCCAGGGAGGTTAAAGATAATAGGATGTGTCTTAAGCAGGAAGGGTTGTGGCCTTGACAGGAAGGGGTGGATCATATTTAAATGAGGGGGTGCATGAGTTTAGTCAGGACTAGAGCAGCACAAAGCCTAAATACACCACTGAGTGTGTTTCTCACTCTCATTCTTATCCAAGCACCTGGCTACACAAGAAAAGCATTTAGACCTTTTAGGTGGCAAACTGGCAAATTATAACAAAAAATCAGCACAGTTAAATAGACTTATCACACTGGAAAATGAAGAAGGCAAAAAAACAGTTCTTAACCACTTGGGATCCGCGCTATTGCCGAATGACGGCATTAGCGCGGACCTAGATTGCCGGGACTACGTCTATTGACGTAGTCCCGGTTACGAGCGGCCTGCGCGCCCCCTGAGGGGCGCGCGCGGCGCGCTCTGTGATCGGCGAGTCCGTGAGACTCGCCTGATCACCGATCCGTGTAAGGGGTCGATCCCGACCCCTTATCACGTGATCAGCTGTCAGCCAATGACAGCTGATCATGTGATAAAACGGAGCCGGTAATCGGCTAGTATTCCTCCTCGCGCTGACAGCGCGAGGAGAAAAAAAAAAAGCCGATCGCCGGCGGCCGTGTTCGGCACATCAGTCCCGATCACGGCCAGCAATTCAAGCGGACACCTGCCCCCTGCCAGTGCCCACCTGCCACCCGCAGTGCCATCCTGAAATAAAGTAAGTGCCCCCCTGTCAGTGCCACCCAGCAGTGCCCATAGTGCCCACAGTGCCACCCAGCAGTGCCCACAGTGCCACCCAGCAGTGCCCACAGTGCCACCCACAGTGCCACCCACAGTGCCACCCAAAATCTGCCTCAAAGGTGCTGCACCCCAGTGCCGCCCATCAGTGCCCAGCAGTGCCGCCCATCAGTGCCCAGCAGTGCCGCCCATCAGTGCCCAGCAGTGCCGCCCATCAGTGCCCAGCAGTGCCACCTATCAGAGCCACCTATCAGTGCCACCTATCAGTGCCCATCAGTCCCATCTATCTGTGGTACCTATCAGTGCCCATCCGTGCCACCCATCCGTGCCACTTATCCGTGCCACCCATCCATGCCATCTTATCTGTGCCCATCTTTGCGCATCAGTGCCGCCTTATCTGTGCCCATCGGTGCCGCCTTATCTGTGCCTATTAGTGCCGCCTTAACTATGCCTATCAGTGCCCACCAGTGCAGCCTATCAGTGCCCACCAATGCAGCCCATCAGTGCCCACCAATGCAGCCCATCAGTGCCCACCAATGCAGCCTATCAGTGCCGCCTAATCAGCGCACTTCAATGAAGGAGAAAAATGACCCGTTTGCAAAATTTTATAACAAACTATTAAAACATGATTTTTTTTTTATTTATTTTTTTTGCATCTTTTTTTGTTTGTTTAGCAAAAAATAAAACTCCGAGCTGTAACTAAATACCACCAAAAGAAAGCTCTATTTGTGGGAAAAAAATGATAAAAATTTCATTTGGGTACAGTGTTGTATGACCGCGTAATTGTCACTCAAAGTGCATCAGCGCTGAAAGCTGAAAATTGGTCTGGGACTGAGGGGGGTTTAAGTGCCCAGTAAGCAAGTGGTTAATAAATATATTTTCTTAGTGGCATTCAGAGACTGGTTTCACGTATATCTCTGTCATCCTGATAACATTGTCAGACCATTTAAAGGTGAATATTTTTTTAATACAGCAACTTTTTAGGGTCCACAGAAATAAAATACTGAATGAACTAATGAACAGCTAATCCTTTCTAAATCTAAAAATATCCCATAGGTCGATACTGCTGCATTGAAATTTCACAAGCACTTCAGGTGTGGCTGTTTGTTCCCACTTTTGGTGTAATCATTCAGCACACCAGCCAGTACGCATTGTTCCCACCAAACATTACAAAGCACTCTGTGCTAATTCACCTTCATGCAAGCAATGTGTGTTTTGTCATATAATACAAAACAGTGTAATATTTACACTGCAATAAAAAAACACATTTTGTAAAGGGTTTAATAAAACACGCATGCTATTGTTCCTCTGAAAGAATTGGAATATTGTTGTCTTAGAAAGATTTTATTCATATGTGCACCAGTTTTGAGAAGTAAGTAAATGTAGTATGATGGAAGAAAATAATTAAGAAAAAAATAAATAAAAAATGTAAATCCCTATTTTCATTTACCAGTTTCCACATTCAAAAATGTAGCAACTATTTGCATCTTTACCCATTTCCTGCTAATGATGTTTTTCATTTTAAAAATCCAGCTAGGTAAATCTGGGTGACATCATAATTTGCTCCACCTAGCTTTAGAGCAAATATTATTATATTATTCATTATACAGCTATACAGAGAATCCATTATAGTAATAGAACATAGGATTCTAGGAAATTCCCATATTCTAGCTCACACTCTGATTAGGTAATCCAATGATTCACAGGAAACATTATAATAATGTGTTTAACTGCTAAAGGAATAAAGATACCATAGTAAAACAATAGGAAGGGTTGTTCTGCAATGTGGCCAGTTTAGATACATATCAAATATTTTTAATGCTCTTTTATCATTAGTTAAAATGAAAAAAATAATCTGATCAAGGTATCTTTATAATGCACATACCATATGTCGATGTCTTTACTATCTTCACATGACACTATGGGGTTTATTTACTGAAGGAAAATAGACTATGCACTTTGCAAAGTACAGTTTCACTCTGCAAGAGCAGTTGCTCCAAAGCTTAGTAAATGAGGGGAAGCTCTGCTGACTCCCACCATCCAATCATGTGCAAGCAGACATGATGTTTTTTTTATATAGCTTGCATGTGATTGGGTATTCTTTGTAAAGTGAAACCTTACCTCATTTACCAAGCTGTGGACTAATTGCACTTTGCAATGTGCACAGTGTATTTGAATCATCCCTTTATTGTCGTTTCAAACACTTTCAATTTAATAGTGTTGTGGCTTTCTCTACAGGATGCTCCAGTTTCACTCTGGGCTCACTGGAAGTGCATTGAATGATATTGGTGGTGTTGTTCCATAGTTAGACCAGCGAGATGTTGTCCCATTACTGCTCCTTCGTTAGCATTTTGGCCAGGCAGGGAGTGATTTCTATTAGGTAAAGCGACAAACTCACATCAGCCACCAACGTAATAATTCACAGTGTGAAATAAGCTTTACTTCAATCACTTGACCCCGTTCATGACCAGGCCGTTTTTATCCCCTTCATGACCAGGCCATTTTTTGTATTCAGCACTGTGCTACTTTAACTAGCAATTGTGTCATCTAGCAACACAGTATGCAATTGAAGATTATATCATTACTTTCTGGACCCCGTGGATACAATATGCTCATCCATCATTGTCCATGGAGAGCTATAACTCATTATAGTAGTCCAGAATTGGGGTTCTGGCTCTGGGCATCCCCAATGGTCACTTCCATTCCCCTTATCCTACCTCTCTCTCCCATCCTCCTACTGTGGACATCCTTCCTTTCTCTTTACTTCTTTTTTATTTCCTTGTTGCAGATTTTGTTGTTGATTCAGACCTGACATCTGGAACTGCTTATTGTTTTGCAGCCTGTAAAGATATTACCTGGCTCATCAATACCCACTCTAACTTACAGGCTACACATTTTTTATTATTATTAAGCATTATATATTGTTGGATGTTTTTACATTCTCAGCAGCTGCATTCTAGCTGTCTACTATCTTCTTGACAATTTCAAAAAGTTCTCATATGCCATGTTTGATACCATTAAATTTTTTTCAAAAAAAAAAGCTATTGAAAGTGATATCTACAGTATACCATTATTTTCAAACAAATAGAGCTTTCTTTTGATGGCGTTTGATAGCAACTTTTCATTGTTTTGCTATATAAACCAAACACCCCAATATTTTCTACTTTCTGTTATAAAATATATCCAAACAAAATCTAATTTCTTCATAAATTTGAGCCAAAATGTATTGTGCTACATGTCTTTGTTAATATATAGTTAGGAAGTTATAGCGTCTGCAAACTATGGTATATATATTTGAAAACTTACCAATTCTGATTTACTGACAGCCTGTCTCATTTCTAGAGGTCCTTAAAATACCTTAAAATAAAAAGGACAGTAGAAATACCAAATGACCCATTTTTGGAAAGTAGACAGTCTGATGTATTTAATAGAATGTGCACACTAAAATATTTTGTTCGTCCGAAAAATACATTTATTTAGTTACTCCCGAAATTTGTTTTCATTTATTTTGTTTTCCGAAAATCCAAATTAATTAAGGTCGAATTTGTCATTGAAGGCTTATGGTGTCTGTCGAATGTTCAAAGAAGATTCGATGGAGCATTAAACTGTATGACTCCGTATAGTTTAGCTGCTCCGTTGAATCTTCTTAGGACTTTCGACAGATACCATAAGCAAAGATGTGTATGTTTTTCGCTGCTTTGCCGAATCTTTGGCGTTCATGTTGAATGTATATAGTTCAAACAGAAAATGGACTGGTGATAGTGATCACTGATCAGACAGGTAACAAGATAGGGTATATAGAATCTATATAGAATCTCAATCTATAATATAGAATCTATAATAATAAATCCCCCCCCCCCCCACAACACGGGCAGCCTTTTGAGGCTATCACAACACTAGCAACACTAGTATCACTATCAAGTTCACAACACTAACACAATAGCATCAGATTATTATGAAAAAGTTAAGTTGAACTGTAGCTTGCTTCACTATTGTTCTGCTGCTGTGCTTACGCTTAATTGCTAAATAATTCAGGTTCTCTGACAAACGGACCAGATAAGATTGACTGTCTTCTGAAATGATTTAGTGTGTGTGTCTCTCTCTGTGAAAGTAAGTTGGTTGTACATGTGTACTTAGTTCTAGCTATTTTACTGCTCCTTCTCTTTGGTTACAATCAGCCAATAACATTCATCATCATCATTATTTATATTTTACTTCCCCCACCCAATTCCAGCAGCAATCTTTTCTCTCTATGTCAAATCTTTCCTCTCTATGTCAAATCTTTTCTCTCTATGTCAAATCTTTTCTCTCTTTTTAGAATAATCTTGGACTAATATAGTTAAGGTTAGGCACATTCGACCACAGGTTCAATAGACACAGATTGTTATTGTCAGCATCACGTCGAATCTCCTATCTATATCGAACTGTTGTCACAACGAAAACGAAAATAAAGTATTTGTTTATGTCGGATCGTTCGTTTTTCGGACTCTGCACTTTCGTTATCGTTTGTTAAAATGATAAGGAAAATACCTGAAATTCGGATGAAAATACATTCGGATGAAAACAAATGCACATGTCTAGTATTTAATAAGAGCCATGATGAGATTTTTGAAGTTACAATTTTTTGGTCACAATTTTTTGCAAAATGAAGAAAATAAATAATTGTTTTTCAAATTATCACATACTATCATCAGTACAGTAAAGCGTCAACATATGACTGGTGTGGCAGTGATCAGGGATACTGACTAGGGATACATTTTTATTATATTTCTTAAATGTTTTTTCAACTATTTTGTTTCTTTTTTTGTTTTTTACTACTTTTCGTTCAACTACTCTCATCAGAGTAGTTCAGGGATTTTTTTTACATTCATAACAGGTGTGATTATGGCTACTTTCACAGTGGGGTGGGGCATTAGCTGTAAAGCGACGCTAGTTTAGTGCTTTACCGCTGTTAAAGTGGAGCTTTTCCGCTGCTAGCCAGGCACTTTTAACCTTCTGCTAGCAGCCAAATAAAGGGTTAAAAGCATCTGCAAATTGCCGCTGCCGAATCGCTTTGCAGGCGCTTCGGCAGTGGTGTCCATTGATTTCAATGGCAGGGGCAGTGGAGGAGTGGTGTATATACCACTCCTCCACCGCCAAAAAGATGCTGCTTGCAGGATTTTTTCTAACATCCTGTAAGTGCACTGCCCCAGTGTGAAAGCACTCGGGCTCTCACACTGGGGCTGCAGGGGAGGCATTTTTCAGGTGCCTTACAGGCACTATTTTTAGCCCAAGAGTGCCTGAATAATGCCCTAGTGTGAAAAGGGTCTACGTGACAAACAAGATCCTCCTTCACATACCGCCAGGGAGGTTAAATAAAATGCATACCATATTTTATCCAATTATAATATTCCTTTTTTTAACAGATTAAGATGGGGCAATTTATAAGAAAGTATGGGAGAAACTTTGCTAGCTAGGTTGCTAAGAAAATCCTATTCATTGTTACAGTATATCAAAAAAGTAACCTATGTCAGTAACATACTAATACAAGAACAAACCACAGTTCTGAAAGATGGAAATTAAATGAATTCAAGTAAAACAATGTTATGCATAACAGCTCTGTGCAATATTACACACAGCGGTCCCTTCTCTGTTTTTCGGTGGTCCCCTGCCAGCACTGTCTGCTTCTCTTCCAAGTGCTCACAACTTGCTATAGGGGAACCTGTGCAGGCTTATTCCCAAATCGGACTGTTTGCTTTCATAGACACAAACAGTGCAGCTCAGCTACACCCCCCATTCCCTCCTTATAGGATTTTACTGACAGCCTATGTTGACACTGTTCTCAGTGTAGCCTCTAAAAGCAGGAAGAGGGGACAGAAGAGCTGCAGCCAGGCATATGGACTGGATTGATAGATCAATAGTTTTTAGAGGTGGAGGGGCTAGGACAGTTAGGGGATGTTTTTACCTTAATGTAGGGAATGCATAAAAAAATGGTTTAGGTTTAGAACCAGTCTAAATCATTTAAACGGTGAAATAACACCAGTGCACGCTGGCATAATGTAGTATACGATTATAGGAGTTTTGTGAGCATCAAGTACTACTTTAAATGCTAGAAATATTTTTGTTGGAAATCCCACATCCCCCATACAATAAGTTTATGGAAAATAAATAATTTGTATTGAATGATTCTATGATTCTTTTGACAATTATGTTTCTGATCTGGAAAAATATGGCATTTACCGTGCCATTTGGAGTTCACTGCAATTAAAACAGTTTGAGCAATTTCATCATAGTCATTAATCAATGTATAAGTCAATCAATGCCTTTCTCAAGAATAAGGTTTTTTGTACCACCACCCCCTCCCTTTAGAATGTAAGCTCTACGAGCAGGGACCTTCTGTACCTTTTGTATTTAACTGTACTGTAATTGTGTTGTCCCCCTTATACATTGTAAAGTGCTGCGTAAACTGTTGGTCCTACTTAAATATAGTTTCAACTAATTATCTTTTCTTTTTTTTGTTTTAAAAAGTTGGGTTGAAAACTCTCAAGTCCATTAGGGAATTATCTATTTCTCCCAATTCTGGCAACAGACATAAAAAACATCAGCTTTGTCATATTAAAGTGGGAAGAGGAAAGGGTCATTTGTCAGCTTTAAACGTCTTGTCTGGAGAACCCTATTGATCTAATTTCTGGACCTTGTCTCATAAAACAAAAGGCACAAGACATCCTCCCATTAGGGGCCATGCAATAAAACCCTGACCGAAATTTTAAACTTTTCCCATTTTATTCTAAAATAACAAAATGTTACTGGTGTAGCTGGATTTTAGGCCCAGCTCAAACCTGTGTTGTTCCACGATGTGCATTAAAACATACATTTAACAAGCATTATTAATATAAATGTGTATTGCGTTAAGGCAGCCCACTCATTTAAATGGGCTGCTATCGTACGACAATGACCAAAAAACACACCTGCAATACTTTTCCAATGCAGTGTTTAGTGTGTTGGAGTGCCACTTCCATTCGAAGTTAAAGGAACTGCAACACAATGCATCACACTGTTGTATGTGTGCTGCAATGCATATACAGTATAAGATGAGTCACTCCTTAAACATTAGGGGTATACATTTCAGCTTATGTTAATGAGCTCTGTAAACAATTAGCTTCTTTTTTTTTTTACAACAGGTTGATAAACATAAATATGAAAATATGTGAAAATGAGAACAGTGCACCATCTGCTGTCTGAACTAAAATAGGATAAATGTTTTTTAAAATTTTTAAAATTTTTTGCACAAACCAAACAATGGAAATATGTAAAAACTACTATGAGTTTTCTTTAAAGTGCAACTAAACCATACTATTTATTACAGCCAAGGAAGCTACCATCTTAGCCTCTTAAATAAGAAGTACAGCCAAGATTGCGACAATGAAGTCAGGATCCACCTACATGCCTGGACCGTCACCTGGCTCAGCCTCTCAGCGAGCCTGAGCTGGCTGTTCTCTGCCCCTCCACAGCACAGCGCTCCAGTGAGTGAAATGGAACAGTGCACAGAGCGGCTGGCTCAGCCTCTCAGCAGCTTGCTGAGAGGCTGAGCCGGGTGCCGGTCCAGACATGTAGGTGGATCCCAACTTCAATGTTGCGATCTTGCCTGAGTCTGGACTGGCTATTTGTCATCAGCGGGCTCTCATTACTCAGTGCTCAGTGTTAGAACTTGCGGGTTTGATCACTTGGTGCTCAGTGTTGGAGCTGGTGGGGGACAGATTCAGCATCAGACCGATTCACTGCATCCACCCAGGTAAGTATGAATCTGCAAAAAAAATACCATACATCTCTTTTAATAATTGCTATGGTGCTGAATATGTGATTAGTCATGACACCAGATATTTGATGGCTCAAAAGTTCAGATAAGAGTACACGCAAAAGTGAGAGTTATCATTCATGGCATGCCTTGAATGTTACTGGTTTGAAAATCAGTTAACGGGTTCTGCTTTAAGTCTGAGTGCAGCCAGTAAACTTCAGTGTTTGAAAGAATATAAGGTGGAGATTTACTAAAACTGCAGTGCGTCTAAGCTTTGGGCATTGCCACACGTAAATGTATAAGATAACCATGTGGATGGCCATATCTAGCACAGTGTGAGTTCTCCCTGCAGTCTATCTTATACAAAATTCTGGTGTACGAAACATGCTATGCAAAATGTTACTCTGTGGGATGGAGAAAGGGAAATAATCTGACTATTCTGTAACACCTCACCCCAAAACTCACCAGAGAGGGGACCCAGATCCTTCTCCTATCTGTGCTTACATGAAAGTGAAGAAATTTTGACAACAAATGTGTATATGCCAAAGAGACGAGCCCCTTAGTAGTCTCAGCCTGGGCAAGTATATCAAGTAAAGGCAGTAAATGAAATCAAGCCCTGTGCACGAAGTGCATGACATAATTTTAAATATTAATAGGACCAATGCTGTACAAGTTAAACTGCAAATGTTAAAAATATTTTAAGCTTTCATCGAAATAAAGCTGAGACAGAGCTGTGATTCCTGATTTCCCCTACCTCAAAAAGCCTTCCAGCCAAGAAAGTTCTGCCAATGTAGCACTGGACCAAAGAGGAGTATATCTAGTGTATCCAACAATTTACTGGAGATGCCCAAAACCTAGGCATTATTGGCAGGGGTTATCTCAAATTTAAATGGTTCCTATGGTATTTCCCTAACCCTTTATATATCCTGGGATATGTTGATTCCAATACATTGGAATCAAACTTAATTGTTGCAGTTTTAAGATCTCTTTTTATTGCACAAAATGTGATTGCTTCATGATGGGTATCCTCTACTCCACCATCAGTAGATGAGTGGAAATCCAAAGTGAATAAATATATTTTGTTTGAGAAAGACATGTACCTCTCTTACAAATGCTCTACATAAATTGGCTGCAGTATGGTCTAGTTGGATAGATGTGATGGGCCTGTCTATTACTCTTTGTTGAGAAAGTTGCTCTCATTATTACTTGTGGGATATTTATTTGTTTGCCAAGTATGTTAGTGGGGTACAGGTACTACATTGATGTATTTATTTAATGGTAACCTGTGGGCTTAATGCTGTACTTTTTTTTTCTTTCTTTATTTTGTTTTAATAGTTCTATTTTTAGTTCTTTTAATCTGTGTGGAAGTATGTCTTTATGTTATTCTGTACTTGTAAATAAAAAATCTCTAAATAAAATTTGATTAAAAGAAAAACTGAAGTGCGCAAAATCTGTTGCCACTCTGCATAGAAATCAATCAGCTTCCAGGTTTTATTATCAAAGCTTAATTGAACAATAAACAAATAAGGACACCCCCTGAAGACTGATTTACGAAACGTGTCAGGGCGTGTCCACGCGACTTACCAGCTCCACACAGCCAGCGTCATCCTGGGACTCATCGCGGTGGACATTTCGTTTGGAACGCCGATCGGTGGTGAGAGTGATGCTGACCTGTGACATGCTGAGATGCTGATATTTTATTTGCTTTTAGTAAGTGTAACTTGTATTTGAGGGGAAAGTTTTTTATAATAAAAGGTATAACACTATGGATAGCATCCTCTTGTATCCTTAAATATAAATATCTGCCCCCATGCGCCGCACCTTATATGGAGGACTGAAGTGTCCAGTCAGAGATCTGCTGAAACAAGGTGTATTGATTATACAGGCCTGGTTAAGAATCGCTTCTGGTAAGTAGTTATACAAAGGGGTGGGCACAAGGTGGATCGGTGATGGTGTAGCAGGAAAGGGCACATGCACTTCAACTACTGGTGGAATAGAAGTGTTTCTTCTTTTTTCCCCTGGATTTATGTATCTATTTTAAACTGAACTATCAAATGGTGGAGTTGTTTCCTCTCATCACTGGATATATACTATATGATTGTGTTGGTGGACAGTCCCAAGAGAAGTCAGAACTCTTCTTCATTTTTCAGTTTTAATTTTTTCTACATTCAGTAGGATATGACAATGTTTGACTCTTGCACTGTATGAAACATCATATTGGTGGATAATCATGTTTTATTCATTTTAAGCACTGTTAATGCTTGATTTTAATTAGGCATATATATTGTTTATTTTTGGATCTATATAATAACGGCTGTAAGTGCAGTGAATTTTATTTCCAATTTGAGTGCTGGGTTCAGGATTACCTAGTATTTCTTATTATTATTTCTTAATTGAACAAGATTAAGTTAGAAGATTGGCTATCATGCAAAGCTGCACCAGATTCTGAGTGCTGCAGTTTTAGTAAATCTCCCCCAAAGTGTTCATTTTCGTTTTTCAATTCATACTGTCATTGCCGAATAATCATTAAACTTTCCTGTCATCAGCTTAAGAGGTCCCTAGGGCTGGAAGATGTTGACAAGGCTTTGTGCTTGGACAATAAAGATAACTATTTAAAACTTTAATGGGACTGGTAAACTGCAATATGTTAATTTGTGTCTTGCGTGTCAATACCCTTTTTTTTATAGTGCTCTCTTTCGTATAATTCTATTCATATTATTATAGAAAAGGGTGAAAGAAACTGCGCTAAGGAAAAAAATATACTAACTAAATGGCTGGAGAACTTATTCCCAACCTTTCATTTGGAAGCTACAGTTCACACATATCACATAAATTCAGAAACAAAAATTACAAAAAAAATTACAATTACATTACTACCCACATAATCCTAAGACTATGAAATCAAAAAATTACATACATTAACATTCAGGTCATGTGATAGAATTATGTGCATATTATAACAGCAAGTGAAAAATTTATCAAAATCCACAATTGAACTAAAAATCTAAAACATTGTGTCCATGAATTATAGAATTAAACATAAAAAATGGTGAAAAATAAGATAAAAAGTATATCTGCTCAGTCCATAAAGTGCACAAAGTAAATTGGCTGAGAATCAAAAGAATCGTGAATAAATCAATATACACCAGTGCACTGTGAAAAAACGTCCATAAACAAGTGAAAAGATTGTCTTCAAACTCTATGAGCAGGAAATCATATTGAATCCAACACCAAACCAGCAGAACTGGACTCTTACCAAATCACCATGATCCCCCATAACAGAGAATCAAGGAGTGCATGAAATGGATCACATCACCATGATCCCCCATAACAGAGAATCAAGGAGTGCATGAAATGGATCACAGCTTGGCTCCAAAGGACAGCAGACACATATAGCAATGCTTGGCAACCACCTCCCGGCCAGTCTGACCATCACATAGATGTACGTGGTGGTGCTCTTGCTTCTTTACAAAATGCTATCGATGTAATGATTAAATTCTGCAGCAGACAGGTGACAGTGACAGTCCACAATCCCCCCATACAGCTCTCTCTATCATATTGATACATTCGGAATTTCTTAAAATTCTCTTACTTCCACTGTTTTTCTTAAAGGAAAAAGTCTGTATGTCAGACATAACTTTTTACTCCCTAATTAAAATAGTCATGACTTGCATCTTCCATTTATTATGTGCTATTATTAATATTCCTGTCGCTACTCTTTGTAAGATGCTCCTGATCAATGTTTTCATGTGATTCTCCTTTTCCTATGTAAGTATTAACTTCATTTGCGCAACTGCAGCCAGAGAAAATGTCCACGTTTGCACAGAAAAATGTATGGGCTTGTAAAAAAATGTGCAAAAATTCAAAACAAACAATAAACTACTTGATGTATACTTAATGTGCAAAGTAGAGTAAAAGATATCAAACCAATCAAATTTCAGTGTTCATTGGCTGCTAGGTGTTATGGCACTTTGCACATTGCTCTTTGTCCTATTGAATAAGCATGGCTGTCTGCAAAAAGGCTACATGCCACAAAGAACTACTATAAGTTGGGCTCCATGTTTTCTACAAATTGTTTGTGGCTTGGTACTTTTTGTACTAACCCCAGTCAAAGCATCATGTATAATTTTTGTATTTAACATTAGAACGTGTTCAGGGAAAGATTGATCTTTTTCCCTAAGGCCTTATTCACACCTATGTAGTTTGCAGTTTGCATACTGCAGGTGCATTTTGTGTTTTTCAATACACGCTTTTGATCCATTAAAGTCTATGGGGGTAATTTACTAAAGGAAATTCACTTTGCACTGCAAGTGCACTTGAAAGTGCAGTCTCTGTAAATCTGAGGGGGACATGCAAGGAAAATAAAAAACAGCATTTTAGCTTGCACATGAGTGGATGATAAAATCAGCAGAGCTTCCACTCATTTCAGATCTACCCCTTAGATTTAGGGTGACTGCACTTCCTTGTAGTGCAAAGTGGATTTGCCTTTCGTAAATAACCCCCTATGGAACCAAAAACCAAAAAGAATTTCCTGGCCCTTTCCATAAAATGCACAGATGTGAACTACATCCATAGGAAACCATGTTAAATGGTCTGTAGTGTGTTTCTGCAAAACTGAAAACGCACAGAATTTTTACAAATGCTGGGTCTAATTTGCATTAGAGACATTGGGCTAATCTACTAAAACTTTTTGTAAAAGCTATATTGAACAAGTTAAAGTTAGAGGCTGATTGGCTTCCATGCACAGTTGCACCAGATTTTGCATTCTCCAGGTTTAGTAAATCAACCTCACTGCTGCAATATTTGTGCAACATTGAAAAAATATGCTATGTCGAATTTAGATGTCAAATTATGGATGTAGATTTTATTTATGAACAAACTTGTTTAATGTAAAGTTTGTCATATGTGCAGAAAATGGAAAGGTATATTTCAGCACTGAAAGTAATATATGCCATCTTGTAGTTAGCAGCCAAAAGCAATTACAGATTGAAAGGAGGTTTGGCACGTGACACTTTGATGCCTTGCTTGACTAAATTAAAATGATAAGAATTGGAATATAGGTCTGACACTATTTCTTTATATTTAAAGATAAAGATTCCTGGAGGGAATCATACAGCTTATGCTGGCTATTAGACATTGTATATAATTATTAGATGAGATTAAGTTGCCCATTCCGCAAAATACATAACTATTAAAAACACATTTCTAGCCTAGGTCGATTCCATGCATTACCAATCTTCTGATTTCATGCTCCTGACACAGGGTCTCTTACACCATAATTATATGCTCATTCTTTTTGATTGTGATGGCTACTATGAATCTTTAGGGATGTAAGTTGTTATTTTACTATTTTCAACTGTTTTACTGCTAAAGGCAAAGCCAAAGGAACAATTTTATACATGTTGCATTTGTATTACTAATATGAAAGCCTACTTTGCATGTTTCATGTACAGCTGTATCCGGAGTGGCTCAACCTATTGGTCCCCAGGACCTGGGTAAATATGCATTATTAAATCATTTCCAGAAAAAAAAACATTTCAGCTCAGGTATTTGATAAAGATTTCAACATATATCAAAAATGTATTTTAAAGCAGCTCACCAGGAAATGTAAACAATAATGAAAACCTAAAGGCTTTTACTGGTTACAGCTGAGTCTCCCATCAAGACTTGGAGGTTGGTATTATCTGTAGTGCTACCCACTGAAGGACTGCTGTATGTTTTGGGTCCCCCGATTCCTGCACAGCTAGGTAACATGCATTTCCCAACTCTCACACAAAAGCAGTAAATCGGTCCATGGGCTTGTTTTTTGTTTTAGTGTGGGAAAGCAACTTGGATGGGGAATAGGGATTATGGGGTGTCCAATTTTACTTGAAGGAACAACTCGTGGACAACCTCCTTCACTCTGTAGAATGAAAAATGGCAAATACTAGACTGTATTCCCTCTGGAACAAGATCAGTCTCTCTGGAAATGACAGTAATAATTCCCCTTGTAGGAGCTCTGTGTCCCTAGTGAAAATTGGCAAAGTCCTAAACTTACAGGAGCTCTATGTCCCTTCTCACTCTTTAAAAAATGCCAGCCCATCTGGCTGCCTTGTAAAGTGTCCCAAGACAAGGGATAAGGTTTAGCTGTGGCACTGTCCCTTGGAAGCTTTCTGGATATTGCATCTAGAAGCAGTCTCCGTTTAGGCCCTGAGGGTGTAGAGGTACTCACACTGTCCCTGGAATCCTGCTGTTTTTCGAAAAGACTGCTGCTCGGGCCTCCTGCTGTCCAGGTCCTCCCATGGCAGCAGGGTGTCTTCTAGAGAAGACTGAAGGGTAGTGGGGATCCCTCTATCCCTCCCATGCTCCACCACACAGTCTCAGCACTCCATCTTCCACTGGGCAACAACACCCCCCTACTGGCAAGGCTCCACAAAATGTATGGGCTAACCAAACCACTTTGCCAGGCCTCCTGCCTGGGGATTGGCCAAATTCCCATAAATATGCAGATCATAGCTTCATCTCCTCCACCCACTAGCTTCTAGAAACTTCCAGCAGCTTCTAGAACTGTGGGGGGGGGGGGGGGGGTACCAAAGGCCTGACCTGTAGAGCCTTCCAGTCTGATCTACAGTAACCCCAACCAATTACCAAACTCACACAGCTACTGTGGGTCAGAATACATTTTCCTCAGACTGTAGTGAGAGTGCTACATATCTATATCAAAAGCCAAAATCATTTTGTTTTCATTTTAGATAGAATAGGGAATGGCTAAAACTCAAGCTTATTCTGTGAGATTTTACCCAATTGTTTTGTACTGTAGACACAATAGATGCAAAGTGAAAGGTAATTTTCTAAAAGTGAAGGGTGTAGACTATTGTTATTGGAGCAAAAGTCCTCATTGGAAGATTTGGATATCCCATCACTTTCTACCCCAGTGACAATGGTCAGCAAAAAAGGAGGGTGACATTTCCTACTGGTGACAAAGACAACACTAAAAATCTGACATGAGTTTCAACACTTCCACAGTCTATCCAAAAGTGTTAAACATTTCAGTTTTAAATGAAATTTCACTGCCACTGTTTTGGGGAAAAAAATACATTTATCTAGCACTACAAACAATAACATGTCTGCCCTGGAACTAACAGTCTGGGTTATTTACTGAAACTGCATAGTGCAAAATATGTCGCAACTCTGCACAGAAACATATACCTATTTTTACATATTTATTATTGCTCTAAAATAATATATTAAAGGGTTTATGGATTGGGGTATTCCATGCATGCTCAACCTGTAGCACGCCAACTGTTGCCGAACTACAAGTCCCATCATGCTTCTACCTTTTGGAGTCATGTTTGTAACTGTCAGCTTTGCAATGCCTCGTGGGACTTCTAGCTTTGCAACAGCTGGAGGGCCACAGGTTGAGCACCCATAGTGTATTTGATCATTGTATAATAAAATATACCTCTAAAAACAAGAAAAACTGCAAAACAGCACAGATTTTTTTGTACATCATGAATGATAAAAGAGTCTGTTTGAGTGCAACATTTTAAGAAATCAATCAGCTTCCAGGTTTTATTGCCAAAGCGTAATTGGACAAGAGTATTTTTTGGAAGCTGATTGGATACGATGCACAGCTGCACCAGATTCTGAGTGCACCAAGTCAGTCAGTCAGGGACAACCCTCAGGTTATTTTTTTTTAATGGGAACCTTTTTTGGCCATTAACTGCCTTTCTTCCATGTCCCCTTTAACTGGCTCCCGACTGGCGCACGCCGATGTACGTCGGCAGAATGGCACAGTTGGACAAATGGGTGTACCTGTACGTCCCTTTAAATTTGCTGCCATGCCATTGCATGAGTCAGGTCACGGGTCTTGCAGACTCAATGTCCGTGGGGATACCAGCGATCACCTCACAGAGAGGAAGAACGGGGAGATGCTAATGTAAATTAGCATCTCCCCATTCTGCCTAGAACACATTCTGCCTAGTGTCACTGATCTCTGCTCCCTGTAATCGGGAGCAGAGATCAGTGACGTGTAGCCACGCCCCTCCCACAGTTAGAATCACTCCTCAGGACATACTTAACCCCTACACTGCCCCCTAGTGGTTAATCCCTTCACTGCCAGTGTCTTTTACACAGGAATCAGTGCATTTGTATAGCACTGATTGCTGTATAAATGACAATGGTCCCAAAAATGTGTCAAAAATGTCCGATGTGTCCGCCATAATGTCGCAGTTATGATAAAAATAGCCACTACTAGTAAAAAAAAAAAAAAATATTAATAAAAATGCCATAAAACTATCCCCTATTTGTAAACACTATAACTGTTGCGCAAACCAATCAATAAATGCTTATTGAGATTTTTTTTTACCAAAAATATGTAGAAGAATACGTATTGGCCTAAACTGAGCAAAAAAAATGTTTTATATATTTTTGGGGAATATTTATTATATTATATATTATATATTAAATGTCAGAAATAATGCGTTTTTTCAAAATGTACGCTCTTTTTTTATTTATAGCACAAAACAAAGGCAGGGGTGATCAAATACCACGAAAAGAAATCTCTATTTGTGGGAAAAAAAGGACGTAAATTGTTTGGGAGCCACGTCGCATGACCGCGCAATTGTCAGTTAAAGTGGCGAATCACAAAAAGTACTCTGGTCTTTGTCCAGGAAAATGGTCTGGGGCTTAAGTGGTTAAAGTCATAGTGCACTAGTACATAAAAGATGCATGCAGTTATTTTTAGATATAGACAGTAATGAAAACCAGGGACAAACAATTTTTAGAGATAGTTGGAAAATAAGTGCATGATGCCATCACTGTAGACTTCGATTTGGGAAGAAAAACAATCCTGGGAGGTAAAGCAGTAATATGTATGTATGTAGGCAATGGGGATAAAGAGTCACAGCTATACCCAAGAAGTGATGCCGCAACTCCATTATATTAGGAATATTGTCCTCTGCCATTGGTTCCGGGCAATATTTTTTGGGGATCCTGTGTATAATGAGACACAGAGCTTTTAAGAATTTTGAGTGACCATCTTGGTGAGGGAAAATTCTACATGTAACATTACATGCATCACAGAGATTCCCATTTGGGGAGGAGTGATTCGGCAGGGACAAGAACCCATTTTGTCAGGGCCATTTAGGTCTCACCCCTCAGCTGGGAATAGGTTGGAGCCCTAGGGACCTAGAAAGTGCTAAACCTGGATATTTTTATGAATTCGCTGGCTGTAATTAAATGAGCAATCCACTTATTTGGGGCATTAGTATCAAGAGGACTGTTCCTTTCTAAAGTTCAAATAACATTTGCATCTGTATGTAAGAACTGCATTTTTGTTCCATAGCTATGTTTGCTGTTAATTTTGCCTTGCTGTTTGAGATGGGTCTGAATTGGACCAGAATAGGAAAGGAACACTAGTATTGCCTCCTTCTCCGTAATCTTTTTTATAATATAAAGCAAATTTTTTTGCTTTTGGTTAAACAGACTGGGCAGCACAAAAGAGACAACTCCAGACTACAAATGCTTTCAGCCAAACCCGCAGCTTAGATAAATTCCAGAGTTATTGGATTACTAATTCTGGTCTACAGTATTGCCATTGTCTGTACTGACGTATATGCCCTTGCTGTCAGGTTACATGAAACTAATAACTCCTGGATGGTGATGGCACCCTAGGCAGTGTGTGCATAAAGAGATAAAAGTTGTAGAATGTACTGGTCATGGGTGAGTGCCCTAGGGGAAGATTAACTGTTAAAGACTCTTTTGTCCAGATTAGGTTATTTTGGTTTATTTTAGGCAAATAGCTAATGGCAAGAACCCGGAAAAATAGCCAGAATTAATGTTCACTAACTGAATTTCAATAAAATCTAACTAGTTGTTCTAGGTTCTTTTTATTGACAATATTCAAATGAACAGTAAACTATTGCATTTTGCATCTTGTGATTGACAAATAAATACAGCCATGCAAAAAAAAATGACACTAAAATTTTTAGCACTGTACAATAATTTAAACACCATTGTGTACATTAAGAAGTGCATATAACTGTCTCAAAGAATGCTACCATTCTCAATGACTGCTTTCAAAACATTTTACCAATCCCCCTGGTCCTTAGATATCAGTGACCAGGTCCATGTTCAAAGATAATTTGCTGAAAGGCAATATTTCAAATATCTTCCCTTTAAAACCTTTTAAAGTCATACACCTGATCATGTTACTCATGTAGAGCAGAAACTAAAGTTAAAGAGGAGCTCCAGTCTGGAAAAAAAAACACATACTGTAGATGCTGACTTTTAATATAAGGAAAATTTCCTGTCCAGGGACCCCAAAAAGTGCCAAATGTGGCAGTGGAAGGGGAGGGTGTGAACAAATGGAGCTTCCCCTTTTTGGGTGGAGCTCTGCTTTAAGTAAATGTTCATTTAACTAAGACCCCAAATAAATCCTCTATCAGTTTTAGAAGGTATTCTGAGAATGTTTAATTTCCATGTTTTCAGAAATTTCCCTTTTGTGTTGTCTAGGTGGGCTTTCACTTTCGATGGCTATTCAAAAGGTCAAATGCAGGCTGCTTTCATCAATTGGCATGCGACAATAAGATATGCTATCCTAAAGCCCCATACACACTATCAGATTTTCTGCTGATTTTTGTCTTCAGATTTAGCAAAACCATATAATATGAGGTCAAACCTTAGGAGTTTAAATGTGTATGTAATCAGGCAGGGCCTTGCACTACATGGTTTTGGTAAATCTGAAGACTAAAATCGTCAGAAAATCTGATAGTGTGTATGGGGCTTAAGTCTCATTCTGTCTTTTCCAAAGCTCAGTTATGAAGCATCTTACAAAGCAATCCAAATCCACCAAAATTAGTTAATCAACAAAAATACATGTGTTTTTTTTATTTTTCCATATATATATATATATATATATATATATATATATATATATATATATATATATATATTTATATACACAGAGATACAACCTGAACCACTGGGGCTCTTCGAGGAACCTTTATATGCTAGGGATGCATTTTGATCCCAGTCAAGCAGGGATAAATCCCATTACAACAATCAAATTCAATCAGTGAAGACTGGGCAGATGTAACAGACCATGAAGCTTAGCAGCTTGCTGTCCTCCCCATAGCAGTTTTACTGCTACAGGGTGGCAGCTGTGTGCTGAATCACATACAGTATCTCACAAAAGTGAGTACACCCCTCACATTTTTTGTAAATATTTTATTATATCTTTTCATGTGACAACACTGAAAAAATGACACTTTGCTACAATGTAAAGTAGTGAGTGTACAGCTTGTATAACAGTGTAAATTTGCCATCCCCTCAAAATAACTCAACATACAGCCATTAATGTCTAAACCGCTGGCAACAAAAATTAATACACCCCTAAGTCAAAATGTCCAAATTGAGTTGAAAGTGTCAATATTTTGAGTGGTCACCATTATTTTCCAGCACTGCCTTAACCCTCTTGGGCATGGAGTTCACCAGAGCTACACAGGTTGTTACTGGAGTCCTCTTCCACTCCTCCATGATGACATCACGGAGCTGGTGGATGTTAGAGACCTTGCGTTACTCCACCTTCCATTTGAGGATGCCCCACAGATGCTCAATAGGGTTTAGGTCTGGAGACATGCTTGACCAATCCATCACCTTTACCCTCAACTTCTTTAGCAAGGCAGTGGTTGTCTTGGAGGTGTGTTTGGGGTCGTTATCATGTTGGAATACTGCCCTGAGGCCCAATCTCCAAAGGAAGTGGATCATGTTCTGCTTCAGTATATCACAGTACATGTTGGCACTCATGGTTCCCTCAATAAAGTGTAAAGTGCCGGCAGCACTCATGCAGCCCCAGATCATGATACTCCCACCACCATGCTTGACTATAGACAAGACACACTTATCTTTGTACTTCTCACCTGGTTGCTGCCACACATGCTTGACACCATCTGAACCAAATAAGTTTATCTTGGTCTCATCAGACCACAGGACATGGTTTCAGTAATCCATGTCCTTAGTCTGCTTGTCTTCAGCAAATTGTTTGTGTGTTTTCTTGTGCATCATCTTTAGAAGAGGCTTCCTTCTGGGATGACAGCCATGCAGACTAATTTGATGCAGTGTGCAGCGTATGGTCTGAGCACTGACAGGCTGACCCCCCACCCCATTCAACCTCAGCAGCAATGCTTACAGCACTCATATGTCTATTTCCCAAAGACAACCTCTGGATATGATGCTGAGCATGTGCACTCAACTTCTTTGGTCGACCATGGCGAGGCCTGTTCTGAGTGGAACCTGTCTTGTTAAACCGCTGTATGAACTTGGCCACCGTGCTGCAGCTCAGTTTCAAGTTCTTGGCAATCTTCTTCTAGCCTAGGCCATCTTTTTGTAGAGCAACAATTCTTTTTTTCAGATCCTCAGAGAGTTCTTTGCCATGAGGTACCATGTTGAACTTCCAGTGACCGGTATGAGAGAGAGAGAACTATAACACCAAATTTAACACATCTGCTCCCCATTCACACCCGAGACCTTGTAACACTAACGAGTAACATGACACTGGGGAGGGGAAATGGCTAATTGGGCCCAATTTGGACATTTTTACTTAGTGGTGTACTCACCTTTGTTGCCAGTTCCTTGTCTGTGTCATTAGTACAGTGACAGTGCATATTTCTTAGCACTGATCATGTATTTATGTCACTGGTCCTCAAAAAGTGTCAGTAAGTGTCAGAATGTCCATTACAAAATTGCAGTCCAGCTGTTTGCTGCCATTACTAGTAGAAAAAAAAAAATATCCTATAGTCGCTTTAACTTTTGCGCAAACCAACCAATATACACATTTTACAAAAAATATGTAACAGAATACATATTGACCTAAATTGATTACGAAATGTGATTTTTTATTTCCATTTTTTTATTGGATATGTTTTATAGCAGAAAGTACAAAATATTGTTTTGTTTTTTTCTAAATTGTCAGAGAGCTGATAAAATACCACCAAAAACAGTTCTACTTGTGGGGAAAAAAGTACAGAAATGTTATTTATAGTGAAATTGTCAGTTAACCTCCCTGGCGGTGTGATTATGTCTGATTTTTGAATGTCAAAGCGGTACAATTGTTTTGCATGGAAATTTGTCGTTTTATATTGTAGGCCTGTAATTCTTAAGAATAACTCACTTAAATCTGTCCAAGCAAGAGTCTAGTAGACATCCCGGGTATGAAAGTTTGAAACACAAAATCATAAATTATAATATAATAATATAATAAATAACTATAAATAATTATAAAAAATAATAATATAATAATAAAACATTTTATTAAATAATGCAATCAAATCAAAAACACTGAAATTTGTCCAAACAAGAGTGCAATATTACTAGTCATATTATATATATCATGTAATACTAGACACTGCATATTGGTTTAGTAAACATTAGACATGTGCGTTCGTTATCGTCGGAATGCATTTTCGTCCGAATTTCAGATATTTTCGTTTTCGTTTTGACAAAAGTGCAGAATCCAAAAAACGAAAGATCTGACATAAATAAATGCTTTATTTTCGATTTCGTTGTTACAACAGTTCGATATAGAAAAGGAGATTCGACGTGACTCTGACAATAACAATCTGTGTCTATTGAACCTGTGGTCGAATGTGCCTAACCTTACCTCTATTAGTCCAAGATTATATAGAGAAAATATTCGACAGAGAGAAAATATTCGACATAGAGAGAAAAGATTTGACAGAGAGAAAAGATTCTAAAGTGCTAATTTTAAAGGCTAATATACAAGTTACTGTCCTAAAAAGTGTCCGGGGACCTGGGTCCTGCCCCAGGGGACATGTATCAATGCAAAAAAAAGTTTTAAAAACGGACGTTTTTCGGGAGCAGTGATTTTAATAATGATTAAAGTGAAACAATAAAAGTGTAATTTCATACCTGGGGGTGTCTATAGTGTGCCTGTGAAGGGGTGCATGTTTCCCGTGCTTAGAACTGTCCCTGCACAAAGTGTCATTTCTGCAGGAAAAAAAAGTCATTTAAAATCATTCGCAGCTATAATGAATTGTCGGCCCCCGTAATACAGAGAACACTCATTGAAAGTCATTGATAAAAAAAAAGCGTGGGGTTCCCCCGAATTCAATTAGTAGGCCCTTCAGGTCTGGTATGGATATTAAGGGGAACCCTGCGGCAAATTTTTTTAAAAAATGGCGTGGGGTTCTCCCTAAATATCCATACCAGACCCTTCAGGTCTGGTATGGATATTAAGGGGAACCCCGCGTCAAATTTTAAAAAAAATTGACGTTGGGGTCCCCCTAAAAATCCATACCAGACCCTTTATCCGAGCATGCAACCTGGCAGGCCGCAGGAAAAGAGGGGGGACGAAAGAGTGCCCCCCCCTCCTGAACTGTACCAGGCCACATGCCCTCAACATTGGGAGGATGCTTTGGGGTCCCCCCAAAGCACCATGTCCCCATGTTGATGGGGACAAGGGCCTCATCCCCACAACCCTGGCCGGTGGTTGTGGGGGTCTGCGGGTGGGGGGCTTATCAGAATCTGGAAGCCCCCTTTAACAAAGGGACCCCCAGATCCAGCTCCCCTGTTTGAAATGGTAAGGGGGTACAAAAGTACCCCCTTACCATTTCACAAAGAAAGTGTAAAAAATTGTTAAATAAGACAAACACACTTTTGAAAAAGTCCTTTATTCAAAATAAAAAAAAGATTCCAGCGGTGGTAATCCACTCTTGCTATCCAACGACGGATGATCATCTCTCCGGGGTCCAGCGATGGCTGATCTGATCCAGCGCAGCGAATCCATCCATCTTCTGTCTCCATCCTCCGCCCCCTCTGAAGCAAATGGGGAAGCCGGGCTTCCCCAATGATGTATGGGTGACCCCGCCCCCCTCTGATGTAACGGAAACCTGCGTTACATCAGAGGGGGGCGGGGTCACCCATACGTCATTGGGCTAGCCCGACTTCCCCATTTGCGTCAGAGGGGGCGGGGTCAGGTTACGGATGGCCCCGCCCTCCGCATATAAGAAACGTCAGGCCATCGGGATCCCGCAGTGTCTCCTCCGTGGAGACAGAAGATGGATGGATTCACTGCACTGGATCAGATCAGCCATCACTGGACCCCGGAGAGATGATCATCCGTCGCTGAATAACAAGAGTGGATTACCACCGCTGGAATCTTTTTTTTTCTTTTTTTTAATAAAGGAATTTTTCAAAAGTGTGTTTGTCTTATTTAACTATTTTTTACACTTTCTTTGTGAAATGGTAGGGGTACTTTTGTACCCCCTTACCATTTCAAACGGGGGGGGCGGGATCTGGGGGTCCCCTTGTTAAAGGGGGCTTCCAGATTCCGATAAGCCCCCCACCTGCAGACCCCCACAACCACTGGCCAGTGTTGTGGGGATGAGGCCCTTGTCCCCATCAACATCTCTCGTCCCCCCCTCTTTTCCTGCGGCCTGCCAGGTTGCGTGCTTGGATAAAGGGTCTGGTATGGATTTTTAGGGGGGCCCCACGTCAATTTTTTTTTAAATTTGATGCAGGGTTCCCCTTAATATCCATACCAGACCTGAAGGGCCTGGTAATTGAATTTGGGGGAACCCCACGCTTTTTTTTTTTATCAATGACTTTCAATGAGTGTTCTCTGTATTACGGGAGCCGACAATTCATTATAGCCACGAGTGATTTTAAATAAATTTTTTTCCTGCAGAAATGACACTTTGTGAAGGGACAGTTTGAAGCACAGGAAACATGCGCCCCTTAGACCCCCCCCCCCGTATGAAATTTAAAGGAATATTACACTTTTATTGTTTCACTTTAATCATTATTAAAATCACTGCTCCCGAAAAAACGGCAGTTTTTAAAACTTTTTTTTGCATTGATACATGTCCCCTGGGGCAGGACCCAGGTCCCCAAACACTTTTTAGGACAGTAACTTGCATATTAGCCTTTAAAATTAGCACTTTAGATTTTGAATGTTGGAGTCCCATAGACTTTAATAGGGTTCTAAAGTTCACACAAAGTATGCTATATAGAGTTTAGCAGCTCCGTCGAATCTTCTTTATACATTCAACAGACACCATAAGCCTTCAAAGACAGATCCGAATGTAATTCATGTAGATTTTCAGACATATGCAATTTTTGAACGAAAAACTAAATAAATAAAAACGAATTTCGGGAGTAAGTAAATACATTTATTTTTCGGACGAAAACGAAATTCCAAAATTAAATATTTCACTCTGCACATGTCTAGTAAACATCCCGGGTATGAAAAATTTTGATACATGGGACTGCACAAAGTCCGACGTCACAATCAGGATAATGGAAAACGCCCCCTTCCAAGCGGTTTTAGACCAGCTAGAGAACAGCGATAGTGAATTAGAATAACTTGCAGAATTGAGCGATAGTGATTTGTGGGGAAATTCGTCATCAGACACTGAAAGTAATTACAGCGACAATTCTGCAACTAAGCTGAGTGCTGCATGATCTGTACCACAGTCAATAGAGCACCAAGTTCACACATCACTGTGCTCAGTCTCAGAATCATCGCTGTCATCTGTTTCAGTGTCTGATGGCGAATTTCCCCACAAATCACTATCGCTCTATTCTGCAAGTGATTCCAGTTCACTATCTCTGTTTTCTAGCTGGTCTAAAACCACTTTTGACGTAGAGGGACACTTTTTGGTTGCCATGGACAATCTCAAGTTTCCAGGCAGAAAAAATGGCACAAAGAATGGTAAAAGTCCATGCAGGGCCCTGAACAAAGCACTAAGGACAAAACTGAGTTGAAATGATTTAGCACAGTAATGTAACATACAGATTACAATGTATTGAATGTGTTATGTTTTTTGTACTTTTTTGAATTTGCCACTGGGTTTCACCCCCATGCATTGTGATGCTTGCAGGGAATGGAGGATACAGTGGGAGGACATCGCAGGATCCTGGGGACAAGGTAAGTACCTTAATACTGCGGTGTAATCCCGAGTGTGGCTCAGGGTTACCACATTTGGTACTGAAAATTAACCCCGAACCACACTCAGGATTACTGCTAGGGAGGTTAAAGTAACGCAGTGCCGTATTGCAAAAAAATGGCCTGGTCATGCAGGGGGTAAATATTCCGTAGGTCAAGTGGTTAAGGCTTTATTTACACTGAGATTTGTCATGCAACTTTGGACATCAAAGTCGCATGAAAAGTTGTTCCTCATGTTTTCCAAAGATATCCATTCATATATGTGCGCCTTAAAGTTGCAGCATCTTCAAAGTAGGTCCGACTTTCATGCAACTTCAGGGTCATAAACTACAATGTTAACCTTCAACAGTTGCACCAAAGTTGCACTCCAAATTCTGCGCAACTTTGGAGTTGTACAAGTGTGAATGGAGCCTTAAAGCTTGAGAAAAATTAGTTTGGATTGGTGCTTTGACTAGAGCAAAATGCATTTCCTAGGTTTAAAGTTCAAAAAAAAGGAGGGCAATAAAAAAACAGTGTGGAATGTGCTACAGATATGAAAAAGAGGAAAACCTCTATATTCCATTCCAAACTAAAAACGTATTACCTATTACCCCTTTAATAATTAGAATAGCTCAACAATGGAAAAATTACCAAAAAAAAAGTTGATATACTGTATGACAAATTTTCACAAGCAGACCATCAGAAAAATTCAACAACAAAATGTATCATTTTTTTGAGCTATTGTAAATGCTGGGGGGAGCTTGGTAAATATAATACAGCTTTGAAATGCAATGGTACTGGGATCAGTAATATCATGAAAGTCGCAAGAATGGCCCATCTCCAAAAGGCATGACAAGAGAAGGTCTGTGTTAAAAGAAAATTGTTTTAAAGTGCAGAGCAAATATATGTAACACAAATGTGGCCAGTGTACTGTTATGTAGCTTGCAATCTTGGAGAATATAAGTGGCAGAAAACACACAAAAAGATTAACAAATCATGTAATTTATGCCTAATCATTTAGAAAATGGTTCTTTTCAAAAGTGATCCTAAAGTGAAAATTAAAAATTTCACAAAATTACACTTTTTCTAAATTCTGTCAACACTAACCCTGTGGTTCAGACCTGTGGTTGTGTTGGCAGATGTGCCATAGCTTATGTAAAAGGAACTGTAGGACACCAGATTTACTGCACAGCCCAGTCTGAATAATTAACATTGGCTCCCACACTACCGGATATTTCAGGCAGGATCATGCCCCCCACCCATCTCATTAGATTTGTCCTAGTTACTGTGGTCACATGACTGCTCATGGAGATTAAAAAAGGGTATTTGCAAATATCAATATAGTAAAAAAAATCTTATTTTTTCTTTTGTCTGCGATAGGATTGAGACAGGGCTGGTGCTAGACAAGACCAGCTACTTGCACCCTACCCCCACCCCAGTCAGCAGAGTTATATCTGTGTTGAAAAATAGCAGGTGAAATAACCTCTACACAAACCTCAAACACAAGGCTAAGGGTCCTTTCACACGGGGCGGATCAGTTCTGATCCGCCCCGTGGATATCCGTTTGCTCAGCGGGGATCACTCCGCCGATCCCCGCTGAGCAGGGAGATGACAGGTCTGTCTCCGCACACTGTGCAGGGACGGACCTGTCACAGCGCCGCTCTCCCCTATGGGAGATCGGATGACGACGGACAGCAGTGCCCGTCGTCACCCGATCCGATCCGCAGACGGATGGAAAAATAGCTTTTTCCTCCGTCACACTTTTTCGGATCGGAGCGGGTCGGATGTCAGCGGACATGTCACCGCTGACATCCGACGCTCCATAGAGCTCTATGGAGCACCCGTTCAGGTCCGCCTGAAAAACTGACAGGCGGGCCTGAACGGGACGTTAGTGTGAAAGGGGCCTTACCAGTCCAACTGCCCCATCCTGGGAAAGAAACAAAGAGTAGTCCCACCAGTGACTCCACAAGAAGCCAAATGACCAGCCAAGCAGCCCTATATACTCCCCACGGGAGAGAACACACCACGCACACTGGTGCCCCATCCAGTGCATGGTGCTTGCCCCGGTCCAAGACCCACAGCTCAATGGTGCATGCACAAGATGGCCGAATTGCAGCAGAACAAATGACCACTGTGGCCATTTTGAAAGAGGGTAGGGTGGTGGCAGCATACTGAGCTCTAGGCACCAGAGCCAACAGGGAAAGTGGGACAAATTGTACGCATGACCCCAAAGGCCCAGGCATCCAACAAAAAAAACATACAACAATAGGGACTACTGTAGGCCAAGGTCAAACAGTACGAACCAATGGCTGTGTCTTCACCCCAGGTGGCAGTGCGCCCCACAAAGTTGAAAGCATGAAATTGTCCAAAACGTCTTGGTATGCTGATGCCTTAAGCGTTCCCTTCATTTGAACCAAGGGGCCAAGCCCAACCCCCGAAAAACAACCCAACACCATAATCCCCCCTCCACCAAATGATTTGGACCAGTGCACAAAGCAAGATCAATAAAGACATGGATGAATGAGTTTGGGGTGGAGGAACATGACTGGCCTGCAAAGAGACTTGACCTCAATCCAATAGAACACCTTTAGGATGAATTAGAGTGGAGATTGCGGGCCAGGTCTTCTTGTCCACATCAGTGCCTGACCTCACAAATGCGCTTCTGGAAGAATGGTCACACATTCCCATAGACACACTTCTAAAACTTGTGGACAGCCTTCCCAGAAGAGTTGATCCTGTTATAGCTGCAAAAGGTGGTGCTGACTCAATAATGAACCTTACAGGCTAAGACTGGGATGCCATTAAAGTTAATGTAAAGGAAGGTGTCCCAATACTTTTGAAAAGATAGCGTATATTATACCATTATGAGGGAAACAATACCATATGAGGGAGATTTTTTGGGTCTGCTGTCACAATTTTTAGTGAACCATTAAGGGATTTCAATAATTTTTAAGATCCTGTTATGGACAGGCACACTGATTAAGGCGATCCCACTCTGCTATTGGAGATAACTTTTACCACTTACTTACAGGAGCTAGGTTTAATAGATGTATGAAGGATGCAACATCCTAATGTGTGCCAGTATTCCTGCTGTTCTCGGATTTACGTTTCCCTTTCCACGGAAGCTACATTTTGTGGTCATATCCTACTGCAAAGATCTGACCTCACTGACCTCACTTTTTAGGCTGGGTTCCCACATCCAAATCGCATTACAGGAGACTGTGACCGGCTCTCAATGGAGCCAGTTCACACATCTCCGGGTCAGCTGTGGTGCGGATTGCACAGGGCTCCTGTGCATCTTTGGCTCAGTTTAGGATCCGAATTAAGGCAAAAATTCAGGCCTGATTCATCCCTGAAATGGAGAACAGGGATGTACTGGACCCCTGCTGTGAGCTGCATCTGAATTCAGTGTGAACCCAGGCTGAATGAAATTAACCGCTTCCTGACCACCACACACAGATATACTGCGGCAGAAGGGCATGTACAGGCAGATTAATGTACCTGTACGTTGCCCTTTAAGAGACGGATTGTGGGCGCCGTGCGCGCCTACCGGGAGCTCTGTGACCGTGATCGCGGGGATACCCGCGATTGTCTCACGGTGATGAAGATGTAAACAAGCATCTCCCTGTTCTGCCTAGTGACAGTGTCACTGATGTCTTTATTGATCTTGCTTTGTGCACTGGCACAAATCATTTGATGGGAGGGAGGATTATGATGTGGGGATGTTTTTCAGGGGTTGGGCTTGGCTAGAGCGGAGACTGCGAGGCAGGCCTTCTTATCCAACATCGGTGCCTGACCTTACAAATGCGCTTCAGGGAAGAATGGTCAAACATCCCCATAGACACACTCCTAAACCGTGTGGATAGTCTTCCCAGAAGAGTTGAAGCTGTTATAGCTGCAAAGGGTTGGCCAACTCAATATTGAACCTTACGGACTAAGACTGAGATGACATTAAAGTTCATGAGCGTGTAAAAAAAGGTGTCCCAATACTTTTGGCAATATAGTGTATGTATGTATTTAGTATGTAGTATGTACAGAACATATACAACAGACTTCTGCATTGCTATCTACTATGTGGTCCACAAAGAATGAACACACAAAAAAGATTTGGTTAAAGGATATGTGAAGGCAAAACAACCTGGGTAAGATTTAGATCAGTGGCAGTAAACATGCTTGATATAGGGGGCATCAAGTGTGGCCCCTGACATCACCAATTGACATCATATACTAACCAGTGATTGTAATCATACAAAAAGTTTTCAGAGACTGCAGACATGAAACAGGAGATGGTCAAAGACTGCTGTTATAAAATCTTGCAAAGAATACTATTAGAAAATAATATTCAATGTCTTCTTGGCATTTTAGCAGAATATAATGTAATAATATCTACTCAAGAAACATGAATCATTTATTTTATTTGGTACACAAAATAATCTGACCTGGAATGTCCAGTGTTGACCAAAATGGAGCAGACTGTAACAAAATATGTGACTATGCCACGAATCTTTCATTATACATGTCATATTGGTTCCACAAATATACTTTTATTCCATGGCCAAGAGATGGAGACAGAGATATAATTGCTATAGCTCCATGTTCATATGCAGAACCAAACTTTTAAAGACGTAACTATCCAATTATATGAGGTCATATGAGTTCTTGCAGATTTTATTTATTTGAAGATTGCCATCAGTGTGGATCAACAAATCTGTAACAGATCAATAGTGTTTGCACCCGCAGCCAAGTTGTGTTAGGTGACCTGTTCTGCTATATATATATATGGGCAGCTTTCCAATGGAAAAACAAAGTCCTGGCTTTACCATTTAATTCATAGACCAAATTTGGGCCAGCACAATGGCTTAGTGATTAGCAATTCTGCCTTGCTGTACTTGGGTCTTTGGTTCAAATCCCTCCCACTCCCCAAAGGTATTCTGTTAGGTTAAGTAGCTCCTGTCTACCATTGGCTTTAGTATGATGTTCTGCTGTGCATGCCCAACATGGATGTCTTGCCTCTTATCTGCAGGAAGAAAAGTGCTAAATATATATAAATGAATTATTGGTACAAACAGCGAAAGCGCTTTGTCAGGTATTGAGTTAAGTCCGTTGGTAACTTTCCAATACCTGCCGTTTTGAAAGAAATAGACTAAGATCAGGACATCTCTATTAGTGATGGCCGAACGGTTCGCCCGGCGGTCGTTTCGCGGCGAATTTCCGACTTTCGCCGTCCGCGGGTTCGAACGCCTTTTTCCGTCGTTCGCCCCGGCGGACTTACGTGTTTAATGTATACAAGAACTTTAACCTTTCGTGACACGTTTATCATGTGTTACAGGACAACCAATTGAGACATGACAGCTCATGGACACTTGGACATTCCCCCTAACCTATAAATACACCCGATCCGGTGGCCATTTTACATTCTTTCTTCTGTCACTGTAGGGAAAGGATCCTGTGTGGAGTAGGGACAGAGAAAACGCTAGCTATTTGGTACACAAAAGTTCTTTTCAGGACTGGTATAGGTGTTAGGTCAGCAGCCTGAGTTTCTTTTGTCAGTTTAGATAAAGGGACAGAGCGCTGTATGCTGCTATTTTAGGGACAGCTCAGCCAGATTAGTCTTTCTTCATCATCATCATCATCATCATCATTAGCTGTTACTATCAGGTCCACAAAAGAGCTGTTCCAGCTAATCGTTCCAGCCTACTCTTTTTTGCCAATTTGTATAGGGACAGGCAGGAAGCAGTGTGTCAGGCAGTGAGGATAATTTTAAAGACTTGCTGTTACTATTAGTTCCACAAAGGTTCTTTTCAGGACTGGTATCAGTGGTACGGTAATAGGCTTGTACACGTATAATATTCTTTCTTCCAAATATAGAAAGAATATTATACTTGACTGCTGCCCTTCTGCTGCAGTCTGCTAATCATTCACAACTCACTTGTTCCACAAAAGTTCTTATAAGGACTGGTAACTTGGTCTGTCTAGGGTGCTACGGTACATAGGCTTGGGTGCGGTACAGTCTGCTGTTCTGTAAGGACCGCTATCGGTCCACAATAGATAGGGTTGCCGTGCACTACTGCTGACCGCTGCCCTATACTGCAGCAGTCCTTCAGCGGTATAGGGACTGACGCACAGTCTGCTAAACACTAATACACAACCTGCTTGGTCCACAAAAGTTCTTATAAGGACTGGTAACTTGGTATAGGGTGCTACGGTACATAGGCCTGAGTGCGTTACAGTCTGCTGTTCTGTAAGGACCGCTATCGGTCCACAATACATAGGGTTGCCGTGCACTACTGCTGACCGCTGCCCTATACTGCAGCAGTCCTTCATTGGTATAGGGACTGACGTACAGTCTGCTAATCACTAACACACAACCTGCTTGGTCCACAAAAGTTCTTATAAGGACTGGTAACTTGGTATAGGGTGCTACGGTACATAGGCCTGAGTGCGTTACAGTCTGCTGTTCTGTAAGGACCGCTATCGGTCCACAATACATAGGGTTGCCGTGCACTACTGCTGACCGCTGCCCTATACTGCAGCAGTCCTTCATTGGTATAGGGACTGACGTACAGTCTGCTAATCACTAACACACAACCTGCTTGGTCCACAAAAGTTCTTATAAGGACTGGTAACTTGGTATAGGGTGCTACGGTACATAGGCCTGAGTGCGTTACAGTCTGCTGTTCTGTAAGGACCGCTATCGGTCCACAATACATAGGGTTGCCGTGCACTACTGCTGACCGCTGCCCTATACTGCAGCAGTCCTTCAGCGGTATAGGGACTGACGCACAGTCTGCTAAACACTAACACACAACCTGCTTGGTCCACAAAAGTTCTTATAAGGACTGGTAACTTGGTATAGGGTGCTACGGTACATAGGCCTGAGTGCGTTACAGTCTGCTGTTCTGTAAGGACCGCTATCGGTCCACAATACATAGGGTTGCCGTGCACTACTGCTGACCGCTGCCCTATACTGCAGCAGTCCTTCATTGGTATAGGGACTGACGTACAGTCTGCTAATCACTAACACACAACCTGCTTGGTCCACAAAAGTTCTTATAAGGACTGGTAACTTGGTATAGGGTGCTACGGTACATAGGCCTGAGTGCGTTACAGTCTGCTGTTCTGTAAGGACCGCTATCGGTCCACAATACATAGGGTTGCCGTGCACTACTGCTGACCGCTGCCCTATACTGCAGCAGTCCTTCATTGGTATAGGGACTGACGTACAGTCTGCTAATCACTAACACACAACCTGCTTGGTCCACAAAAGTTTTTATAAGGACTGGTAACTTGGTATAGGGTGCTACGGTACATAGGCCTGAGTGCAGTACAGTCTGCTGTTCTGTAAGGACCGCTATCGGTCCACAATACATAGGGTTGCCGTGCACTACTGCTGACCGCTGCCCTATACTGCAGCAGTCCTTCATTGGTATAGGGACTGACGTACAGTCTGCTAATCACTAACACACAACCTGCTTGGTCCACAAAAGTTCTTATAAGGACTGGTAACTTGGTATAGGGTGCTACGGTACATAGGCCTGAGTGCGTTACAGTCTGCTGTTCTGTAAGGACCGCTATCGGTCCACAATACATAGGGTTGCCGTGCACTACTGCTGACCGCTGCCCTATACTGCAGCAGTCCTTCATTGGTATAGGGACTGACGTACAGTCTGCTAATCACTAACACACAACCTGCTTGTTCCACAAAAGTTCTTATAAGGACTGGTAACTTGGTATAGGGTGCTACGGTACATAGGCTTGAGTGCGGTACAGTCTGCTGTTCTGTAAGGACCGCTATCGGTCCACAATAGATAGGGTTGACGTGCACCACTGCTGACCGCTGCCCTATACTGCAGCAGTCCTTCAGCGGTATAGGGACTGACGTACAGTCTGCTAAACACTAATACACAACCTGCTTGGTCCACAAAAGTTCTTATAAGGACTGGTAACTTGGTATAGGGTGCTACGGTACATAGGCTTGAGTGCGGTACAGTCTGCTGTTCTGTAAGGACCGCTATAGGTCCACAATAGATAGGGTTGACGTGCACCACTGCTGACCGCTCACCTATACTGCAGCAGTCCTTCAGCGGTATAGGGACTAAGAGTTTTGTCACAGGGTCATTTAAAAAATGACATGCAGAGGAAGAGGCAGGCCCTTCCGCAGGGGTGGTAGGGGTAGGGCAGGAGCAACAGGCTTGAGCCAAAGTGGGAAGTTGCAGAAGGTGCGTTCAATTACTTTAAAGGATGCACCAGACTTGGTTGAGTGGCTCGCTCAGCCTTACTCTTCTGCACCCTCCTCATCCTCTCGATCTGCACCCTCTTCTTCACTCTCTGCTATGTGCACCCCCAAAGACACTACCACCAACAACACGACCACCACCACCACCACCACATACCTTCCGCTTGAGTCACTGGAATTATTTTCCGATCCATATCAAGAGGACATTTCTGATGCGCAGCCACTCTTGGTATTGGATCAGGAAGAGGAGGTAGCAACAAGCGCTACTCAGCAGTCTGACGCCAGTACCCAGATCAGCCCAAGGAGGAGGTTGGTCCCCGGTGTTGCTGCCTACTCCGAGATCTCTACTTATAGCGGTGGGGAAGGTGACGTTGATGATGACGTGTCTAGTGATGTCACGTGGGTGCCCACAAGAGAGGAAGAGGAGGGGAGTTCAGAGGGAGATATGGACCAGCAGATAGGGAGGAGAAGCAGCAATGACTTACATTGCACAGCAGGGACAAAGCAGACTGCAAATGTATCAGGAGCGAGTCATCGACCATGTACGGTCACATCTGGCGCTCCCAGGACACCGGCACATGGCTCCGCAGTGTGGGCTTTTTTTAACGTGTCCGCTGCTGACAATAGCGTTGCCATCTGCAATCTTTGCAGTCAACGCGTTAGTCGCGGTAAGCCCAATACTCACCTAGGGACGACCGCCTTAAGAAGGCACATGAGCAGCCATCACCGAGCCCAGTGGGAGCAACGGAACACACAAAGCCACACTGCAGGCTCTCACCGTCCAGCCTCGTCTTCTACTTCTCCTTCTCCTCTCTCCTCACAATTGTCCTCCACTCCACCTTCCATCACGCCAAGCTCACATTTTTCTGCAAAAAGGCAGGCTTCCGTGGGCCTAATGTTTGAGCGTAAAAAAATGATGACGCCGGATAACCCTCTTGCCCAACGGTTGGCGGCTGGCTTGTCAGAACTCATAGCCCGCCAACTACTGCCATATAAACTGGTGGACTCGGAGGCCTTTCGCAAATTTGTGGCCATTGGAACACCACAATGGAAGGTCCCAGGAAGGAAGTATTTCTCAGAGAAGGGCATCCCAGAGCTATATGGCCATGTTCAGCGGCAAGTGAATGTATCTCTGGCACACAGTGTCGGTGCCAAGATACATCTGACCACAGACACGTGGTCTAGCAAACACGGGCAGGGAAGGTATATCAGTTTTACTGCCCACTGGGTGAACCTTCTGACGGCCGTCAAGCATGTAACCCGTGGCACCCGTGTAGATTTGGTTTTACCGCCACGGATTGCATGCAGGCCTGACTCTTCTTCTCCTCCTCCTACTCCATCCTCCTCCCTCTCCTCCTCAGCTGCCTCCTCCTTTTCCGCTGCTAGCGTCTCTTCCACTGCACCGCCCAAGCTCCCCAGAACCTATTCCACATGCCAGGTGAGACGTTGCCATGCCGTGCTGCGTCTGTTGTGCCTGGAAGCAAAGAGCCACACTGGCCCGGCACTCCTTTCAGCTTTGCGTTCACAGGCAGATGAGTGGCTAACACCGCTCAATTTGACAGTTGGTAAAGTGGTGTGTGACAACGGTGCCAATCTGCTTAGCGCATTGAAACAGGGCAAAATCACGCACGTGCCGTGCATGGCACACGTCTTAAACTTGGTCGTGCAGCGATTCCTTGTCAAATACCCTGGGGTCCAGGACATCTTGCGGCAGGCAAGGAAAATCTCGGCCCATTTCAGAAGATCTTACACGGCCATGGCTCGCCTTGCTGACATTCAGCGGCGACACCATCTGCCGGTCAGACGTCTTATTTGCGATTGCCCGACGCGATGGAACTCAACCTTCTATATGCTTGATAGGCTGCTCCAGCAGAAACGTGCAGTTAACGTCTACCTGTATGAACTCTGCGAAAGAAACGGTTCTGGGGAGCTGGGTTTTTTTTCACCGCGCCAGTGGCTGCTCATGCGCGACACATGCAGACTTCTGCGGCCATTTGAGGAGATCACCAAACTGGTCAGTCGCAGCCATGGCGCCATCAGTGACATGGTACCTTATGCCTTCTTTCTGGAGCGTGCATTGCGTCGTGTCATTGATCAGGCTGTGGAGGAGCAGGAGCGGGAAGATGAGGAAGTCGCAATGCTGGATGAATTCCCAGGGGGGGCTACTCTATCTGAGACAAGTCAACAACAGGAGTCTGATGAGGAGTCAGAGGAGGATGGTGCCGGGGCGGATGAGCAGGAGCAAGAAGAGCATGCTTTAAACCTTTCTGGGATCCCTGTTGTGCGAGGATGGGGAGAGGAGAATGAAGAGGACGACATTATCCTGGATGATGAGCAGGAGCCAGGCCACCACACCGCTTCCACTTTAGTGCAAATGGGGGCCTTCATGCTCCAGTGTTTTAATAGGGACCCCCGTATAAAAAGCATGAGGGTCAAGGACCAGTACTGGGTGGCAACGTACTTAGACCCCCGGTACAAACACAAAATGGCGGAAATGTTACCGCCGTCGCAGAGGGCTGTCAGAATGCAGCACTTCCAGGCCTTGCTTCGAGAAATGCTGCATTCTGCTTTTGCGTGCGCTGGCAGAGGAGCAATTCCCACTCCCAGAGAAGGATTTGCGGGTACCAATCCAACAGCGCCTGCAAGAAGAGGCCGGTTTGAAGATGTGTTGGTGACTTCGGATATGAGGTCATTCTTTCAGCCGACCCATCGACAGGTGTCATCCGGATCCAGCATCAGGGAACGCCTAGACCGTCAGGTGTCCGACTACATTGGGTTAACGGCCGATGTGGACGCTCTGAGGAGTGATGAACCCCTAGACTACTGGGTGGGCAGGCTTGACCTCTGGCCAGAGCTTGCCCAATTTGCAATCGAACTGTTGGCTTGCCCCTCATCCAGTGTCCTGTCCGAAAGGACGTTCAGCGCAGCAGGGGGGATTGTGACCGATAAGCGTACTCGCCTAGCTCACCACAGTGTTAACTACCTCACATTTCTAAAAATGAATGAGGCATGGATCTCGGAGGAATTCAACACATGTGATCAGTAGACCATGTATATGTCTATAAACAATTTTTGGAATCAAGCACACAGACCTTCTTAATTCATTTGGCTCACTTCCCTGACCCAAAAAAGCACACCGTACTATATGCCCCTACCCTCCTCTTTGAAGAGGTTGAGCGGTGTCATATTTCTACTGGGGCTGCTTATTATGAGGGGTTCCCACCATCCCTGTGCTGTGCTGACTTCCTCCTGGGTGTTCTTATTATGAGGGGCTCCCACCATCCCTGTGCTGTGCTGACTTCCTCCTGGGGGTTCTTATTATGAGGGGATCACACCATCCCTGTGCTGTGCTGACTTCCTCCTGGGGCTGCTTACGGTGCTGCTGTCAGCGCTGTATGTCACGGAGCTGCTGTCAGCGCTGTATGTCACGGAGCTGCTGTCAGCGCTGTATGTCACGGAGCTGCTGTCAGCGCTGTATGTCACGGAGCTGCTGTCAGCGCTGTATGTCACGGAGCTGCTGTCAGCGCTGTATGTCACGGAGCTGCTGTCAGCGCTGTATGTCACGGAGCTGCTGTCAGCGCTGTATGTCACGGAGCTGCTGTCAGCGCTGTATGTCACGGTGCTGCTGTCAGCGCTGTATGTCACGGAGCTGCTGTCAGCGCTGTATGTCACGGAGCTGCTGTCAGTGCTGTATGTCACGGAGCTGCTGTCAGCGCTGTATGTCACGGAGCTGCTGTCAGCGCTGTATGTCACGGAGCTGCTGTCAGCGCTGTATGTCACGGTGCTGCTGTCAGCGCTGTATGTCACGGAGCTGCTGTCAGCGCTGTATGTCACGGAGCTGCTGTCAGCGCTGTATGTCACGGAGCTGCTGTCAGCGCTGTATGTCACGGAGCTGCTGTCAGCGCTGTATGTCACGGAGCTGCTGTCAGCGCTGTATGTCACGGTGCTGATGTCAGTGCTCTGTATTACGGTGCTGCTGTCAGTGCTCTGTATCTCCTGCACCCTCTTGTTTGCCTACCCTGGTCCCTGACCTTCCCTCTCCTCCATTGCCTTCATTAGCTCCATAGTCCTGAATTGTCAGAACAATTTCCCAAATAAAAAAAAAATGCTTGTAGTTATCGATCCCAAATTCACCTCATACATGTATTATGCTATTGTCCAGGTGGTGGGACTACGTGCTACCCCCTAATAATTACCCCGTGGCCGCAAATTCGACCTAAAGGTTTGCGAAATTCGCCTCCCATTGAAGTCAATGGAGCCCGCGGCGAACGGTCGTTTTCGCGAACGTTTGTGCCCGTTCGCGTTTCGCGTTCGCGAAACGTCCCGTCGGAAGTTCGTCCATCACTAATCTCTATAAACACTTTAGATCTGTTGAAGATCCTTCATTGCTAGGTCATTATGATGACTGTCTAAAACAGGGATATGCAATTAGCGGACCTCCAGCTGTTGCAGAACTACAAGTCCCATGAGGCATAACAAGATTCTGACAGCCACAAACATGACACCCAGAGGCAGAGGCATGATGGGACATGTAGTTTTGCAACAACTGGAGGTCCGCTAATTGCATATCCCTGGTGTAAAATATATGTCTAGCTTAAAACCGCTGTCAAGAAACACCTTACATGAAAGAGCAGCATAGGAGTGCACAGCCCATTGCATTAGGGTGTGCACCACAAAGCTCAAACACACACTACTGACCGCTCACTGTGTTCATTCAGAAAGGGAAGGGGTCAGTAGATTACATATTTACCGGCTCCTTCCCCCATTCACCCTAAAACATCCCTGCAGCAACAGCCACCAGGAGAGGAGAGGAGGGAAGCCAGCAGTGGTGCTGGAAGAAGTGGGTGGGTGGGGGGCTAGGTCAGTAGGGTAATCTATGCTGCACAGAGTGATTAGGGTGTGCCTGGGCACACCTGGCACACCCTGTGCGCACGTCTATGAAGAGCAGTTATAGACAGATAACACAAATTAGTTTCAGTAAATGAATGCAAACAGCAACAAACAGCAAATGTGATAAGCACCCCTTGACATTCATTATACAAAGATAACTGAAAAAGTGAAAAATAAAAGACAGAAAGATTGCCCTGAAAATGTCAATGTTAGTGCAAACTGAAAAAGTATCAGACAGTACACTAATACAGTTACAAACATCTCAAACTGGTAAAAAAAATCAATCGCCTAGAGGCGATTCAGTTCGCATTGTGCGCTATACAAGTATTTCATTCATTCATTCATTCAATAAACACTAGCACCACTTGAGTGGTATAATTAAAGTTATTGAAAGAGAAAGAAAGAGAGAGTGGTACAGAGGGGAGGATTACTTTTTATTTCTGGATTTCATGCCTGGTATTGTCTTTGAACTCAGTTACCTGAACTTCTAGATTCACACCAGTTCCCTCTTTCCACGTTCCATAACACAGACACTGGGGACTGAATGAGCAATCATTCATCCAGCTCTTTTTTGAAACAATCTACTGCTGGCCATATCTAGTTTGTGAATAATTCTATACCAGGTTCACTATGGACCACCTATACTGTATATTTATACATGGTGATAATTTTCTCCTCCTCTCAAGAAAATTTCAGTTAAGCTAATTTAACTAAAGCCCCTCCCTTTTTTCTTTCTTCTCTTCCCTTTTTCTTTGTGTTGTGTCATTAGAACGTTTGTAGCTGGGGATACCCGGCAGCACTCGTGGTTCAGAGGGAGGGAAGAACTGTTAGGCTTAAGTTCTTAGACGAACTGGAGGACTTTTGCAACAAAATAGGAGTTCCAACCCCCACGATTCCTTTAGATCCATGGGAAATGTAATTTTATTGGTGAGGGGGGGGGGGGGGGTAAGAAGTTTACTCTATGATATGGTGTTTTCTTGATTGAGGGGGGGGAGTGGGGGGGAGGGGGGTGGAGGAGGGGATGGATTGCTGAAGAGATTAGGGGGAGCTGGGCTCTAATGCTCCTTGCCAGCAGAGGGCATTCCTGCTCTCTGGGGGGGAAGGGGAGAGGGGGGCCCAGCAGGGGGATGCCGCAGTCGGGGTCAAACCCTGGGAGAAAGGGCTTGCAGAAGGGGTAAATCTCACAATGCAAAGCAAAGGCCAGGAATGGGCCGGTGGGGGGGGGAGGGTGAGGGGGGAGGGGAGGGGGGATCCGGGAAGAAAAAAGGGGAAAATTTATTTCTGGCAGTTGAAAATAAAAAAAAGAGAAGAGGGGGTGCAAATAAGTTATAGAAGGGGTAGATTAATGTTTCTTTCAAGTAGCCTCGGATGACAGAGATAAGGTTTGTGTCATATAACATAAGGGTTTGAATTCTCTTGATAAAAGATTTAAGCTCTTAAAGGAATTACAGCAATATAAAGCTGAAGTAGTGTTTCTTCAAGAGACCCACTTAACACAAGACACGAATGTTAAACTGTACTCCGATAACTACCCGAATTGGTTTTACGGAGATTCGCCAATAAGGAGGGCTAAGGGAGTGGCAATTGGGTTCGAGAAAGGGATAACATTTAGGGTAATTGACAGGCTGACCGATCCGGAGGGTAGATACTTGTTCCTGAAGGGGTACCTGGGGGAAAAAATGTTTACTTTAGCAAATGTGTATAGTCCAAATAAAAATCCAATAGGATATTTGAAGCAAGTCTTGAGGAGACTTGCGGATTTTAAAGTAGGAGAAGTAATATTGGCAGGGGACCTTAATTTTTGTATGGATCCGGTATACGATAGTACGTCCTGTGCAAGGGGGAGGGGGGGGGGTCTGAAAACGATTAAACTCAGACTAAGACAAAGTCAATTGATAGATGTATGGAGGATACAACACGAAAAAATAAAAGACTACACCTTCTTCTCCCCAGTGCACGGGACGTACTCTAGACTGGACTATATGTTGGTTGAACATAGAATGTTGGAGACCATTCTGGAAACAAAGATAGGAATAGTATCCCTGTCAGATCACTCTCCGGTGATAATGAAGATGAGGATACCAGGAATACAGAGGCACCCATTCACCTGGCGGTTAAATGAGGACCTTTTACAGGATAAAAAAACTGCGGAAATAATACAGAATGAAATAGAATTGTATTTTTCGACAAACGATACAAGAGAGGTGACTGGCGTCTCCCTATGGGAGGGTCATAAAGCATATGTTAGAGGTATCCTCGTCTCCATTGGGGCAGGAAAAAAAAGGGAAAAAGCAGAGGAAAAGGAGAAATTGGTGAGAGAGGTCTACAGGTTGGAACAGGAACATAAGAAACAAAGGGGCCAACGACAGGACCTCTTTCATCAATTGATCACTAAGAGGGAGGAATTGAAAGACATATATGATCGGGAAGCAAGAAGGACACTAGAGGGGAGAGCTAGAGAGAAATATTTTGGGGAAAAAAAAATAGGAAAATATTTAGTGAGACAGGTGAAAAATAAAAGGGTGGGCAATTTCATTGATAAAATCCAAGATAAGAACGGGAAAAGGGTTCACACCTCTAGGGAGATAGCGGAAGTGTTTAAACAATATTATGAAGTTCTGTATAATGTAGACCAGAAAGGGGAACAAGGTAGAGGGAAAACTGAGAAAATTAAAGAATTTTTATATAAGGCTAAATTACCGCGATTATCAGTCAGCGACGGGCAGAGCATGGATAGACCGATCTCAGAAGAGGAAATCTACAACGCTTTAAAAGAAACGGCCTCAGGTAAAAGCCCGGGCCCGGACGGGTTTACGATCACTTATTATAAAAAATACCGTATAAGGAAATATTAGTACCTCATTTCTGTAAATATATAAATAGTCTAGGCATAGAATATGGAGTGGGTAGAGATGCCCTGCGAGCCGCTATAACGTTGATTCCGAAGGAGGGCAAAGATCATACGCTCTGCTCGAATTATAGACCGATAGCCTTGTTGAACACAGATATAAAGCTATATGCCAAAGTATTGGCGGCCAGGTTAAAAGAAAAAATGACAGAACTGATACATCCAGACCAAGTCGGATTTATACCCGAGAGAGAGGGTAGGGATAACGGGGTTGTTAGGGTCCTGGTGTTGAAGCCCGACTTGTAGGAGGAGACCTCTCTTACAACGCTGGTTCAGGAGCCGCTGGAATGGGAACAGCGGTCTCGAGAGCACAGTGGGTAGGAGTGCCTGCTGGATAGGGCCGCTGGGATTGATAGCAGAGCAGAGATTCCTCTGGAAGGCTGAGCGACTTGAGGTTGCTAGAAGGCTGAGAAATGCAAGTAGCAGCTACAGAAGCCGAGGACTGAACAGGCAGCAGGCTGGAGCAGGGTCAGACGGTCCGGGTCAGTAGGCAAGCAGACAGGTGGTAACCGTAGACAAAGAGGAGTCGGTAAAACTGGCAGAGGTCGGCAACGGAATCACAGGCAGGAGAGGTAGCGAGGTCAGGCAGGCCGGGTCGGGTTTGGAGAAGGCAGAGAAGTCAAGCGAAGCCGGGTCGGTAGCGGTAGCAGGTAATCAGGTTCAGGATCAGGTATTCAGGTACACAGGAGCTGAGACGAAACAGCGCCGCACCAGCGCACTTGGAGAACCTTTAAGTGTTCAGTGGCGGCAAGTAGCGCGCGCACACCACTCACGACCACGCAAACGAGCGCGCACACGAACGCCCACACGAACGTGCACACTAACGCGTAAACTAACGCGCACGCGAACGCGCAGGAAACACGCGCCGACGCCTGTGTGCATGCAGCTGTGCCTGTCCATCGCTGGTAAGTTCCTGACATTGCCCCCTCCCAAGGGGCAGCCTCCGGATGCCCAACAAGTCCCTCTTTTCTGGATGGGCAGATAAGTATGCACGAATTAACCGCCTGGCATGGATATTGCTGTCAGGTTCCCAGGAATTGTTTTCCGGTCCAAACCCCTTCCATTTAATCAAAAACTGAATACGTCCCTGTCTTCTTCTGCAATCGAGGATGGCCTCCACCTCATACTCCTCGTTTCCACCCACTAAGATGGGCTCTGGAGGTCTAGTTCCTCTATCAGGAAAAGGATCAGGGACGGCAGGTTTCAGTAGTGACACATGAAACACAGGGTGAATCCTAAGCGACTCGGGCAGGGTTAACTCATAGGAAACTTCATTGATTCTCCTCTTTACCGGAAATGGTCCCATAAATTTAGGTGCAAGTTTCCTGGAAGGACAAGCCAATTTAATGTTATTGGTAGAAAGCCATACCTGGTCGCCAGGTTGTAGGGTCAGTTCCCCTCTTCTTCTCCGGTCAAAGGCTCTCTTGCTGTCTGCCTGGGCTTTAGCCACTGCCTCCTGCAACACCCGGTTATTGTGGCTGAGGAACTCCACTGTCTCCTGGACCGCTGGAACTGAGGTTTCTGAAAGAAAGTCAGGCAGAAAAGTTAAATGAAAGCCATAATTGGCGAAAAAAGGGGACTGACCGGTGGCCGAATGACAAGCATTGTTGTATGCGAATTCTGCTAAGGGCAGCAGGGACACCCAATCATTCTGTACGAACGATGTGAAGCACCTAATGTACTGTTCAAGAGTCTGGTTGGTCCTTTCTGTCTGCCCGTTAGTTTGGGGATGATAGGCCGAGGACAGGGCCAGCTCAATTTTCAGGATCTCACACAGGGCCCTCCAGAAACGTGAGGTGAACTGAACTCCTCTGTCGGAAACTATATTTGCTGGAATTCCATGTAACCTCACAATCTCCTTAATGAATACGCGGGCAGTCTCTACAGCAGATGGGGTCCCTTTTAGGGGTAAAAAATGGGCCATTTTGGACAGCCGGTCTACAACCACAAAGATAGTCGAGCACCCCTCAGAACATGGGAGCTCGACAATAAAGTCCATGCTAATCATTCTCCAGGGTCTGTCGGGCACAGGTAAGGGTTTCAGCAGTCCCCAAGCCCGATTTCTTGGCGTTTTGTTCTGAATACAAACAGGACAGGAGCTGACGTACTTCTCGCAAAAGTCCTTCAAATTGGGCCACCAGAACGTGCGTTGTACGAGCTCAAGGGTCTTACGGACCCCAAAGTGGCCTGCCAGCGGGTGGTCGTGAAGAAGGGACAATACTTTAACTCGAACATTCTTGGGGACAAAGATTTGACTTCCCCTCCAGAACAAGCCATCCCTGGACATTAAAGTGATCCCGGGGGGTTTTGAGGAGTCAGAGGATGCTTCTTTGATCAAAGAGAGAAGGTCTGACTGTAAGAGTAAAAAATTTCCGGCAGACAGGATGGTATCAGGAACAGATGAGTCCTTTGGATTGTCATACATACGTGACAGCGCATCCGGTTTCACGTTCTTCGATCCGGGCCGGTACGTGATATGAAAGGAGAAACGTGAGAAGAACAGGGCCCAGCGGGCTTGTCGGGGTCTCAGACGTTTGGCAGACCTTAGGTACTCTAAGTTCTTATGATCGGTATATATTAGTACCGGATGAGCAGCGCCCTCCAATAGATATATCCACTCCTCCAAGGCAGCTTTAATAGCGAGCAGTTCTCGGTTGCCCACGTCATAATTCCTCTCTGCGGAAGAGAGTTTCCTAGAGAAGAACCCCACGGGGCGCATTAGGTCCTTGTTGCCTCGACGTTGGGAGATGACTGCTCCTACAGCCACTTCAGAAGCGTCTACTTCGAGAATGAAGGGTAGAGACGGGTCCGGATGACTGAGAATTGGGGCAGACGTGAAAAGTCTTTTAAGTTCTTCAAAGGCACTCTGGGCCTCCCGAGTCCAGCAGAAGCGAGAGTTTTGTTTGGTTAGTTGCGTGATGGGCGCAATTATAGCTGAAAAGCCTCTTATGAATTTCCTATAAAAGTTTGCGAAGCCGATGAAGCGTTGTACGCCCTTCTTATCCAGAGGCGCTGGCCAGTCTAACACAGCAGACACTTTCTGGGGATCCATCTTGATGCCCGTTGGGGAGATCACTAGTCCCAAGAATCGGATGCTCCGTAACTCGAATTCGCATTTCTCAGCCTTTGCGTAAAGTCGATGTTGACGAAGACGGTTTAGGACCTTGCGGACATGTTCCCGATGCTGATCGAGAGAACTGGAAAATATTAAGATGTCGTCCAGGTAGACAATCACGAATACATCAAGAAAATCTCTGAATACGTCGTTAATTAGGTGTTGGAACGTGGCCGGGGCGTTGCAGAGCCCGAAGGGCATTACCAAGTATTCATAATGCCCGAATCGGGTCCGGAAGGCTGTCTTCCATTCATGCCCGGCCTGAATGCGAACTAGGTTATACGCTCCTCTTAGGTCAAGCTTAGTGAATATGATAGCGGACCTCAGTCTCTGGAAGAGTTCGGGTATCAAAGGTAAGGGGTAGCGGTTCTTTACCGTAATCTTGTTTAACTCCCTATAGTCCACACACGGTCGGAGGGTCTGATCTTTTTTAGTGACGAAGAAAATTCCGGCTCCTGCTGGGGAAGTTGAAGGGCGAATGAACCCCTTCTCTAGGTTCTCATCCAAGTAGGTCTTAAGTGCCCCCTGCTCCTTTTCTGATAGAGGAAAAATGCGTCCGAAAGGAATCTCGGCCCCAGGGAGTAGTTCAATCGGACAATCATAGGGGCGGTGAGGAGGTAGAGTGTCTGCTCCTTTCTTACTAAAGACATCAATAAACTCGTGGTAGTGCTTGGGTACAGTCTGAAGTAGATCTTGATCAGAGTCTACACATAAAAGGGTGGCAGAAGGCTTGGTGGAGTCTGTTAGGCAGTGCTTCAGACAATAGGGAGAAGGAAACGTGACTTCTCTAGTAACCCAATTGATGTAGGGGTTATGGGCTTGGAGCCAGGGTATGCCCAGAATGATCGGAAACATTGGAGAGGAGATTACATCAAGGGTCAAGAATTCCTTATGCTGAGAGGAGATGATGACAGGCAGGGGAAGAGTCTCTTGAGTTACCTTCCCAGAACTGATGCTAGATCCATCAGCCAGGAAAACTGAAAGTCCATGAGCCTTGTCTTGTAACGGGATGCCCTGTTGGCCCGCAAAGATGGAATCAATAAAGCAGCTGCACGCCCCGGAGTCAATGATAGCGTTGACTGTCACCGTCCTTCCTTGGAGCTGTAGTAAAAGAGGAACAGCAAGGTGGGTTGAATTGGCAGACAATGCAGAGAGACTGGTAGAGGCAGAAGATAGACACTTACTTGTCTTGACAGGGCAGTTAAAGACATAGTGACCTGAACTACCACAGTAGAGGCAGAGATTCTGCTGCCGGCGACGTGCACGTTCTTCTGGGAGTAAAGCAGGGCGCATTAGTCCCAATTGCATGGGCTCAGAGGTGTCAGGAGCCGTGCAGGGCGGAATAGAGCTGGGCGGAGGTAAATAACGGGAAGCAGGCATCGGGGCATTCGCTGTCATCCAAACTGGGCGGGCTTGCTGGGCGGAGCGCTCTGATCTTCGCTCCCGGAGACGACGGTCAATCTGGATTGCCAAGGAGATCAGGGCCTCCAGGGTTTCTGGTATGCCAACTCGAGCAAGTTCATCCTTAAGCCCCTCGGATAACCCCATGCGGAATTGATGCCTCAAAGCCGCATCATTCCATTCCGTGTCTGCGCTCCAGCGTCGAAAGTCCGTGACATAGTCCTCGGCCGGTCTGCGGCCCTGCTGGAGCGCAAACAGGGCAGATTCAGCTGTGGCAGTCCTTTGGGGGTCCTCATAAAGCTGAGCCATGGCCTCAAAAAAGGATTGCAGAGAGAAGGTCGAGACTGAATCTCCTTCGAGTAAACGATGGGCCCAGGTCTGGGGTTCTCCTTGTAAGAGGGAGATTACAAATCCTACTTTAGTGGCTTCCAGGGAGAAAGTCCGTGGTTGTAGGGCAAAATAGAGCTGACAGGCGTTCCGAAAAGCCCGAAATTTGGTTTGATCCCAAGAGAACCTCTCTGGGATGGGCACCCTTGGCTCAGACTGTACTGGTGTGGGGGATGGAGCAGAAGCCACGTGACCAGTATCAGTAAGGTTCTGGACCTGTCCTTCAAGTCTGGCGTAGCCATCCTGCAGCGATTTTACAGCTTGGGTAAGGGCCGCCAGATGCGTGCAGATCTCCTTCATGGGAGAGGTCTCTCCTGCGGGCTCAGACATGGCTGTTTCGTACTGTTAGGGTCCTGGTGTTGAAGCCCGACTTGTAGGAGGAGACCTCTCTTACAACGCTGGTTCAGGAGCCGCTGGAATGGGAACAGCGGTCTCGAGAGCACAGTGGGTAGGAGTGCCTGCTGGATAGGGCCGCTGGGATTGATAGCAGAGCAGAGATTCCTCTGGAAGGCTGAGTGACTTGAGGTTGCTAGAAGGCTGAGAAATGCAAGTAGCAGCTACAGAAGCCGAGGACTGAACAGGCAGCAGGCTGGAGCAGGGTCAGACGGTCCGGGTCAGTAGGCAAGCAGACAGGTGGTAACCGTAGACAAAGAGGAGTCGGTAAAACTGGCAGAGGTCGGCAACGGAATCACAGGCAGGAGAGGTAGCGAGGTCAGGCAGGCCGGGTCGGGTTTGGAGAAGGCAGAGAAGTCAAGCGAAGCCGGGTCGGTAGCGGTAGCAGGTAATTAGGTTCAGGATCAGGTATTCAGGTACACAGGAGTTGAGACGAAACAGCGCCGCACCAGCGCACTTGGAGAACCTTTAAGTGTTCAGTGGCGGCAAGTAGCGCGCGCACACCACTCACGACCACGCAAACGAGCGCGCACACGAACGTGCACACTAACGCGTAAACTAACGCGCACGCGAACGCGCAGGAAACACGCGCCGACGCCTGTGTGCATGCAGCTGTGCCTGTCCATCGCTGGTAAGTTCCTGACAGGGGTGAGGGCACTGCTCCTTATCCAGGCCTTAAAAGACAATGGGTCCCCAGGTCTATTCCTGTCAATGGATGCTGAGAAAGCCTTTGACAGGGTAGACTGGGGACTCATGTTAGAAACCCTGGAAGTGATGGGGGTGGGCCCGAGGATGATCCACTGGATTAAAGTTTTATATAAGAGCCCACAGGCGGCGGTTAAGGTTAATGGAGAAACATCTACACAGCTACAAATGGGAAACGGTACTAGGCAGGGGTGTCCATTATCACCCCTGCTGTTTGCGATCTCTCTTGAACCCTTGCTGGCCTCGATTCGTAATAATCCAGATATAAAAGGGATTAGGGTGGGAGAAGAGGAGCACAAACTCGCAGCATATGCGGATGATGTGCTCTTCTTCATTACAAACCCAAGAATAACGATTCCGAACTTGCTAGGGATTCTGGAAACGTTTGGAAAAATCTCAAACTTGAAGATTAACCTTGGCAAGTCCGAAATCTTAAACATTAACATCAGTAACCAGGAAGCAAAGAGACTGCGAGCGGAATTCCATTTTCCCTGGCGTAAAGAGATTAAATACTTGGGAATTTTTCTCTCAAATACCATCAGGAAAATATATATGAAAAACTATATCCCACTATTAGAGGAAATAAAGAGAGAAATTAAAAAAATATCATTTAATCCCCTCTCGTGGCTAGGACGGATAAATGTGGTTAAAATGATTCTGGTTCCGAAGATCATATATAAGTTCCAAATGATGCCTATCCCACTCCCTGCGGCCTTTTTTGAAATACTAAGGAAATTAATTTCGAAATTTATATGGCAACATAAAAAGCCGAGGATTGCATTTGCGACATTAAGGAGGGGGAAAAATCAAGGGGGACTTGCGGTTCCGGACTTGAAAAGATACTATAACGCAGTGGTTCTTTCACGGGTGGTAGAGTGGGCGAAAGAATCAAATGAAAAGAGATGGGTTAGCTTAGAAAATACACTATGTCAAACACAATTAGGGAGAGTAATATGGAATCCGCCACAATATAGGACAGTAGGACCTAACACACATGAAATAACACGGCACGTATTTAAAATTTGGGATCGAACACACACACAAAATAAATGGGGGTATAATTCACCTTTGATTTATTTAAAAGAAAACGAATATTTATAAAACAAGAAATAGGGGGGAATTGGATTAAAAAAAAAAATGCACAATTAAAAGATATACTTGTAAAAGATAAATTAAACACTTTTCAAGCACTAAGGGAGGATATTGAATTGATGAGGATCGATGCCTGGCGGTTCCTCCAGCTACGTCAGTTCGTAGCAAGATTGCCTCAACCCTTACGAGACGAAGAAGCATTAAGGCCCTTTGAACGCCTCTGTCAGAGAGTAAAATCAAAAAATAATATTGGTAAAATTTACAAAATACTTTCAGAGGGAGACGAACTGGAGGACCCGGCATTCATCAAAAAATGGGAAAACGACTTGGGGTCACAATGTAACACTCAAATTAGAAAGAAAATATTTAAATTAGTACACAGGGGGGGGGGAATAAATTGATAGAGACAAATTATAAGTGTCTGGCAAGATGGTATGTCACCCCTGACAGACTGAGCAAGTTCGGAACTGACCAATCCTCGGAGTGCTGGCGGGGTTGTAAGAAAATTGGGAATATGGGTCATATATGGTGGGACTGTCCCATAATTAAAGATTTTTGGAGGAAGATTATTGATATAACAAAAGTAGTAACAAAAAAAGAAGTAAGAGAAGATCCGTGGATCATCTTGTTTCATGGGACAGAGGAATCAATAAAACAATATAGCGCCACGATAATGCCCATATTACTTGATACCGCAAAAAGCCTAATCCCAAAAAAATGGCGAGAGAAGGAGAGTCCTAAAATACAGGATTGGATCGCCCGAGTAAACCAAATACAACAGTTGGAATGTTATGAGGAAGAGGGAGAGGATTTAACAGCCAAAGAGGAGGGACTGGGGAAATGGGAACCCTGGGAAAAATAAAAAAAATCATGGCGATATATGGTAGAAATAACTCAATAGCACGAAAAATAAGTAACTTCTGATTGAAACGAAATAATCATGAACCCCTAGAGAAACAGGCCAGGAGGGGGAGGGGGGGGGTTGAAGTTGGAAAGGGATTTAAGGGTTAGACGGTATAGGAACAAACCAAGAAAGCTGTAAGAAATGTACATAAATGGACGGATTGTACCGTTGGATAATAATTGTTATACTGTTGGAAAAATAAATAAAGATTTAAAAAAAAAAAAAAGAACGTTTGTTCTGTCCTCCATGCCTCTTATAAGCTTGGTTGCCATTCTTCGCACTATTTCCAGTTTTTGCCCAAACTGAACTCCATATTTCAGATGAGGTGTTACTACTGATTAGCACAGAGGCAAATTATGTGTGTCTTTCTCTTTCTGGAGACTGTACCTCTTTTAATGCAAGAAAGTATTTTGCTAGCTTTAGAAATTGCAACTTGGCAGTGCATGCTATTATTAAGCCTATGATCTAGCAGAACACCCAGATCTTTCTCCACCATTGATTCCCCCAGCTATTCTCTTTCTAGAATGTAGGATGCAAGCATGTTTTTAGCTTCTAAGAGCATAACTTTTCACTTATCAACATTAACCACATGCTTACTGAGCACCTAAACCCCCCTCCTGCCCAGACCAATTTTAATCTTTTAGCGCTGTCACTCTTTGGATGACAATTGCGCAGCCATACAACACTGTATTTTTGTTAAAAAAATTTAAAAAGTCCAAATTGCTTTTAAAGAAATACAAAACCGTTTTATATTTTGTTAATAAATTTTGCGAACAGGTATTTTTTCTTCTTCATTGATGTACACTGATGAGGCTACACTGATGGGCACTGATAGGCTGCACTGATGGGCACTGATAAGGCGACACTGATGGGCACTGATAAGGCAGCACTGATGGGCACTAATAAACGGCACTGGTGGGCACTGATAGGTGGCATTGATGGGTGGCACTGCTGGGCGGCACTGAAGGGCATTTATAGGTGGCACTGAAGGGCACTAATAGGTGGCACTGATGGGTGGCAGTGATGGGCAGTGATGAGTACTGATGGGTGGCAGTGATGGGCACTGATTGACACTGGTAAGTAACACTGATAGGCAGCACTGCTAGGTGGCACTGATGAGGCAGTGATTGGCACCACTGGTGGCACTTGTGGGCACTGATAGGTGGCACTGATTGCTGGCACTTAAGTAACATGGGCACTGATTGGTGGGCACTGTGGGGACTGATTTTCAGCACTGATTTGTGGCACTGGCAGGTGGTACTGGTGGGCACATAACATGCTGCTCCTCTTCGGGACCAATGTCCCTTCAAACTGAAGCAGGTGATCAGCTTTTTGTCTTCTCACACTGACAACGTGAGAAGAAAAAATAAAAATTACCGATCCTCTGTTTACATCACGTGATCAGCTGTCATTGGCTCACAGCTGATCATGTGATAAGGGGCCAGGATCGGCCCCTTACTCAGATCTGGGATCACCCGAGTCTCATTGAGTTGGGTGATCACAGCACGCGGTCCCTTCAGGGGGGCGTGGTGAGGCTGCAAAGGGGAGGACGTCAATAGACATGCTCCCGACAAAGCAGATCTGCGCTGTAGCCGTCATTCGGCTATAGCGCGGAAGGAGTTAAACCTAATTTTCCAGATACTGCAGTTTCCCGATTAAAAAGTGCATTGAGGTAGGCTTGAAAGTTGGAGACATCCTGTGAGGACTTTATTCCACTAAATAGCTTGGTGTCGCTTGGTGTACAAGCACTGAAACAGTACTTTTAATCCCAAAAGTAGCCATTTTAGCCAGTCTATAAAGTGTTACTAAACCCATGACCCTGCATTCACTATGTCTGGTCTCCCACAGTTCACAGAACATGGAAATGCAATTATTTTAGTAACTATAAACTGCCAAATATCTTTTATCATTGGCAGAATATGGCAGCCTTGTGACTTCTGTCAGTGGCTGGTTAAAGCTTGTAGGAGGAGTTTTCATACTGCACTGGCTATTATATCAGAATGCAGGATCCCTGACCCTTTGTCTGGACAGTACTGTTTTTTGGCCCTGTGCTGATCACATGCACGCTCCCAAGAAAAAATAACATTCTCTAGCAATACACATCAAACTGGGCATGTGCAGCCTGACTCTACTAACTCTGTCTTATCCGGACATGTTTTGGAATTAGTTGAAGAAGAGGAGGATCTGTGCATACACGATCAAACAGCCTTTTTTACACAATGCATAAGATTAATCCCTAAGGTTTCACAGTATAACAGTATAACAAGTCTGCATATACAGAATGATTTTACTGTTGTGGGTTTAGTAACACGTTAAGCCAGTTTTCTATCCATTTACAAACTGAATTTTCTAAACCTGTAAACTTGGCCAAATCCAAGTATACTTTATCCACATCCACTCCTTTGTCTAATGCCGCATACACACGTTCCGAATTCTGGCCAGCAAAAGACCGATGAGAGCTATTTGCCGGAAAATGCGACCGTGTGTATGCTCTAAATTTCCCTGGCTGAATTTCCTCCAGCAAAAGATTGAGAGCAGGTTCTCAATTTTTCCAATGGGAAAAGTTTCTATCGGAAATTCCGATCATGTGTATGCAATAACTCACGCATTCTCAGATTCAACTAAGAGATGGAAGCTATTGGCTACTGGGTATTGAACTTCCTTTTTCTAGTCCCATCTTACGTGTTTTACGTCACCACGTTCTTGACGGTTGGAATTTGGTGTGGCCGTGTGTATGCAAGACAGCTTGAGCGAAATCCCGTCGGTATTTCGTCTGGAAAACCATCAGAGCTTTTTCCGACCAAAATTCTGATTGTGTGTACGCGGCATAGGTCTTTAAATCCTTCTTACTTCTTCTTTAAGTAAATCCTCCACCCCATTATTAACTTTTTTTCTTAGAGGTTGAGGTCATCATTGTGTGAATGTATAACCCTAAATGGATTTATTGTAAATCCAATTACTAAAATGTAATGTAAGCTTAAGCATCTTATAGTTTGAAAGTTGTTTCCATTGTTTTTAAATCTGTAGCTTTCATTAAGTGGAGACTCAATGCATGCATGCCAACAACTTTGTTTAGATATGGTATATTCCTGGTACAGACTAGCTGTGCAGCTGATGCTGGAGTGAGTGTATGTAGGCAGGAAGCAATCTAAATATAATCCAGTTAGAATTTCCATTTACTTCCTTGGGCCAGTGTAAGAATATATATACAGTATATATTTTTAAATCATATTTTATTTTAGATTTTTTTTTATATAAACACATAAATATACACACAAAAGACAGAAAAACCATATCACAGCAAATCTTATCAAACCTACATGAAAAAAAAAAAAAACTCCACCATTAACACACAGCATACACGAAGCATTGCAAATGGAGTCTATTTTAAGAGCAGACCTATGTCTAAGCAGGTATATGCCTAGCTCGAACCCAAACTCATATGGTCTAGCCATGGTGACGAGATTGAGTCAAACCTCTTAGGTTCCATTCACATCTAGACCCTGGCAGAATTTCAAATGCCTAGGTGTGTATGAGGATCGAAAAAAAAAAATCCTTATTGTGTAACCTATCATTTGTCTGATGCTGTTTTTGTTTTTAAAAGATGAATTTTATTGGAAAAGACAAGGAAAGACACACATCGTAAATAGGCTGTCAGTTTATGCAATATAGTGTCAGATTACATACAGCTGCTTTAGGGAAATGGAACACTGAAGTAAATATATTGTGGCAGCAGGCAGGTAAAGTCACCTGGTTGTATCCAGGATGGTAAATATGTGTGTCCTAGATTCAGGCTTTATGCAGACTTTTACAATTAGAGGGGAAGAGTTAATGAGCCCAGCTGAAGTAAGTGGGCTCATTAAGACCTCTACAAAAAACCCCAGCATGCTTAGGGAGATGCTCCATCCTGGAACCAGTTTTGTGTGTATAGACTGGGGAGTCTGAGATCTGTTCTGTGCGGTGAGTTAACGCCTGTGTGGCAAACCCCTACAATAGAGACAGGGACTGGGGCAGCACAAGGCTGCACCCAGTTGTTAGACAGGGAGTCTACGTGTGTAGTTAGAGGTCAAGCTGACCAGGATTTATTTTCTTGTTTTATTTTGTTTGGCTGTTATATGTATCACTGCATGTAGCCTAAATAAACCGGATCTTTTGTTTTTTGAACCTACACCGCTGTCTGCTGTGCCTGACTTTGTGTTGTGAACCCATCCAGGGGGTCACACACACCCGCTGCCGAGCTAACCCCTCACAGTTGGTGGAGAATTTTGGCACTTTTTTTTTGTTAAGGCCAGCATGGAGGAGATACTGAGACAGCTGGCTCTAGCAAATGCAAACCAGCAACAAGCAAATGCAAATCAGCAGCAAACAAATGCAGGTTTACAAAAGAGCCTTGCAGCCCAGCAGCAGATAAATGCAACTTTGCAGCAGAGTTTGGAAAATCAGCAGAAGGCTCACCAGCAGAGTTTGGAAGCTCAGCAACAAGCCCAGCAGCGATCTGAAGCCCGCTTCATAGACCTGTTGCAGAAGCAAGAGCAGAATTTTCAACAGAAAATAGAGACATTAATACAGCAACGTCCGCAGACCAATGAAGCAAGTGGTTACAATAATACCGCATCCTTTGGTGTGAGCCGTTTACTGACAAAAATGACTGGAGAGGATGATCCGGAGGTGTTTTTGACCACATTTGAAAGGACTGCTGAAAGGGAAAAGTGGCCTAAGGAGCAATGGGCTGGACTGGTGGCCCCTCTGTTAACTGGGGAATCGCAGAAAGCTTATTATGACCTAGAGCCTGACCAAGCAAAAGACTATGTGGTGCTAAAAGCAGAAATATTGGCACGGCTGGGTGTCACCCTGGCCGTCCGGGCTCAGCGTGTGCATAACTGGACTTTTCAGGTTGGAAAACCTCCCAGGTCTCAAATGTATGATCTCATTCACCTGAGCAGGAAGTGGCTGCAGCCAGAGACTTTGACTGCACCAAACATTGTGGAACGTGTGGTTATGGATCGTTTCCTGAGAGCTCTTCCTACTGCCATCCAAAAATGGGTAAGCCATGGAGACCCAGAAAATGCAGATAAACTTGTGGATCTGGTTGAGAGGTACTTGGCTACAGAGAACCTGACCACCTCTTCCAGGGACTCACGGACTTTCCCCCCTAAGACCAGATCATCCCCAGTGACGGGTAAGATGACTCCAAGGGGTGAGGGTGGAGAGAGTGAGAGGGTGGGAGTTCTACCTAAGGTCTGGCTGGAGCAGCCCAGGAAGCCCATGCTGCAAGAGGCAGCGAAAAAGATTATTTGCTACCGCTGCCGGCAAGAGGGTATTGCAGAGATTCTATTGGCCTGGGGTCATGAAGGAAACAGAAAATTATTGTTCCTCCTGCCCTGTGTGTCAGAAGTCGGCACCTATGCCACATTTCCGTAACCCGCTGGTACCTCTTCCTATCATTGAGGTCCCCTTTAAAAGGACCGCAATGGATTTGGTAGGTCCGATAATGAAGTCCGCTAGGGGGCATCAGTACATTTTGGTTATATTGGACTATGCCACCCGTTATCCAGAAGCAATTCCTCTTCGAAATACCTCGGCCAAAACCATAGCCAAAGAGCTATCTCTTGTTTTTAGCCGCGTGGGTATTTGTAAGGAACTGCTTACGGACCAAGGTACACCCTTTATGTCCCGGGTTATGAAAGAATTATGCAAGTTGTACAAAGTGAAGCAATTGCGTACATCTGTGTATCACCCCCAAACAGATGGGTTGGTTGAAAGATTCAACAAAACCCTAAAACAAATGTTAAAGAAGGTGGTGGATAGAGATGGAAAGAATTGGGATTGTCTAATACCCTATCTGATGTTTGCCATTAGGGAGGTACCCCAATCCTCTACGGGTTTCTCACCCTTCGAGTTGCTCTATGGGAGACACCCAAGAGGGCTGCTGGATATCGCCAAGGAAACTTGGGAAAATGAGAGTTCTCCTCACAGGAGTGTGATTGAGCATGTTGCCCTGATGCAAGATAGAATTGCACAGGTAATGCCAATTGTAAAGGAACATTTAACCCAAGCGCAGTTAGCACAGCAGAGAGTGTACAACCGTGGGGCCAAGACACGTACTTTTTCCCCGGGGGATAGGGTCTTGGTGCTAGTCCCTACGGTTGAAAGCAAATTTCTGGCCAAATGGCAAGGTCCATATGAAGTAATTGAAAAAATTAGTGAGGTGAACTACAGGGTTAGACAGCCAGGAAGGCGAAAGCCGGAGCAGATCTATCACGTCAATCTGCTGAAAGCCTGGAGGGATAGGGAATCCCTAGTCGCAGAGACTTTGTCACAAGTACAGCCTGATTGCTTAGTTCCTGAGGTTGGAATAGCAGACACCTTATTGAAAGCCCAACAACAGGAGGTTAAAGAGTTTGTACTTCGTAACAAAGAGATTTTCTCTGAGCTTCCGGGACAAACATCTGGCGTAGAGCATGACATTATCACCCCGCCAGGAGAAAGGGTAAAACTAAAACCTTATAGAATACCAGAGGCCCGACGGGAGGCAATACGTGGGGAGGTTCAAAGGATGTTGGATTTGGGTGTGATAGAGGAGTCCCAGAGTGACTGGTCCAGTCCTATCGTACTAGTGCCCAAACCTGATGGGAGCTGGCGGTTTTGTAACGATTTTCGACAATTAAATAAAGTTACAAAATTTGACACCTACCCCATGCCGCGTATAGATGAGTTGATTGACCGGCTGGGAACAGCCCGATATATGACAACTCTTGATCTCACCAAAGGGTATTGGCAAATTCCCCTGGCCGAGTCGGCCAAGGAGAAAACTGCGTTTGTAACCCCAGATGGGGCATTCCAATACAAGAGAATGCCGTTTGGGTTACAGAATGCACCGGCAACATTCCAGCGGAAAATGGATAAGATTCTGAGGCCCCATCAGAAATATGCTGCAGCTTACCTGGATGATGTGATTATTCATAGCACAGACTGGGTCTCACATTTGCCAAAAGTACAAGCAGTCCTAGACTCTATCCGGGAAGCTGGGTTTACGGCCAATCCAAAGAAGTGTACCATTGGACAGGAGGAGGCCAAATATCTTGGGTACACTATTGGGAGGGGGGTGATAAAACCCCAAGTCAATAAAGTCGAGGCCATACAGAGTTGGCCACGTCCCAACAGCAAGAAACAGGTACGAGCCTTTCTGGGAATCGCTGGCTATTATCGACGATTCATTCCCCATTTTGCTTCTCAGGCTGTGCCCCTCACCAACCTGACAAAAGGGAAAGAGTCGGTTATGGTTAAATGGTCCCCAGAGGCTGAGGAAGCATTTCAGTCCTTAAAAACAGCCTTATGTAGCCAGCCAGTGTTGTACTCACCAGACTTCTCTAAGGACTTTGTTGTACAAACTGATGCATCAGACGTTGGGTTAGGAGCAGTGTTATCCCAGGTCTGGAACGGGGAAGAGCACCCAGTCATTTACCTCAGCAGGAAGTTAAAGTCCCATGAGGTAAATTACTCCACGATTGAGAAGGAATGTTTAGCAGTGAAGTGGGCTCTAGATTCCCTTCGGTACTATCTGCTAGGTAGGCACTTTGACCTGGTGACTGATCACGCTCCTTTAAAGTGGATGGCTCAGAACAAGGAGACCAATAGAAGGGTAAATAGGTGGTTCCTGGCCCTACAGGAATTTAACTTTACAGTTAAGCATCGCCCTGGTGTTAAAATGGGGAATGTGGATGCTTTGTCTCGGATACATGCGTGTCTGACTGCTGGTGTTACAACCCCAAGGTTGAAACAAGAGGGGGGGGTATGTGGCAGCAGGCAGGTAAAGTCACCTGGTTGTATCCAGGATGGTAAATATGTGTGTCCTAGATTCAGGCTTTATGCAGACTTTTACAATTAGAGGGGAAGAGTTAATGAGCCCAGCTGAAGTAAGTGGGCTCATTAAGACCTCTACAAAAAACCCCAGCATGCTTAGGGAGATGCTCCATCCTGGAACCAGTTTTGTGTGTATAGACTGGGGAGTCTGAGATCTGTTCTGTGCGGTGAGTTAACGCCTGTGTGGCAAACCCCTACAATAGAGACAGGGACTGGGGCAGCACAAGGCTGCACCCAGTTGTTAGACAGGGAGTCTACGTGTGTAGTTAGAGGTCAAGCTGACCAGGATTTATTTTCTTGTTTTATTTTGTTTGGCTGTTATATGTATCACTGCATGTAGCCTAAATAAACCGGATCTTTTGTTTTTTGAACCTACACCGCTGTCTGCTGTGCCTGACTTTGTGTTGTGAACCCATCCAGGGGGTCACACACACCCGCTGCCGAGCTAACCCCTCACAATATACACAAGATAAACAACAAAACATGTAGGCATAATGATTATATAGTAATAATGAAAGTCCCTCTCAAAAGTCTGGCCTCTCCAAGAAAAGTTCCTTTTTCTTATACATAAAGAAAAAAGGAAGTTTCAACTCTAATGCGAATAATAATTAAAGTTCCCTCAGTGTGCAAGTACAATTAGTTAGATGCTGCTTTAGCACCTGTCAGTCAAGACTTGGCCATAGTGCAGATGGTTTTTCCAGGTGCATATATGTGAGCATGCGTAGACTGGCAACTGGCTGGGCAGATGTGCCCAGGTGTGCTCCTGTCACCAATACTGGTGCCAAATGGGCTATTTAAACAGAGCTATATCACTGGCTCATTGTTGTTTGGACTACAGAATTCCCTGTGTTTTTTTTCCTGATTATTGTACCTGACCTCTGATCTTGACCTGGTTTGGTCCTGACCACGCCTGTCTGTTACCTGCCCTATCTCGGCTTGTCCTCGGATCCTGCTTCTGTCTCCTGTTCTTGACTGATCTGCTTCTCCTTTGCTGGCCCTGGCCCGTGACCTGATTACTCTTCTCCCTGCCGCTTACGCCTGGCCTGACTGTCTGTTACCAACATAACTTGTTGTCATGGACTGGTGTGACCAGAACTGTGTGGATTGCAATAGAGTGAACCAAACACGTATAAAGTGAAAAAAATATAATTTATTATAAGGAAAGTAAATAAACAAAAGTAAACACACATCCAAAATGGCAAACAGTGATTAACCAGCAACCAACCCCAGTGGCATACAATAAATAACTGCCTAAAACAAAAGTATAAACAGAAGTAAGATGTAATCGTAATTTTAAACAAGCCAGGGTCATACACAGGAGATCAAGAAGATAGGGCTGGGAACAAGATAGGACAGGAAGAGGGTAACAGGAGACAGGGGGAACAGGCAGAAGGGATCAGAGTGCAGGGCAGGGGTTCAGGACTTGATACAGGGTCACAGGATAACAGGATCACAGTATCAGGATCAGAGGTTAGCAAACACATGTCAGGGCTCAAGGAACAATACCAAGGCAGTGTGTGAAAGCATCTGCCGGGTATATATACACCTGCAATCAGTCTCATGTGATGTCTGATTGCAGGAGATGATGTCGGCTCCAGACTGCCGGGAGACACCCACTGGTGGACACTGGAACTGTGGCCCATAGGAGAGACAGTGCCACCAGCAGGTGAAACCTTTCCTGACAGTAGCCCCCCTCGAAGGAGCGACCTCCAGATGCTCCAACTAGTCGTAGCTGCAAAAAGTCCATGACATCAAGCCGTTACTTGGTTAAAGGATCATCTGAGGTGGTCTGGAACGCAGGCATATCAAGCTGGGTGGCAGGTAGAGGCACATCAATCTGGGCAGCGGGTAGAGACACATGAAGCTTGGCAGCGGGCAGAGGCACATCAAGCTGGGGAGAGGGTAGAGGCACATCAAGCTGGGCAGTGGACAGATGCACATCGAGTTGGGCAGCGGGCAGAGGCATATCAAGCTGGGCAGAGGCACAGCAAGCTGGGCAGAGGGCAGAGCAGGCTGGGAAACAGGCACAGAATAAGCAGGTTGAGCATCAGGAACTGGGTCATCAGGAACTGGATCATCAGGCTGGGCATCGGGAACTGGGTCATCAAGTTGGGCATTGGATCATCAGACTGGACAGAGGGTACTGGAGCATTAGGCCAGACAGCGGGCACTGGAGCATCAGGCCGTGCATCAGGAACTGGAATATCAGGCCGGGTATCAGGAACTGGAATATCAGGCTGGGTATCAGGAACTGAATCATTAAGCCGGACATCGGTCATCAGCTCATTAGACTGGAGAGCAGGCTCTGGAACATCAGGCTGGGCAGCAGACTGGATGACAGACAGAGGCACTGGAACATCAGGCCGGACAGAGGGTACTGGAACATCAGGCTAGACAGTGGGCACTGGAACATCAGGCTGGACAGCGAGCACTGGATCATCAAGCCAGACATTGGGCATTGGTTCATCAGACTGGACAGTAGGCAATGGAACATCAGGCCAGGCAGCGACCACTGGAACATCAGACCGGATAACAGGCACTAGAACATCAGGCCAGACAGTGGGCACTGAAACATCAGGCTGGACAGCAGGCACTGGAATATCAGGCCAGGCATCAGGAACTGGATCATCAAGCTGGACATGGGGTCATCAGAATGGACAGCAGATACTGGAACATCAAGCCAGACAAAGGGCACTGGAACATCAAGCCGGGCATCAGGAACTGGATCATCAAGCTGTACATCGGGCTTTTGATTATTAGACTGGGCAGCAGGCACTGGAACATCAGGCTGGGCAGCGAGCACTGGAGTGACAGGCTGAACAGCGGGCACTGGAGCAACAGGCTGAACAGCGGCAATGGCACGCTGGGCATCAGAAATCGATTTAGCAAGCACCGTGTCAGCAGGCTGGATAACAGGCACCAGCTCAATAGGCTGGGTAACAGGCACCGGCTCAGCAGGCTGGGTGACAGGAACCAGCCCTACAGGCTGGGTAAATGGGCACTGGCCTGACAGGCTGGGTAACGGACACCGGCTTAGCAGACAGGGTAATGGTCGTCATCTCAGCAGGCTGGGAAACGGCACTGGCCTAGCAGGCTGGGTGATGGGCACCAGCCCAACAGACTGGGTAATGGGCACTGGTCTGACAGGCTAGCTAATGGGCACCGGCTCAGCAGGCTGAACTGTGGGCACTGGAACATCAGGCTGTACTGTGGGAACTGGAACATCAGGCTGGAATGCAGGCAGAGGGTTGGCAGAGTTAGGTGGGTCATCAGGTTCAGGACAATCAGAGGCTATCCTAACCCCTTTTGCAATCATGGAGGCAGGCTGGAGCAGATCAGCTGTTGTGGAAGCAGGCTGGAGCAGATCGGCTGGTGTGGAGGCAGGCTGGAGCAGATCGGCTGTTGTGGAAGTAGGCTGGAGCAGATCATCTGGTGTGGAAGCAGCATGGAGAGGATCAGCTGGTATTGAAGCAGGCTGGAGTAGATCGGCTGGTGTGGAAGCAGGCTTGACCAGATTGGCTGGTGTGGAGTCAGGCTGGAGCAGATCGGCTGGTGTGGAGGCAGGCTGGAGCAGATCGGCTGGTGTGGAGGCAGGCTGGAGCAGATTGGCTGGTGTGGAGACAGGCTGGAGCAGATCAGCTGGTATGGAGGCAGGCTGGAGCAGATCGGCTGGTGTGGAGGCAGGCTGGAGCAGATCGGCTGGTGTGGAGGCAGGCTGGAGCAAATCGGCTGGTGTGGAGACAGGCTGGAGCAGATCAGCTGGTATGGAGGCAGGATGGAGCAGATCGGCTGTGTGGAGTCAGGCTGGAGCAGAACGGCTGGTGTGGAGGCAGGCTGGAGCAGATCGGCTGGTGTGGAGGCAGGCTGGAGCAGATCGGCTGGTGTGGAGGCAGGCTGGAGCAGATCGGCTGGTGTGGAGGCAGGCTGGAGCAGATCGACTGGTGTGGAGGAAAGCTGGAGCAGATTGGCTGGTGTGGAGACAGGCTGGAGCAGATCAGCTGGTATGGAGGCAGGCTGGAGCAGATCGGCTGGTGTGGAGGCAGGCTGGAGCAGATCGGCTGGTGTGGAGGCAGGCTGGAGCAGATCGGCTGGTGTGGAGACAGGCTGGAGCAGATCAGCTGGTATGGAGGCAGGCTGGAGCAGATCGGCTGTGTGGAGTCAGGCTGGAGCAGAACGGCTGGTGTGGAGGCAGGCTGGAGCAGATCGGCTGGTGTGGAGGCAGGCTGGAGCAGATCAGCTGGTGTGGAGGCAGGCTGGAGCAGATCGGCTGGTGTGGAGGCAGGCTGGAGCAGATCGGCTGGTGTGGAGGAAAGCTGGAGCAGATCGACTGATGTAGAAGCAGGATTGGATAATGGCAGGATTGTACAGGTTGGGAAAAACTTTTATTTCTTTTTTGGGTTTAGTCATTGAAGTTTTGTAAGTCACTGCAGGGCTTTAAGTGGGGAGTGCAGCTGATGGAAAAGAAGAGCTTGATTATGGTAAAAATGAGGGAGCAGTTACTAAGGGGGATGTTTGTGTAATTGTTGCAGGCAGCAGAGAGGAGGCAGATGGGTTAAAGGCAGGATAGGTGTAGCAAATGTAAACAGTATACTGACATTTAGTTGGTAGCAGGGTACATTGTGTTGTGACTGCGGTTGCCGTGGGTGATGGAGGAAGTGACCACTGAGTAGCCAGGTCTCTGGCAGCAGGAATGGGCTGTTCCAAACTGACTGAGGCTGAGTGTAATAGATCTGACCATGCCCATAAAGTAAAGGTTGAACAAAATTTGGCTTACATACTGCCTCTCTAGCCAGAGACTGCACTGCGTTAATACACTCTACCAACACCTACTGGAAACATGAGGAATAGTGCTCAAAGAAATAAACTCCAATAACCACACCAGAGATTCAACCTGATCCAAACTGAAGGGGGGGTGGGGGGAAATTATCACTGCCTTTTGGAGTACTGGACAAGGCTAGCTCTGTACACACCTGAATCAGGGGCTGAACAGCTCTAAACAACATGGGACAGCAGGCTGGAATTTTTTTTGAAATAAGACAAGAAGACAGGTGTTTGGATAATAATGGCCGCGGTTGTTTATTATTGGTTTCAAAATGTTGTACATAACTCATCAAAACTCATCCAATAAACTTAAAGCTAGCCCAGTCACTACGGCTCAGGCAGCAACACAAAATACCCAAAAGGGCATGTAGTACATATCTCGACAAAACTCATCCAATAAACTTAAAGCTAGCCCAGTCACTACGGCTCAATAAACTTAAAGCTAGCCCAGTCATTACGGCTCAGGCAGCACATACTTGAACACTATAATTAAAAAGCATTAATAACTTGTCCCCCTTTGCTGTTACAATTCAGTATTATTATTATTATATATATATTATTTTTTTTTTGCAAAGGTGACTTACCACATAACAACAACCGCGACAAAAATAAATTAACATAACCATACAGAATTAAAATACATTTAAATACAAATTTATTTTATAGGGAGGGAGGGAGGGGAGAGAACACCACAGCTTTTCTTCTGAGGCAAATGAGCCCCCTCAGCGGAACCCCCTTTTTATAACCCCAAGAAAACTGATTTAAACCAGTTCTTCCCGGGCTTTTCACATGTCATGAAGAGAGGTCACCTGTACCCCTCCTCAAAAACATGTGACTAACAGCTGTTTCCCCGCTGGCCACAAGAGTGCTGCGGGGGGAACTTGAAACAGCTGATCCAGCCGCTCTCCCATGAGGAAAAGGGGGGGCAAGAAACTGCCCTCTCCCTTTTCCTGTCATGGGACAGCAGGCTGGAATTTTTTTTCAATAACTTTTGAAATAAGACAAGAAGACAGGTGTTTGGATAATAATGGCCGCGGTTGTTTATTATTGGTTTCAAAATGTTGTAAATAACTCATCAAAACTCATCCAATAAACTTAAAGCTAGCCCAGTCACTACGGCTCAGGCAGCAACACAAAATACCCAAAAGGGCAGGAGGACCTAAGGCCAACTGCCCACAGAACCCCAACCCGCGGCCATCTCAACACAGTAACTTAAATCTACATTGAAAATATCCAAGCCAATATCAGACAGATGGATGCCATCCTGTCTGAAAAGGCCAGGGATACCCCCTTCCAGCTCCGTGTGCCTAAAGGATAGCATTCCCAATCTTGATAGCAACTTGGATACTGCCCTATTCACTCTCTTCCTGATTTTTTCAAAAGGACGTACAGAAGGATAGGAAAGCCAACCTATCCTCTGCACAATTTCCGAAAAAAACAAAAAACTACTGAATTGGGAAATAACTGTATCTTCTGAAGATCATCCCTAATCCGAAATTAAGGTCTAAAGTTTTATAGTAACCAATATTATTACCACCTAGATGAATAATTAAGATATCCGGAGAGGGCAAATGAAGAAGAAGCTGTGAAATAAAAGAATTTAGGTCTGACCATAACATTCCCCTCTTTCCACACCAAAAAATCTTAAATTTAGAAGCATCCAATGCTAAATTGCTAGTATAAACTCGTTGCTGCGCTCTCAAATTCGTCCAATAGATGAAGGAGTGTCCAATCATCCACACAATGCGAGTGTTACCTGAAATAAATCATAGTATTAAGTTAGGACGAATATAAAGCAAGTACCTATCCGACTTCCATCTACCAATCTGCTTAATAGATCTAACATCAAAACCCAGTCTAGCGGCTTCTGTTGCTGCTCAAATCCGAAAAGAATGCGACAATAAATGTTCCTGGTCTAAATTTAAGGCCTTTAAACATCTCCTGAAAACACATAAGAACTGGTATTTAGTAAGGGGTAACCCTGATTCATGAATAAAAAACTTAGAAAACCCCAAAGGCCTAATTGATGAATATTGACGTATTAGAAATATTGACGTATCAGAGCCACCGGGCAAATGCTAGTACTCATACACATATCTAATGTTAACCAATTACCTTTACCTACCTGATCCGTTTTGGATCTGCTAATTAAAATTTTTTAATGAAACTTTCAAAAATAACTTCAGACATGTGTAGTTGAACCAGCTCAGATACCCTAAGCGCCGCAAAAAACATAACTGAAAAACCGCCCGAAAAAAAAAACCCGAATCAAAATGAGAAAAAACGAATTTTATCCGTCACAGAGCAAAACTCACCCAGTACTAGAGGAGTGATGGGCTTCCTTGAATCAGGCCTAAAATTATTCCTTTTGTAACCTATTAAAGCTTGCTTTATAGAAAAATACTGCATGCAAGATGGCACGTTATTTAATTTCAAGAAAAAGAAATTCCCGACAGTTTTATGTATGTATGCACCAAGAATAATTTTGCTCAAACAGAGAACCAAGAAACTTTAATAACAGTAATAAACTTAAAGCTAGCCCAACCACCACGGCTCAGGCAGCAACAACAAAATAAACTTAAATTTAGCCCAGCCACCACGGCTCAGGCAGCAACAATAACTCAGACAAGGAACCCAACAGTTCACCTATCATATTCAAAATTTTTTTTTTTTTTTTTTTACAGAAACCAGGCAAACTGATATCCTGCCCCAGTAAAAGGATGCCAAAGAATTGATAAAATAAATAGAAATAGGCCTTAAACCAGGTCCCATAAACTGATTGGACAGGAGTGTCCCACACGATCCGCCTCCGGAAGTAGCTTGAAAAACACTCCACCTGTGAACGAGACAACTCATCCGCCAAATCATTGTCCTTACTTGGCACGAGTACAGCCTTCAACCATATGTTCAAACTTAATCATTTAAAAATCAGGTATCTCATAAGGACAATGACTGGCGGAGACTAAGATGTTAAACAATTAATAGCATGCATTACTCCTTTATTATCTGTACGTATTAAAACTATTTTATTATGGAAGAAAGCCCCAAAGTTCAAGTGCAACAATGATATGAAATAGTTTTTTTTTTTTTTTGGAACTATGTTTTTAATGTAACCCTTCACTACCCAAGAGACATGCCAACGTTCAGCGCACCAATTCTTCTGCCAAAGTGCGGCAAAGCCATGCGACCCTGCGCCATCAGTAAAGAGAAGGAAATCAGAATCTAGAATGAAATCCCCCTGCCATTGAAATGAGAGAAACCGCAACCAGACTAGCAAATCCTCTCTCATATCACTGGACAATCGCACATGAGAAAAGGGGGGATCCTAAACCAGAAATAGCGAGGTAAAATCTCCTGGAAAATACCCTGCCCACTGGCATGACCCTTGAAACAAAGCCAGAAGGCCCAAAAGAGACTGCATCTCCTTCAAGTAGTTTTATTTATTTATTTATTTTTCCTGATTAGCTTAACAATAAAGAACTAATCTTCTCAATTTTTTTCTTCCGGTAACCTGAACTCCATTAACTCCGTATCAATAATGATACCTAGAAATTCCAGACAAGTGGAAGGCCAAATAGTCTTCTCATGAGCCAATGGGATACCAAAAATGGTTGCAAACCTCAAAAATTGTCTGTAATAAGTTGGCACAATTAAAAGAATCCTGAAGGCCTAAAATAAAAAATCATCTAATGAATTAAAATTTTTGACCCGGAAACGGCAGAAACTACCCACTCTAAAAATGAAGAGAAAAGAACAAAACAAAACAAAACAAAAAAACAAAATAAAAGCAGGACAAAGAACAACCATAGGTAAACATTTATCAAAATAAAAGTTACCATTAAAGAAAAAACAAGGGAATTAAAAGATGAAGGATTAATGGGAAGTAAGCGAAAAGCTGACTTGACATCCGCCTCTGCTACAATAGCTCCCTTCCCCAAAATTCTCAATTTTACTAAAGCATCTTCAAAAGAAGCATATGAAACTGATGGCATACTCTCATCAATTTGGTCTAAGGGAATTTCCTTTAGGAAAAATAAGTGATGAATTAATCTAAAAGAATTATTTTCCTTTATTGGAACTACACCTAAAGGAAAATCCTGAAATTTTAAAACGGAGGGAAAGAAAAGGGGCCCGCCACCCTTCCTTCTGAGATTTCAACATTAACCGTATCCAATACTACTTGAGGAAAGTCAGATACCGATTTCAAATTCTCAACTATGGTACAACCCTGACCTTGAAATAAAGGCAATAAAAAACCATACCTAAAACCTTCAATGAGAAAAATGTGCCTTCAACTGGTCTGGATATGCCGGAAATCACAGGAGCATTCTTGCTAAAAATCACTGGTGTGTGTGCTTTTTTGAAAAATTTCTGGATTGCAAATTTGTTGCTGACATTCATTTTTTTTTTTTCTTTTTAAACATTTTGAAACTGAGTGCACTCCAGCACAAAAGGCACATTTATGCCTGTATTTACATGAATTGAGCCATTTACACTGACTATCGTTGAAGTTGAAACAAATTCCTCTTTTGTGACCTGAAGCATTTTGAACTGGTGGTACTGAAAATGGCCTTGCCACCGTTTGCCTCTGGGGCAGAAAAAGATTCAGCCAAAGGCTTTATTTTTTATTTTATTTTTTTTGCCTCAATGATAACCTGTACTGTTTTCAGGTGATTACTCACACAGCACACCTGCAAAAAATACAAAATGCTTGTAACCAATTATTAATTTTTTTTTTTTTTTTTTTTTTGATACAGGTCTACGTCTATCCTTAGGGCATGGATTCCTTTAAACAAGTTTATGGCAAGTTTTGTGACCTAGCATTGCTATAAGACCTAAGACCTATTACTAATTTGCTCTAAACGAATTGGCAAAGCTTGAGCGCCATTAGCAGCAACGCCACTAGATGGCGACCAAACTCCCATAGCTGAAACATCATAAGCTAAAACATTATTTATAGCTGGCTGACAAATGAATTTCTGAATGGCTAATTCCTTAAACACTTTTGCTAATAACTCCACAAAACTATTCAATATATCAATAACAGAAGGATCATTCATACCTGTACTACCTTGTTGTAAAGCAGGCTCACTATCAGGCCCTGCTTCACTGATATTCAGCATTGACGGTTGCCTAGGAGATGCCTGACGCTGTGGAGAGGGAGACCACTCCCTCAGAGAGGTTGCTCCGCGATGGAGCTCTTCCCCCGCCCGCCTGCCCTCTGCTATGGTCCTGAGAAGGACCAGCTCTTTTGCGAACAGCAGGGCGCGTCGGGGTAGGAGAATAGCTCCGGCGGGGGTTTCACTTCCTCTTCGCCGCCCCATTCGACCGACCTGGGGCGATGCTTCCTTGCTGACGCGGCTCCTCCTCCACAGCTTCGGCATCCTTTTCATCCCGCAGCGACAGCTCCCAGGCTTCCACCGCTGGCCGCTCTCTTCCTCTCTCCTCCGGACCAGGACAGCTGACAGGCAGTGTAGCTCCCACCGAAGCCTCTTGACACGCCGCGAGGGGTAAATCTAAGCACTGGCGAATCCAGGCTTCTCCGCCGTCCTCTCCAGTCGCCGAAGAAGGCTCATCTTCTGGCCACAGAAGAGGCTGTTTGTTCAGGGAAAAATCCCAGAGAGAACACCACAGCTTTTCTTCTGAGGCGAATGAGCCCCCTCAGCGGAACCCCCTTTTTATAACCCCAAGAAAACTGATTTAAACCAGTTCTTCCCGGGCTTTTCACATGTCATGAAGAGAGGTCACCTGTACCCCTCCTCAAAAACATGTGACTAACAGCTGTTTCCCCACTGGCCACAAGAGTGCTGTGGGGGGAACTTGAAACAGCTGATCCAGCCGCTCTCCCATGAGGAAAAGGGGGGGCAAGAAACTGCCCTCTCCCTTTTCCTGTCATACTGCCCTGATCAACTAGGGAATGAGCCAGTCGGATACATTGTAGGAGCTGGTCACTGGTTCACTTTTTCAACATCTGGTGACAGTATTCACCCTTCTCTGTCACCAGCAAAGAATAATAAACAACTTCTTCTGGATGCATCTTAGCAAAAATAACAGAACCAAGATGGTTCCTCTGTGCAGCCACTTCTGGTCAGGGATGGCCTTGGTATTATGTCATGGACATGTGCGACCAGAACTGTGTGGACTGCAACAGAGTGAACCAAACAAGTGAAAAGTGAAAATAATATAATTTATTCTAAGGAAAGTTAATAAACAAAAGTAAACGCACCTCCAATATGACAGTGATTAACCAGCAACCAACCAGTGACACACAATAAATAACTGCCTATACCAAAAGTATATACAGGAGTAAGATGTAATTGTAATCATAAACAAGCCGGGGTCATACATGGGAGATCAAGCAGATAGGGCTGGGAACAAGACAAGACAGAGAGAGGGTAACAGGAGATAGAGGGAACAGGCGGAAGGGATCTGACTGCAGAGCAGGGGTTCAGGAACGGATACAGGATCACAGGATCAGGATACAGGATCACAACTTAGCGAACACAGGTCAGGGCTCAAGCTACAATACCAAGGCAGTGTGTGAAATCATCTGCCGGTATATATACACCTCCTGCAATCAGTCTCATGTGATGCCTGATTGCAGGAGATGATGTCGGCTCCAGACTGCCGGTGGAACTGGAACTGCGGCCCATAGGAGAGACAGCACCACCAGCAGGTGAAACCTTTCCTGACACTTGTCTAGCCCTGCATCTGCCTCACTCAGCCTGCTACAGCTGCTCAGTCCAGTAAGCTCTCATCTGGCTTCTGCTTCCTGCCAAGCATCATCAGCCAGCTCTTCACCTGCCGGCCTGCCACCAGCCTGCCTTACCTGTTGCATCTGTCTGCTGTCAGCTGTTACTGTCTCCTGGCTTCCTACCAGTAAAGTGTCGGCTACTATCCGCACTCTCTGGTATCATTACATGCCCTCATACCTCACCATGTTCTCCCAGCCACTGCTCCACTACCAGTGGCCCCTGAGCTGAAGGTGTAAGAGAGGCCTTCTTCTTCAAATCAGATTCAACAACCAGGTACATGACAGCACCACTATTTCCCATTTACCATGGTGGTAATCAAAGAGACATTCAAATCATTTCAAACCTACCTTGGCTACGGGCTTAGTTTGTGTGTAATTAGTTTTAGGAGAAGTATAGCCTAAGCTATTTTGACTGTACTTCTCCTATGGATCACAGAAGTGCAGTGCTATATTGGTCCATCCAGATGCCTGGACCGGCAGCTGACTCAGCCTCTCAGAAAGCCAATGAGATCCTGAGCCAGCTGCTCCAGTCCCCTTCACATCCCAGCGCTCCAGTGAGCCCTGGAGGGGCAGAGCAGAGAGTCGGTTACTGACAGTCACCAGCCCCCCGCAGGCTGAAGACCAAGAGCTGAGCGATAAGCAGGGTTTGATCACTCAGTTCTCTGCATTCGAGGTACCAAGCGACAGCCGCAACTGGGATTGGTGCTGCAGCCGCCTAGGTGAGTATTGTTGTTAATTGTTGATTACATTGATTGAAATAAATCACAACAAATTATACTACAAAAATCAATACAATTATTTATTAAAACATTTTAATATTAAATGTATGAAAGCTGTAATAATTATAGATAATTTTAAATTTCTGTTGATGTGAATAGCAGACTTTGGTTCATGTGCTTTGGTGTATTTTTGATATAGCCATACTAACCTGGCAATTCTAGGGTCCTAGATTTGACTATCACCATGAATGCTACCTACATAGGTTTTTTTTAACTTGTTCCATGTGTTTCAGTTTCTTTTATCTGGGAACTCTGGTTTCCTTCCACAATCCAAACTAGATTGTTATATTCACTGGCTATAAAATATGTGGTTTCCTTTTAATATAACAGCAGGGACATTAAAAAGAATGCTGTTGAAACTCAATAAACAATTAAAATTACAATAACAAGAAAAGGAAGATAACATGTTTTTATTGTCCTGAAGCATAAAGTTCCACTGTCTCATGAATCTGGTGTCAGGCCCAGAATGAAGCCGTACACATTTTGAATGCACTGTAGCAAAATTAGAAGGAGGGGAAATGGGAAATGGAGTGGGGGTGGGAAAGGGTGGTAGGGATTGTGAAAAGAGAGAATGAGAAAATGATAGGAAAGGGGGTTGTTAGGGGGGGTTGAATTCTCTTCTCCAAATTAATAGTTGCAAGGTTATGGATGTTAAGAGGGCCGTACTTAAAGGACAATTCATCAGGGTCTACATTACAGTGGTTTGAGAATGAAGTAAAGGAGATGGAGAGGAGGTCCTTGTAACATGGTGATGATCAGTCAATCATAAGAAAAGCATATATGCCACAGGGATACCTCCTGAGAAACCCTTTTCAACAATATTGAAGAACGAGGAAAGAGAAAGTGTGAAAAGTATAAAAAGAGGGATTCGTGGTCCACTATTTCCTCTGCATCTGAAGAGATTATGTAATACTACATAAAATAATACTGCGCTTGTGCAGAGTGCTCATATGAAAAAGCTGCAACATAAAAGTTGTGAGATAAACACAACAATATAGTGAAAAAAACAGGGGCAGATAAATTGCGCTAAAGAGCTCAATGTTCCTAATAAAAGAACATATATAGTCTCTAAAGTCCAGAAACACAATGGCTTATAAATAGCCAAGGATTTGTGAAACAAATGAAGTGTGTGAGATAGATCCAGTAGAAAATCCTCCACCATGTGACATGCCACCCACACACAGGTTAAGATGTACTCTTACCACAAAGCGTAGACCCTCTGATTATGGAAGGTCACAAGAGCCTTGGTGTATCCACCATTAAGGTTACTCAGGGAAGACAGAAGCCGATATATAGCAGCCCACTCACAGCTACTGTTTCTCTGCTCTCTGGTCACCTGGATGTCAATATTTTGAATAAAAGAAATGAGCTCCGATAGTGTAAAAACCTCTTACCAAGATTCATTAGGCTAAAGTACTGCACTTACATCCTCTAAAGTAATTCAGGCATATGTGTAAAGCAGAAAGTGATGATACATTCAAAACAAAGCACAATGAAAGGTCTGTGTATCTCTGCCAGATCAGTTTCATCACAAGTGGACATGGGGCATGAGAAAACACTTCTTGTAGTCGCTAGATATAGTCAATCCATCCAGCCAAACCTCACTTTCACCGAGGCACATCTGCCATTCAACTCAGATTTCCAAGCCTCAATATGAACATAACGGCAACCACACACCTCACTTGCAATTCTGGGACACGAGGTGTGTAAGCCTACAGCACCTGGTATTCCCAGGTGGCCTTCCATCCAAGTACTAACCAGGCCCAACCCTGCTTAGCCTCCAAGATCAGACGAGAATGGGCGTGTTCAGGGTGATGTGGTCGTAGGCGTAAGAAGAGATTATGTGCATTGTAGATATTTGCCAATATTACATTGATAGGGAGGTGTTATTCTTGGGGGTTCAGTTTGTAGCCAAAGAGCACCCACTATTGGAAATATATTATCCCTCTCGAAAACGGATAGAGATACATGTTTGAGCACAAAAGGCATGTACAAATGTGGTCATTTTCGATGCTTAAGCTGCGCAGTTTTAGGAAATATCTCAACAGTCAGGTCTTATGCCAAAAGATTATCAGTTCAAATAAAGCAATTGGTAAATTGTTAGATTAGGTATGCAGTGTGTCATCTGCTGTAGGGCTTGTAAACATTACATGGGAAGATGTGATGTTTATGTGATTGCATTAGAGATCATCTCTCTAATATTAAGACAAATAAAATTATAAATATAGCTAGACATTTTCTAGATTACCATAATAGTGCACAGCCTCATGTAGCGTTCAGATAACGGAAAGAGTGGATAACCTTGTTAAAGGGGGGATTGTATTGCTCACTTGAGCAAGATAGAGATTTATTGAATCTTCAAGGTGAACAGCAGAATCCCAGAGGGATGAATTTCGAGTGGGATGTGACACATTTCTATGAGTGATACTTTTTTTTCTTTCTCCTGTTTTAACCCTTTCCCTCGCTCCTCACATTTCTCATTCTGTTTCTTAGATTCTGGAATTCAGGATGATAATACCATCATGCTTGTTTTTGTAATAAAGTTACTTGATATTTTAATGCAAACAGTATGCAGCTGACAATTTTTCTCCTAAAAAAAAAAAAAAAAAAAAAGACAAATAGGTGCATATAATATATAATTATTCTGCAACATTAGGAATAAGCTCTTGGTTTGGTCCAAACACAGGTTCTGACTGAACCAAGAGCTCATCCCTAATGCCGAGGAAGAAGGAGCAAACAGGGAGCAGACAATAGGTGTGGAAGAGTAGATGGTATTTTCCTTGCAGTGGCAGCTAACCTCTAAGTGAGCTCAAGTCATAAGGAGGCTGAGGATGATGAGGTGGCAAACTGTACATGGGTGCCAGAAATTGTAGAAAAAAAAAGTGAGGGAGAAACACCACATCAGCAAGACAGGATGTTATCCAGCAGCAGCTTGCAAAGGATTGGAGGGAAAGTCATGCTTTTCAACTGGATGGCATTACCCCCTAAGTGCAGGTCACTGCTACTATCCTAAGTTTCATTCCAAAGAGCTCAACAATCTTGGCCTTTTTTAACACATGTATAACCTTTGCCTGCAGTGTATCAAGCATGGTAAATCTACCAGTAATTTGCGTACAACATGCTTAAGGAGACACATGACTGTTCACCACTAGGGATGAGCCAAACAATCCCCAGTTCAGTTCGCAGCAGAACATGCGAACAGGCCAAAAATTTGTGAGAACACCGTTAAAGTTTATGGGACACGAACGTGAAAAATCAAAAGTGCTAATTTTAAAGGCTTATATGCAAGTTATTGCCATAAAAAGTGTTTGGGGACTCGGGTCCTGCCCCAGGAGACATGTATCAATCCAAAAAAAAGTTTTAAAAGCTGACGTTTTTTCAGGAGCAGGGATTTTAATAATGCTGAAACAATAAAAATGAAATATTCCTTTAAATATTGTGACTTGGGGGTCTCCTTAGTCTGCCTATAAAGTAGCAGAACTTTCCCATGTTCATAACAGTACTACAGCAAAATGACATTTGTGAAGGAAACATTTTAATTTAAAACTGCTTGTGGCCGTAATGTATTGTCGGATCCCAGCAATATAGATAAAAATCATAGAAAGAAATGGCTTGGTATGGATTTTAGGGGGGCCCCCGCCCATTTTTTAAATTTTTCATTTTTGAGCCTGTTTCACTTAATAACCATACCAGACCTGAAGCAGTCTTACATAGCGTGGACATAGCGTGGGGCATGGATTTAGCCCCCTGAGCAATGATTGGCCAAAGGCACACCAGCACTGGCTTCCTCAGACGATTATTTAGGACCACCAGTATTCATACAGCTCTAGCACTAACACACGGTAATCAAATATGAGAAAAATAAAACAAAAATTCATAGATAAATACACACATATATATATATATCTATATATATATATCTATATATATATATATATATATATATATATATATATATATATATATATATATATATATATATATATATTTGTCATGGCTTCAAAGGTGAATACCCACCTCCGCCAATCCTGGTCATCGGGCTCAAAACAGGGAGACTCCACCAACCCAACCAGAGAAAATGGCAAGGGAGACCGTGCACAACAACAGGAGATCTAAAAGGACCAGGAAAATGGAAAAAGTTTTAAACATTTATATTGGACATGACTCATTGTCCAATACGGTGGGCAGAAAAACCTCAAAATCTACTTACTATGCTCAGTAATGCATGAAGATTAAAGACATGTCTGTGTCCCAGAAAACAATGGGGCCTATTCCCAATGCGCAGCATGACTCACGCATGCACAGTAGGAAATGGGCATTGAAGCCACAAGGCTCCACTGCCTGTTTCCCTTCGTTAAGATTGAGGCACCGGAAGTCGATCCAATGGACAGATCAGCCTCTGACGGCCGTCATCGCTGGACAGGTAAGTGTCCTTATTAAACGTCAGCAGCTACAGTGTTTGTAGCGGCTGACTTTTTAAAAGCTATTCGTGTATTGGAGTGGCTGGCCTTAAATATCTCCCACTCGCTTAGTGTCACCGAGCGAGTGAGGACGAGAAATGCCCTCGCATGCGCCAACAGATGATCCTCCGCCTGCTTACAGGATCCAGAGTTCCAGGCGGCTGGGCAGGATAGATTGATCCCATGATCCGCATCATCCACTTGGAGGGCGGCTCGGGCAGCCTCACCTAAATGAGGAGATGAACAAAAGAGTCTACCAATAGCGCAAATGCCATCAGGGTCCTGGGCTGGAGTGAGGCAGAGCCGAGAGCACAGCAGATCTAGCTGTGGATAAACTGTGGGAATGGACGGAGAGCAAAAAGGGCATCAAAGAAAAAGATGCCCTGGGCTTCCATGCAGCCGTGCACCTGGCACACCATCCACCAACCCGGACAGGGATAGGAGATCCCAGATTCGCCGGCTGATCAGGAGGAGGGGGGAGAGAGGAAAAAGGGAATGGAACATTCCACTAATTCTAAAGATGCCAAACAACCAGTGAGAATAACTACACAATATTCTAGTCATTTTGTTCAGTTACGGAATATTTTAACAAAATTCTGGCCCTTACTGTTGGCAGACACCTCTGCCAAAAAATACATCAAATCTCATGCTGAGATTACTTATTGGCGTCCACCCTCTCTTAGGAACTGACTGGTTAGAAGCCACTTTGCCCCTGAGGTTGTTGATCGCTTGCTTCAAGTTGGTACTTTTGCTTGCAAAAAAATTGATATTTGTCGATTTATTCTTAATGATCGTATGATTTTGCTTCCTAATGGCCACACTCATATAATCTCACATAGAGTTACTTGCCAAACAATTTGGTTAAATGCATTTGTGGATGCTTCTATGTAGGCAAAACCAAACTCCCATTACTCAAACGTATAAAAGATCATACCACTCCTATATCTAAACGTCTAATGACAAATGCTATTAGTCGCCATGTTGGGTTTGAACATAACTTTGATATCAACATGATTAAATTTACTGCCCTCGAACATGTACCCACACATGTGAGAGGTGGCAGCATTGACCGTGCCTTGCTACAATTAGAAACTAGATGGATCCATAGCCTCAATGCCACCAGATATCCAGGACTTAATGAATACATCAGTTTAAAGTCCTTTCTATAGGCACCAGTATTGATTCAATATTGTTTAATTTAATGACGGCCAATTTATTTACCATTAGCTCATTAGCTACGAACTATAAAGCATTGATTTATTATTCTTGATCACTATCATTAGAGCAAGTTTAGGATTATATTGGTATCCCTGATCTATTGCTACTCTTTCTCTCCTTCTGTACTTCTAGCCTGACTCATGTGTATTTAAATATTATATATTTGGATGTTCAGTGTTACACTTTATTATACAATTATTGTATCTTCATATTAATTATGAATTCAATGTTTGTGTTATGTAACGCATTTGTCATGGCTTCCAGGTATGTTCTGTATGCCTACTGGCAGGTCCACCAGTCCGTGTTGTACAATCCTTTCCTTTTTTCCTCTCTCCCTCCTCCTTCTGATTGGTGGGCACATCTGGGATCCCCTATCCCTGTCTGGGTTGGTGGATGGTGGGCCAGGTGCACAGCTGCATGGACACTTTAAAAAAAATGGCGTAGGGGTCCCCCCCAAAATCCATAGCAAATGCTTCAGGTCTGGTATGGATTTTAAGGGGACCCCTATGCCAATTTTTTTTTATTAAATGGTGTAGGAGTCCCCCCCAAAATCCATACCAGACCCTTATCCGAGCACGTAACCTGGCAGGGCGCAGGAAAAGAGGGGGGACAAGAGAGTGCCCTCCCTGGACCATCCCAAACCACATGCCCTCAACATGAGAAGGGTGCTTTGGGGTCCGACCCCCAAAGCACCCTCACACTGCTGCAATGCCCTCAATGTCTGTATGTTATTTCTCTATTTTTCCTGTACATTCAAATGTGAATTTGGAGGATGAAAAGCTACATGCTGTGAAATTTTCAAAATGTAGCCTACTCTAACTGCTTCAATGCTGACTATGGAGTCTGTACAATATTTTTTACAATACTATAATTTTAATTTTCCCAATAAATCATGCCTTGTTGCAGCCTAATAAAAGTGCTTACACGATTTGCAACATGTCTATGCTATATTTCTAGTTGTTGTCTCTGACATTGTGCACTCTGTTTTTATTTCATAAAATAACCATGTCTCTCACTCTTCAATTGCAGCCTAGCAAACGGATTACATGATGTGCAATGTGCAAGTCTGTGCAATATTTTGGCTGTTGTCACTGACATAATACATTGTAATTTTTACTACAAATCTTGCATTGTCTCTCCCTCTTGCATTGTAAGCAAACGTGTTTACTTAATGTGCAACAAGTGCAGTATTTCTGGCTGTTTGTTTAAAACATAATACACAAATTTTAATTTCCCAATAAAATCTATTCTAATATTCCCAATATCTAATCTAATAAAATCCTCGTCACCCCCACTTGCATTGCAGCCAAGTAGAGCTTCTTACATAATATGCAGTGAGTCTGTGCAATAGTTTCTGGCTGCTGTCTCTGAAAAAAAAAAAATGATATATATATATATATATTATATATTATATATTTTTTCCATCCAGTCAAAGGAAGCTTTGGCAGGATAATGCCTACTAGACTGAAGTAACCTGGAGATGTATGGAACTCTTCCTCCAGAGATTATACATAGAATAGGTAAGAAAAATAGCGGAAACCCATAGCGCAATCCTATTTATTAAAATATAATAAAAAATACAAGAGCCGAGTGGCCGCTTACATGTATAAGTGCCTTGACCCGGCACTAGGGCTGCTGGCTTGTTTGTGCTGGATAGTGCCTCACGTCCAAACTCTGTGACTGGCGTGCGTTCCACCAACCCGCCTGGAACAACCAGAGGGACTGGAAATGCATAGAGTAACGTGACCAATACCGCCTCAATGTAGCAGACATTATCCTGCCAAAGCTTCTTTTGACTCACTTTTTCATTAAAGGAGTCAAATCCCTCTGGTAAGCAGATCATTTACTCAGAGCACGTGGGGTGTTTATATAGTATGTGGTGAAATAATAGTCACTATTTCTCTGGAGGAGTATCGGCACAGAAGATTTTTTTGGATCACTAAATGTACTTTGTTTTGGACTATCTATACAAAAGAAATTTCTTTGGCTCCATTGGCCACTTTATTTTCAAGAGCATATGTCTATATCACATGAACGTATTCTAACTATATTTAGTTTATTGAATTTCTAGCATATTATTGAATGTTATTTTTATTGGCTCAAGCACATTTATATCATCATGTATATTTACAGCACCCTATTCACATTTTATATTCACTTGTTACCCAATTGTTTGCCCTACAGCATCTTCTCCCTGCTCCTTTACACCTCTCTCCTCCCCCCTTTCTTTTTATACTTCTCCTTTCCTTTCTTTTCTGGTTGGTCGGTTTGCATGGGTCTGATGTTCTCCAGCAATAACTTTCCCCATATCCTCAGATGGCCCCCCTAAATATATTTTCCTTAAACGTTAAGGGGCTTAACTACACTAACAACAGGGTTAAAGCCTTCCAGTCATTTGCATCTCTCAAATCTAATATAGTAGCCATCCAGGAATTGAAAATTTGCCTCCGCCAAATCAAAACAAAGAGGTGTCCTGTTGGCCTTTCACCATACCCTACAGTTTACACCCCTTGGCCGAGATTAAAGACCCTGAAGGCCACAAAATTGTTCTAGTGGGTTCATTACAAGCTGTTGAAACTACATTTGTTTCATATTACACTCCTAACAATAACCCAAAGCCATTTTTCTTACGCCTCCTACAGGTGATACGGACACACTATAGAGGAACATTATTTATGTGTGGAGACTCCAACTTAGTACTTCACTTGCACTTAGATAAATCCCCATATGCCCCTGAACAATATTCTCCCTCCATACAATTTCGTGAACAGCTCCAACAGGCCTCTTTGCTTGACACATGGAGAGAATGTAATCCCTCGAGAAAGAACTACACATTTTATTCCTACCCGCATAAATCCTTCTCTAGGATTGACCATATATTTGTCCCAGTAGCGTCCTCACTAAAATTGCTTCGTTCCTGCATACATTCACATGGTCGGACCACTGTGCAATAATTACTATGGTGTTCTCACTGATCCCCCAAGCCAGAGACTGCACCTGGTGTATAAACGATGCGCACCTAGCCAACCAGTCATATTGCTTTGATATCCAGCTCACCTCTTAAGGAATATCTATTACACAACACCACACCAGACATTTCTCCAGCCATTTTATGGGAAGTACACAAACCTGTGATTCAAGGGTCATATATCTCGGTCTCTACCCACCTTAAATGGGATAAAAAACGTAAAATACAACAATTAGAACCAGAATACCACCACCACTTTCTCCAATTTCAATCTTCCCCTACTGAATCCCACAGAATAACTTTAGAGAAGACTAAGGCTGAATTGGATCTGCTTCTGGCTGAATCAGCAAACAAGGCCATATGTAGATCCAATCACACTATCACTACTAAGGCCAACAAACCAGAAACCTTTTTGGCCCTGCGCCTTCGTCGACCGGAGCGGGTTCACAATCCCATTAAGCTCAGATTGGCTAAAGTTATCCACACAAGTAATCCTGGGCCTGACGGCCTCTTCTACACATACTATAAAAAATTTGCTGATACATTAGCCCCACTTCTCTCAAACTCCTTTAATGCTCTACTCAAATATCATTCCTTTGGCCGAGACACATTAACAGCCATCATTTCCATGATACCCAAGCCTAACACAGATAATACTCTCTGGTCCAATTACAGGCTCATATCCCTACTCAGCTTGGATATTAAAATCCTGGCCAAAATAATAGCATTGCATCTCAACCCTATTGTTGGGGAGGGCTAATTCATAAAGACCAAGTTGGCTTTATACTGCGACAGCAGGCTAGTGACAACATCCGGCGCGTAATTTTACTACAACACCTTGCTCGATCCCATAAAATACTGATGCATTACCTGTCTCTCATTATAAGGAAGGTGTTTGTTACAGTCTCCTGGCCCTATTTACACTTCATACTACAATGTTGGAGCTTTGGCCCAAACTTTCGACAATGGATAAATGGATACAACTCTCTATACAACCAACCCCAAGCTTATGTTAAGTATTCTGGGTTTCGCTCAGACTGCTTCCATATTCAATGAGGAACGAGGCAAGGTTCCCCCCTTTCCCCCCTAGTCTTTGCCTTTGTGATTGAACCCCTAGCAGTCTTGCTCAGAGCAAACCCAAATATAAAAGGTTTGGAAGTTGCCTCCACAACTCATAAATTGTGTCTATCTGTTGATGACGCATTACTATTCATAAACTCTTCCCGCAGAACACTTCCAAACCTTATTCCAATATTAGACAAATTTGCAATGATAACAGGCCTAGAGGTCAATCAATCTAAATCCAGGGCCCTCAACATGTCTCTTCCACAGACGGGGCTTGCGCAAGCTCAGAAACGCATTGTGCTTTTGGGTACCCCCCCGGCTGATGTCACACGCTGTCTACGAGCCAGTCTGAGTCTCTGTGCATCACAGAACACAGCAGAGCTTCCCCTAGCGCGCTGTGGAGGAGGATTCATCCAGTAACAGCACCAGCGAAAGGGAACAGTGATTTGACTATCAAACGGAGGACAATAATAATTATGGATGTAAGTGAGACTTTTATTTATTGTATAAAATAAATGCACTTTTTACTGATTTGGCGCTCTTCTATATATTCCTTTCTTGGGATCAAGTTGACTAATAACCCAACCCATCTTTTTCAGGCTAACTATCTCCCTATGCTGACTCATTTGTCCTCCCTACTGGTCACCTGGCAGCCGCTATGCGTCTCCTGGCTTGGGCGAGTTATGACTGTGAAGATATCATTATTACCTAAACTTTTATACCTCTATACAGTTCTCCCGGTCGCAATTCCCCCCTACTTACACCAAATTATACAAACCCGAGTATTTAAATACATTTGGGGCCCCACGAAACCCAGGATTTCAAGACCCATATTACTTCGTAGCTGTCAGGAAAGGGTCCGTCCGCTGGTAAGATCCATCATTTGGCATGCAGTACTGAGGTCCACCAGCAGGTGTCTCCTGGCAGTTTGTAACTGTCAGGAGAGACTTTCCCTGCTGGTGTTATGTCACCATTGGCCCGCAGTACAAGCGTCCACCAGCGGATGGATCCTGGCAGTAGGGAGCAGACAACACTTCCTGCACTCAGGTGTTACTTGAGGACAATTAATGCAGTCTTATAAATATCCGGCAAGCCCACACATGCTTGCCTTGGTATCTTTCTCCCTGGATCCTGAACTTGAGCCTGCTATCCTGACCTTGAGCCTGCATCTGACCCCATCCTGGACCTGTCCCTCCTGTTTGCCTTGGATCCCTGCTCTGCAGCCCATCCATCTGTCCTTGCCCTGTCCTGTTTATTCCCCATCCTTACCTATCTGCTGATCCCCCTGTGTATGACCTCGGCCTGGCTTTTGTTACAATTATGGTGTTTCCAATTATTTGTATATATCATTGTTGTTTTGTGGTTTTGGGTTGGTTGTGCACTATTATATTCACTCACTTTTCACCTATGTAAATAAACACCATTATTTTTCACTTACATGTGTTTCTGGTTTCCTCTGTGCAGTCCACACAGTTCTGGTCTTATCTGATACGTGACAGTAGCAAACTTAGTGGGGGTCTAGGACTGCCTACCTTCGCACGATATTATCACGCAGCCCAACTGGCCCAGATCACTCTTTTTCATGCAAAAACCGAAACACCACTGTGGGTCAGTTTGGAAGCGATAGATTTCCAACCCCTGGCGGTGACTAACCTGCTATGGCTGTCCAACGCTGCTTGTGGCCCCATAGCCAACCCCATAACGCAACACTCTCTCAGAATTTGGGATAAATTACAGGGCCCATTTAAATTAATGTCCCCGCACTCTCCACTACTTTCCTTTCTTGGTCATGCGCATTTCTACCCAACCTTTACTGAACCAGCCTCTTTCCAGACCTGTCCCAAGCTGGACTGAGCCGCATATGCGACCTTGTCACTAGCAACTCCCTGAAACCATTCCTTGCCCTACAAGCACAAATGCAACTCCCCTCTAAGGAGTGTTTTCGATCTCCAGATCGCCCATTTTGCTTAGACAATCATAGGCTTAAGCTCATCGTTAGACAGCTTATCTGTGTATGAGGGTATCTGCAATGCAGACCCACATGCCCCAGGCATCATATCACATCTTTATAGTCATCTCACATCCCCCCTACTAATCTCCCATCATACTCTACATAGTTGCCCAAAGACAGAGCAATAGATCCAGATGCCGCATAGATTTCCTCGCATAATGTTGTCGCACTCGAAGCAAACTATAAAGTCCTCAAGCGGTGGTATCTAGTCCCGGCTAGGATATCTAAATTCTTGCCAAGCTACTCCCCAAAATACTTCTGAGGTTGTGGCAAAAGAAGTACGCACGCTCATATATGGTGGACGTGCCCAATCGTACAATGCTTTTGGACAACAATATTTCATATGGTTTCTACTTTGCTTCGAGTTCCCCTAGACCCTGACCCGTCCCTTGCATTATTGAACCATGTCACACTGGACTGCACTAGGGCTCAGCTCTGTCTCTTCCTCCAACTCACCACAGTGGCCAAGCAAACGATAGCTAGAGCCTGGAAATCCCCAAAATTAAATGTAACTGAAGTAAAAAATAGAATTCCCCCAAGCCATGATACATAGCAAAATCAATGCTACAATTTTACATAGAATTCCCCAACACCTAAAAATCTGACATCCCTGGATAGAACACTTCCTACCTCCAGATTTTGAAAATCATCTCTTAGAATCTTAGCCCCCCCCCAACCTCTTGGGCTACGAGGGACAACCTCTTGGGCTACAATGCAACATGACCAATGCCAACCCCCCGACCACCTCCTCTCCAACTACTCTTGCTTATCTTCCTTCTTGTCTTTTCTTTACCAGATCCTTACCCCTCTCTCTCCTACTCACCCCCTTGCTCAACGTTCACCACTGGTAATGTAACCGTTACTGGTATAACTTTCTTCAATGTTACCTTGCTCACAACTCACAGAGTGATACTCCTACTCTATTCTCTCTACAACAATAGGTCTTTGCCTTCTAAGTTTTAGTACTCTTTGGACTCCTTTAGCACATATGTAAGCCTATATTACTCTGTATCCTCACATTCCATATGTTTTTTTTCGGTATTGCTTCAACATGATATTTTTTGTAAGTTATATTCTTCAAAGTCTTACAGAGAATATCAGATACTGTTTATTGATTGTTACCATTAAAATATTTAAACAGAAAAATAATGGGGCCACCAGATGCTGGCCCCACCCCACAAAGTTCACCTACTTATCCACAAAAAAAGTAAACACTTCTTGACAAGTCCTTTATTAGATTATAATAAAATTAACAAGTAAATCCATTGCAAATCATGTCAGTCAGTGATGCAGATACACATACAGTAAATCACAATGAACAATGCCTGCCTACCCACTGAAAGAAAAAACATGCCAGCCCAGTGACACAGCCAATCCTGTCACTCACTTGCCATGAATGCATTGAGCAGAGCATGCAATTTGATGTCATCACGCATGAGGGCTGAGCTGCATGACTCTCTGTACATACCATATTGCTGTTTATTTTTGTGAGTATTATTCTATGAATGCATTTGGATTATTTTTATGGTATGTGGGGATTGCTTGTCTTCTCTTTAATATGGTTATGCTATAAATCATTGCTGTGGAGTCCATGAGTAGTGAAGGAGTTTGCTGGTGGAGCTTATTGCATTCCATTTTAACCCATTGTTTTGGAGGTTTATCTCATAACCCATTGTTAGAGGTTCTGGTAAATGGCTTATAATCTGTGTTGGTGAAGTAGAATATCACCTGGCTGCCTTTATATACAGTGGTTTTGGAATAATGATTAATGAGAGGCCATCTCTTAAATATGCTCATCCTACTGTGAATTCAATAACAATTGTTTTGTATTTAATGGGTGAATTTTTTTTACCATTCTTTTACTATTTGGAACATATGGGCGCTTTTCTCCATTTTCACCACTAGCTGTTGCTGTTTAAAAAAATAGTTTTAATATGCAGTATTTCATAATTATGATCTATGGGATTGTTTATATACACGTTTTTGGTATTTTTAGATTGTGAGGACTTGCCCAACTCCATACCCTGGTTTGTATGGTTGTTTTTTATTATATTTTTTATGTTTTTTTACCTTGCTGGCTTTTATATATACCCTCCTCTCCATAGATGATCAAGGGCGCTGTACTTCCTGTCTAGCTGGTCTCCAATATGGTGCCTATATTGAAGACAACAGCTAGTATTGTTACTAGGTTTATTGTTGAGATGGAATAATAGTCTCAGAGAAAATGGTGCCCGCCAATGTTTAATCTCCAACATGGCGTCTATAACATTATATAAGCTTACTAAGCTTTATGCAGGCCTTTTCCTTCTAAAGCAGCCACGTAGGCATTGAGAAATGTGTCAAGGGACAGAGAATAATGACGCCATTGCGCTATCCAGGGAGCCTGACTATCGAGCTGATGTATGGAGGTGGTGGGAGTCTGAAGCGTTTTTAAACAACCAAACTTCCCTTTGATATATTGTGATGTAGTAGTCTGTATTCCTTGCAAGAGTAACTTACATTTGAACAGCCTAATTGCAGAGTCAATGAAGCAAGAATATTAATTTTTGATAAATTTAACTGAAATATTTAGCTGAATAATTTAGCTGAAATAATTAGTTCCACTTGAACATTTACACTTGAATTACTTTACATTAAAAAGATAATTTAATGTCTAAAATTGTTCTTTTGCTGGAGGGTTTACTTAACAGAACAATTTCCAAATTGTATTATTTTTGGAGTTTATTACATGTGAAGCCTGTCATTTGAAGTGGTTCCAGTATGGTATGGAACTAGTTTACCACAGTCACTTAATGATAATCTTCATTTCTTGAGGATGGCAATTTTAGTGTTTGTTGGCATTATATACAGTATCTCACAAAAGTGAGTACACCCCTCACATTTTGTAAATAGTTTATTACCGTATATACTCGAGTATAAGCCGAGATTTTCAGCCTCTTTTTTGAGGCTGAAAGTGCCCCCCTCGGCTTATACTCGAGTCATCGCTGTCTGCCCGCTCGATCAGCGTGTCGAGCAGACAGACAGCGGCCATTCTATAATTCAAAAGCCGCGCCTCCGGCTCCGCCTTCGCCTGTGATAGGCGGAACACTGAATTTCCCAGCAGCCTGTGTTCCGCCTATCACGGACATCGTATCATCCTCGTACTACGGACGAGGATGATACGATGTACGTGATAGGCGGAACACAGGCTGCTGGGAAATTCAGTGTTCCGCCTATCACAGGCGAAGGCGGCGGCGCAGCTTTTGAATTTTACAATGGCCGCCGAGGCGCCGACGAAGAGGGCACGGGACGGAGGCAAGGCAAGGCACGGCACGGGACGGGACGGAGGCAAGGCACGGCGGCAAGGCACGGAGGCAAGGAGGCAAGGCACGGGACGGAGGCTCGGGACAAAGGCTCGGGACACAGGTAGGCTGGACACACACACACACACACACACACACACACACACACACACACACACACACACACACACACACACGGATGGATACACACACACACAGGGATGGATGGATGGATGGAGACACACACACACAGGGATGGATGGATGGATGGATGGAGACACACACACACAGGGATGGATGGATGGATGGACACACACACACACAGGGATGGATGGACGGACACACAGGGATGGACGGACACACAGGGATGGACGGACACACAGGGATGGACGGACACACACACAGGGATGGACAGGCATGTCTTACCCTCGGCTTATACACGAGTCAATAAGTTTGCCAGTTTTTTTGGGGGTAAATTGGGGGCCTCGGCTTATATTCGGGTCGGCCTATACTCGAGTATATACGGTATATCTTTTCATGTGACAACTCTGTAGAAATGACACTTTGCTACAATGTAAAGTAGTGAGTGTACAGCTTGTATAAAGCCCCATACACACTATCAGATTTTCTAATGATTTTTTCCTTCAGATTTACCAAAAACATATAATATGAGGTCAAACCTTAAGAGTTTCAATGTTATTGCAATCAGGCAGGCCCTTGCACTACATGGTTTTGGTAAATCTGAAGACAAAAATCAGCAGAAAATCTGATAGTGTGTATGGCGCTTTACAGTGTAAATCTACTGTCCCCTTAAAATAACTCAACACACAGCCATTTATGTCTAAACCTCTGGCAACAAGTGAGTACACCCATAAGTGAAAATGTGCAAATTGGGCCCAAAGTGTCAATATTTTGTGAGGCCACCATTATTTTCCAGCACTGCCTTAACCCTCTTGAGCATGGAGTTCACCAGAGCTTCACAGGTTGCCACTGGAGTCCTCTTCTCCACGACGACATGACAGAGCTGGTGGATGTTAGAGACCTTGTGCTCCTCCATCTTCCGTTTGAGGACGCCCCACAGATGCTCAATAGGGTTTAGGTCTGACTGGAGACATGCTTGGCCAGTCCATCACCTTTACCCTCAGCTTCTTTAGCAAGGCAGTGGTCGTCTTGGAGGTGTATTTGGGGTCATTATCATGTTGGAATACTGCCCCGTGGCCCAGTCTCTGAAGGGAATTATGCTCTGCTTCAGCATGTCACAGTACATGTTGGCATTCATAGTTCCTTCAATGAACTGTAGCTCCCCCAGTGCCCACAGCAATCATACAGCCCCAGACCATAACGCTCCCATCACCATGCTTGACTGTATGCAAGACACACTTGTCTTTGTACTCCTCACCTGGTTACAGCCACACACGCTTGACACCATATGAACCAAATAAGTTTATCTTGGTCTCATCAGACCACAGGACATGGTTCCAGTAATCCATGTTCTTAGTCTGCTTGTCTTCAGCAAACTGTTTGCAGGCTGTCTTGTGCATCATCTTTAGAAGAGGCTTCCTTCTGGGATAACAGCCAAGCAGACCAATTTGATGCAGTGTGAGGCATTCGGTCTGAGCACTGACAGGCTGACCTTCCCCCTTCAAATTTTGCAGCATTGCTGGCAGCACTCATATGTCTAATTCCCAAAGACAACATCTGGATATGACGCTGAGCACGTGCACTCAACTTCTTTGGTCGACCATTAAATTGTTGACCGCTGGCTTGCCAGAACTACTGCCATATCAACTGGTGGACTCGGAGGCCTTTCAAAAATTTGTGGCCATTGGAACACCACAATGGAAGGTCCCAGGAAGGAAGTATTTCTCACAGAAGGGCACAGAAGGGCCTCCCAGAGCTATATGGCCATGTTCAGTGGCAAGTGAATGTTTCTCTGGCACACAGTGTCGGTGCCAAGATACATCTGACCACAGACACGTGGTCTATCAAACACGGGCAGGGAAGGTATATAACTTTTACTGCCCACTGGACGAACCTTCTGACGGCCATCAATCATGTAACCCGTGGCACCCGTGTAGATTTGGTTTTACCGGCACGGATTGCATGCAGGCCTGCTTCTTCTTCTTCTCCTCCTCCTACTCCATCCTCCCTCTCCTCCTCGGCTGACTCCTCCTTTTCCGCTGCTAGCGTCTCTTCCACTGCGCAGCCCAATATCCCCAGAACCATGCTGTGCTGCGTCTGTTGTGCCTGGAAGCCAAGAGCAACACTGGCCCTGCACTACTTTCAGCTTTGCGTTCACAGGCAGATCAGTGGCTAACACTGCTCAATTTGACAGTTGGTAAAGTGGTGTGTGACAATGGTGCCAATCTGCTTAGCGCATTGAAACAGGGCAAAATGACACACTTAAACTTGGTCATGCAGCGATTCATTGTCAAATACCCTGGGGTCCAGGACATCTTGCGGCAGGCAAGGAAAATCTCAGCCCATTTCAGAAGATCTTACACGGTCATGGCTTGCCTTGCTGATATTCAGTGGCAACACAATCTGTCGGTCAGATGCCTTATTTGCGATTGCCCGGCGCGATGGAACTCAACCTTCTATATACTTGATAGGCTGCTCCAGCAGAAACGTGCAGTTAACGACTACCTGTACAAACTCTGCGGCAGAACAGGTTCTTGGGAGCTTGGTTTTTTTTCACGGCGCCAGTGGCTGCTCATGCGTGACGCATGCAGACTTCTGCAGCCATTTGATGAGATCACCAAACTGGTCAGTCGCAGCCATGGTGCCATCAGTGATATCGTACCTTATGCCTTCTTTATGGAGCGTGCATTACGTCGTGTCATTGATCAAGCTGTGGAGGAGCAGGAAGATGAGGAAGTCTCAATGCTGGATGAATTCCCAGGGGGGCTACTCTATCTGAGAAAAGTCAACAACAGGAGTCTGAAGAGGAGTCAGAGGAGGATGGTGCCGGAGCGGACGAGGAGGATCAAGAAGAGCATGCTTTAAACCTTTCTGGGATCCCTGTTGTTGTCCGTGGATGGGGAGAGGAGAACGAGGAGGGCGACATTATCCTGGTTGATGAGCAGGAGCCAGGCCAGCACACCGCTTCCAGTTTAGTGCAAATGGGGGCCTTCATGCTCCAGTGTTTTAACAGGGACCCCCGTATAAAAAGCATAAAGGTCAAGGACCAGTACTGGGTGGCAACGTACTTAGACCCCTAGTACAAACACAAAATGGCGGAAATGTTACCACCATCACAGAGGGCTGTCAGAATGGAGCACTTACAGGCCTTGCTTAGAGAAATGCTGCTTTCTGCTTTTGCGTGCGCTGGCAGAGGAATTCCTACTCCCAGAGAAAGAGTTGTGGGTACAAATCCAACAGTGCCTGCAAGAAAAGGGCAGTTTGAAGATGTGTTGGTCACTTCTGATATGAGATCATTCTTTCAGCTGACCCATCGACAGGTGTCATCCGGATCCAGCATCGATGAACGCCTAGACCGACAAGTGTCCGACTACATAGTGTTAACGACTGATGTGGATGCACTGAGAAGTGATGAACCCCTGGACTACTGGGTGGGCAGGCTTGACCTCTGGCCAGGGCTTGCACAATTTACAATGGTATTGTTGGCTTTCCCCTCGTCCAGTGTCCTGTCCGAAAGGACGTTCAGCGCAGCAGGGGGGATCGTGACCGATAAGCGTACTCGCCTAGCTCACGACAGTGTTGACTACCTCACATTTATAAAAATGAATGAGACATGGATCTCAGAGGAATTCAACACATGTGACCAATAGACCATGTATATGCATAACTCTATAAACGATTTATATAATCTAGCACACGGACCTTTTTTTCTACCTTTAGCTCACTTGTACAAAAAAAGCACACCATACTATATGCCCGTACTCTCCTGTTTGAAGAGGTTGAGCGGTGTCGTATTTTTGGGTCCCGCAGCGAGTTGCTGGTGTCAGTGCTGGTGTCAGTGCTCTCTATCTCGATGATGGTGTCAGTGCTCTCTATCTCAGTGCTGGTGTCAGTGCTCTCTATCTCAGTGCTGGTGTCAGTGCTCTCTATCACGGTGTTGGTGTCAGTGCTCTCTATCACGGTGTTGGTGTCAGTGCTCTCTATCTCGGTGCTGGTGTGGTGTGCTCCCTATCTCGGTGCTGGTGTCAGTGCTCTCTATCTCGGTGCTGGTGTGTTGTCAGTGCTCTCTATCACGGTGCTGGTGTCAGTGCTCTCTATCACGGTGCTGATGTCAGTGCTCTCTATCACGGTGCTAGTTTCAGTGCTCTCTATCTCGGTGCTGGTGTCAGTGCTCTCTATCTTGGTGCTGGTGTCCGTGCTCTTTATCGCGGTGCTGGTGTAAGTGCTCTCTATCACGGTGCTGGTGTGGTGTCAGTGTTCTCTATATCGGTGCTGGTGTCAGTTCTCTCTATCTCAGTGCTGGTGTCAGTGCTCTCTGTCTCGGTGCTGGTGTCAGTGCTCTCTATCTCGGTACTGGTGTCAGTGCTCTCTATCTCGGTGCTGGTGTCAGTGCTCTCTACCACGGTGCTGGTGTCAGTGCTCTCTACCACGGTGCTGGTGTCAGTGCTCTCTATCACAGTGCTGGTGTGGTGTCAGTGCTCTCTATCACGGTGCTGGTGTGGTGTTAGTGCTCTCTATCTAGGTGCTGGTGTGGTGTCAGTGCTCTCTATCACGGTTCTGGTGTCAGTGCTCTCTATATCGGTGCTGGTGTCAGTGCTCAGTCTCTATCGCGGTTCTGGTGTCAGTGCTCTGTCTCTATTGCGGTGCTGATTTCAGACAGTGAGAGAGATAGCAGCGGAGAAGCCAATCAGCAGGCAGTGCCAGCACCATGGCTGAGGATCAGCACTGGACTGGCACCTCCGGACCACTGCAGTGGAGCCCTGAATAGGTGAGGGTAAGAGCCGGGCAGAGGGAGGGGCTCAAGCACAGGTTGACACACTGGGACACTGGCACAGGACTGCGCTGCCCTGACTGTGCACTGATTATCTCCTGCACCCCCTTCATAGCCTGGCCTGACCTTGCCTCTCCTCCATGGCCTTCATGCGCTCCTGAATTTACAAAATTTCACAGATAAAAAAAGAATGCTTGTCGTTGTCGATCCCAGATTCACTTAATACTTCTGGTATGTCAGTGTCCATGTTGTGGGACTATGTGTGCACAGCTAGTAAGAATTTTGTGGCTGAAAATATGACCTGTAGGTTTTTATGGTTCGCCTGCCATTAAAGTGAATGGGGTCCGCCGCGAACCTTGCAGTTCTCAAACTTTTCGGCATCTTCGCGTATTGCATTCACGAAACGTCCTGGCGGAAGTTCATCCATCACTACTGGTAAGCGACCATTTTGGCTATGAGGGAGGTGACTGTCATAAGATCAAAAATTTAACAGTGACTGATGAAGCTAATTCTATCACAGAACTTTTTATCGCTTAATTTTTGGGACTGCATTTTCCCTATTTGTGTCTGACTCAACACTTCTTAGCACAACTCTGTGTATAAATCGTCTGCTTTGGGACTATGCTATACCTCACAGTAGAGTTTGTGGCTGTTTTTGATGGTATATACCAGGGGTCTCCAACCCCCGGGCCACGGCCAACTATCGGGCCGCAGCCTGTTTACAGGTGGGCCACGAAGTCTCCACAATCTGAGGTGTGGCGGGCGAGCAGAGAGATCTCCGCCAACACCGCACTTCTGCCCACACAGCCCCGCCACTACACTGTTGGGGGTGAAGCAGGCGAGCAGAGAGATTACATAATCTCCCACCGCCTGCCAGCATCACTGCTCTTCCGCCAACACAGCCAGTCGGTATACTGTTGGAGGTGAAGCAGGCGAGCAGAGAGAGAACATCATCTCCCACGGCCCGCCCGCATCACTACTGTTACACCCACACAGCACTGTTGGAGGTGAAGCGGGGGAAGCAGAGAGATTACCTCATCTCTCACCGCCTGCCCCGCATCACCGCTGTTCTCTCTCATGCAGAACCCACCACTCCACTGCCTCTGTGCTTAGTGATAATTTGCGTCTAGGAGGCAGGAGACAGTGGCATGTGCAATCTGCATCTGATGGCATGTGGCAATCTGCATCTGATGGCATGTGGCAATCTGCATCTGGTGACAAGCGACTGTGGCAATCTGAATGTGGTGGCATGTGGCAAGTGACTGTGGCATTCTGCATATGGTGGCAATCTGCATCTGATGGCATGTAGCAAGTGACTGTGGCAATCTGCATTTGGTGGCTATCTGCATCTGGTGGCATGTGGCAATCTGCATCTGGTGGCATGTGGCTGCTGTGGCAATCTGGTGGCATGTGGCAAGTGACTGTGACAATCTGCATCTGGTGGCATGTGGCAATCTGCATCTGGTGGCATGTGACTGTGGCAATCTGCATCTGGTTGCATGTGGCAATCCACATCTAGTGGCATGTGGCAATCTGCATCTGGTGGCAGGCGATGGGGCAAGTGGCAATCTGGTGATAGGCACCGTGACAAGCTGCATCTGGTGGCAAGTGACAAGCTGCATCTGGTGGCAAGTGACAAGCTGCATCTGGTGGCAGATTCTGAATTATGGTGAGTTGAACTATTTAATTTTATATTACAATATATTAATAAAAATAATGCGCTTCAATCATCCTGAAACCATATTAACCATGGTGTTATTATAATGATTGAAGTGCTAACACCAGCTTTTTTCTGACAAACTGGCTGCAAAAAAACGCATCATCACACCCAGACCCCCCACCCCCGGGCCTTGGCACAATTTTTATCCACAATCCTGATCCCCGGTGGTAAAAATGTGTATACATAATTTTTAGTAGGTGTTTTTGGACTGGTTTTCTCTACCTATCATTGGCATTGGTATCAGTATAGCCATCAGGTTGTCCTAAAGAGTAGTGATCTGGCCCAAGTAGGAAGCAGAGCAGGTCAAAATAAGTGTATTGAACAGCAGTGACCTATGAATAGCCAAGATAGAGCAGCTTAGACAATACAGTAAGATAAAGTATTTTACTGCCGTGGACCTGTAATAGTCTCCTGCTATCCTATGCCCCATGGATGTGGCCTAGGGTTGCCATATTTTCTTCAAATCAAACCTGAACACTTTAGCGATGCACATCATTTTTTTTTTGTAGTATACACTGTAGCATTGTATAAGATCTGGAATCTTTGGGTGCCTCAAGGAGAGTAGTAATGCCCCCAACAACCCTCTTATCCAGGTGTGACAGGGAGGCCACATAGGCCCCCTGGAGCATAGGGAACCAAAGTCCAGTCTGAAAAATGTGTTTGGGTTTCAGGCAGGCTGAAACCCAGATGGATGATTCAAAACCTGGACTTTCCAGGTGAACCCGAACAGGTGGCAACTCTAACGTCGCCTGTGCAGACCCAATCAAGATCCAATCATCCTGGTGTGTCTATGTGTCCTCTTCGAGGTATCAGAGTGTGTAATTAATTTACAATCTGCCTCTGTGCTCAGTTGTGTTATTTTTGTTGTTTTACTGTGAGCTGAGACCTGGGAGCAACATACTGTATATGTTTAGTCTGTAGTGTCAGTTCTTGGGAGGAAGCGTAAACACCCAGTTGAAATGTTAACCCTGTTTTAACACAGGCCCAATTAGAGAATCTGCTTTTCAAAACTCTATACCTCTACACTAGCAACCATCTTGACTTATGGCTCCAGGCACTTCATTCATATCTAGGGTAGCTATAAATTGTAGTTAGAGGACGATATATATAGGGAACTTTTAAAAACTGTTTATGGCTGCACTGGCTGTACTGAATGTCCAGCAATTTTCCATAAACCATTAGGAAATATGTTGCTTTCATATATAAAGGGCAAGAGAGTGAGAGATAAAAAAAAGAGAGATAAAGAGAAATATATAGATAGTTCTGAGTTCAAAAAATGCTGCCGTAGGCAATTAATAATGCACAATTATTTTATTAACTGGGGATAAAAATGTTAAAATTTTCAGCATCAGTAGTCTTTGACTATGTGAAAGCTGCAAAAGAGAAAAAGGTATGCCTTCCATATTATTTAGACAGAGATTATAAAATATTAATAGGCATCTCATTTAGATCACAGTGGGCCATTTCATATTTAAATCTTTAGAGATGAGACTTGTAGAAGTAAAGAAAAAAATTCACTTGTCTACAATTTCATAACGTTAACAGTCTTATTTGCTATTTCCTTATTGTTTACTACTGTACATCTTCATTTCTGAACATTTTTCCAAGTAAACAGTCTGCACCAGCTTGAAACCACAAAAAAAATAGCTCAAGGCAACCTACCACCATTTTAGGGTTGCATTTATTCGTTTTGGTTATATTTGTAGTTGAAGTTGCTAAAAAACAGAATGCCTGGTAATCTATATTCAATGTCTGACAAGTGCTTGTGTTATTTTTGTACTGTGTTTTTCTTTGTTTTGTGCTTTGTGCGGTGTATTGTGGGAATGTGAACTCTTCACGCAACTTTGTATCCCAAAGAGGAGGGCAAGTTTTATATACAAAATGGGGTCCTGTGTAAAATTAAAGTGAGGCTCTGTATGTTAAAATACAGAATAACGTGATTTCCATTGTCATCCAAATCTGTTGCATCGGACATTGCACTAGTGTGAACCAGGCCTAAATAGTGATAAAACTTTTAGCCTTGTGAGCAGTATAGCAACTCACCTAAAATAGCCATGACACAGATACATTAGCCAGAGACAGTACAGTGTGAATGATAGCATGCTGATCTAAGGAGCAGACCTCAGAAAGGTAGGTAAACAGGACAGTGTATAGGCTCTTCAACTTTCTCACATAAAAGCTCTGCCTGGTGCTCAGACCTTGAGGCTGCTGACACCTCCAATGTACCAGAGTAAGGAAAGGGATGGTCGGCACTCAGGAAGACATCCAAAATAGTATTTCTTTATTAAGTGAACATGTACAAAGCTGTAAAATATCCTACGCGTTTCGGATGTTAGTCCTTAGTCAGGGCTAGCCTTACTCATAAAGTTAGATGGGTGGTTTGTGCTGTTGGTTCCTACCAGGGTGAAAGAAATCAAAGTTTCCCCTTATTTAAAGTGGTATTAAAGATTTGTGGTTTTGTTTGTTTTTTTAATAACAAACATGTTATACTTATCTGCTCTGTGCAGTGGTTCTTGCACAGTGCAGCTCCAATCCTCTTCTTTTTAGGTCCCCTAATGGCACTCCTGGCTCTTACCACGCAAGCAGTGCCCCCAGAGAAAGCCGCTTCCCCTGGGGCACTGCTGCTTGCTCGCTCCATAAGACACATAGAGCTGCAGCTCGGCCCTGCCCCCTTACTATGTGTCTTATGGAGCGAGCAAGCAGCAGTGCAACCTGTGATTGACAGCAGTGAGAGCCAATGAAGAGGGAGAGTCCTGAAATAGCCGCGGCTATCATGATCATCGCTGTATTGGAGGAAGCTCCAGTAACGATTGCGGGGCCTGGGGTGGGGGGCGCTGCACACACCTTTAACCGTTTATTAACCCTTGTTAATTTGAATTAGTCCTAATAAACCAATTCTTCTCTCTTCAACTATTATTTTTTCTGCTAATCAATTTTATTTTATAATTTCTATATATATTTATTTTTATGTCGTTGTGATTTTAGGGACTCCATCCTGTGATATATGAATTATTTCTTCAATTTTCGATATGCAAGCAAGTCTCAAAAGCCATTCTTTCATAGAGGGAGTATATTTGGAGCACCAGTGAACGGGGACGCACAGACTGGCCCCATTAATCATTTGCATTACCAAAAATGTATGCTTTTTACCTACAGTAACACTAGTTGCTTTAAAGCTCACACTGATCTACAGGATCTGCATCTTGTGACAACATTGGACCACGCAAGAGGTTAAATGACAATGTAGTGACCGGCTTCAGAACTACTATAAGTATAACAGTCTAATTTAAGGGTTAGGTTAAGATTTAGGGTCCAATGTGTCCATCTTTTAATCTTTTTTTTGCTGCATTGCAGCAAAAGTTAAAATTCAATTTGTTGGCAGCATGCTGGAGATCTGGACTGTTGATAACACAAACAGCAACCGTCTGGGTCTGGGTACAATAGATATGTCACTATTTGATATATTAGATATGTCACTACTAATATATGTGCCATTTAAGCAATCAAAAAATTATAAATAATAATATAATGCAAGTATTATAACACAGGCATACCTAGGGTCTCCAGCACCCTTGGCGAGAATGTGTATCGGTGCCCCCCCCCCCCCCCTTCATTAAAGAGTTAGAATTTCAGTTGTTTATTTTTTTACATCAATTTCCTTTCATTTTTAATTGTCTGCATATCCATTAAGGATAATGTTTAGGCTATAAAGTCCCTTTTCACTGATTTTGACTTTTGAAAAAAGATATTGCATATAAACATAGTAGTCTGATGGGATTTAGGACAAACACGTGGTATCACATTCAGAAGAAAAATAAAACCTTATAAACCTTAATAGGTTTTATATTTTTTCTAATATAACTCATTTTAAATTTTTAAAGGTGCTAAATCTAATAAAAGATAAGAATCTGTATTCATATTATGCTTATGCTTCATATTGTGCTTAGCTGGGCTATCTAAAATTTCAATGTGACCTCAAATCAGAAGAGGTCCCTGGTGTGCGCTGGGAAGGAAACAGAGTGATGTGCTTATTACAATGCATCACACTATTCAACTTTTTCTTTTTATCATTTTGCAGCTTTTTGAAATGTCACAAACTGACATATAATTTCTGTTTATGCACTGCCGTACACAGTGTTGTAGTGGGGCAAAAACCGTATAGTAATAAAGAACATCATACTTGTTTTCACTTCAGTGGTGTGAACTGAACACAAGGCACACAAAGCAAATTGCCCCGTCTATCCGCTACACATCACAGCTCAACGCAGGGTTGTGTGAATGGGCTTGGTTGGCACTATTGCTTGCGTGGGTGTCTCTCTGCAGGCTCTTGCGCATAGGACAGCCCATTCATTTTAATGCACTCCCCTACATGTGAAAAACACAGAAAAAAATACCTCTTTTCTAAAAACATGCTGCATAGAACCGCATTCTGCTGCAGCAACATTCAGTTTAGGATGTGTGTTTGCAGTTGCATGGGGGGTACCATTAACAATTAGTGGCACCCCCCCTCAAGTGCAGTGCATTTTCCTGTGTGTTGGCAAAGCATGCGATTTTGTGGGCTTTCCCAGCACATGTAGATGTCGATCTAGAATGAATGTTCTATTTAAACCAATAGGTTCCTGGGAATGTCCTGTGTTCTATACAATCAGCAGCACCATAAAACCTGCCACTGTTATTGAACCATCACCTGTTCATATTCTCCTGACAGGGTATGAGTATTAGTGTCATGGTTGCCAAACAATCCAGAATAGGCTGTCGGTAAAAAAAGAGAAAAAAAAACAAAAAAAAAAGTGGAGTGCTTTTAGAATGTAAGCTCTTCTGAGCAGGGCCCTCCTAATGCTCTTCTATGTTATTGTATTATAACTGTATTGTCTTCCTGTTGGTGCTATATAAATTCTGTATAATAATAATAATAATAATAATAATAAATGTTCTAGTACAGGGGTAGGCAACGTTTTTGAGCACAGTGTGCTGAATTTCTTTTTCAAACAAATTGAGAGTGCCGATTTTATAACAAAAAAAATGTTAATTTCACATTCTCAATCACTAAAAGGTTTTTTTATAAAGTAAATGCTGTAAACTACTTTAGTAGTGAGAAATTAACATCCTGCACTCTCACGCCTCAGATCAGCCCCAATTCCCGCAAATCCACACCTCAGATCACAGTCCCCCTGAAAATCATCACTTTACCCCCCTGCACATCTGCCCCACCACTGTAACCCCCTGCTCATCTGCGCTACTACTGTACCCCCTGCTCATCTGCGCTACCACTGTACCCCCCTGCTCATCTGTCCCACCACTGTAACCCCCTGCTCATCTGCGATACCACTGTAACCCCCTGCTCATCTGTGCTACCACTGTACCCCCCTGCTCATCTGCGCTACCACTGTACCCCCTGCTCATCTGCGATACCACTGTAACCCCCTGCTCATCTGCGCTACCACTGTAACCCCCTGCTCATCTGCGCTACCACTGCACCCCCCTGCTCATCTGTCCCACCACTGTCCTTTCTCCTCTGCCCCACCACTGTAACCCCGGCTTTTCTGCCCCACCGTTAAAGCCCCTTCTCATCCCTTCCACCACTGTAACTCCTGCACATCCAACCCACCACTGTACCCACTTGCTTTTCTGTCCCACCACTGTAACCCCCCTGCTCATCTGCCCCATCAATGTACCCCTTTTCTCATCTGCCCCACCACTTTAACTCCCTGCACATCTGCTCCACTGCCATATCCCCATGCTCTTCTGCCTCACTACTGAATCACCTTATCATCTGTCTTAACGCTGAACCCATCTGCCCCACAAATGTAACCCGCTTTCTCATCTGCCCCACCAATACACCTCCTTTCACATCTGCCTCACTGCTTTACAATCCCTGCTTTTCTTCCTCAACACTGTACCTCCTGCACATCTGTCTCACCTCTGTACCCCCCTGGTCTTCAGCCCCACCTCTGTAGCCCCAGGTTTGCAGCCCCACCTCTGTACCCTCCGGTCTTCAGCCCCACCTCTGTACCCCCCTGGTCTTCTGTCCCACCTCTGTAAAGCATGCTAAGACTTGTAGCCCTATCACAGGTTGTAATGCTCCTGCACAGCATCGTGGGACTTTTAGTTCTATCATAGGCTGCAATGAAAGTGCAGAGCATGCTGACATTTGTGGTTCTATCACAGACTGCAAGAGAGGTGCAGAGCATGCTGGGACATGAAGTTCTATCATAGGCTGCAAGAGAGGTGCAGAGCAAGCTGGGACTTGTAGTTCTATCACAGGCTGCAAGAGAGATGCAAGGCATGCTGGAGCTTCTAGTCCTATCACAGGCTGCAATGATCCTGCAGAGCATAGTGGGACATTTAGATGTATCACAGGCTGCAAGAGAGGTGCACAGCATGCTGGGACTTGTAGTTCTAGCCCAATTACACTGGAACCTAGGCTACAATGAAATTGCAGATCATTCAGGCTGGGACCTGTAGCTCTATCACAAGCTGCAATAGAGGAGCAAGGCATGCTGAAACTTCTAGTCCTATCACAGGTTGCCATGGAGGTGAAGAACATGTGCGAACCTGTAGTCCTCTCACAGGTTGCACTATATGTACAGGTTGTACATCGTTTTAGTTTCTTCCTTCCCATTCCCAGGCACTCTCTCCCCCTCCTCCCTGTCTATAAAGCAGGGAAAGGTTTGTTCAGACCTGTATGTGTGAGAACAAGTTAGAAGAGCAGTAGAACACTGCCAATATACATCCCCCCCCCCCCCTCGGCCTGCGCCCCTGGTTGGCACCAGTCTGGCCAACCTCTTGGCACACCCCTTTATAATAATAGTTTTTCTGGAGCTTTTAGGAAATAGTGCTGTCATATACAGTACACTGACATGTTTTAAAGCACAGCAGTATGCTTTAAAAATGTGCCCTCTGCTTTTCATGCTTCAGTACTCTGAAATAAGTGAAGCTCCATTCATTTCAATGTTAATTACCTTACCGGTACCTAGTCTGCTTATTCCTTTTTTTTTTTTTAATCAAGTGATTTTTATTTTTTTATTATTACAGATATGTCACATTAATGCACGAAATATCAAAAAAATAGGAAAACATAAAAAAAAATAAACCTGGCACCTCTCGGACTAAAGTAACTTAACGTATACTAAACAAAACATTCGAGAGACATAGATACATTTTACTCAGCAAGTTGTTCAAGAGGGGTTTACTTCCTCTTTCATTCCCTGCAAAGGCAAAGCATAATGGACTACTATACATCGCATAGTAGCCCATTATGTGTCACTTACCTGACACAGGAGCCAGCGATGTCACCGCTGTCCCCTGTAGTCCGGCGCATCCATCTTTTCGGTGGGGTCTCGCAGCTCCACCGCGTTGTTGGAAATGCCGCGCTCAGTGCGCCTGCGCGCCGCTGTCTACGGGCGGTGCCTGTCTTCGGGCAAATATCTCCTAAACCGTATAGGTTTAGGAGATATTTCTTGGACCTACAGGTAAGCCTAAATCTAGGCTTACCTGTAGGTCAAAGTGGTTTGTAAGGGTTTACAACCACTTTAAATGCTAATTTCAAACTTTAAACCATGGCAGCTTCCTCTATACAGCATCAAGTTATATTTCTATCGAGCACTAATTTAGTCTCTTCTACATCTCACTCCTCTACTATTTTCCCCATCTAACTCTTCTACCTCACTCCTCTCCAATAGGTAAACCATCATATACTTGATTACAATGGTCTATCCAACATGACTTATTCCAGGGCTCGAGTCCTGCGGGAATGCATGGGAACGGCATTCCCGTACTATTTCCACAACGGGAACGCAGTTCCCATTAGCCGCCTGAGGCTATGCAGCACGTAGTCCACCTCTCCTCAGCCGCCCGAGTGACTGGTTGCTAGGCTAGGGCCACTCCGCGTCTAGCAACCGGTCATAGGAAGTCAGCCGTACACGTGGGCACACACTGGCACGAGTCAGTGGGCAGTGCGACACACGCTGCTTGGATCTGGGCTGTCCCCTCCCTCCCCTCTACCCAGTCCTGGCCTCCTGGGGCCGCAGCCGCTGCACTGCTTCCAGTTTACTTTTCTCCCAAGAAGGGAAGGGGATACCAGGTTAGTCACTAGTGTGTTATTAAGTTGCACTCTGCAATACCCTGCTAATACTCTGCAATACCCTGCCAATGTTCTGCAATACATACCCTGCCAATACTCTGCAATACATACCCTGCCAATACTCTGAAATACTCTGTCAATACTCCGCAATACATACCCTGCCAATACTCTGCAATACATACCCTGCCAATACTCTGCAATACCCTATCAATACTCTACAATACCCTGCCAATATTCTGCAATACATACCCTGCCAATACTCTGCAATACACTTCCAATACTCTGCAATACATACCCTGCCAATACTCTGCAATACCCTGCCAATACTCTGCAATACCCTACCAATACTCTGCAATACCCTTCGAATACTCTGCAATACCCTGCCAATACTCTGCAATACATACTCTGCCAATACTCTGCAATACATACCCTGCAGATACTCTGCAATACATACCCTATCAATACTCTGCAATACCCTGCCAATACTCTGCAATACTCTGCCAATACTCTGCAATACTCTGCCAATACTCTGCAATACATACCCTGCCAATACTCTGCAATACCCTGCCATTACTCTGCAATACCCTGCCAATACTCTGCAATACCCTGCCAATACTCTGCAATACATACCCTGCCAATACTCTGCAATACATACCCTGCCAATACTCTGCAATACCCTATCAATACTCTGCAATACTCTGCCAATACTCTGCAATATCCTGCCAATACTCTGCAATACATACCCTGCCAATACTCTGCAATACTCTGCAATACCCTTCCAATACTCTGCAATACCCTGCCAATACTCTGCAATACTCTGCCAATACTCTGCAATACCCTGCCAATACTCTGCAATACCCTGCCAATACTCTGCAATACATACCCTGCCAATACTCTGCAATACTCTGCAATACCCTTCCAATACTCTGCAATACATACCCTGCCAATACTCTGCAATACCCTGCCAATACTCTGCAATACCGTATCAATACTCTGCAATACCCTGCCAATACTCTGCAATACCCTGCCAATACTCTGCAATACCCTGCCAATACTCTGCAATACATACCCTGCCAATACTCTGCAATACATACCCTGCCAATACTCTGCAATACCCTATCAATACTCTGCAATACTCTGCCAATACTCTGCAATACCCTGCCAATACTCTGCAATACATACCCTGCCAATACTCTGCAATACTCTGCAATACCCTTCCAATACTCTGCAATACCCTGCCAATACTCTGCAATACTCTGCCAATACTCTGCAATACCCTGCCAATACTCTGCAATACATACCCTGCCAATACTCTGCAATACTCTGCAATACCCTTCCAATACTCTGCAATACATACCCTGCCAATACTCTGCAATACCCTGCCAATACTCTGCAATACCGTATCAATACTCTGCAATACCCTGCCAATACTCTGCAATACCCTGCCAATACTCTGCAATACCCTGCCAATACTCTGCGATACATACCCTGCCAATACTCTGCAATGCAATACCCTGCCAATACTCTGCAATACCCTGCCAATACTCTGCAATACATACCCTGCCAATACTTTGCAATACATACCCTGCCAATACTCTGCAATACATACCCTGCCAATACTCTGCAATACCCTGCCAATACTCTGCAATACTCTGCATTGCCCTTCCAATACTCTGCAATACATACCCTGCCAATACTCTGCAATACCCTGCCAATACTCTGCAATACCATATCAATACTCTGCAATACCCTGCCAATACTCTGCAATACCCTGCCAATACTCTGCAATACATACCCTGCCAATACTCTGCAATACTCTGCAATACCCTTCCAATACTCTGCAATACATACCCTGCCAATACTCTGCAATACTCTGCAATACCCTTCCAATACTCTGCAATACATACCCTGCCAATACTCTGCAATACCCTGCCAATACTCTGCAATACCCTATCAATACTCTGCAATACCCTGCCAATACTCTGCAATACCCTGCCAATACTCTGCAATACCCTGCCAATACCCTGCCAATGCTCTGCGATACATACCCTGCCAATACTCTGCAATGCAATACCCTGCCAATACTCTGCAATACCCTGCCAATACTCTGCAATACCCTGCCAATACTCTGCAATACATACCCTGCCAATACTTTGCAATACATACCCTGCCAATACTCTGCAATACATACCCTGCCAATACTCTGCAATACCCTGCCAATACTCTGCAATACTCTGCAATGCCCTTCCAATACTCTGCAATACATACCCTGCCAATACTCTGCAATACCCTGCCAATACTCTGCAATACCATATCAATACTCTGCAATACCCTGCCAATACTCTGCAATACCCTGCCAATACTCTGCAATGCAATACCCTGCCAATACTCTGCAATACCCTGCCAATACTCTGCAATACATACCCTGCCAATACTCTGCAATACATACCCTGCCAATACTCTGCAATAAATACCCTGCCAATACTCTGCAATACCCTGCCAATACTCTGCAATACCCTATCAATACTCTGCAATACCCTGCCAATACTCTGCAATACTCTGCAATACCCTTCCAATACTCTGCAATACATACCCTGCCAATACTCTGCAATACCCTGCCAATACTCTGCAATACCCTGCCAATACGCTGCAATACCCTGCCAATACGCTGCAATACCCTATCAATACTCTGCAATACCCTGCCAATACTCTGCAATGCAATACCCTGCCAATACTCTGCAATACCCTATCAATGCTCTGCTACTTTTTTTTTTGGTGGGTGAGTGGATCTTGGGTGGGAGTTCCCACACTTTTTTCCCCAGGACTTGACCCCTGACTTATTCCTGTTCTCCCTGCAGGCTCCATGTATATCAAAAGACATATACCTGTATCATCAAGAGTGAAAATAAAACAAAACTGAATGCACCAATGCAGATAAAACTTCCATATCATTAAATGTAAATGTAGTGCCCTACATTTAACATTGCACATTTTTACATTTGCCCCCCTGTTAATTTTGTTTTTGGCCTCCCTGTAACCAGGTGGAGCACTGTTTAATTAGTTAGCTCTGCTCTGGGCTCTATAGGTATGGGCTCAATTACTTACTCCTGTCTCACAGCCTGTTCTCTTACTCAAGTGATTGGGAAATGTTGTGTGCCTGGTTACTGCTTGCTTGTCAGGGAATGGGACCCGGGATCAAATCGCCAGACCAATTCCATCTGTGGGCTACATAAATAAATTGCACTTACAAAGAACTGACTTGATCACAGCATACAACCAGTTAGATCAACTCACATCAAATCTCAAAAAGGAACATGATGTGATGGAAAAGGTCTGCAAAGGATACTAAATACGCCAGGGTTAAAACGCCAATAATCATCATGAATGATGCACCCTGCATTGAGACTGAACTGGCAACCTGGAAAAGGGTATCTCTCATTTACATATTTAAGGGAACTGCCCCTTCATCAGAGTGGCGGACAAGAAGCACCAAGAACACTTACATGCAAACAGACCAGCCCCCATTCAGGCTATAGCATTCTGGATGTGTATTGGGTGTGTAGTGTGAGTGTTCATTGAAGTGTGAGGCCGCGTACACACGCGCGGACTGTTTGCCCAACCTTGTCCGCTGAACAGTGTTTGGGCGGACAGTCCGCTCGTGTGTGGGGCTTCAGCGGACAGTTTCAGCGGACAGTTGGCCGAACAAGGTCTTACGGAAATTCCGAAAAACTGTCCGCTGAAACAAGGTTTCAGCGGACTGTTCGCTCGTGTGTAGGCTTGTTTGGCCAACTAAGTCTCGCGCATGCTCAGAAAGGATTTCCACGTCGGAAGGTTGCATTGCAGTGTATAGGACGTCGTATTTTTCGTCCCGTCGTACGTGCCGTTCACGTCATCGCGCACGGTTTCAGCAAACTGTTCGTCCGTCGTGTGTGGCCATGTCCGTCCATGCTAAGTTTGAGCGGACTGTTCGCTCAAACTGTTGGACGGACAAAGTTGGGCCAACAGTCCGCGCGTGTGTACGCGGCCTAAGTGTTCATTTGAGTTGCTTGGTGAAACATGTCGAGCTGAAGTTACTGCACATACACTATGGCCGCATGGATGTTTCGTGATGGTTTTATGAAATTATAGTTTTTAATATTTGTAAATAACAAATTACAATAACATTTGATATTTTTATAAGTATTTTGTCATGTCAATGATGGCACCTTAAAAATCCGTTCTTTGTATATACATTTTCTGAAACTGGTGGGATGTGGTACCTTGATCCTCGGACACCTGGTTAACTACCATATTGCTTACAATATATATATATATATATATATATATATATATATATAGTGACAGGAAGCCAGGAAAAATCTATGGGTTGTGTCCAAGATGGGAGGTATATTTGTCCCAGGTTTATGCTGGACACTGATTGCTTTTGGGTTTCTGCTGGGTAGTGAGCCTATTTGGGTCTGAATGAGGGTTAACGAGTTCAGGTGTAACAAATGAAGAACTCTGGGCCCTCTAAAACTCCCAGGTTGCTTTAACAAGGGGCTCCACCCTAAAACCAGATTCCTGGCTCTATGTCAATTAAAAGATACAATCGGAGGACTGACACAAATGAGTGGGAGTGTTTGAGAGTGCATCGCTTGCGCCCTGGACACTCCCTAAAAACTGGGAAATCGGCTTCCCAGCTTGTAATCAGCTGGTTGAGAGCTCGGAAGCTTCCCATAGACCGCTTTGTGTCCAATGCCCAGACACTCTTAAAGTGACCTTTTTTTTGCCCTATGGACGGGCTGCCACTGCTGCGTAGGCACGGGGAGCAGCTTCTTCCGAGAGGTGAGTTGAAGTCTGTATGACTAAAAGACTCAGTTTTTCTGTGTGTCAGACAGGATTTTAGGCAGCGGTAGGCTGCTCCAGATCAGGTAGATAGGTTCCTGTGTTTTGCAGTTTAGCCGCGTACACACAGGCGGACTGTCTGGCCAACTTAGTCCGTCGAAACACATGTCAGCGGACAGTCCGCTCGTGTGTGGGCTTCAGCGGACTTTTTCAGCGTGCAGTCTGGCGGACTAAGTATTTCGGAATTTCCGTAATATTGTCCGTCGTACTTTGGTTTCAGCGGACAATCCACTCGTGAGTAGGCTAGTTCGACGGACTAAGTATGGCGCATGCTCAGAAAGGATTTACACGGCGAAAGGTTGCATTGCTGTGTATTGGACTTCCTATTTCTAGTCCCGTCGTACGTGCTGTACACGTCATCGCGCAAACTTTTGACGGACTGTTTGTGCATCCGTGTGTGGCCAAGTCCGTTCATTCGAAAGTAGGACGGACTGTCCGTCGGATTGTCTGACGGACTAAGTTGGCCATACAGTCCGCCCGTGTGTACGTGGCTTTAGACTCCCAAAATGGCAAGGATTTATTTTCTGTTTTGTTTTAATTTTTTTTCTGTTTTGGATACCTGCACTTGTAACCACAGACTTGGAAACCACTGTTTTGTTTTCACAAAGATCCTGCTGTCTGTCCGTGCCTACTTCACTGTGCTGTGACCCATGCAGGGGGTTCTGCAGCCCTGCTACTGAGCTAATCTTTTACTATATGTGTGTATATATATATGTATGTTATATATATATATATATATATATATATATATATATATATATATATATATATATATATATATATATATATATATATTCAAAACCATGCTCTTCACATTTTGTGACTTTTTTAGCATTTGCAAAAAAAGCTTCTTGCATGTTACCTTTAGATTACCTTTAATTATGCGCATTTCATTTTTATACATGATTAAATATCTGGACATAAAGAGATATTTTCGGAAGTGTCTGTGACATTTTCTCAGTAATTGAATATGATGTACACAAAACTAAGATGGATATTTACATCTTACAGTTTTTCCAAATCTCTACTCAAGCTCTGTATTTGGGCTGATGCTTCTAAAAATGGATAGTGATAAAATTGTTCAGGTTGTTTAGAAGAAGTGTGATAACGGAGCGCTTGAATACTATTCCTGATATGGCAGATTAGTAGTGATATGCTGCTTTGCCTGAGGGGAGCATTCAAATACATCTATGTCGCCAAATTCTGTCCACTTAATCGAAAAGTATGTTCTTTTTTTTAAAAAATTCTCAGCACAAGCTTTTACTGCATTTTATGGATATTTTAAGGTCAAATATATATATATATTTAAAAAAAGTATCAAATGAAAAAACATTTTCAATAATTTTAAATAAAATCCTTTTCAGGCCTTCTTTTCTATATACACAGTTCAGAAGAACATACATAACACATTGTTGTGAGTGTGGTATGGAATCTTAATAATACATATTGGGAATTTTAATTATTAAGATCTGTGTTTTGCTCAGTACCTCCAACCTTACGGTAAAATTGTGAACTTTGTTCAGACAACCACTAACATACCACAATAATTTCCTGAATTTTTTAATCTATGGGGAATTCTTACTAATGTACAAATATCTCCCAATGAAAATAATAAGTAAATATTTTTTATTAATTTACAACTATAATTATACAATTTCATACAGAACGAGAATTTCTGGTGATTAACCAGTTCCCAACCGGCCCATAGCTAAATGACAGCTACAGGGCGGTTGGCTAACTCTGGGAGGGCGTAAAGTGACCGCCGGTTCATGTCATGATGCCGGTTCCTCTCTCCCCTCTCTGTACTGATCGGTACAGAGAGGGGAGAGATCAGATGGCAGCACCACTGTGGGCTAGATCTATAGTGCCCACAGTGCTGCTCTGTGACAAATGCAGTCACATCCATGGATCCATCCATGCATCCCTCCCTACCCTGCCAATACCCTGCCAATACTCTGCAATACTCTGCCATACCCAGCCAATACTCTGCCATACCCAGCCAATACTCTGCCATACCCAGCCAATACTCTGCCATACCCTGCCAATACTCTGCCATACCCTGCCAATACTCTGCCATACCCTGCCAATACTCTACAATACCCTGCCAATACTCTGTAATACCCTGCCAATACTCTGCAATACTCTGCCATACCCAGCCAATACTCTGCAATACCCTGCCAATACTCTGACAATACTCTGCCAATGCCCTGCCAATACCCTGCCAATACTCGCCAATACCCTGCCAATACCCTGTTAATACTCACCAATACTCTGCAATAACCTGCCAATACTCTGCAATACCCTGCCATACCCAGCCAATACTCTGCAATACCCTGCCAATACTCTGACAATACTCTGCCAATGCCCTGCCAATACCCTGCCAATACTCGCCAATACCCTGCCAATACCCTGTTAATACTCACCAATACTCTGCAATACCCTGCCAATACTCTGCAATACCCTGCCATACCCAGCCAATACTCTGCAATACCCAGCCAATACTCTGCAATACCCAGCCGTACTCTGCAATACCCAGCCGGACTCTGCAATACCCAGCCGGACTCTGCAATACCCAGCCGTACTCTGCAATACTCAGCCATGCTTTGCAATACTCGGCAATACCCTGCACTACCTTGCAAAACCTAGCCATACTCTGCAAAACTCGGTGATACCCAGCCACCTTCAGTAATACACAGCCATACTCAGCAATACCCAGCCATACCCAACCATGCTCGGCCATGCTCGGCTGTACTTAGCTTCTGTATGTGGCCAGGCTGTGGAAGTCTCCCACATGTGGTATCGTCATATGGAGGAGTAGGAGAATCTATTTTGGGATGTCAATTTTGGTATGTACATGCTAAGCGTTAGAAATATTGTATAAATGGACAACTTTGTGTTAAAAAAAAATGCATTTTAACAACTTCCACATGACGTCCTTGACTTTGTGCGGGGATATCTGAATGATGCCTGCAGCTACAGGCATCATTCAGATATCAGCTTTTCAGCCGGCGATTCCCTATACCATAAGAATGATCATAGCGGCTGTTCCGCTGCTTGATCATTCTTATGGGAGGCGAGAGGGGACGTCGCCCCCGCCCCCTTCTGGTGCTTCTACCGACTCGCCAATACGATTGAAGCCAGGATCTTTTTTTTTTTTTTTATTTCAGGCTTCCCAGCCATAGAGGTGAAATGTGGGGTCTTATTGACCCTATATCTCACTGTAAAGAGGACCTGTCATGCCATATTCCTATTACAAGGAATGTTTACATTCCTTGTAATAGGAATGTACTTTTCTGGCATGTTAGGGTCTCAAGAAATGAGATAGGCCGTTAGTACTTAAGGTGTGATCAATTTTCAGATATTGGCACTATAGCTTGTGAACTCTATAACTTTCACAAAGACCAAATAATATACATCAATGTGTACTTATTTTTACCAAAGATATGTAGCAGTATACATTTTGGCCAAAATTTATGAAGAAAAATTACTAATTTGCTAAATTTTATAACAAACAAAGGAAAAATTCATTTTTTTTTACAGAATTTTCGGTCTTTTTTCTTTTATAGCACAAAAAATAAAACCCAGTGGTGATTAAATGCCACCAAAAGAAAGCTCTATTTGTGTGAAAAAGGGGACAAAAATTTCATATAGGTACAGTGTTGCATGACTGAGTAATTGTCATTCAAATTGTGAGAGCACCGAAAGCTCAAAATTGGTCTGGTTAGGAAGGGGGTTTAAGTGCCCAATGTTCAAGTGGTTAATATTTCATACACCCTACCAAAGACATCAACATGGCAATAAAACTATTTTCCTTAATATTTGACAAATAACCCAAGGGTAGCCCAAATATAATATAAAAATATTTGCGGTAATCGCGCCTTAAATTAAAAAAACACAATATCCCCTGTCATTCGAGAAAACAATCCTCTGAATTTCTCCAGCCGGAAGGAATAAAAAGTATGTCTCATGGAGTCAACAGATAGATATTATGCATTTGAAGGAAGTATTATGCATTTGAAGGAAGTATTAATTTAACATAGCTACCAGATGGAATGGGGCGATAAATAATTTCCCTGGGACCACAGTAGCCATTTTTTTTTGTAATACAGGTTGATCTTGATTTCACCCACATGTGGCTTCAAGACACAAGGGCAATAATGTGGGACAATTATTAAATACTAAACTACCCTTCACACAGTATTGGATAAGATAAAATGTAAACAGTAAAATATGATTCCTATAATTTTCCCTTCACACAGTATTGGATAAGATACAAGGTATATAGTTAGATACAATTCCTATGATTTTGGTAAAAGACAATATTATCAATAATTATATGGTCAGTATCTCACCACTGTTTAAAGGAAAGGATGTGTATTCGATTCATCCTAGAAGCAATGTCCAACGAGGTGGGGAGTGGTTGCTTATTACCAGATTTTTGTACATCCAGAGGGTGTATATCAGCGTGTGGGTCTGTGGTCACTCTCTATGGCACCTCACATACTTTCTACCATCTGGGACAATAAGCTAATGAAATTATAATAAGCTCAGCCCAGAAGGTATGGCTTATTTTCCATTGGTTGGAAAAATCTAATGATTTACTTAGTGAGTTCAGGTAATATCACCTTCAACCACTAGGCATGTCTGAGGACAGAAAAAACGTGTTCTGAACTATCTGCTAAATAATATGTTCTCTTTTCATAATGTGTATCTGTTTGTATATTAGTGCTATAATATATTTATATATATATATATATATATATATATATATATATATATATATATATATATAAAATTCCAGTAACCGGTGAATACTGTAAATACTTGTTTATCTAGGAAAACACGTGCTAGAGGTTTATTTTTATACAGTTATAGTCATTCATAACACTGATTGGCATTTTAAAATAATTCTTATTTCTAATTTGTTCTTAGATCTAAGTCTTATGTTTTTACCCTACAACAGAATTATTATTGGGTCAGTAGACACTAAAATCATAATTGTATCTATTTGAGTGACTTATAATCAAATATAAGTATTTTAAAATAATGCTGAATGCACAACTTTCAAATGTCTTCCTAAAAGTGTTTTGAACAGACTCATTGAATATTTAGATCTTAGCTGTATACACAATTCCTAGAGTCTGGGTTCCGTTAGATAAGGGTGATTTCTCTGTGAGAGCAGTCCAGTTATGTATCGCTGTGATTTTTTTTATGGCAGTGTTAGAACTATCCTTTTATCTACCCAAGAATGACAGGTAATTATGTTTGATTTCTGCTTCGCAATAAGTTGATTGTCTGAAGAACCAGCTTCTCTCTATTCTTGTTTTAGGTAGTTTCAAGAGGAGAACAAAAACAGGTAAATAGATTTTATTTCGTGAAAAGGGTGCTATTGTTCAGGTGACTTTGTTTCAACATAAGGTTTATGTATTGACCTTCATTTGTAGAGGGTGATTCACTTAACCGTCTCGGGGGGGGGGGGGGGGGGGGGGGGGCCCTCCTCTGGTATTATGACTCCTTAGCTGAGTGTTTCATGAATTATGAAGATTGTGATATATCCCAGCCATGACAACATACTGTATATCCAACTTTCACCCCTACCTCCACATGGGCAACTCAGACTTAGAAAGCATCTCAACAGGTTGATATGTCAAAGGTCAACTTGCCATGGCTGTCAATAAAGCTCAGGCCATGTATGCATTTAGGACTAGAAAGATTTTAACCACTTAAGCCCCAGACCATTTGGCTGGCCAAACACTAGACCACTTTTTGGGATTTGGCACTGTGTCGCTTTAACTGAACATTGTGCAGTCGTGTGACGTGGCTCCCAAACAGAATTGACATCCTTTTTTTCCCCACGAATAGAGCTTTCTTTTGGTGGTATTTGATCACCTCTGCAGTTTTTATTTTTTGCCAATTTTGAAAAAAAAAATTTCTAATAAATATCCCCAAAAATATATAAAAAATATGTTTTCCTCAGTTTAGGCCTATACGTATTCTTCTACATATTTTTGGTAAAAAAAAAAATGCAATAAGCGTATATTGGTTTGTGCAAAAGTTATAGCGTCTGCAAAATAGGGAATAGATTTATGGCATTTTTATAAAAAAAAAATGTTAATAGTAATGGCGGCGATCAGAGATTTTGATCATGACTGCGACATTACGACGGACCCGTCAGACAATTTTGACACATTTTGGGACCATTGGTATTAATACAGTGATCAGTGCGTTTAAAATTGCATTGATTACTGTAAAAATGTCACTGGCAGTGAAGGGGTTAACACTAGGGGCAAGGGAGGGGTTAATATGTATCCTATTTTGTGTTCTAACTGAATGGGGGATGGGGCAGATCACTGTCCATTATTAGTTCCCTGATCAGAGAACCAGAAACTGTGTGTTTACACACACATCTACCGGTTCTTCGCGTGCCCTGAGCGATCGCGGGAGCCCGGTGGTGATCGAGACCGCGGGGCACTTGCATTGGCTCAGGGAGCGAGTGGGGGCAGCAAGCACCCCCTAGTGCCTGTTTATGCTACCGACGTAGCATAACGGTGATTCGCGCAGTCGAGCCATGCTGCCGCAGTACAACTGCGGCGGCTGGTCGGCATGCGGTTAAAGAGATAGTGTAAAGATAACCAGGGCAGCAGAAATCTCCCTGGAGCAACATTTTAGGTAAATGTTTCAGGTAAGTACGCCAGCATTATCTAAATCCAATAACAGAATATGTAATATATCTGCATACCCTGTCCTTAGATGCAGTGGCTGCATTAGGTTTTCAGGCTTCTATCTTTTTTTCATTTAGTGATCCTGTTTGTAACACTACACAACGTGTTCTCAGATGAAAATGTATTTTCACTCTACTGTATCTTAGACATGGGCACCGTCAATAAATTTGTTTTGTTTTGTTTTGGTTCGTATTAGAATTAATTCGTACTTCGTAATTCGTAATTCGTGTCCGAAATTCATTTTCGATTTGTAAGAAATACGAATTGTTCCTTAGGTTTGTTAACTTTTCATAACAATTATGAACATTCGTTATGATGAATTTAAAGGCAAAAATATATATACCTCAATATGACAGTCGATGCTGATGGTAGTTTCGTTTTATCCAAAATACGAAATTCCGTTGAAGAATTTCTGATCCGAAATACAAATTTTCATTAGATGCGTTCACTTTTCGCTCCAAATTTCGTTACTATGGAAACATGTGACTGTTGGTTGACCAATCAGAGGTTTTCTTCTGCTGCTGAGGTCTACAGGGCAGGCCCGATCATGTGACTTCCCTTTGTGAGTTAGTTAGTGTAGTGGAGCAGATCACACGATTATTTGTCTGTGCATCTGAGGGAATATCTTTGCAATCCTAAGGCCGCGTACACACGGACGGACTGTTCGCTCAACTTTGTTCGTCAAACAGTTTGACAAACAGTCCGCTCAAAATTAGCATGAGCGGACTTCACCACACACGATGAACGAACAGTCCGCTGAAACCGTGCGCGATGACGTGAACGGCACGTACGACTGGACTAGAAAAACGACGTCCTATACACTGCAATGCAACCTTCGGCGTGTAAATTCTTTCTGAACATGCGCGAGACTTAGTTTGACGAACAAGCCTACACACGAGCGGACTGTCCGCTCAAACCAAGTTTCAGCGGACAGTTTTACGGAAATTCCGAAAAACTTTGTTCGTCAGACTGTCCGCTGAAACTGTCCGCTGAAGCCCACACACGAGCGGACTGTCCGCTGAAACACTGTTCAGCGGACAAAGTTGAGCGAACAGTCCGCCCGTGTGTACACGGCCTTAGTTTTTGATTGTTCATTTTAGTTTATATCTGTTGTAGTTTGCGAATGTATCATCTGTTAATGTTTAGTTTCTGGTTTTATTTGTTTTTTGGTTGGTTTTGAGAGATCTTTTTTTTTTCATTTCTTGTTTCATTTAGTTAATATTTTGTTATTTTCTGTTGGTATAATATTTTTTTTTGTACATTTGGTGATTTTGGTGTTAGTTTGCTGCGATGAAAAAAAATTTTTTTTTTGTCTACATTTTTCTAACTTTTAAAGGAAAAATGAGCAGAAAACAAGACCAAAAAAGCAGTAAGAGTGCTGCTGGGAGAGGGAGAGCTATGAGCTGTGTACATGAGCAGCAGGTGGGACATTCTGTCTCTGCGCCCTCTGAGCTCAGCTCACCTCTCATAAAGCTGAGGTGAATGGGAGTGAAGACTGCTGGTGGTATAGAGCCTGGCAAATAGCAGACATTTGCACGTCGCCAGCTGTTCCAGGATTTACCTCCTAGAACCAGCAGCACAGTTCATAGCAAAAGTGGCGCTACCACCTCTGCCACTGCTGCTGGTAGCATGCTGCCCATTGGTGCACATACATTTGTGCAGCCAAAGCTGGAGATCCTGGCCATGCAGCAGGAAACATGTCAGGAGGCCGAGGCTCATGATGATGTCACCACCACCATTGCTGCCAGTACCATCACCATCAGCACTACAGGGAGTGTGGCAGTGATTAGCAAGGAGACAGAGTTTACTGCTTCTAATGATCACTGTTCCCTTGGCAACGTGAAAGAGGTGGAAGCAGGCTTTGCTCACATTGTTGTAGACAAATTTAATTTCCAGCCCTCTACCCATGTTGGCACCACCGAAAGCCCAGAATGTATCTCCCCTCAGTCCCCCTGCTTTTCTCTCCTGAAAAGACCCCGGCCCAAGTGCTTTCTAAGCCTCCAGCATCAGAATGGGCCAATGCAACCATTAGACCTCAATCCATCACAGCACCCAAAATACCTGGGATGTTCAGGTCTCTTCCTCCTGCTCCTGCCGAACCTCAGGAAGAGAGTGTGACCACTGCAGGGGAAGGGATTCCATCAGGCAGTGTAATTGGTGGTGGCTACCGTTCCAGCATTTGGCAGCATTTTAAAAGGACTGGTGTCAGTCAGCAGGCCAAATGCAATCACTGTGGCAGGGAGGTCAGCCGGGGCCGAGACATATGGCATCTCAGTAATAGTGGCATGAACCAGCACATGCGTGTGCACCACCAAGCAGTGCTGTTAGGGGAAAAAAGTTTTATGGCCACTCCTCCAAACACCAAAAGGGGAACCAATAGTGGCACCGCCACAGCCACCATGAGTGCCAGGACCACCGCCTTCCTGTCCCTGACGGCACATTGGTGGCAGGCCAAGGTGTCCCATGATGTAGTTCAAACATCTGGATCCTCGTCAGCAGTTGGCAAACAGGGGCACCGTTCCTTCCTCCTGCACACTGAGGTGATTGATGAAAAGCACACAGCCCAAAACATCCTGCAAGCCCTGCAGAAAATGTTGTTTCAGTGGTTTGGGCAGGCAGACAGCAACTACCGGATTGGCTATGTTGTCACTGATGGAGGCAGCAACATGGTCAAGGCTGTAAGGGATGGCAGTTTTGTGGGTGTGCGCTGCTCAGCCCACCTTCTTCACCAGGTGGTAACAGACAGTTTTCGGTTGGTGGAGGCCATTTCTGGCGGCGATGGAAGGCTGTCCAAAGTGGTGGACTCTTGTCGGAAGATGGCTGGCCTCTTCCATCGGAGTGTGAGGGACAGCCACCTCCTCAGGGTGGAACAGAGGAAGGCAGGCCTTCCAGAACACTGCCTAAAACAGGATGTGGGGACTAGGTGGAATTCAACCCTAGCAATGCTGGAAGGCATCCTTGAGCAACAGAAGGCTCTCCAAGCCATGGCCTGTGACCATAACATTGGCATAGAGAGACCTTTAGGCAGGGAGGACTGCGCCATAAACCTTTCCTCTCTGTCACATAACACCTAAGCCGAGAGGATGCCAGCATGTGCTCCCACATGTGCTCCCACTCTTCAACCACCTTCAGAGCAAATTGGAGCCGTTCAAGTCGGCTGAGGAACCTTTGCCTGGTGGTGGCCCTCAACCTGATGTGTTGGCTCTTCTAAACACATTTCTGATGTAGTTGGGCAGGCGCACGCAGGATTTGACCGCCTCTTGCCCAGAACTGATGCTGGCTGCCATGTGTGACCCTCGCATCAAGGGCAAAATGGCTGTGCAGTGTAGTGCTCTGACAACATGGCGGGACAGACTAATCGACAGGGTGCGTCAGAGGGAAAGGCAGATGGTAAGGCTGGGAGAGGAAGAACAGCAGGAAGAAGATATTGAACACCCCCTCTCCCATGCACCATCTAGTGAAGTCAGCAGAGCGCCTGCCAGCGGAGCATCTTCTGTCTTGGCAGAGGTACTTGACACCCTAATGGGAACCTCCAGCATAGTGCGCCCCAAGAAACCCATATCAGCAAAGGAGGTTGTCATATCCTATTTGTCAGCCCCACCAGTGCACCCCACCACAGATCCAATGTTTCTTTTGGCAGGAGAAGAGTGAGGAGTGGCCTGCCCTCGCAGATAGTGCCAAGGAGCTACTGTCCTTTCCTCCGACAAGTGTCCAGAGTGAGCGGGTGTTTTCTGTGACGGGAAACATCCTGTCACCCCAAAGATCTCAGTTGTTCCCCCAGCTAATGGAGCAGTTAGCATTTTGAAAATCAATTTGCCAAAGCTGGCGTACCCCTCCCTCACTCTGAACATTCCTTGAACTGACTGTCTGCAGCAGAGACGGCCATTTGGTCTTAGTTGGTCCCTGTCCCTCCACACAATCCCTCCCCTCGCTTCTCATCTACCCCTATATGCTTTTGACATCATCTGGGATGGACGAGAAGAGAGGAGGGGCTGCCAGGGAGCAGCGGAGAGAGAACTTATTACACATGCTCGACTCTGTATGCTGGCTGGTAAACGCTGTGCCCTGATGTTCCCCAATGTGTCCTGATGTTCCCCAATGTGTCCCAATGTGCTTCAATATTCCGATGTTCCCCAATGTGCCCTGATGTGCCCCAATGTGCCCTGATGTTCCCCAATGTGTCCCAATGTGCCCTGATGTTCTCCAATGTGTCCCAATGTGCTCCAATATGCCCTGATGTTCCCCTGATGTGCCCCAATGTGCCCTGATGTGCCCCAATGTGCGCCAATATGCCCTGATGTACCCCAATGTGCTCCAATATGCTCTGATGTGCCCCAATGTGCTCCAATATGCTCTGATGTGCCCTGATGTGCCCCAATGTGCTCCAATGTGCCCTGATTTGCTCCAATATGCCCTGATGTGCTCCAATGTGCCTTAATGTGCCCCCACTATTCTTCTCATTTACATATATGACTGCTAGAACAGATAAAAAGACATTTAGGGAAATTGATCAAAATTGGAGCGAACAGAATCTGGAGCAGTTGCCCATGGCAACCAATCAGCTTCTCTTCAGTTTGTTCCTTTAAAATTTGAAAATGAAAGAGAGAAGCGGATTGTCTGCCATGCACCGCTGATCCAGTTTTCGCCTGCTCCAGTTTTGATAGATCCCCCACACTGTGTCCTGATGTTCCCCAATGTGTCCCAATGTGCTTCAATATTCCGATGTTCCCCAATGTGCCCTGATGTGCCCCAATGTGCCCTGATGTTCCCCAATGTGTCCCAATGTGCCCTGATGTTCTCCAATGTGTCCCAATGTGCTCCAATATGCCCTGATGTTCCCCTGATGTGCCCCAATGTGCCCTGATGTGCCCCAATGTGCGCCAATATGCCCTGATGTACCCCAATGTGCTCCAATATGCTCTGATGTGCCCCAATGTGCTCCAATATGCTCTGATGTGCCCTGATGTGCCCCAATGTGCTCCAATGTGCCCTGATTTGCTCCAATATGCCCTGATGTGCTCCAATGTGCCTTAATGTGCCCCCACTATTCTTCTCATTTACATATATGACTGCTAGAACAGATAAAAAGACATTTAGGGAAATTGATCAAAATTGGAGCGAACAGAATCTGGAGCAGTTGCCCATGGCAACCAATCAGCTTCTCTTCAGTTTGTTCCTTTAAAATTTGAAAATGAAAGAGAGAAGCGGATTGTCTGCCATGCACCGCTGATCCAGTTTTCGCCTGCTCCAGTTTTGATAGATCCCCCACACTGTTTGGGGTCACCGGGGATGTGCGGAGAGCACATGCCTGGTAACACCAAACAATTTCCAGTGACCCTGTACAGTGCGGGGGATCTATCAAAACTGGAGCAGGCAAAAACTGGAGCTGCTGTGCATGGCAGCCATGTGCTCATTATGAGGTGCTCCCACCATCCCTGTGCTGACTTCCTCCTGGGGCTGTATCCATGCTGTGCTAAGTATGTCAGCACCGCACAGGGATAGTGGAAGCCCCTCATAATGAGCACAGCAGGGGTACAGCCCCAGGAGGAAGTCAGCATAGCACAGGGATGGCATTGGTGGGAGCCCCTCATAATAAGCATAATGAGTCGAGGATGACGACTGATCCGAAATTCGCAAGCGAAAGTTCGTATTTCGCACAAAATTCGGACGCATGGGAATTCATATTTCGGATCCTCCCGCACGTATGAATTTAGGAAAATTCGTATGAATTTTTGATTCCTATGACACTAAGCACACATGTCTACTGTATCTATGGAGGGGCAGTGTTGTCACACAAGGACAGGAGGTATATTAGGACTAGAGAACATATCCCTACTTCCTCATCTCTATAAGATAGGAGTATAATAGTGCTTGAGATAACACAGTGCTTGAATACCCAGGACAGCGCTGGATTTAATGATAAACTAAATGGTACAATTAACAGACCAAAAAGAAATAAATAAGAGCATTATTTGGGTTTGCATACCCTTAATATTGACTACCTGTTGTGTCTATGCAACAAGAAAATTAAAGAAAACCTACCCATAGGAATATACCTATTTTTTTTATTCCCGAGTCTAAAATAAAAAAAAATAAAAAACTTTTGGTTATCGATTTTGGCTACAGTGTACCTTAATAAAATGCCAAATGATGTGGTTCTGTTTGAATTGATTATTATGAATACATTTTTTCCAGGCTTTAACAAGGCAGAAGGTTTTTTTTTTTGTTTTTTTAACCTTTAATCCATTCTCTGCATTAAGGTAAAAAAACTTCAGTATGCCGCTCCCCCCCGAGGCTCTCTGGGTTGTCTCCCTCCACATTAACCATTGGTCCCACTACTGCCAATCACAGCCAGTGAGGAGCAGCAGTCTCTGTATGTCTATGGGCACACAGAGCCAGCTCAGGAGCGAGCACGCATGAGTGACTCCATAGCAAGTGGCTTACTGTAAGGGCACTGAGCAAGGGGGAGGAGTCAAGGGCACTGGCCAGGGACATGAAAAGAAGAGGACCATGGCTGCTTTGTGCTAAAAACATTGCACAGAGCAGGTAAGTATAACCTGTATTTTTTATTTTTTATGTTTTTCACAAAAGCTCAAAACATGTTTTCTCCAGCAGTAACTACAGTTATTGAACTGCTAAAATCACAAGCCAAATAATACAGAATACAGTTGGGTACACTTTATTCATTCCTTTTTTAAATATGCTTCACAACCAAAGCAACATAATGTTTTACTATTTAAAGTACATATATTTTACAGAGCAGGAGTATTTTGTACTATATAGTAATGTTCTTTCAACCAGTATTTAACATTTTAACTCTGAACAAATTTGTAAAGGTAACATCTAAACAAGTCTTCAGCACTCTAAAGATGGGTAATATTCCATTATTTTATAGCAAAGTATTTTCAGTTTGGGTATGAATTCTTTACAGTTTCTAGTTAGTGATTGTTGACTAGTTTAATGTAGTGCTTGAAGCTTAAAAGTAGGGTAGCACAGATATATTTTGTAACAAGGAATGGTGTATACCTGTAAAAAAGACAAGCAAAATTATGCAATCCTAAATTCTTGTTGTGATAAATGTTTGTTATTAGTATGAATTATTTAATATATACTTGTCTACAATAGAGTGGCTAGTGAATCATACTAGAAATGTGCCTGGCTGAATTCACCACCAACACATGATAATGTTGATATGCATATGTATATATTTTTCTTCTATATCAATCAATGCTGCTGCATGCAAAATACCATAATATTTTTTTGGTTCAGATTGAAAGCTTCAGAGTATATGGAAGGCATAAAAAACTAGATTGTACTGACCTAGTATAGAACTGGTACTTTATTGAGAATACTTAAGCTGACTTACACTGATAAAAAGGATGGGAAACAGACGTGTTAAAATCCAAGCAATTATAGAGAAACCAATATAAAGGCACCGCAATTGGCTTTGCTGGCTTGCCAAGTGTCAGGGCTAGGTGAGACAAACAAGCCCAACTGGGGATAACGGGGCAGTTTAGATCAACTCTTCTTGCTCAGATTTGGATGTCTCTTTTTCACTATTGTTTGTTTGTCTCAACATCACTTATGCTCAGTAAAGTAGAAGGACTATGCCAGATTGGCGTGTCCAATCTCGTTTTACACTTCTCTTCGTTTTTCTTCTTTTTCTAAAGAATTCCTTTTAAAAGATCTCTCCAGGTAACACATGGATTATTGATTGTTGGTTGCTAAGCCTACTGTTCTCCATTACCTAAAGCATAGGGTTTCTGCCCATATATTGTTATTAGCACCTTTATGTTTAATTCTCATGGCATACTGCATTGGGATACAACACATTCTGTTGTCTTCCATCATTTGTTTTTTAATAAGAATAAATTGCACAGTGTAATAAAAATATTTTTTTCAGTGGATCATAATTAACAATACAATTGAAGACACATAGATCAAATCATGAGCACTCCCTTAATTGTGGTATCTTCTTATTTAGATTTCATTCAACTGCACGTGCCACTGGAATGAAAAATATAAATATTTTATTTATTACGCGTATTTATATAGTTAGACAACTTACTCAGTGCTTTATATTTTGTACATTCATGCCAGTCCATGTCCACTAGGAGCTTACAATCCAGGTTCCTGCCTCACAAGCATACATCCGCATACTAGGGTTCATCTTTAGACAAGAGACAAATAAACCATCAGAATGCATTGGGAATGTAAGGGGAAACTGGAGTACCTAAATGGAAAATCAAGCAAGCACAGGGAGAACATGCAAACTCCATGCAGACAGTGTTCTGGTTGGGATTCAAACCAAGCTGTGCTGCCCATGATGGTTTTAGTCACTGAAGCTATGCAGTGGATAGTTAGACAGACTGGCAAGTTAAAATCATTCAAAGAAAAATATATGAAAATGAAATTTACATTTGAAATTTGGCTTTAAAGGCAGTATCCCAAGTAGGGACTAAACATCAAAGGTAAATTAGCACGATTTGTTTTTCTGAAATCCATTGACAGCTAACTATGGCCATAATTCAAATTTTTACATAAAACATCCCACAAAATACCGTACCTTTGCTGATTTGTGAAAATAATGCAAGAAATAAACTGGAAAGTGCACTATTGAATTCACTCAGAATCTGAATTGATGGCCTCATGCACACTGGGCAGATGCCTTTCATTCTGGGTATTTGTCCCTGGACACATTCTGCCTGGAATGCCAATACCACTAGCTTTCAGCCCTTCATAGATTTTTACAGGTTGGTGACAGTGGGGCGCCTGTGTTGTGCGCCCAAGTGCGGCCAAAAAAAGACAGATGAGAGCTTTTCATTGGAAAATGCAACCATGTGTAGGCTCCATCGGAATTTAGCTGTCCGAATTTCCGGCAGCCAAAAATTGATAGCATGTTCTCAATTTTCCTGACGGAAAAACTTTCTATCAGAAATTTCCGATCGTATGTATGCAATTCTGACACGCCAAAAATCAGGCATGCTCAGATTCAACTACGAGACAGAAGCTATTGGCTACTGGCTATTGAACTTCCTTTTTCTAGTACCATCGTACGTGTTGTACGTCACCGCGTTCTAAACAAACGGAATTTGATGTGACCGTGTGTAGGCAAGCAAACCATCAGAGCTTCTTCCAATGAGATTTCCGATCGTGTGTATGCGGCATCAGAAGTAAGTCTTATTGATCACTAGACATGTGCATTCGTTTTCATCCAAATGCATTTTCGACCGAATTTCAGGTATTTTCGTTATCACAGCACAAAATCCGAAAAACTAAAGATCCGACATAAATAAATGCTTTATTTTCGTTTTGACACAGTTTGATACAGATAGGAGATTTGATGTGACTCTGACAATAACGATCTGTGTCTATTGAACTTGTATCATAACAGTCCATTCATTCACACAGGGGCAACAAGACTTTGGGAGGCAACTTGGAAACGACTTGAGTGTGAATCACAGTGCGACTTACAACACGACTTTAATGTAAAAAAAAACAAAAAAACAGCATGGGTTCCCCTTCAAGAGTATACCAGGCCCTTTGGGTCTGGTATTGATATTAAGGGGAACCCCGCGGCAAAAAAAAAATGGCATGGGGACCCCCCTCAAAATCCATACCAGGCCCTTTAGGTCTGGCATGGATTTTAAGGGGAACCCCGCACCAAAAAAAAGGCGTGAGGGTCCCCCCCAAAATCCATACCAGACCCTTATCCGAGCACGCAACCTGGCAGGCCTCAGGAAAAGAGGGGGGATGAGAGAGCCCCCCTCCTGAACCATACCAGGCCACATGCCCTCAACATTGGGAGGATGCTTTGGGGGTAGCCCCTCAAAGCACCTTGTCCCCATGTTGATGAAGACAAGGGCCTCATCCTCACAACCCTTGTGGGGGTCTGCGGGCGGGGGCTTATCGGAATGTGGAAGCCCCCTTTAACAAGGGGACCCCCAGATCCTGGCCTCCCCCTGTGTAAAATTGTAAGGGGGTACAAAAGTTCCCCTACCATTTCACCAAAAAAGTGACAAAAAAGTGTTAAAAATGACAGGAGACGGTCTTTGACAATTCCTTTATTAAAGTCTTCTTTCATCTTCTTTCTTCTAGTCTTCTTCCTTTCTTCATCCTTCGGTTTCTTCCTCCATCTTCTTCTTCCTCCGATCCACTTCTTCCTCCGATCCGCTTCTTCTTGCTCTGGTGTTCTCGTCCAGCATCTTCCTCCACGGTGTCTCTTCTTGGTTCTCGGGCTGCTCCGCGCAATGGGAGTCTCCCGCTGTGTGACGCTTCTCTTCTTCTGACAGTTCTTTTATAACGGAGGGGCAGGGCCACCTGGTGACTCCGCCCCCTCTGACGCACGGGGCCATGCATCAAAGGGGGCAGAGTCACCGGGTGGCCCCACCCTCCGTTATAAAAGAGGAAGAGGAAGAAACCGATGGATGAAGAAAGGAAGAAGGAAGAAGACCAGAAGAAAGAAGATGAAAGAAGATTTTAATAAAGGAATTGTCAAAGACCGTCTCCTGTAATTTTTAACACTTTTTTTATCACTTTTTTGGTGAAATGGTAGGGGTACTTTTGTACCCCCTTACCATTTCACACAGGTGGGGCGGCCGGGATCTGGGGACCCCTTGTTAAAGGGGTCTTCCAGATTCCGATAAGCCCCCTGCCCGCAGACCCCCACAACCACCGGCCAGGGTTGTGAGAAAGAGGCCCTGGCATGGTTCAGGCCTGGTACGGTTCAGGAGGAGGGGGGCCGCTCTCTCGTCCCCCCTCTTTTCCTGTGGCCTGCCAGGTTGCGTGCTCGGATAAGGGTCTGGTATGGATTTTGAGGGGGACCCCCACGCCATTTTTTTTGGAACAGGGTTCCCCTTAAAATCCATGCCAGACCTGAAGGGCCTGGTATGGATTTTGAGGGGGGACCCCACGCATTTATTTATTTTCTTAATTTTTTTTTCTTAACCACTTGCTTACTGGGCACTTAAACACCCTTCCTGCCCAGACCAATTTTCAGCTTTCGGTGCTCTCACAATTTGAATGACAATTACTCAGTCATGCAACACTGTATCCAAATGAATTTTTTGTCCTTTTTTTCCCACAAATAGAGCTTTCTTTTGGTGGTATTTGATCACCTCTGGGGTTTTTACTTTTTGCGCTATAAATGAAAAAAGACCGAAAATTTTGAAAAAAAACGCATATTTCTTTGTTTCTGTGACAGAATTATCCAAATTATTAATTTTTCTTCATAAATTTTGGCCACAATTTATACAACTACATATCTTTGGTAAAAATAACCCAAATTAGTGGATATTATTTGGTCTTTGTGAAAGTTAGAGAGTCTACAAGCTGTGGTGCGAATCGCACAAAATTGATCACATCTGATGTACTGGTGGCCTATCTCGCTTCTTGTGACCCGAACAAATCAGGAAAGTACAAATACCCCCCAAATGACCCCTTTTTGGAAAGTAGACATTCCAAGGTATTTAGTAAGAGGCATAGTGAGCTTTTTGATGTTGTCATTTTTTTCCCACAATTCTTTGCAAAATTAAGATTTTTCTTTTTTTTTTTTTCTCCACAAAATTGTCATTGTAATAGGTTATTTCTCTCACGTGGCATGTGTATACCACAAATGACACCCCCCAAAAAATTCTGCTACTCCTCCTGAGTATTACAATACCACATGTGTGGGACTTTTTCACAGCCTGGCCACATAGAGAGGCCCAACATGCAGGTAGCGCCATCATGTGTTCTAGGAACATAAATTACACATCTAACTTGTTGACTATTTATTACACTTTTGAAGCACCAGGACAATGACACGTGACACTGATGACAGATGGCACTGATACGTGGCAATGACACTTATACGTGGCACTGATGACACGTGGCACTGATGACAGATGGCACTAATATGTGGCACTGATGACAGATGGCACTAATATGTGGCACTGATGACACGTGGCACTTATACGTGCCACTGATGACAGATGCCACTAATACGTGGCACTAATACATGCCACCGATGACAGATGGCACTAATACATGGCACCGATGACGCGTGACACTGATGACAGATGGCACTGATAAGTGGCATTGATGACACGTGACACTGACAACAGATGGCACGTGACACTGACAGGTGGCACTGATGACAAATGGCACTGATACGTGGCACTGATGACAGATGGCACTAATACGTGGCACTGATGACAGATGGCACTATGTGGCACTGATGACACGTGGCACTGATGACAGATGGCACTTATACGTGGCACTGCTGGGGGAGGATGGCACTTTTATTTATTTTTTTACTTTTTTCTTTTTTTACGCTCGAGGCAGAACGGCTGCCGCTGCAGCCGTTCATCTCTCCCCTCTCACACTGTCTGTGCGAGGAGGGAGAGCGGCGCTGAGAGATGATCTCATATGTTTACATATGAGATCATCTCCCATTGGACACGCCGATCACGCTGTAAACGACCGCTGTGATTGGCCGTTTACAGCGATCTGTGTTTGCCTGTCCCCGGGGGACACGGCGAGCACAGAACTTCCACGATGCGCGCCCGCGGCGGCGCGCATTGCGGAAGTAAACATCAGGACGTCCAGGGACGACCACCCGGACGAACGCGCCTGCGATGCGCGCCCGCAGCGGCGAGCATTGCGGAAGTAAACATCAGGACGTCCAGGGACGACCACCCGGACGAACGCGCCTGCTCTACGCCGTCATTCGGCTATAGGGCGGGCGCGAGGTGGTTAATGCTAATGCATAATAATAATAATAATAATAATAATGTGTAAATAGCCTTAAAAAACCCACAGAAGATGTACAACATTAGAATCCTACTATAGCTTGTAGTTGAAATATTCGACCTGGAATGTATGATTGCAGCATCATAAGTGAGTTTCGCTGCTCTGTCGAATCTTCTTTAACCACTTGCCGACCGCCGCACGACGATGTACGTCCTATTTTTGAAGAGGGATATCTCGGTAACGGCAGCAGCTGCTGCCACAACCGAGATATCCATCTCTTCAGGCGGCGGTCGGCTGTACGATAACGGTGGTCTCCGCGGCGGATTTGCCGCGAGATCACCGCTATCGGCGGCGGGAGAGGTGCCACCCCCCTCCCACCGCCCTCCCGCACCTTCCGCCGCTTACCGGAGCCGTCGGTAGCGGCGGAGGCGATCGGGTCCTCTTCCTAGCTGGGCATAGAGACAAGGTATATTTTTTTTAAATGTCATTTTTTCTTTTTTCTTTTTTTGTTGCATTTTAGCCCAAATATGAGATCTGAGGACTTTTTGACCCCAGATCTCATATTTAAGAGGACCTGTCATGGTTTTTTCTATTACAAGGGATGTTTACATTCCTTGTAATAGGAATAAAAGTGATCCATTTTTTTTTTTTTTTAAACAGTGTAAAAATAAATAAAATCAATTAAAATAAATAAGAAAAAAAAAAAGTTTTTTAAAAACACCCCGTCACGACTAGCTTGCGCACAGAAGCGAGCGCATACGTGAGTAGCGCCCGCATATGAAAACGGTGGTCAAACCACACATGTGAGGTATCGCCGCGATCGGTAGAGCGAGAGCAATAATTCTAGCCCTAGACCTCCTCTGTAACGCAAAAAATGCAACCTGTAGAATTTTTTAAATGTCGCTTATGGAGATTTTTGAGGCTAAAAGTTTGACGCCATTCCACGAGCGGGCGCAATTTTGAAGCGTGACATGTTGGGTATCAATTTACTCAGCGTACCATTATCTTTCACAATATAAAAAAAATTGGGCTAATTTTACTGTTGTCTTATTTTTTTATTCAAAAAAGGGAATTTTTTCCCAAAAAAGTGCGCTTGTAAGACTGCTGCGCAAATACGGTGTGAAAAAAAGTATTTCAATGACCGCCATTTTATTATCTAGGGTGTTAGAAAAAAAACAATATAAAATGTTTGGGGGTTCTAAGTAATTTTCTAGCAAAAAAAACTGTTTTAAACATGTAAACACCAAGTCCGAAAGAGAGGCTTGGTCCTTAAGTGGTTAAACATTCGACAGACACCATAAGCCTTCAATGACAGATTTGACCGTAATTGATTTGGATTTTCGGACGAATGCAATTTTTTAAAGAAAAACGAAATAAATAAAAACTAATTTCGGGAGTAACTAAATAAATGTATTTTTCGGACGAAAACGAAATTCCGAAACAAAATATTTCAGTCTGCACATGTCTATTGATCATAATGAGTGACTACACATTGTGCCTGCTGTTTGCACTACTTATGCAAGAGTCAAAAATTTAATTTACAGTACATGCATTCCTAAATCAAGGATTTTGCAACTTTATAAATAGTTTAATACTAAATTATCAAAATGCAATATTCCATAATGTCATAGAAGGCAATAAAGCTAATACTTCATGCCATGGTGATTATCAATGTGAACTTTGTAATAGGTTTTAAAAACGTTTTATATACAGTTGTGCTCATAAGTTTACATACCCTAGCAGAATTTATGATTTTTCATAATTTTTTCTGAGAATATGAATAAAAGAACAAATACATTTCTTTCACTCGTGGTTAGTGTTTGGCTGAAGCCATTTATTATCAATCAACTGTGTTTACTCTTTTTAAATCATAATGACAACAGAAACTACCCAAATGACCCTGATCAAATGTTTAAATACCCCAGTTCTTAATACCAGGTATTGCCCCTTTTGACATCAATGACAGCTTGAAGTCTTTTGTGGCATTTGTGGATGAGGCTCTTTATCTTCTCAGATCGTAAAGCTGCCCATTCCTCTTGGCAAAAAGCCTCCAGTTCCTGTAAATTCTTGGACAGTCTTGCATGAATGTTTGAGATCTCCCAATGGTATTGAGGTCAGGAGACTGAGATGGCCACTCCAGAACCTTCAATTTATTCTGCTGAAGCCAATGACAGGTCGACTTGGCATTGTGTTTTGGATCATTCCATGTGCAGCTTCCTGGCTGATGAATTCAAATGTTCCTCCGGTATTTTTGATAACATACTGCATTCATCTTGCCAACAATTTTGTCCAAATTTCCTATGCCTTTGTAGCTCACACATCTCCATGACATCAGTGATCCACCTCCATGTTTAACAGTAGGTATGGTGTACCTTTCATCATAGGCCTTGTTGACTCCTCTCCAAATGTAGCATTTATGGTTGTGGCCAAAAAGCTAAATTTTGGGGGTGTGGCCTAGCACTGGAGGAAGATGGCAGCTTAGAAAGAGAGCTCTGCCACCCAGGGCTTCTGTTTTGCCTTTCATTTGTGGGACAGACTCGCTTACACTGAGTGAAGTTGACTGGGAGAAGCACGTCAGCCTCCTGATCCCAGCAGGACCCATCCACACAGCTAAGCCAAAATACACCGGCGATGTTCCGCACTCAGTACATTGAAACACAGGCCTCATCTCAAGCCTCGTACCGGAAGTACGACGAGCTATGCTGCCACCGCCAATTCTCCAGGTGCCTCAGCTGTAGGTATGCTTACCTCACACTCAGTGGCGGCTCGTCCATAGGGGGCGCCCGGGCGCCGCCCCCCCCCCCCCTCCTGTAGTCTCAGAAAAAATAAATAAATAGAAAAAAAAGTAAAAAACAAAAACAAAAAAAGGGCCCTTTAAGACATTTAAAAAAAAAGAAAGTAATTTAACATAGTGCACTACGGCACTGGTCGCAGTGCACTATGAGAAGCGCCACGTCGATGCAATCACAATATTGCATCCATGGTGCTTCATTTGCGAGTATTTAACCCGCCTTGCGGTGCAATGTAGAACACCGACTAGCTTCCACCCGTAAAATCACTGTGATTCTACGGGCAGGAGCATTGTCGTTCAAACAAAGGCAGGTCACTTCCGGTTTTCGTGAAGCAGCCGAAAGCCGGAAGCGATGTCGGCGGCTCCGTTCCTCAGCCCAGTCCCGACGAGCTTGCGTGCAGAAGCTAACGCATACGTGAGTACTGCGCCGTCTCCTGACACTATGGGTGGAAGGAAGTGGAATACAGGGGACCGATTGGGTGGATTATATAAGGGGCGTGGTTTATACGAAGTGTGAGGGGCCAAAAATTATGGGCGGAGTCTGGCGCCCCCATCCAAAAACTTCCCCAGCCACCACTGCTCACAATCCTCTCCCCTCTTGTGTCTGGTGGGCCTACAGCAAGTGGCCATGGATATTAAAAATGCTTTGTCCACGGAGATGCTGTTTGTTGCCTGGTCAGTTTTACCCAGAAGGAAGACATACTGTGACTGGCACGCACTCATGATCATCTGGAGCATGAGGGTGCATGCATTCAGCTGTTCCAGGATCTCTCGGCCATCACTCTCCAGCACAGGAGAGACCTGCATCCGCTCCTACAAGTGCTCTGGGACAGACGCATTGCTTACTGGTGGAAATTCCCCTTCTCTTTGCAAGCTACCACTGGAAATTGCATGGCACTGCTGAGAACACCAGCAGACTTGTAGCCTTTCTTTGATACCTGGGCATTCCGTTATAGTGGTATAGTGTATTTCTGCAACCAGATCCCTGGACCCTCACACAGCCTGATGCCATGCATCGATCACAAGCAGGCAAATGCAGCATAGACCCTCTGTCAACTCTCTGCCGAGAATCTGTGGAGACATGGAGATAGAGAACAGCCCACAAGCCTCCCCATCATTGGACCACTGATTATACAGATAACATCTTGGAGAGGGGACCTATGCTCCCTCTACACCTTTCCCTTGATTCACAGAGACCTATAAGTATTGCCTAACCCTATTATGCAATTACTGACCTTTAGCTCATGGTTGGTGGTGTCGTGAAGGCTGCACCTATAGCCTTCCCTACCATGCATTGGCTCTCTCTTCTTTTTCTTTTTTTTGCGCATTTGGGACCTCAGTTTACTCTCCCAAGCTTGGTGTGTCCTGTATGCTGCTCCAGTTGCAAAGGAGACTGCATTAAATGGAGCCACAGTTGAACTTTTGGGAGCTGCTTGTCCTCCCCCCCCCCCCCCCCACATGCCACTCGGAGACAGCCGGATGACCCGGGATACCAGATGTGTGAATACACAAACAGAAGTCCTGCCCTGGTACCTGTGCTGCTCTCTAGTATAAAAAGTTACAGAACAATTAAGCGAGCAGTGACACAGAGTTCTCTGCAGCTACTACAGTAGGGGTACCCTTGATTTGGGGGGAATGCTATGTTTACAAGTTCAGGGTTTGTTTTCTTCTTTTTTTCCCCCTGATTTTTTTTTTTTTGCTTGCTCTTCCATTTGGCAGGTCTCAGGGGAACTTTATTGAGCCTGTGACACTTGAGTGTGCTATTGCCATACAATAGATTGCACCCCGACATTCCAGTTCCATCTGGTGCATTTGTGGTGTGATCTGCTCTTAGGTGCCGCTCCAGGCACGCCCCCTGGGATTCCCATTTCTTGGATGCTGGGCCCTTGATCTGGTCTGGCTGTGAGAAGCCCAGGGGGTATGCGTCTTAGTCTCAAACACTTACCTCTTTTTGGGTCTGGTGGGCGTGGCCCATTCCCCTCTGCTGGGGGACATGTATGGTACAGTACCCTGCGTGGTGGCTCTTACACTCAATGTTATGTATTCTGATGTTTAACTCATGTAAAGTATCTTTTTTTAATCCATGTGTGTCTGTCTACCTGGGGTTGAGGTGACCATGATCAGGCAGCGCCAGGTGGGGGGGAGGCCTCTGTTCTCTGGACCCCTCCAGCTGGGGGGGTCACAGGGCGGAGGCACTCTCAGCTGGCGTGGTGCACTACACAGTAGTAGCACTTCTCTTTTTGATGCCCTGATAGATGCTCCCTTTAGACAGATTTAGGCCTTTGGCTTGTGGTGGGAGGGGATTCAAGTGGGGCCCACACTTCACTCTGTAGGGTGGGTGCCATCTGTTGCTAAGGTCTGTCCCTTATTATTGAACTTAAATTCAGGGGTCTCTGGGTGGTGGGGTGTATACTTGTACCCTGGTGTTAGACTTCCTCCCTACCTCAAGGAGGCAGGCTCCCCTTTGAAATGACCCAGATTGGTTTTGCCTTATCCTACTACCCCACAGGTTTCCCAATTAGGTGGATCAGCAGGCCTGAACACATCTCTGGTATATTACACGCGTGGCCTGTGTATGGGTTCTGTATCGCCTACGGGTGACGTTGTTTATTCCATATTTGAAAGTACCTTCGATGCACACATAGGCTAGGTGTATTTCCGAACTCTCTTTCTTCCTTTGCTCTTACTACTTACCCTTCCCTTTCCCTCTCTCACAGACCTTCTCCATCCATTGCTTGCAGGTGCCATCTGCATGCCATAACAGGATCCAACCATGTCTGACACAGTGCATTCCTCAGCTCCTTTATCCCTCAAGGTATACTCCTTAAATGCTAAGGGCCTAAATGTTCCAGAAAAGCATAGCAGTGTTTTGGCTGAAGCACACGATGCAGAGCCCAAATTGTCTTCTTACAATAGGCTCTTTCTTCAGGTTTATCACGCGCCCTGTGCTGACTCTATAACTAAAGGGGTTTCAATTTTGATGGCTAAGTCATTTATGTTTCACCTCATTGACCAAATTCTGGACCCTGAAGGCATATTTCTCTTTTTGAAAGGAACCTGGGAAGCTAGACCAGTGACCCTAGCCAATATATGTTGTCCAAACTCCAAACGGGTACCCTTTATAAAGGACATTCTTTTGAAACTTATGTCCTTCCAGACAGGTCTGTTAATTCTGGGGGGAATTTTAATATGGCTCTAGATCCACTGTTGGACACCTTCACTGGTACTTCCTCATTCCCATTTTCCGCTAGCATCTCTCACATTACATGATACCTGGCGCACTCTTAATCCTCAAGAAAAAGATTAGACTTTTTTTTTTGAAAACATGATACACAATATCAACACTACACAAGATCAGATACACAATCACTTTTGTTGGAGGAACTCTTTAAAAGGGCGAGGGGACGCCATGTACTATCGCAAAAACTCTTCTATGAACAGGGCAACAGGCCTGGGAAGCTCTTAGCCAGGTTTATGAAAAAAGGGACCCTCGCATCCACAAAACACCATATGGTTGATGGGCCTGAGATGATCCACTCCAAAAATGAGAACATTGCCCAACAGTTTCTCAACTTTTACAGCAAACTATATAACCTTAAAGCGCATGAATCTACTCCTACAGACAGAGAGGCTTGCTCTGACTTTCTTAGCTGACATAGCCCCAGCACTTTATCTTTATCAGTGACTGGACAGCTTTGGAAGCCCCACTGTCTTCGGGGGAATGGGAGGAAGCCCTAAAGGACACAAAACCATGCAAGAGCCCATAGCTGGGTGGCTTGTCGGCACAATTGCTGACCTCCTAGCCCCACATTTCCTTCAAGCATTTAACACATTATCTACTACCACATGCAAGTCTGGAACCTGGTTAGAGGCATATATCTCAGTGATCCCCAAAGAGATCAAAGATTCCACCAATGTGGCAAATTATAGTCCGATTTCGCTCATGAATGTTGACGTAAAGCTCTTTTTTAAAATTCCGGTGAGTCATTTGACCCACCACGTACCCGCTTGGGTAGGCTTAGATCAGGTAGGTTTTGTCCCTGGAAGAGAAGCCAGAGACAACAACGTTAAAGCCCTGAATCTACATTACTGGCTTACCTTTACCTATCGGGAAGGATTTTTTTCTGGCAATGGATGCAGAGAAGGCTTTTGATCAAGTGGCCTGGGACTATATAGATGTGGTTTTGGAGGCTCTGGGATTGGGGAGCTGTATGCATACCTTCATTGCATCCCTGTATGTGAAGCCAAGAGCGAGAGTCAAAGTCAATGGGCACTTGTCAGACGCCTTCCCCGTCCATAATGGAACTAGACAGGGCTGTCCTCTTTCACCCCTTCTCTATAGCCTTACATTGGAACCTCTTCTATGTTGCATCCGGGCCAACCTGAACATAAAAAGGTATTGAAGTCCAGCAAAAGGAGTATAAGATAGCCGATTTTGCAGATATCTGGCTTTCCTCACCACTGACATCCCTACCCAACCTTATGCCAGTTCTAGAACAATGCAAACATATTTCGAACTTAAAAATCAACTACGTAAAATCTTTTGTGCTAAATATCAATTTGACGTCCAACCTAGTACACCAATGCCAAACAAATTTTCCCTTTCAGTGGAAAGCAGATGCCATCACATACCTGGGCATCTGACTCCTGTTAATCTAGAAGAGTTATATGATAGAAACTTTTCAGCAGAACTGAAAGCTATCCAGCAGAATCTTTGCAGGTGGGATGTACCCACCATTTCTTGGTTTGGAAAGGCCTCTATCTTAAAGATGAGGGTCCTGCCCCACATATTGTACAAACTACAGACTGTCCTGATTTGTCTTTCACCCTCCTTCTTTGGAGCCTACAAAAAGATGTGTAGGGCATTCCTGTGGGGGAAGAAATTGGCATGTGTCGCGTGGGCGAAGCTGGTATTATCGAAATCTGAGGGTGGAATTGGACTTCCTGACCTACAGCGCTATTACTGGGCAATCCATATGACTACAGTTGTAGATTGGAGGTTTCATTCCTGTTATAAGGTATGGGTGAACCTTGAGCGATTGATTGCAGGGTCTGAGCTTCGCTTGATTACCTGGTTCTCTAAGGAACAGGTACCACCTTCCCTTCACACACACATCATCTCATTGGGGTGACTCTTCACGCCTTTGACAGGGTCTGTAAAGCCCACGTACTTTCAGCTACAGCATGTTTGATTGCCAATATTGGGCGCAATCCGGATTTCCCTCCAGGACTGGCTGCAACCCATCTCTCAAAGGAATGGTCATACGCAGAGATGCTAGCAAAACATTTATTTCGCACGGCTATAAACTGAAAACTCAATGGTATAAAACACCAGAACTACTTTACAAAATTTTCCCGATGGTACCAAATCTTTGTTATAGATGTGTCAGGGAAATAGAAACTTGTTTCCACATTTGGTGGGCATGTCCTCTGATTCAGCTGTATTGGAGTAAGGTTCATGAGGTGACAACGGCCATCTCTTCACTTCCACTTGAGTTTTCGCCAGCACAGTGCCTCCTTCATCTCTCTAAAATACCCAAAAAGAGATATTATAGATCGGTAGCGATGCATATGATTAATGCTGCTAGGCACATTGGCAGTCCTCATTGCCTCCCTCAATCAAAGAATGGGTGCTACGTATCAACCGTATAGAGGTGATGGAGGAGCTGATATACACTTCACAGGATAGAATCTCCAGCTTCTTGGCTACATGGGATCCTTGGCTCACTTATAAAAATTCTCAGCTATATCAAAATTTCATGCAAAACAAAGATTGATAGATTATCACGGTGCATTATTCACCTTAATGCTGCATAGGGGTATCAGTTGAATACAGTGGACCTTGTGAGACATATATACAAGCCAGTGGTTGATGGAGGGGGTAGCTAGTGGTAATCCCCCCCCCCCCCCCACCTCCATCTGCTCTCTTTACTAGCTTGGCGAATAATATCTGTTACAATGTTATGGGAGAGGTTACTACATTAACATTGATTACGATCTAGGCCTTGTACTTCCCATCGTTTCTGGCGATCTGTATACTGAGATATGATGTATTGCAAATGAAAATGCTTTTCCTTTTCCACTATAATACTCTGTATTGTTCTGTAAAAACTTTTTTATTAAAGTCTTTAGGTTAAGAAAAAGCTAGACGTGCAGATGAAAAGTTTTGTTTTGTTTCGTTATTTAACTAAATTAGTTTTCAGAAATCGTTTTTCTTATTCAGAAAAAAATATATAGAATGAATTCAAATAAAAATGGATTAGAAAAATAGATAGATAATATATATCTCTATCGTTTTTCCTATTCTTTTTTATTTTAGTTTCCATTGCTTTGAATTATTTTCCAATCTATTCTCAAATTCGAAATTAGATTTTTGGAAGACGGTCATATTCTATTTTATTACATTCTATTAAATTCTATACTAGTCTTTTATTCTATTGCTTTATTATTTTATATTCTATTTCATTGTTATAGAGAAAATAGATTTCTATTTTTCTCAAATTTGTTTTTGAATCAGATTCAAATTTCTACCTTTTTTCGATGGAATCATTATTTTAGATTTGTTTAACCACTTGCCGACCGCCGCACGACGATGTACGTCGACAGAATGGCACGGGCAGGCATATGGGCGTACCTGTACGTCCCTGCCTTCCCGCGGGTGGGGGGCCCGATTTTGAAAAAGTTACGTTCTGTAACGCAACGCGTCAGGGAAGGAATTGGGTGTCGGACCTATCACTTCCGGTTACGGCCGAAACCGGAAGTCCGCGTCTGCTGCATACTCTGCTGTTTATGTTAATGTAAGTGTGTATTTTATCCTTATTACAATAAAATGGCGAATTACTACACATGAGAGCCCTCTATATTCTTCTATTCTATACTGCCTGGATATCTTGGAGCTACTGGGAGGGCATGTAATATACAGCCATACAGTGAAACACTAACAGCGGTGGAGCAGGGTGACTGAATGAATAAGAAACCAGCAGCTATCCTTATACACAGTGCCTATTTACCAGTTATTGGAGGTGAGAGGCTGGGGGAAATAGTTGGTGCACCCATTAAGCACTGAAGTTTGCAGTGGATTGCCACTTTTTGGGAATTGATCGTTACACCTTTTTGCATGAACTTTATTTTTGCAAATATACCAACCATTAGTGCACGTTATTTTATGGACAATCACGTGTTTATATTGATTATTTAAACTTAAACTATCACCGGATTTTTTGTACACAGTGCCTATTTACCAGTTATTGGAGGTGAGAGGCTGGGGGAAATAGTTGGTGCACCCATTAAGCACTGAAGTTTGCAGTGGATTGCCACTTTTTGGGAATTGATCGTTACACCTTTTTGCATGAACTTTATTTTTGCAAATATACCAACCATTAGTGCACGTTATTTTATGGACAATCACGTGTTTATATTGATTATTTAAACTTAAACTATCACCGGATTTTTTGTATATGAACTTTCACCCTATATATATATATATATATATATATATATATATATTTTTTTTTTTTTTTTGTACGTTTGGTTTTGGATCACTAATGCAGATTAATTTTATTTAATCACTTGATTATTTCACGGATTTCAATTTATCATTTCTTCACATATATTGGTTGCACGTTTATTTGGATTATTTACACTGATATATGTTATATATTATCTATGTTGCATATAGTGGATATTATCTTATCTTATTCACGTTATATATTTTTTATTTCTTTGGGAGTATCATTTATTATATATGGTTTAGCACTTTTAGGTAGCGCCGCATTTTTTTTCAATTTCTATTAACATTTCACTGACACTCCCAGCAGTTCGCATAGGGCAGTGTGAACTGCCGCCGGGAGGCATGCGATGCGGGAAACCGCCGCGGATTCGTGGCGTTCCCGCATCACTCCAGTGTGAACCCAGCCTAATAAGTGATCGTTTTTCTGATCGATGTATTAGTGTCACAGGTGACGCTAGTTAGGCAGGTAGGTATTTAGGTTCGCCGCAGCTTTTTATAGCGCCAGGGACCCCCATATACTACCGCATAAAGCCCCCTGATTGCCCCCTAGTTAACCCTTTCACCAGTGATCACCATATAACTGTTACAGGTGACGCTGGTTGGTTAGTTATTTTTTTATAGTTTCAGGGCACCCGCCATTTATTACCTAGTCTCACTAGTGTACCCCTAAATTTAGGGGCGTCTACTTTCCAAAATGGGGTCATTTGGGGGGGGTTTGTGCCATCTTGGCATTTTATGGCCTTCAAAACTGTAACGCCCTTAGAAAGCCTGAAGGCGGTGCTTGGTTTTCGGGGCCCCGTACGCGGCTAGGCTCCCAAAAAGTACCACATATGTGGTATCCCTGTACTCAGGAGAAGCAGCAGAATTTATTTTGGGGTGTCATTTCACATATGCCCATGGCATACGTGAGCAATATATCATTTAGTGACAACTTTGTGAAAAAAAAAAAGTTTGTAATTTTCCCGCAACTTGTGGCAAAATATAAAATATTCCATGGACTCAACATGCCTCTCAGCAAATAGCTTGGGGTGTCTACTTTCTAAAATGGGGTCATTTGTGGGGGTTTTGTTTCATCTTGGCATTTTATGGCCTTCAAAACTGTAATAGGTAGTGAGAAGTGAAATCAAAAATGTACGCCCTTAGAAAGCCTGATGGCGGTGCTTGGTTTTCGGGGCCCCGTACGCGGCTAGGCTCCCAAAAAGTCCCACATATGTGGTATCCCCGTACTCAGGAGAAGCAGCAGAATTTATTTTGGGGTGTCATTTCACATATGCCCATAGCATGTGTGAGCAATATATCATTTAGTGACAACTTTGTGTAAAAAAAAAAAAAAAAAAAAAGTTTGTAATTTTCCCGCAACTTGTGGCAAAATATAAAATATTCCATGGACTCAACATGCCTCTCAGCAAATAGCTTGGGGTGTCTACTTTCTAAAATGGGGTCATTTGTGGGGGTTTTGTGCCATCTTGGCATTTTATGGCCTTCAAAACTGTAATAGGTAGTGAGAAGTGAAATCAAAAATGTACGCCCTTAGAAAGCCTGAAGGCGGTGCTTGGTTTTCGGGGCCCCGTACGCGGCTAGGCTCCCAAAAAGTACCACATATGTGGTATCCCCGTACTCAGGAGAAGCAGCAGAATTTATTTTGGGGTGTCATTTCACATATGCCCATAGCATGTGTGAGCAATATATCATTTAGTGACAACTTTGTCATTATTCAATCGCTTGAGGCAAAAAAATAAAATATTCAATGGGCTCAACATGCCTCTTATCAATTTCCTTAGGGGGCCTACTTTCCAAAATGGGGTCATTTGGGGGGGTTTTGTACTGCCCTGCCATTTTAGCACCTCAAGAAATGAGATAGGCAGTCGTAAACTAAAAGCTGCGTAAATTCCAGAAAACGTACCTTAGTTTGTAGATGTGACAACTTTTGCGCAAACCAATAAATATACAGTTATTGACTTTTTTTTTACCAAAGACATGTGGCTGAATACATTTTGGCCTAAATGTATGACTAAAATTGAGTTTATTGGATTTTTCTAATAACAAAAAGTAGAAAATATCATTTTTTTTCAAAATTTGCGGTCTTTTTACGTTTATATCGCAAAAAATAAAAATCGCAGAGGCAATCAAATACCATCAAAAGAAAGCTCTATTTGTGGGAAGAAAAGGACGCAAATTTTGTTTGGGTACAACATTGCATGACCGCGCAATTACCAGTTAAAGCAGCGCAGTGCCAAATTGTAAAAAGACCTCTGGTCATTGACCAGCAAAATGGTCCGGTCTGAAAGTGGTTAAATTACTAATGTAATTTGGATGCATCCAAATTTCCAAATAATGAAAAATTTGTCTGAATTTCGATACAGTACGAAACGAATGCACAAGTCTAAAAAAAGCTCAATTTCGTTCTCATCACTCCAAATGACTTTGTGCTAGAAGGTTTGAGGCTGTCTCTGTGCTGTTTGGTGTATTGTAAGCGGGATACTTTGTGGCATTTGCGTAGTAATGGGTTTCTTCTGGTGACTCGACCATGCAGCCCATCTTTCTTCAAGTGCCTCCTTATTGTGCATCTTGAAACAGCCACACCACAAATATTCAGAGAGTCCTGTATTTCACCTGAAGTTATTTGTGGGTTTTTATTTGCATCCTGAACAATTTTCCTGGCAGTTGTGGCTGAAATTTTAGTTGGTCTACCTGTCCGTGGTTTGGTTTCAACAGAACCCCTAATTTTCCACTTCTTGATTAAAGTTTGAACACTGCTGATTGCCATTCTCAATTCTTTGGATATCTTTTTTTTATCCCTTTCCTGTTTTATACAGTTCAACTACCTTTTTCCGCAGGTTCTTTTACAATTTTTTTGCATTCCTCATGACTCAGGATCCAGAAACATCAGTGCAGCACTGGATGAAAGATGCAAGGGTCAATCAGGATTCCAGAAACTCATTGACCCTTTATACACATACAGTAATTAGAAGCAAACAGATCACAGGTAAGGATGGTTACCTTTAATAGCCATTCAAATCTCTTTATGTTAAATTATGTGCATGTTATCAGGCCAAAATCACCAGGGTATGTAAACTTTTGGTCAGGGTCATTTTGGTAGTTTCTGTTGTGATTATGATTTAAAAAGAGTAAACACAGTTGATTTATAATAAATGGCTTCAGCCAAATACTAGCAATGAGTGAGAGGTTTTTGTGCTTTCATTCATATTCTCAGAAAAATTGCCAAGAAATCATAAATTCTGCCAGGGTATGTAAACTTATGAGCACAACTGTATTGTGCCATTAAGATAAGGTTGTCTACAATAGATGTCAAGCCTACATTAGAATAAGCTGTAGACTTTCGAAGATTCTCCCAATATTTACATAATCAGTCATGCTCTTTTTGACATGTATGTTTGTGCCAAAACAACTGCCACATCCATTTTATCCTTGAAGAGGAACATTGATCCCATTGACTGATTGAACTTATTGGCTATTGGCTCAAAATTCCAACACAGATAATTAGATATCTAGATAGGGGAAGGTTCTGGCAGTGATCTAACCCTGATGAAGTTCCAGTCTGCCTGAGGCAACATCACACGTGACCTGTTCAGTGTAGCTCCATCCCTAGCCCAGACCATGGTCTAAGCAAATAGAACAAAGTAATGTGACCCCTTAATAAAGCTAAAAATGTATTTATAACTAAATTTTTAAAGCATTTCCCATATGTATCAAAGGCTACTGGTATGCCCTATCATTTAGATGTGGCAGTGCTACAGTATTAGGGTTTAGAATCACTTTTAGGAAGCAGCATGTGCCTGCACCTGCTGTGTCCATAACATCCAGTAATGTAACCTCCCCCCATTTACTTGTTGGCCAGGAATCCCCAACCATGTAAATAAAGGAAGCGTGACCACATAGGCATACAGTATTTGGTCAGTAACATCACTGGGTATACCACCCCACACTTTGAGTACTTCTAGTGGCAGGGACTGGAGTTGTGGAGTTATTTGCAGCAAATGGAGTGACAGAATTCTTTTGGCAAGTTTGGCGGGTGTCCTTCATTGGGACATGGACCTGCATTGCTGGACAATGTGTTTGACATTGTGAGACCTTTTTGTTGTTTATTTTTTTAATAAAGAACTTGTCAAAAAGTGTTTCTTATTACACTTTTTGTGAATGAGTAAGGGTGCAATGTACCCCTTACGTATCACATAGGGAGCAGGTATCTGGTGCCCCCTTATTTTATTTTTTTATTTTTTTGGTGCACCGGTCCCGGAGGTACTGCAATATCAGGTTGAAGCGTGGAGTGGACAGAGGAAGTTCCTCGTCCATCTCCTCGTTCCAAAAATCCATTCAATACATCAGAGGCGTACTAAGTAGGGGGTGGGGGGTGCGGGTCGCCCCGGGTACTACACACTGGGGGGGGGGGGTGTCAGGCTGGAACCCCCTCCGCGATTATAGCGGTGGCAGCGCTGCGGGTTAGCACAGTGACAGGCGCAGGGAGAAGAGAGGCGAGCTTAGCTATCGCGTTGTGATGCAAGGGGGAGGGGGTGCAGGGGGGTGCAGGGTGACACGGGTGCTCCTTCCATCCCCTCCTCTCATGGCCGTGGGCTGTCTGTCTGTGTGATCACGGATGTCACACAGGCAGGCACAGCCGAGCAGCTGCCTCCCCCTCCTTTCTGTTTATGTGTAAACAGGGGGAGGGGATCTGCTGACTCAGATCCCCACCCAGTGCTGAGCATGTGCCGCTGTGCTGATCTGAGGTACTGAAAGGGGGGGTGCACCGAAGAGGGGGTGCTAGACTGAAGAGGGGGTGCTAGACTGAAGAGGGGGGGCTATACTGAAGAGGGGTGCTAGACTGAAGAGGGGGTTGCACTGAAGAGGGGGTTGCACTGAAGAGGGGGGGGGCTGCACTAAAGAGGGGGGGCTGCACTGAAGAGGGGGCTGCACTGAAGGGGGGCTGCACTGAAGGGGGGGCTGCATTGAAGAGAGGGGGCTAGACTGAAGGGGGGCTGCACTGAACGGGGACTACACTGAAGAGGGGGGCTGCACTGAAGAGAGGGCTGCACTGAAAAGGGGGGCTGCACTAAAGAGAGGGCTGCACTGAAGGGGGGCTACACTGAAGGGAGTCTGCACTGAATGGGGGCTACACTGAAGGGAGTCTGCACTGAATGGGGGGCTACACTGAAGGGAGTCTGCACTGAATGGGGGGCTACACTGAAGGGAGTCTGCACTGAATGGGGGGGCTACACTGAAGGGAGTCTGCACTGAATGGGGGCTACACTGAAGGGAGTCTGCACTGAATGGGGGGCTACACTGAAGGGAGTCTGCACTGAATGGGGGGCTGCACTGAAGCGGGGTCTGTGTAACATGCAGGGGGTCCAGAGTTGCAGGGTGCTGTGTAATGTAAAGGGGTCCAGAGGATAAGGGTTTTGTGTAATGTAAAGGGGCCAAGGGGCGCAGGGGGCTCTGTAATGTAAAGGGGCCCAGAGGTGCAGGGTGTTGTGTAATGTAAAGGGGTCCAGAGGTACAGGGTCTTGTGTAATGTAAAGGGGTCCAGAGGTACAGGGTCTTGTGTAATGTAAAGGGGTCCAGAGGTGCAGGGTGATGTGTAATGTAAAGGGGTCCAGAGCTACAGGATGATGTGTAATGTAAAGGGGTCCAGAGCTGCAGGGTGTTGTGTAATGTAAAGGGGTCCAGAGGGGCAGGGTGTTGTGTAATGTAAAGGGGTCCAGAGGGGCAGGGTGCTGTGAAATGTAAAGGGGTCCAGAGGTGCAGTTGTGGAGAGAGGGTACGCAGTAGTGACAAAGAGAAACTGAAGGATGCAGGGGGCACAGTGGGGCATTTTTTAAATTTTAATGGGGGGGTGCCAAATATAGGATCCGCTCCGGGTGCCAAATGCTCCAGGTACGCCCCTGCAATACATGGTCCCCAAGTAGGGGACGTATCAGATTCTAAACTGATAAGAAAAGATACTACACTTAATCTTAGCCAACAGGCAAAGAAGCAATAGGGCCACCTTAATTTTAGCTTTGGAACATGTTCCTGAGAGCAGTGTCCAGCCCCCCATTCCATTTGTTTGACAATTTCTTGTCTATTAGCCTAGAAAATGGGCATTGCTTTTTTTTTAACACTTGGTTACCATTGACTGCAGTGGAGTTCAGATTTAGCACCCGAACTTTAGTAATTTTCTCAGAACCTTGGCACGTCTGGCTCAGCCCTAATCTTGACTGCATGACCAGTATACAGAAAAAACAAATGAGAGGTTATTACCGTTTTAGAGGTTCTTCACACTGGTTAGAGCAACACTTCAGACTTGTTGGACAATCATGATCACTAGTGCATGGGATTTTTGATTTTGTTTCATAGACATCTGGGCATTTTCCTGGCTTCTCTAAATAAAAAATAAATAAAAAAAGACTGGTTATATTATATATTATCACTGTGCAAAACCCACAGTAATCGTAGGGCCCTTTCAGATGTGTGGATCCGTATAAAGCCATCTTCTTGCTCAGCAGGGATCGATCCGTTGATCCCCGCTGAGCCGGCGGATGGCAAGTCCGTCTCTGCACACTGTGCAGGGACAGACCTGTCAGATCTCTGCTCTCCTCTGTGGGGGGGGATCGGATGATTACGGACCGCCTGTTCATTTTCATCCGATCCACCAGACAGATGGAAAATAGGATTTCCATCCGTCTGGATTTTGCTCGAGGTGGATCGGTCGACATCTGTCGCTCCATAGAGATGTATGGAGCGACCTTTCAGATCTGAGAGGCGGATCTGAACGGTCTGCACGTGTGAATGGGCCATTAAGTAGCTGCAGGCTAAAGTGGCCATGAAATGCAGCAAAATATACCAATTTGTTTTCCATATTCATTTTGTAATCATTATGCATTAATAATTCATTGAGAAACTTAATGCTTCTACAAGTTGTTTTCAACAATATTAAATGATTGTAGCTATTAATGAATATATAATTGTGGCTAGAGATTATAATAGTGCATCTTCGTATTTACAATTAGACACACTTCACAGATTTATAATCAACATTTTGTATGCATAAACGTAAAGCAATTATTATTTACTGTACAAGGATCACCTCCTGTCTGATTTACTATGTAAATATGAACCCATTATGCAGGTGAAACTAGCATATTCATTGTTTGAATGTTTTTAAAGGATAATACACGTTTTATTTATGTTGAGTGAGCAGAGAAGTAAGTCAAAACTCATAAGGTTTCTCAGTACAAATATTAAAGAAATGCAAAACTCAACTAACTCAAATCAGATGTCCTTTACTAGTAAGTTAACGATCACATAATAATTTAACATTCGGTGGTTGTGAGGCTACATGGACTATTGTTCTGAAAGACACCTTTACATAAAAAGGTCTAAGCTATTGATTAAATAGTTTTAATACCTGTTTCCAGTATAGTTCTTAAACACAGAAATATGCTATAAATATGTTTAAATGATTGTTAAAATGGGCTCCCAGCTGTCCCTGATTTCAAGGGACTATCCCTGATTTGGAACAATGTCCCTCTGTCTCTCTCGCCTTCTCATTTATCCCTCATTTTAGTCTGATCTATATAGTTGAATAAAAAATGCACTGCTAATAGGTGTCCCTCATTCCCATCTCAGAATTCCCTGCTCAACAGATATCAATTATTTGAATGACTTCTGTCAAAGGGACATGCTGGAAAATGTTTGTAGATCAATGGCCGCAGCTGCTGATCAGTGTATTCTAACAGCAGCAGGTTCTACTGTCAGAATACTATCTCTTGGCGAAGAGAGTTCCTCCATTTACTTTGTTTGTGTAAAAGGAAGAATCTGTTTGTTTTGTTCAGCCAGCTACGTGTCTAGGGCCAGCTTTAGTCTCTGCCAGCAGTGCATGTAATAAGATGACAACACAGAAGGTATTTGGATGACAGTTACAACTCCATAACAACATGGAGCTCCAGCCCTCGCTTTGAGCTCTTCCCATACCTGACCATCCAGCCGGCCTGGAACAGCCCTACAAGAGGAGATGACCACAGCGGGACGGGCTTATGAAGCCCCTACACCAGGGGTCTTCAAACTATGGCCCTCTAGCTCTTGTGGAACTACACATCCCATGAGGCAGGGGTCTCAAACTGGTGGCCCTCCAGCTGTTGCAAAACTACAAGTCCCATGGGGCATTGCAAGGCTGACAGTTACAAGCAGAGGCATTATGGGACTTGTAGTTTTGCAACAGCTGGAGGGCCACCAGTTTGAGAACCCTGCCATGAGGCATTGTAAAACTCTGACATTCACAGACATGGCTAGGCATGAAGGGAATTGTAGTTCCTGAACAACTGGAGGGCCATAGTTTGAAGACCCCTGCCCTACACTCACTGACATCCCCTGGATTTGATTTCTCCTGTGAAATTCCTGTTTTTATCACCTTCATTCGTGAGAGATATTTAGAGCCCTTTCACACTGACAGCACGGGGGCATCAGCAGTAATGCACCGCTAGTTTTAGTTTTTTTATCGAATAAAGGGTTAAAAGGACCGCTGTTGAGGTGCTTTTCAGGCTCTGCCCATTGATTTCAATGGGCAGGGGTGCTTTAGGAGCAGTGTATACACCTCTCCTAAAATGCCTCAAAGAAGCTGATTGCAGGACTTTTTTTTATATCCTGCCAGCACAGCACCACAGTGTGAAAGCACTCAGGCTTTCGCACTGGGATTGCAGATGAGGCATTTTTCAGGCACTATTTGTTAGCGTTAAAGCACCTGAAAAACACCTCCAGTGTGAAAGGGGTCTTAGATGAAGGACACCTCCCGATGCAAAGCACAGATTGTAATATGGGTGCATTGTTTAAGGATTTCTGGTGAGTTCATTACCATTGGGCAGAGGTCTCACGAGGTGTGGTGACGGGAACCCTAATTGGATTTATGCTGTCCATGAACCACATGTATGGACTGTTTCATGCTCTATAATTGAAATATGGACATTTGAAACATATGGGAATATTAACATAGGGTTAAGTATTCATTAACTGCTGCTAATTTTATATCTTAGATTTAAAATATGTGTGACAAATAAGGCATACATTTTTTCTTTTGGGGGGTGAAGCCTTAATTTTGGTGGAATTGTATGCAAAAGTCCCATTTAAATTTCTATTAAAATAAATACACAATATTTACCAGTTTAGCCTGTGATAATCTTATGTTATTATAGATTTTATATATTCAATAACACAAAATAATCTAGATATTATAATCTAGATATTATAGTTCGTATTTTATTCAGAATTTTTCCCATTTTATCATGGCACCAAAATTATGTTTCTGGAAAAAAATTTATTTACTAATTAAATTAAAGTAGTTTTCTGCATTTTTTTAAAATTGCGGTATTTGTTACCTTATTGCTTGTGCTAAACAAAAAGAATAAACAAAATGATTGAAAACACAAAATAAATTCATATGAACAATGTACAAAGCTAAGGGGAAGTAGGAAATTAGAGCAAGAGATAACAGGGGTTTATTAGTAGATTGAACAAGAAGAGTTTTTGTTGAAAAGTACTTGTGAAAAACATTATTATTTTATAAGGCCTGCTTCAAAATCACCAATGAAAATATTGGGCTGCAACAATGTATCAATGTTTGTTTCAATATTTTTTTCATCAATAGATTTTTATTGAAGTTTATATCGAATACAATAAACTAAAAACAAAGAGAAGGAATTGCATAACAAAATAAAAGATCAAAAAGAAGTGCGATATACACAGTCTGTCTTATGTAATATATGAACGAGCATGGTGGGATTCCATCATAAACTATCAGAAGCATAAAATCTGACCTGTAAAAGCATGTAACTAGATATCAATGTGATCGATACCGAAAATTTCTGTTTGGGATCAAGTGTTCTATTTACCTCTCAGGATGTATCACTTTTAGGCCATATGGACCACCTTTTATCAAATTTATCTCAATTTGTAAAGAATTAATAGCAAGAAGGCGTTCAAATGTGTAATTCCTGTGGACTGCTTTGGAGATATCAAAAAGATTAAAGAGGAAGTAAACCCTGATGAATTTACTTCCTCTTTCATTCCCTGCAAAGGTAAAGCATAATGGACTACTATGCATCGTATAGTAGTCCATTATGTGTCACTTACCTGACACAGGAGCCAGCGAAGTCACTGCTGTCCCCTGTAGTCCGGCTCATCCATCTTCTAGGTGGGTCTCGCTGCTCCGCCGCTGTCATTCGGCGAAGCCGCGATGACGTAACTCCCGCGCATGCGCACGGGAGCAGCCACGCGTGGCATATCGCCGTTGACGGTGCCGCGCTCAGTGCGCCACTGTCTACGGCGCATGCGCTGTAGACAGCAGTGCCTGTCTTTCGGCAAATATCTCCTAAACGTGTAGGTTTAGGAGATATTTCTTGGACCTACAGGTAAGCCTTAATCTAGGCTTACCTGTAGGTCAAAGTGTGTTGTAAGGGTTTACAACCACTTTAATGGTAGTATTCGTTTTTCATGTGTGTAATATATACGCTCGGGTCTCTAATAGAATATGGCTAACTACCGCCTTATGTTCATGTGGGAATTTATCAATATCTATATGTAGCAATGCCAGAGCTGGCGACGGGGAGGATAGTACTCCAGTGATAGAAGAGATTAGACCAAACACTTGATTCCATAAACTGTGTATATTCGGACAATCCCAAAACATGTGTAACAGATTTCCTATTTGACCGCATTGTCTCCAACAGTACGGTAAAGAGCTTAGAAAATATTTTGACAATCTATAAGGTGTGTATTGCCACCTATTGACAATTTTTATTGTCATCCCCCAGTGTTGAATACAGTGTGTCAAGGTTTGTATTGCTTTAAAGGCTGATAACCATTGGTCGTCTGAAAATGTAGCGTTTAGATCAGTTTCTCATTTACACCTTGCTGTCGTTTTCTTAATGGTAATAGAAAAAAGAAATACCTTTCGTGTTAGTATTAAGCCGCGTACACACGGGCGGACTGTCTGGCCAACTTAGTCCGTCAGACAATCCGACGGACAGTCCGTCATACTTTCGAATGAACGGACTTGACCACACACACCACTTTTTGAGCGGACTAATACGGCGTACTAAGTCCGCCATACTATCCGCCCTACTTTTGAAATGAACGGACTCGCCCACACACACGGAGGAAAGTCCGCTCATTTCGAGCGCGTCTCCAGGTAGGCGGGGCCCGCGAAGGAGACGTCACTGACCCCGCCGCCTGGTATGGACTTAAAGGGGAACCCCAACGCCGAAAAAAATCGGCGTGGGGGTCCCCCCCAAGTCCACAACAGACCCTTGTCCGAGCACGCTACCCGGCCGGCCAGGAAAGGGGGGCGAGCGAGCGCCCCCCCCTCCTGAGCCGTACCAGGCCGCGTGCCCTCAACATGGGGGGGTGCCTTGGGGAAGGGGGGGCCGCGCGGCCCCCCCACCCCAAAGCACCTTGTCCCCATGTTGATGAGGACAAGGGCCTCTTCCCGACAACCCTGGCCGTTGGTTGTCGGGGTCTGCGGGCGGGGGGCTTATCGGAATCCGGGAGATAAAATACTTTATTGCACAGCTCCGGGGGTCTTCCGTCTTCGGGGGTCTTCTCGCCGGACTCCTCCGCTATCTTCTTGTAGCTCTTTTGCTAGCGGAGGAGTCCGGCTTTCCTCCTCGCCGCCGGCCTCTTCTCCCGACTTCGGGGGTCTTGTCCCCCTCTTCGGTTCTTCTGCCGGGCCACCGCGCCTTCTTATAGCTCTTTTACAGGCGGTGGCCCGGTCTTCTGTCGCCGCCGCCGCCTTCCGTTCTTCTTCTTCTTCTTCTTCTTCTTCTCCAGGAGATGTTGCCTCGACGATCTCTCCGGCCGGAATGCCAGGGACGCACTGCGCAGCCACTTATATAGGGACAATGGGGCGGTGTCACATGGCTTTATGTCACATGGGTTGGTGTCACATGGTGACCCCGCCCCCTTACGATGTCATAGTCCCCATGTGACATCAACCCATAGAAGTGTCTCCATAGAAGTGTCTAGCACCAAGTGACCCCGAGATACATGGCCCTAAAGTCGGGTCACAAAATATTTTCGAATGCGGTTGAAATAATGTCGAATCATGTTGAAATCATTTCGAATGCAGTTGAAATAATGTCGAATCATGTTGAAATAATTTCGAATGCGGTTGAAATAATTTCGAATCATGTTGAATTCATTCGAATTCATTCGTTATATTTCTTTCGTATTCGTTGTAATTTGTTATTTTTTTATTCGGACATTCGGATGCATCCGAATGTCCGAAAGATGCAAAATTCGGCCGAATTTCGATTCGTTACGAAACGAATTGCACAAGCCTACTGCTCACAGACCACGTTTAACAGGAAGGTAATAGGCAGGGCTGGGACAAGGGGTAGGCAGGAGGGGCTCTTGACCTGGGTACTGTGGTATCATGTGAGGGGGGTGCCACAAGGAGATTTTGGGAAGGGGATTTGTGTTGGAAGGGGGAATCGGGTGCAGCAGGGGGTATGTATGGCTCTAGGAGGGGATGTGCTAAGAGTAGGGGTGCACATCTTCACTGGGCTCACGATTCGATTCGATTACGAATATCCGTTCAACGATTCGATTCGTTTAGATTCTGCGATGCATCACGATGCATCATGATTACTGACGAGCTCTCACTTCCGCTTGGGCCCGTCAAACGCAGCCACCTGTGCCCTTCAAATGCAGCCACCTGTGCCCTTCAAACGCAGCCACCTGTGCCCGTCAAATGCAGCCACCTGTGCCCGTCAAATGCAGCCAGCGTGAGGTGTAAGTAGAGTACAAACCCATTTGTACTCTACTTACTGTTACATTGCATGATGTGCCCCGCTGTATTTATTAAGAAAAGTATGTACTTTTTTTTAAAATGTGTCACTATACCGCATTTTACAGTAAATACATCCCGATCATATGCCGTGCCCGGTGTTGTGCTGAGAATGGTTTCCCCGTCTAAATCTGTTCCCCCTGGCTCTCGGCTCAGATCGGAACTATATGGAAGGAGTAATAATATTGTACCATATATGTGTGGATGGACTAATACATACAATATATATATATATATATATATATATATATATATATATATATATATATATATATTATATATTATATTATACTATGTATGGATGGAGTAATACACATACATATATATGTGTATAGAATAGACTAATAATATTGTACAGGGGACGGTGGAAATGTGATTTGCATTCGGGGTAGAGGAGGAGGTGGAGCTGCAGTGCAGAGGGCTGGACAGGCGGAGTTCAGGTTTGAGCCGAGAGCCAGGGGGAACATATTTCGACATGGAAACCATTCTCGGCACAACACCGGCCCGCCTCTCGCCTCCCGCCTCTCTCATCTCTCGAGTCCTGACGTCAGCGTGGAATTCTCAGCCCCGCCTGCTGACTATAGTTATCATATCAGAAGAGAGGCAGGCGGGGCTAAGAATTCCCCGCTGACGTCAGGACTCGAGAGACGTGAGAGGAAAGAGGAGGGAGGCGGGAGGCGAGAGGCGGGCCGGGCTCAGCACGGCACATGATAGGGATGTATTTACTGTGAATTTCGGAAATCAAGTGACACATTTTTTTTAAAAGCATATACAGCGGGGCACATCATTCACTGTAAGTCGCCATTTATTTAAAAAAAGTCATTTAAAAACTATGCTCGGAGTGCTTTCCTGGCAGGGGTGGGGCAAGTTTTTATGACGTCACCCGCAATCGATTTTCCGGTCCTTATGCATCGATGCCGAATCGGGGACACCCGAATCCCGATGCAACAATTAATTTCAGCACCCCTAGCTAAGAGTGGAGATTTAGGGGAATTTTGTGTTGAGAGGGGGAATGGGGAGAAGATGATTTGTGCTAGGTGGGGAAATTAGGGGGTCTTTGTGCTGAGAGGGGAGGATTTGAAGTGGGGAGAGAAGATGTGTGCTAGGAGGGGAAATTATAGTGGTAAATGCTAGAAGGGTTTTTTTTTGGGGGGGGGCATTTGAGCTGGGGGATTTGGTAAATGGGGGGGCAAAGATTTGTGCTGAGAATGGGTATTTTAGTAGGGGGGAATATTTGTACTGGGAGGAGGGGGAATTAATGCTCAGATTTTTAGTGGGGGGATTTTTGTTGACACATAATGAATGCTCAAACATCTTGATAGGGGGGCGCAGTTTGGCATGTTTGCCTGGGGCTCAAATTACCTTGTCCCAGCACTGGTAATAGATGTGTACTTTCTGAAGCCTGCCCTGTGTAATTTACTCTCTTTTTCAATTCCTCTAATAACAATCACAATGAAATACCCAAGGCAGGAATGAATTGGGCTAAAAGGCTAAGTTCACCTTTTTTTCCCCTAAACTTCAGCTCCCATATGTACCAATATACCATTAATGTACTTCTGCAGAAATAAAAAATGCTTTTAAATTATCCTACACAACCCTGGCTGTATAAAAAAAACTCCATTACTTCCTGGACAGACCTTTGGAGTTCACCAGCTGACCTGATTAGCACATACCCTGCATCTGCCTTCCCACCCCCCAGAGCACTACCCCCCACCTCCTCAAGTGCATGATTTTTCTATTGCAATCAGTGAACACCATTCTCACTAAATAAACAGGCAGTGATTTTTCATTTGGCAGCGTGTGGAGGAGCAAAACAATCAGATAACAGCCTATGGGGATAGAACTGTAGTATTGAAAACAGTATGTCCTGGGTTCTGTAAATCTCACCATACACTATACAATCTGATTGTATAATCTTCTTTAGATCTACCATCAAGAATGTAGCGCAAGAGCCTGCCTAACTGGATACAGAGTGATTGGATAGATGGTGTGCCCTCCTATTATATAGTTTTGGTAAATATAAAGTATATTATACCGACATTGTACAATCAGATTGTATAGTGTATACATTATACACCTAAAAGTAACTAGTTGGGCTTTCTGGGTCATTAATTGTTATTGGCACCTGAAAAACACAGAGGGAAACACATTTTGCCAAATTAAATAAACGAGTGGCAAACTCAGCAAAATGCACAGTAAAAAAAAAGTGCAACCCACCAAAATGTCCCATGAACTACTTTGCAGCATGTAGGGCAGCCTATTTCGATCAACGGAAACAACTAGCTAAAATCATGCGCTCCCACTATGTTAGGTATGAATGGGGCCTGAAAGTGAATTTGGTATGTTTACATAAGAAGAATGAGCTCCATTCATATCTGTGTGTTTTTGAATGCATTGCAAGCAGCACAAAAAATGCATGCTTTGCTGTACGTTTCAGAAACGCGCTAGAAATATACCAAAAAGCACAGTAAAAAATGTACCACACAAAAAAAAAAGTCACGGAGCTTCTTTGGTGATTGTTGAGTGTAGGGCAGCCCATTCAAGTGAATATGAGAATCATGTTCTCGCTATGTGAAGATGTGAATGGGGTCTCTCCATCCACTCCCTCCTATGTACTTGTATAAAGATAACCATACACTATTCAATTTGACTGTACAATCTCTGTACCATTTACTTTAGATTTACCAGAACTATTAAATAGGAGGACCCACATGAACAATCCATTCAACATATCAAATCAGGCAGGCCCTTGTACTATAAAATTGATGGGAGATCTAAAGGAGCTTGTACAGTCACCTTAAGAGTAGGGATGGGAGAAAGTTTTGGCCTGAGCATAAGTTTGGGCCGAACTTTGGTTGTTCGGATGTTCTAGCGAACACCGAACAATATGCAGTGTTTGGGGCAAATTCAAAAGCTATGGGACATTAACCATAAAAATAAAAAGTGTTCATTTTAAAGGCTTATATGCAAGTTATTGTCATATAAAGTGTTTGGGGACCTGGGTCCTGCCACAGGGGACATGTATCAATGTAAAAAAAAAAAAAAAAAAATGGCAATTTTTTCGGGAGCAGTGATTATAATGCTTAAAAGTGAAACAATAAAAGTGAAATATTCCTTTAAATTTCATACCTGGTGGGTGTCTATAGTATGCCAGCAAAGTGCCACATTTTTCCCATGTTTAGAACAGTCCCTGCACAAAATTACAGTCCCCAAACACTTTTTATGACAATAACTTGCATATTAACCTTTAAAATTAGCACTTTTGATTTCTCCCATAGACAATTCACTATAGCCGTTATTACTTTTAAATGCCTTTTTTTCCTTTAGAAATGTCATTTTGTGCAGGGACTGTTCTAAACACGGGAAAAATGCGTGACTTTACAGGCATACTATAGACACCCCCAGGTACGAAATTTAAAGGAATATTACACTTTTATTGTTTCACTTTAAGCGTTATTGAAATCACTGCTCCCAAAAAAATGGCCATTCATGTCCCCTGGGGCAGGACCCAGGTCCCCAAACACTTTTTATGACAATAACTTGCATATTAACCCTTAAAGTTAGCACCTTTGATTTTTCATGTTCATGTCCCATAGACTTTAATGGTGTTCGCGTGTTCGAACAAATTTTTTGCTTGTTCACATGTTCTGCTGCGAACCAAACTGGGGAGTGTTTGGCCCATCCCTACTTAAGAGTAGGAAAGTGAAATTAGGAAGTAGAAATTAAACAGGAAGTGGTGGTATATTAATGAGAAAAGTGTGGTCCAGGCAGGTAATATACTCCCAAGCACATCCTTTTCTATGATGCAACAACACAGTGAATAATGGGAGATTAAGTACAGGAAGTGATGCAAGCAAAAATATTTTTTTACAACTCAGTGTTGTCTTATGAGTTTATGTAAAATCTCCATTAATACTATTTACTTTAGCTTGTATCTATGTAGGGCATAACATAGGATCTTCACAGAAGTCACTGTTAGACCAGACAATTCGGTGCCTAGGCTTGTGTATCTTGTTCTACACATATTCACTTCAAAGGATCCCATGTTTGGATATGCAATGAAGGGAGGCCAACCCACAATCAATCTTAACTTCCCAGGGAAAAGTCACATTAATCTCATGCTCAGAATAGTCACAAGGATTCACATTAAATGGGGCTGACTTATGCAAAGTATATGGATTGGAGATGTAGCCAGTCCTTAACCAGGAATAGGGAAGCCCACTAATCAGAGCCACGCCATGCCAACCAATGAGGCATCAGCCTGTAATGATATACACAGGCTAGATGGGAGAGAAACACACATTCTATGGCAGAGCAGTCACGTGAATGGAACCTCTATGGGAATAGTAAATATGGCAAATCTACCTTTTACGTGCATCTAAATATGTTGGTCTTATGTATTTTATGTCCTACTGTTTGTAGATTAATGTTTTAAGGAATATACTCTGTATTCCTTCATGTAATCCCAGATTTTTACCCTTTTCCTGTACAACTAGATAGCTTGATGTGTATTAGTCTAGGCCTAATTAATTTACTATATAACAATACATTTCTGTTATTGTGTTAATGCTTTCACTCATGGTCAAAGAACTCTCATTTAACCCAAATCATATTTGAGAGATATTAAATCTCAAATATAGTATACGAGTAACATCAGGCAGAAACATGAAATGTCAAACCTTCTGTAGACAATGTAACTGAGAGATAAGAAAAATTGAATATCTTGGGCAGAAATGATATCATGATATCATATAATGATATCATAATCATTGACAAAAGGATTTCATTTTTTATGAAAAGTGAAATTCTGTATGAAAAAGTGAACTTAGCCTTGAAGACTGTTATGCCCTGTACACATGGTCGGACATTCCGACGACAAAATCCGTCGGATTTTTTCCAGACGGATTTTGGCCCAAACTCGTCTTGCATACACACAGTCGCACAAAGTTGTTGGAAAATCCGATCGTTCAGAATGAGGTGACGTAAACCACATACGACGGGATTGTAAACATACAACACAGTCCAATCGTATATTTTCCATCGGAAAGTCTGACCGTGTGTACAGGGCATAAGGAGCATTTGGTAATACTTGGACCAGTTTTTTGGTGCGTGAAAGCAAGGAGGGTGTTCTGGAATTACAACAGCAGGTATAATATAGGATCCCCAGATTGGAGATAAGAAAGGAGTGGGTGGACTTATGCAGTACAGCATGCATAGCTGAAAAACCGAATTACATTTCAAAACGTCGCTCTTTTTTTTTTTTTTATGTTTAAAACCTAATAAAAGCTGGACTTTAAATATCCAGGAAGAGAGCACGGCAGGGGCTCTAGCTGGAGACTCAGAGAGGAACCTGAGTGAGAGGAGCTCTGTGTGTTGGACTGAAAGGTTTGCTTACCCTGTTTTGGATGACGGGGACCAGCCCTGCACTGTATAGAGAGGAGATTATTGTTTAGTTTAGCGCCAGATGGCAAGGATTTAATTTACTCCGTTGTTTATTTTATTTTTATTTGCAAACCTCTGTAAATAAACCTGGCATCCGCCAGATTTTAAAGAAAGTGCCTGGTTGCTGACCTTCATTCAGAAAAGGTGATCTCTCACAAGCTAATCTCCCACACATGGTAGATTTAGCGGGTACTTTTCTGAAGATGGAGGAAATGTTAAGGCCAATGCAGCTAAGCGAGAAACCAACTGCCAAGTCGCAGAAGCCGCTGCAGCATAACAGGCGGTCACTGCAGCACAACATGCCACCCAGCAGGAGATGAACCACCAAATTGCAGAGGCCGCTGCAGCACAGCAGGCAGCCCAGCAGGAGAAGAACCGGCAGTTCACAGAAGCTCTAGTGGAACTGAAGAAGATGTCCCCACCTCCTGTGCCAGTTGAACCAAAGATGGTACATGCCTCCTACCACCTACAGAAAATGACGCCTGCTGATGATGTTGAGGCATACCTTGTGACTTTTGAGAGAGTCGCTGTCCATGAGGGAAGGCCAAAAGAGCAGTGGGCAGGTCTGTTGGCCCCATTTCTAACAGGAGAACCCCAAAAGGCCTATTTTGATCTAGAACTAGATAAGGACTATGAAACTCTAAAGACAGATACTCACACGCTTGGGTGTCACCATGGCAGTTCAGGCCCATCGCGTGCATCAGTGGTCCTACTCCAGCAACAAGCCAACCCGTTCACAAATGTTTGGCCTGGTCCACCTCACCAGGAAGTGGTTGCAGCCTGAGACCTTGATAATCCCTCAGATTGTGGAACATGTGGTAATGGAACAGTACCTGCGTTCACTCCCTGCTTCCCTGAGGAAGTGGGTCAGACAGGGGGACCCCAAAACTGCAGCCCAACTGATGGACCTAGTGGAGAGGTACAACGCTACTGAGGACTTGGTGAACCCATCTATGTCCCACTTAGGTGTGTCTAGGAGTGCAAGATCTCCCAGCGGTTCTGGTAAGACTGTTCCGGGGTTCAAGAGCTTGGGGAAATTTGATAAGACTGTTGTTACAGATGATGTGACTGTGGGTCCTAGACCTCGAGACTGGCCAAAGAAGCCAGGAAGGTCTTTGGGACCATTAAGAGGACTGGCAGTAGAGCATATACAATGTTTTTGTTACCATGCATTTGGGCATATTGCTGCAAACTGTCTATTAACCACTTGCTTACAGGGCCTGACAGCTGATCACATGGTAAGGGGCCACGACCGGCTCCTTACTCAGATCGGTGATCACTCGAGTCTCAGTGATAGTCAACCCTATATACTGTAGTACGCTATACCTTACCAGTCCTTAGAAGGACCTTTGTGGAACTAGTAGGTTGTGATTAGCAGACTGTACCTCACTCAACCCTATATACTGTAGTACACTATACCTTACCAGTCCTTAGAAGGACCTTTGTGGAACTAGTAGGTTGTGATTAGCAGACTGTACCTCAGTCCCTATACTGATAAAGGACTACTGCAGCAGAAGGGCAGTAGTCAGCAGTAGTGCACCTCAACCCTATATATTGTGGACCTATACCAGTCCTTAAGGATTAGCAGACTGTACCTCACTCAACCCCATATACTGTAGTACACTATACCTTACCAGTCCTTATAAGGACCTTTGTGGAACTAGTAGGTTGTGATTAGCAGACTGTACCTCAGTCCCTATACTGATAAAGGACTACTGCAGCAGAAGGGCAGCAGTCAGCAGTAGTGCACCTCAACCCTATATATTGTGGACCTATACCAGTCCTTAAGGATTAGAAGACTGTACCTCACTCAACCCTATATACTGTAGTATGCTATACCATACCAGTCCTTAGAAGGACCTTTGTGGAACTAGTAGGTTGTGATTAGCAGACTGTACCTCACTCAACCCTATATACTGTAGTACACTATACCTTACCAGTCCTTAGAAGGACCTTTGTGGAACTAGTAGGTTGTGATTAGCAGACTGTACCTCAGTCCCTATACTCATAAAGGACTACTGCAGCAGAAGGGCAGCAGTCAAGTATAACATTCTTTCTATATTTGGAAGAAAGAATATTATACGTGTACAACCCTATTACCATACCAGTCCTGAAAAGGACCTTTGTGGACCTTATAGTAACAGCTAATGATTAAACTGACTGTCCCTCACTGCTACACACAGCTTCCTGTCTGTCCCTATTTAAACTGACAAAACACAGGCTGCTGCAACAATAACTTGAATAGCACTGCACTCAAAAATATATCCTGTACTACTACACCATACCAGTCCTGAAAAGGACTTTTGTGGACCTAATAGTAACAGCTAATGGTTAAACTGACTGTCCCTGCTACACACAGCATCCTGTCCCTCCCTGCACTCACTAAAGACAGGCTGCTGGATTTACAAGCACAGCAGTTCACTCAACCCTATATACTGTACTACCCCCAGACCATACCAGTCCTTAAAAGAACTTTTGTGGACCTAATAGCTAGCAATTTGTGTCACTGCAGTCTCTCCCTGCTCCACACAGCAACTTCTCCCTATATTTAAAAAAGGGGGGTGTGTGCGCTTGCTTATTAAACCCCAGAATAAGAGAAAAAAAGGCAATCTTATAAACACAATCTTATAAAATGACCAAGTGTAAATCAATGTGAGAATATGTGGAACATCAAAAGTGATCAATAAAAAAGTGGGTCAACTCAAACAGTTAAAAATTGCGGGTATGTGCAAGAACTAATTAAGATTACTACGTACAAAAAGAGTGCATAAAACATGTGCATATAATACTCGAAACAAATCAGTGAATCACAGCAGTAAAAAAATAAAATAAAATGCAATATGATGTAAACCATATATGTGAAGCACAATCGTGTCAGTGCATCAAACTAAAGTGTCCCAAATAGCATACAATATAAACATGCCACTAAAGATTAAAAAATCGCAGCACAAAAAAGCATCAATCGGATTAAAGTGCAAAGTGCCAAACGTGAAACGATCCTCTGGTGGTGATCCGTGCCAGTGGTTGTGCTATCACTAGGTAATTACCTCCCTGCTGCGGGATTAGGCAGCGAAACAGACACACAGGGCAATCAGGAAACAGAGGATGATCCAGGTGATGGCTGTACAATGGAGTCTTGGAGATGACACAAATATATCCAGTTTCCTTGTGTATGGTCACCGGGCTCAAAAGGATAAACCGAGAGATACCGCCATAGTGTAGTATTTTCAAAGACAATTTTATTAAAGATAAAAATATCTACTCACAGGGGGATGGACATATAAAGCACAGCAGACCGCCGAGCAACTAGCCCGGATGTAAACGTCACTTCCGGCTCCTACGTGTTACGTCAACAATAGGACTTCAACTGGGATAGCAAGATGGTGACAGGAAGTGATTTTTAAGAGCTCTGGGCGGAGAACTTCCGCCCATAGTTCATATGATGTTAATGAGTATCAGGGCTGATGTGTATATGGGCGGACAAATAGGAGCGGGTGGGCGTGTCAAGACAACGTTCGCCTCACCCTATCATGTATCATGCTAAGGGAAACAGGGAAATTGCATAAGGGGACAGACCAATCAGGGTGGGTATACTCCTCACTTGGTCGGGCTCACACCGCAAATGCTGTGTGCAGCATGTCAGACACTTGCATAGAGACAAAAAAAGACGAAAAAAGGCGGCGGAGCAGGGGGAAAAAAACAATATATGTCTGTAAAACTATATGGCCGTCAACCCGAATCAAATACTATTATGTCTGAACCGCAATACTGTAAAAATCATTTATTGGAAAGTAGTTTCACAAAGGCTAGACTAAAATTCAGCTAAATAATATTATGTAGATATATAGAACTGGATAAACTGCCGATGGCCATATTATTGTAGCCTAAATTGCAAAGAGGCAGATAGATAAGCATATGCTTATAATGAGCCAGTAATATGGCACTCGGTGAACTAGTCTCTACAAATACAAATGGAATAATAGGTAAATAAAAGACGGCCATAAAAAATAATCTTAAAATTGATAACCGTAAAATATCCTGCACCAAGGATAAAAAATGGAAATAAAATAAACTAAAAATAGAACAGGGCAGACCATAAAGGGGGAGAGAAACAAATGTCAAATGGTATATTAAAACATTTAAAAATATCTTAAAAAAGGTTATAAAAAAACGGTTATGTTTAAAATATCATTAAAATATTTCAAACCACAGTATAAGGGGCAGGACCCAGAAATGACGTATACATTACACAAAATAGCAGATAAAATGTCACGTTGTTCACAATAAAACAATCAATTACCGAAATGTGGAAAAAGCCTAGTGTGGTCAGTTCACAATAAGTAATAGATACTAAAAAACGTCTACCAAAATTAAAAATCGCTAATAAAGCAGTTTAAATCAAATTCAACGTTTAATCCCCTGGGGGTGAACGTGTCTAAAGAAAAAATCCACTTAGACTCAATTTGACTTAGAGTCCTCACTTTATGTCCCCCTCTCCAATGTTTAGCGTAGGGGACAATACCCCAAAATTTTAAATGTTTGGGGTCTCTGTTATGGTGGATGGCAAAGTGTTTGGAAACGTTATGTTTATCGTATCCCTTCTGGATGTTTTGTATATGCTCCTTGAGTCTGGTCTTTAAAGGTCTTTTAGTGCGGCCCACATATTGTAGGCCGCAACTACACTCAAGGACATAGACGGCTCCTACTGTGTTACAGCAAATAAAATCTTTAATTTTGTGTGTATTGCCAGTGCTAGTAGATTGAAATTGGAAGACTTTATTCGGTGCACTGGCACGTACACACGCAACGCACCTTTTACAGGGGTAAAATCCTTTCCCCGTGAAAAACGTGAAGTTGTTCACGGGGGGGTCGGGTATGCTTTTTACTAGAGTATCTCTAAGACTGGGGGCACGTCTATAGATGAATATAGGTTTAGGTGGTAATACCTCATGGAAATCTTTATCATTCAAAAGAATGTGCCAGTGTCTTTTAATTATTTTTTCAACACTTTTATATTGATTGTTATAGTCGAGAACTAAGGCTCCTTCTTTGAACTTATTATTGACTATTCCGTTCGGCTGTATATCTTTATCCTTAAGGAGGTCTCGACGATCCATTCTTTCTACTTCAACTATTTTTTCTTGGATTAAATTCATACCATATCCTTTCTCGTGAAATCTGTCTCCTATTGAGCTTGCTTGCTCGAGAAAGGTTTCCTTTTTGCTGCAGTTTCTCCGCAGTCGCATAAATTGACCCTTAGGAATATTAAAGAGCCAGTTTTGATGATGGCAACTAGTTAGTGGGAGGTAACTATTTTTATCTACGCTCTTGAAATGTGTTTTAGTATTCAATTTTCCATCTTCTTGTATGATTACCAGATCCAGAAAGACAATCTCCTTGTCATCGGTATTCCATGTTAATGTGATGTTCTTGTCATTCACATTCAATCTCTGTTGGAACTGGTTAAGGCTAGTCCGACATCCTTTCCACAGAATTATGATATCGTCAATATATCGCCTGTACAATATTAATTCTTTGGGAGCGTCTAAAAAAACGGCTTCATCCTCCCACTTAGCCATGAATAATCCAGCAACGCTAGGAGCAAATTTGGCCCCCATTGCCACACCCGTTGTTTGGTGGTAAAAAGAACGGTTAAACCAGAAGTAATTGTTTTTTAAACAAAAATCGAGACACTTGACTAAAAATTTCCTTTGTGAACAAACTAGTTGAGAATACTCCCTCAAACCCCATTACTCATTAACATCATATGAACTATGGGCGGAAGTTCTCTGCCCAGAGCTCTTAAAAATCACTTCCTGTCACCATCTTGCTATCCCAGTTGAAGTCCTATTGTTGACGTAACGCGTAGGAGCCGGAAGTGACGTTTACATCCGGGCTAGTTGCTCGGCGGTCTGCTGTGCTTTATATGTCCATCCCCCTGTGAGTAGATATTTTTATCTTTAATAAAATTGTCTTTGAAAATACTACACTATGGCGGTATCTCTCGGTTTATCCTTTTGAGCCCGGTGACCATACACAAGGAAACTGGATATATTTGTGTCATCTCCAAGACTCCATTGTACAGCCATCACCTGGATCATCCTCTGTTTCCTGATTGCCCTGTGTGTCTGTTTCGCTGCCTAATCCCGCAGCAGGGAGGTAATTACCTAGTGATAGCACAACCACTGGCACGGATCACCACCAGAGGATCGTTTCACGTTTGGCACTTTGCACTTTAATCCGATTGATGCTTTTTTGTGCTGCGATTTTTTAATCTTTAGTGGCATGTTTATATTGTATGCTATTTGGGACACTTTAGTTTGATGCACTGACACGATTGTGCTTCACATATATGGTTTACATCATATTGCATTTTATTTTATTTTTTTACTGCTGTGATTCACTGATTTGTTTCGAGTATTATATGCACATGTTTTATGCACTCTTTTTGTACGTAGTAATCTTAATTAGTTCTTGCACATACCCGCAATTTTTAACTGTTTGAGTTGACCCACTTTTTTATTGATCACTTTTGATGTTCCACATATTCTCACATTGATTTACACTTGGTCATTTTATAAGATTGTGTTTATAAGATTGCCTTTTTTTCTCTTATTCTGGGGTTTAATAAGCAAGCGCACACACCCCCCTTTTTTAAATTTTTACATATTGAGAGTCCACTCACATAGTGATTGCTGCTGCTTTTTGTTTTTACCTCCCCCCATTTTACATAGAGCGCGGAAGCTTACAGATATACAACTTCTCCCTATAGTGACAGTAGAAAGAATGTAAAATGGCCGCCGGATCGGGTCTATTTATAAGTTAGGGGGAATGTCCAAGTGTCCATGTGCTGTAATGTCTCAATTGGCTGTTCTGTACCACATGATGGATGTGTCATCATAGGTCAAAGTTCTTTTACACAGTAAACACGTAAGTCCGCCGGGCGAACAGCGGCAATAGTCTGCCGATCGGGCAGACCGCGAACAGCCGAAATTCGCCGCGAACCGACTGCCGGGCGAACAGTTCGGCCATCCCTACTCACCAGTACTATTGGGGTAATTTGCATCCATGGGGACACAAGCGGGACTATCAGACAGAGGTGGTTGAGGTTGATACCCCCTGGGGCAGTGTAAAACATTCAGTGGGGGTGGTACCTTCACTGCTTCATGAAGCTTTAGTGGGGAGAGATTTTCCCCATGTTTGGAATTTATGGGAGAGCAAAGGGAGTCTGGTAGATAGAGCTTCCCCTGCTGAAGAAGCACGTGAACTCTCACCGGACCCTTTTTGCCAAAAGGAAGGGGGTGCTGTTAGTGGGATCGAGGAAGCTGGAGATCCTCTTCCTTTCCCTGTCATGGCTGGGGTTGCCGGAGGACCTGGAAGTTAGCTCCCCGCCTAAGGGTAACGAACAGGAGAACACCTCTGGCCCTGATAATGGGAGTAGCCAGAATGTGGTATCCGACTTGGAGGTCATGAGAGAGGATTTCTGCACCGAGCAACTGCGAGATGCCACCCTCATGAGAGCCAGGGAAAACTTTAAGATCTTGGCTGGGGAATCCGTAGATCCTAACTGGGGGATGTCTTTTCCTCTACATGGCCATTAAAACAATTTATTGTGGTAAAACATGGAGAGGACGAGATAGAACAGCTACTGGTTCCCAAACCCTTCCTCAGGGTGGTGCTAGACCTGGCCCATGGTCATGTAATGGGGGGACATCTTGGTATTGAAAAAAACAGGGAGAGAATAACCCAGAGATTTTTCTGGCCCGGGTTGCATGCAGATGTCAAGGAGTACAGCAAATCGTGCCCTGAGTGCCAAATGTCAGCACTGTCGCCCCCATTTACACAGCCCTCTACCAATAATGAAGGTCCCCTTTGAGAGGATTGGTGGGGCCAGTTGTGAAATCTGCCCGGGGTCACCAGCATATTCTGGTGATCCTAGACTATGCAACATGCTATCTTGAGGCCATACCTTTGCGCAATACCTCCGCTAAGGCTATCGCCAAGGAATTGGTTCGGGTGTTTAGTCGAGTGGGGATCTCAAAACTTAACCGATCAGGGTACCCCATTTATGTCCAGGATTACCAAGGAACTGTGTAGATTATAAAAAATCTCTCATCTCCGTACCTCTGTCTACCACCTCCAAACGGATGGTCTGGTCGAAAAGGTTTAATAAAACTTTGAAAAGTATGCTGAAAAAGGTGATCGACAAAGATGGGAGAACTAGGATTGTTTGCTACCATATCTCATGTTTGCCATACAAGAGGTTCTGCAGGCATCCACAGGCTATTATTCCTCCTTTGAGCTTTTGTATGGTAGACATTCCAGGGGGCTGCTAGATGTCGCCAAAGAAACGTGGGAAGGAGAGGCCACCCCATATAGAAGCATCATAGACCATGTCTCCTTGATGCAGGAATGAATCGCAGCTGTCCTGCCCCAGGTGCAAGACCAGGAGGCCCAGAGGAGGGTCTATGACCGGGGTGCCAAGGTCCATACTTTAAGCCCTGGAGACAGAGTGTTAGTACTAGTTCCCACGGTGGAAAGTAGGTTCCTAGCCAAGTGGAAGGGTCCCTTTGAGGTTGTCGAAAGGATGGGGGTGGTAAACTACAAAGTCTACCAGCCAGGGAAAAGGAAGCCACACCAAATTTAACATGTGAATCTCTTAAAGCCCTGGAAGGACAGAGAGACTTTACTGGCCACGTCCATGCCTCTAACAGATCGGGTACCGGTGACACTTAACGTCCCCATAACGGATACCCTGTCCATGGCACAAAAAAGAGACGTTAGGGCGTTTGTGTATAAAAATAGAGACTTTTTCTCCCTCTTTACCCAGACTGACCAGCACGGTCCAACATGACATAATGACAGAACCAGGGGTTCGCATAAATGTAAAACCGTATAGAATCCCAGAGGCCAGGCGAGAGGCAGTCGCAAAGGAAATAAAAAATATGTTAGAGTTGGACGTGATAGTCCCACAGTGAGTGATTCGAACCCCATAGTGCTGGTCCCAAAACCTGATGGCACTATCAGGTTTTGTAATGACTTTAGGAAACTCAACAGTGTTTCCAAGTTTGATGCGTACCCCATGCTCTGAGTTGACAAATTCGTGGACAGGTTAGGAAAGGCTTGCTACATAACGACCCTAGACCTATCGAAAAGCTATTGGCAAATACTGCTAATTGAATCGGCCAAGGAGAAGACTGCCTTTTCCACTCCTGAGGGCTTGTTTCAGTATAAGCGCATGCCTTTTGGTCTGCACAGAGCCCCTTCATTCCAGCGAATGATTGACAAAGCCTTGAGACCCCATCGCCGTATGTAGCTGCGTATTTGGACGATGTGGTCATCCACAGCCCAGATTGGAAATCGTACAAGCGGTGAAAGATTTCTGCAGGTCTCACGGCTAACCCCAAAAAATGTGCCATAGGCCTGGAGGAGGCCAAATACCTTGGGTACATTATTGGCCGGGAGTGGTCAAGCCGCAGACCAATAAGGTTGAGGCAATTAAAAAATGGCCCCAACCGATCAATAAAAAACAAGCGAGGGCATTACGGGGTATTAGAGATGGTTCATACCCAACTTTACCACAATGGCCGCCCCTCTGACCGACCTGACAAAGGGTAGAGGGTCCGTCATGGTCAAGTGAAATCCCGAAGCCGAGAAGGCATTTCAGAATTTAAAGCAGGCCCTTTGTGGGTTACCGGTACTAGTGGCCCTGGACTTCAGCAAGGAGTTTGTTGTACAGACGGATGCCTCTGAGGTGGGCCTAGGGGCTATACTGTCACAAAACATGGATGCTGAAGAGCACCCAGTTGTATACCTGAGCCGGAAGCTGAACAAGCATGAAAAGAACTATCCCATCTTAGAAAAAGAGTGTCTCGTCATTAACCTCCCTGAGGTATCGCCTACTGGGAAAGTCATTCAAACTGGTCACTGACCATGCTCCCTTAAAATGGATGTGTGACAACGGAGAAAAATGGCTGCGTGACAAGGTGGTTCCTGGCTTTACAGCCCTTTCGGTTTACAGTGGAGCACAGGCTGGGAATACTCCAAAATAATGCAGATGCCCTCTCTCGCGTGCACTGTGTGGTTGGGTCAAGTGCTCAGCCACAAGGGCTTGAGCAGAGGGGAGGATATGTGATGGTATGCGAGGTGAGATACACGATAATAGGTACATTTCACCTCGTATTCGTTCCATTGTAAGGGACTAAACTGGAATCCGGGCCGTTTTTCCAGTCTTTGTGGTAGGCTGGGTTTCCAGTCCGGATGTTCGGGTCCACTGGAGTCCACAGTCAGCTGGACATTAAATATCCAAGAAGAGAGCACAGCAGGGGCTGGAGACTCAGAGAGGAACCTTAGTGAGAGGAGCTCTGTGTGTTGGACTGAAAGGTTTGCTTACCCTCATGTTTTGGGTGACGGGGACCAGCCCTCTACTCTATAGAGAGGAGATTGTTTAGTTTAGCGCCGGATGGCAAGGATTTAATTTACTGTTTTGTTTATTTTATTTTTATTTAGGAACCCTCTGTAAATAAACCTGGCATCTGCCAGATTTGAAAGAAAGTGCCTGGTTGCTGACCTTCATTCAGAAAAGGTGATCCCTCACAAGCTAATCTCCCACACCACACAAAAAGACAAATAGACTAACAATATTGAGGTCTATTATTCCAGCAAGCATATATACAGTACTATAGAGGTTTCAATAAAAGAATGTCTCTAGGTAAGTAGTGGGCCCTCCAAGAGATTATTAGCCAGTTATTCATGCAATCCGCCCTAAAGAAGCTGCACCATTATGTGTAGTGTGAAAGCCCGAGGGCTTTCACACTACAGCGGTGCGCTGTCAGGAAAGAGTCCTGCCAGCAGCTTCTTTGGAGCGGTGAAGGAGCGGTGTGTTTGCCGCTCCTCCACCACTGCTCCCCATTGAAATCAATGGGGCAGCGCTGTAATACCGCCGGCAAAACGCCGCTATTGCGGCGTATTGTATATTGCGGTCATTCAGGTGCTTTTTGAAACTATCGATGCTCCCTGCTGAGGCCACCGCCTGTGGAAGGGAATTCCACATCCTTGCCGCTCTTAGGCCGCGTACACACGCGGGGACTGTTCGCCCAACTTTGTCCGTCAAACAGTTTCGGCAAACAGTCCGCTCAAAATTAGCATGGACGGACATGGCCACACACGACATACGAACAGTTTGCTGAAACCATGCGCGATGACGTGAACGGCACGTACGACGGGACGAAAAATACGACGTCCTATACACTGCATTATAACTTTCGGCGTGTAAAGCCTTTCTGAGCATGCGCGGAACTTAGTTTGTCGAACAAGCCTACACACGAGGGAACTGTTCGCTGAAACAAGGTTTCAGCGGACAGTTTTTCGGAATTTCCGAAAAACCTTGTTCAGCGGACTGTTCGCTGAAACTGTCCGCTGAAAGCCCACACACGAGCGGACTGTCCGCTGAAACACTGTTCAGCGGACAAAGTTGGGCGAACAGTCCCCGCGTGTGTACGCGGCCTTAAAGTTAAGTATAATTAACATTATATAAAAGTAAAAATTATATAAGGTATTAAATTAATTCAAAAAAATCAAGAAAAAAGCTACTTCATGAAAAGAGTCAAATATACAAAATCATACTAACCTCTTGATGCAGGCAGGCAGTCTTTTGATGAGCCTCGATCACAGCACTTAGCAGGTTTCAGGCAATCAAAATCACTAACACATTTTGGTTTTTCTTCTTTATCTCCTTTATCTGGCAGATCATTGTTTGGACAGAATCCTGTTCGTACTAAAAGAAAGTATATTAAAATTTTAATATTTCACAGAATGTATCCAAAAATGTTTCTTGTACAGAAATCATTGTTTCAGTTGCCTTCACAGTAAAATTATATGTTTGGGATTTTTTTTTTTATGTAGCTATTAGGTAAGGTCTTGTTCTAGAAATTATGGAATTAAAGCTTTGTACAGACGGTCCAGAAATCATCCGAAATTTGTAGGTTTCCAGCTCACTTTCAGCCGGTTCGTACAGCTGTCTGTTCTACTTGCCTTTCTGGCATGCCTGTCGAATGGGCATGCTGGAAAAGCAGCATCTAACCCGCATCCTATAAGCGCTGGCAGCCAGTGGCTGTGTGATCAGTGTGTTCTGGCAGCCCCCCTGTCAGAACACAAAGGCACGAGAGACCCACCTAGTGGGTAGTAGAACCATGTCCCTTAACCGCTTAAGGACTGCCTCCTGCACATTTACGTTGGCAGGATGGCACGGCTGGGCACATCAACGTACAGGTACGTTGCTCTTTGTCCAGCCGTGGGTTGCGCACACGACCAGATCCTGAGCTCCATGACTATGGCCACGGGACCCGATCACCGCTGGTGTCCCGCGATCGGGTCACAGAGCTGAAAAATGGGAAGAGGTGGGTGTAAAAAAAAAAACCTCTCCCCGTGCTTTCTAGTGTGGCTGTCACTGAGCGTCTGTTCCCTGTTATAGGGAAAGACGATCAGTGACGTTACATGCCAAGCCACCCCCCCAACAGTAAAAAAACACACACACATCACACTTAACCCCTCCCCACCCCCTAGTGGTTAACCCCTTCACTGCCAGTGTCATTTACACAGGAATCAGTGCATTTAAATAGCACTGATTGCTGTATAAATGACAATGGTCCCAAAAATGTGTTAAAAATGTCCAACGCATCCGCCATAATGTAGCAGTCACAATAAAAAACCGCTGATCACCGCCATTACTATTAAAAAAAAAATATTAATAAAAATGCTATAAAACTATCCCCTATTTTATAAACGCTCTAACTTTTGCGCAAATCAACCAATAATCGCTAATTGCAATTTATTTTTATTTTTTTTTACCAGAAATATGTAGAAGAATATGTATCGGCCTAAACTGAGGAAAAATATATATTTTTTATATATATATATATATATATATATATATATATATATATATATATATATTTTTTTTTTTTGGAGATATTTATTATAGCAAAAAGTAAAAAATATTGCAATTTTTTCAAAATTGTCGCTCTATTTTTGTTTATAGCGCAAAAAATAAAAACTGCAGAGGTGATCAAATAACAACAAAAGAAAGCTCTACTTGTGGGAGAAAAAGGACATCAATTTTGTCTGGGAGCCACGTCGCACGACCGCGCAATTGTCAGTTAAAGCAACGTAGTGCCGAATCGCAAAAAGGGGCCTGGTCCTTTGGCTGCAAATTGGTCCGGGGCTTAAGTGGTTAAAAAGCCCTGGATTGGTCATCATTACCACTCTACGTACTTCAATTTTTCTAGGGGTGTTAGTATACCGGTGCACAAATCTATCCCATTTTGACTTCTGGACCTGGAGCTGGACTCGGGGGGCGGATACCTATTAATTCATGCTCAAGTGGGATCAATGAAGTGGGTCATAGCGGGTCTCTACTTGCCCCCACCCGCCTCGTTCACGCTTCTAATTAAAATCACTTCAAAGATTGCAAATTTTACTAATGACAACATTCTTATTTTAGAGGATTTCAACCTAGTTCCAGATCCCGCTGCGGACAGACTGTCCACGAGTGGCACTCCCCACCCTGGGTTGGTAGAGTGTGCGGAGAGATATGGCCTGACAGATGTGTGGCGCTGGATGCACCCTCAAACCCGGGCATTTACATGCCACTCAGCCTCTCACCGCACATTCTCAAGGATTTACCTGGCATATGTGGCGAGGGCTGCCCTCACCAGGGTAATGAACAAAATACTCCCCATGGTTATATCTGACCATGCACCGCTGCTCCTATCCATGGAACTATCCTCAGTCCACGTTGTAGCGGCTTTCCAGATTCTGGGTGGCGGATGAGGTGCTAGATGGTCAATTTCAGGGATCTCTCCAGGAGTATTGGGCAACTAACCCTGGTTCAGCATCCTTGTTGATGGTGTGGGGTGCCTTCAAAGCCTAACTAGGGGATAATATCGACATATCATAGGGAAAGCTCGCAGAGAGAGACGGGCTCAACTGACTAGCGCAGAACGGGAGGCAGGTCTACAGGAGGTGAGATTTATCCAGACGGGAGACCCCCAAGATTACACTAGATTACAGACTCTGACTGGTGAGGTACTGCAACTGCGCACCTCCCTTACACAGAAATGATTGCTAGCCCAATTTCAGTGCATTTTTGAGCAGGGTGAAAGATCGGATAAATTGCTGGCCTGGCTGGCACGAGAGCAGGTGGGAGGGATATGCGTGCCTCGCATTCAGGACCAAAATGGTACACTCCTTTTATACCCCTTATGAAATTAATGGAGGCTTTGTCTCTTTCTATCGCTTCCTTTATAGTTCCAAGATGACATACGCACAGGACGAACTAACCTCCTACCTAGACCCTATCAACATCCCGGTCCTGACAGCGAAGTATCGATGTGCTTGACATGCCCATCTCAGAAGAATTGATGAAGGTCCTAAAATCACTTCAATCTGGTAAGACCCCTGGCCCTGATGGCATACCAGTAGAATTCTACAAACACTATGCGGAGGAAATAGTGGATAGACTACACACCATGTTGAGGAAGGCACACAGGGCAGGGGAACTCCCGAGTTTCTTGAGCGTGGTGGTGGTGGTGATTCCTAAGCCTGGGAAGGACCCCTCACTGTGCTCCTGCTATCGCCCAATTTCTTTAATAAATGTTGATGCCAAGTTATTGGCCAAAGTTCTCGCCACTAGATTGAACACGGTAATACTAGCATTGATACACCCAGACCAAACCAGGTTTATGTTGGGGAGGGGCACAGACATCAATATCAGGAGACTGTTTACACACATGGCCAGGGCCCGCCCTGAGTCAGCGGGAGTGGTGGCCTCACTTGATGTGGAGAAAGCTTTTGACTCGGTCGAGTGGGGCTACCTCTGAGAGGTCCTGTCCAGGTTTGGATTTGGTCCTAAATTCATGACATGGATGCGGATGCTGTATGCGAATCCAAGGGCTAGAATCCAAAAGCTTTCCCCTGGAGCAGGGCACATGCCAGGGTTGCCCTTCATCGCTGGGATTATTTGCGCTGGCACTGAAACCCTTGGCCATAGCTCTATGTGCAGAGGAGAAGATTAAGGGTATATCAGTGGGAACCATGGAGGAAAAGGTGTCCCTTTACGCGGGCGACACACTGCTCTACCTTGCAGATGCAGTGGAGTCACTGACGAGAGCTCTGCAGATATTCGATCGGTTTGGACGGTTCTCGGGCATCCGTATAAACTGGGCCAAGTCGGTTCTGTTCCCACTGCACCCCTCTGTTCATAGAATAGACACGGGTACCCCCCCTCATGTGGGTGGATGAATTTAAATAGCTAGGTGTAAAAATTACTAGTACGACAGGAAAATTCATAGAACATAATGTCCAGCCTCTCCTGTCCCAACTGTTTGCAAAATACACAGCATGGCATAACCTCCCACTGACCCCAGTTGGCAGAGTAAATCTTCTGAAGATGCTATATCTCCCAAAATTCTTGTACTTCTTCCAAAACACCCCCTCTCACATCCCCAGGGCCTTCTTCAAGCGCGATAGTGGCCTCGTTTGTGTGGGCTGGGAGGCCACCCAGAGTGGCAAAACGCATACTCTATCTACCCCTATCTGCAGGAAGACTAGCGATGCCCACTTTCTTATATACTATTGGGCGGCAATCATGGTCACGGTCAGATGGTGGTTCTCCCAGCCCAGACAAAATCCTACCCTGAGATAACTACCCTGAAACACATTGTTAAAGATTGGGAAACTCATGCCCTTTAAGGAAGTGAGGAGCACATTTTCTCTTCCCCATACTGTGGAATTTAGATACTGGCAGCTGAGACATGCTATGAAGGCTCAGTTCCCAGAAGCAATAACACTCGAGTCTGACTCCACTGAACATTTGCTCACTATTATGGGGAGGCCCCTCTCCACCCTCTATCTCTACCTCACGGTAGCCTATGACACCAAACCCACACATACATTCAACAAGTGGAGGGAGGACATCCCGGCCCTGGGAGTGGAAGGACTGTGTATCAACCTATATCACATCTATGATAGCGGCCGAGGATAGATTTATCCAGCAGAGGTTTATCCACAGGGCGTACTACACTCAGCATAGAATGGCCAGTATTTACCCGAATCTAGATCCCTCATGCCCTAGATGCAATACAGAAATAGGCACATTCTGGCATATGGTGCGGGCCTGCCTTAAAATCCAAATATACTGGGGACACGAAGCAGAGAAGTTAAGTGAACTGATGGAGACTCAGGTACCAAGGGACCCAATGGTACTCCTGCTGAGCTATTTAGAATAGGTGGAGGGGTATAGATATGCTAAACTCTGCATTACTTTCTCACTATTCTATGTTAGGAGGGAGATAATGATCCACTGGAAGTCAGCCGAACCCCCTACACTGACATCCTGGCAAAAGGCTGTTGACTCAGTGCTCCCCTTGTACAGACTCACCTATGAGAATAGACAATGTCCGGCTAAATTTAATAAAGTATGGGCTGCTTGGGTGGACACGACTGTGTTAGGAGTTGGAGAGGTGGGGGACCAACTGATGGACTCCCCCCTTTTCCGGAAGGGGTTCGCTGCCCCGCCTCGTCCCCGCCGGGTGACACCCGACCATGCCTGACAAGGCTATTATTCTAATACACAGGCTGAGCAACAGAGGGCCTCCCCTCCTCCCCCAGGGGAAGGGGAGAAAACACCCTAAGGCAATTCTGCACCAGATCTAGCGGAGAGTAACTTGGGAATTGTAACCGGTTGAGAAATGTTAGAAGTATATCGCATATGGAGTTGTAAGTTGTTGAATATAGATACCCTAAACTGATACTGTAACCAAGCAAGAATTGACTGCCTGAAACTGACTGTATTGCAATACTGAATTGTTTAATAAAAACTTTTCTGTTAAAAAAAACCCACAAAGACACAATGGGGGAGATTTCAGCACTATAATCGCTTATGCTTAAAGTGCAGTCTTTTTGTTTTTTTCCTTCAGCCAGCTGGGTTGAATGAAGACTGCCAGTGTGTACCAGGCTTTAGATTTTATTTATTTGTAAAAATACGCAAATTGAGTGCTGCTTATGTTCAATACTATATTTTAATACACAATGATCAGAGACAACTCTATGAGCATTCTTCTAGGTGGTGCTAAAAAATACAGCAGAAGATGAAAGTCTATGGAAAACCAAAGCTTTTTACATTTTGGATACAGTGAGAAAAACCTCTGTTAAATTTATTTTGTTGTCTGTGTCCCCACTGGGTGAATCCCCCACCCCATCTTTCTACTTCTGTCCTGCTGGAAACTGGTTGCTATACAAAAAGAGATGGGAAATCCAAAATTTTGAGTTGTTAGAAATCCAGCAGATGAAGAGATGCTTTCTGATAAAAACGGCTGTTAAAAAAAACATTCCCTACAAATCCCGTTATGGTACTAATATGGTTTAATACTATCTTTATTGGCCCTCTTTTCCCATGACTTATTGAGAGTCGGTTTCATCTAGTATCTTATGGTGAGTTTGTAATGCATACTATTGGGCTTTATTATTATTTTTTATATATATATATATATATATATATATATATATATATATATATATATATATATATATATATATATATTTATTTATTAATTATGTTATCCTTGGTGGTGATCAACTAATTAATTCTAATTGTTTTTCATATACTGTTTCTACTCATATTTCAGAGTTATGTATCTTGCGGGATCTCCTAATATATTTAGATATTAGCCCTTTGGGTTTGGCTCCTATACACAGCGCACACAGTCTCCAGTGGAGGTGCGCCCTTCCGCCATCTTTTGTTTTATGGGATATCCGTTTTGCAAATTCCCACATCATTCAGTAATTGACTTTTGGGTATATTCTGGTACATTGGGATAGTTTATAATAACCTTTCTAACCCTGGTACAAGACTCTTTTATTATGTTACACACGCCCCCATGGCGTTCCTTCCTTTTTAATGTCCTGTTGTACACCGGTGCTCGTCTGTTGCCTAACCAATGTTTCTATATATCTGTTTGATGTGTTATAGCACATATCTACTGATGAATTTTTTGAGATTATTTAATGATATCTTATATTTTATTTCATTAGTCAGTTACATTAAGCTCCAGAAGAAGCGTTTGTTTGAGAGACGCGAAACATGTCGAGCATAACATCGGCACTCAACCCTCATTGATGTTCCACTATCCTTGGATTAATTCTTATTCCATTTATTGGATAATTATGTGGTTGCTCCACTAATATAGAATATTTATATTACACTATTCAAGTGGTAAACACAATTGAGGAATAATTGGTGTGGATATCTGATGATGTTCTTTTTATGTACTGACCATTGTTTTGTCTTTGCAAGATTTTTGTAAATAAAATTATTTTTAAATTATTTCGTTGTTGTGATCCGTGCCTAAAAAAAAATCCATAGCCCATTTTTTTTTTCCTTTTTTCTCTAAACTTAAATGTAGGACGCGGACGTTTGGACTCTTTTTGTAGCCACCTGACCACACAGTGTTTTGATACAATTAAATTCATATAATACACACCTCCTTCTTCTGTTTCCCTCTTCTTTTTCAATCCTATTCTATCAGACCCCCATCCTGGGAGGCCTTGGTTAGTACATCTCTAGGCTATCCTCCTGTGCAAGGCCCGAATCTCATATCTACTCCAAAAGCGTCTCCTGGCTTACAGTTAATACCCGTTTGCCCTCCTTCCTCTTTCCTACCTATCCTCATAGTTTATAGTATGTGTTTCGCTACTGTTAACCTAGCTTGTACTATACCATACTTATTGATTTCTATTATCATAACTGGTACTGTTTCCTATGACTCATAGATACACTCCGAACTTTTAAAAATGCTGATTACATTTGTATGGGTCATACTATATGTATCTTAAAAAACTTTAATAAAGACCTATTGAAAGTGAAAATAGTAAAAAATATTTATATGTCAAATGGGCTGCAGCACTCAGTAAATCAGTAACCAAATACATACAAAATCAATGTGCTGTGCCCAAATAATAGACCTTAAAAAATAACAAAAACGAATAATTAACAGATAAATCAGCAGCTACCTCATAGATAATATGCATGCAATGTCATCTCAATAAAAAAGAAGCGCATACTTAAACCTATGCAAATATAAACATGTGAACATCATATCAGGAAGTATACAAAACATCCACCATAAATAAAATACAGTCCATAAAACTTCTATAAGTCTGTGATTAAACACCCAAGATGCAAATGAAATCCTGTTCGGCAGGAACCGGCCAAGATTCGAGGTGCGTTTGGGCAGGCTGAAAGTACCATGTTGATCCATCACAACCAGCATGCCAGGAGAAGACAATGGCCCGACAGAAGGGATTCCTGCATCAACACTGTCTGTGTTGATGGGGGAATCTAGCAAATTTATTTCCTGCAACCCGTGGTTGCAGGAAAGAAATTTGCTCCATTTTATGGCCAGCCTTACTGTCTCAAGTTCTTGGTTATCTCCTCTTATGAATCAAATCACTTAAAGTGTATATATGAGTATAGAAAATATAAGTACATTACATATTTCTAATGAAAAAGTCATACAATTGTACAAGACAGACTTAAAACAAAAAGGTATGGAAATGGGTAAGCTGCAAACAAAGCAGAGCTTGAATTGTTAGATTGAGGAGGAGGCAGTACTGGATCAATAGATAAATGGGATATTTTAGGATCTGAAGATGTCAAAGGTTGGGGAAGACTAAAAAGATAATTTTGGCTAACCTGGAGAGGATTGTAAAATGTGTAAGATGTGAGAGTTTAAGGAAGCAACAAATACACAGAGGGGTTAGGTAGGAGAATAGGTTGGAATTTTCTTTGCACCTAGCAGATAGTGGAGGGACTGACAAAGAAGAGCGCCATTGAAATCATTTGGGCAGCAGAGTTTAGGATGTACTGGAGTGCAGCCAGTTTGCTGATTGTAGACTAGAAAGTACAATGCTATAGTAGTTAATAATAGTGCTATAATGGTTCCCCATTGACAACGTCACATATGACGAAATGTGTCTGGAGGAGGATACGTGCTGACGTCACCATGCTGTCTCGCTAGGAGGACAGGAGTCTCTATGCAGCCGGCCAGCTTTGCAATTTTATGCGTGATTTTTAAACCTTTAAGATGTAAATGCAATACCATTTTATAAATAATACATTTTCATGAGGCAATGTTACACTATGGTAGTTCTCTTTCCTTTGGGTTACTGCTGAGTGAGTTGCTGATTTAGTGGTCCTGGACTGAGCGGTGCTACCAGTATTTGAATATACCTTTGAGATTATCCATCCATTACCTATCTCTACGGCCTTTGGTGCAAGCAAAGCCTTGGCTGGGCAATAGCCACATGCTGGTTTTGTTTGCAATCTGGTGAGTTTTTCTTCAGGCGGTGGCAGACCTATTGAATTATACTCACTGTGGTCTTAATCGAACAATTGACGTATATTATCACACAATTTTGCCATATGAGAGATGTTCTCTATTTCTACAATCAATTATTTGCTAATTGTACTTTACTAGCATGGCTTCTTCTTTTTTACAATACTATAATAGTATAGTCAAGCGAGAGGACTAAGCTAGGATTGGGGGCATATTCTGCAAATTAAATTAGAGATACTCCCCTTGTCAGACTCCAGTCTGAGCAGGACCTGCAGTCAGTGAGAGCTACTGAGCATTAGTTGTGTCTAAAAAGTGTAATTATTGGTATAAAGAAACAAAAAAACAGAAGATATAAACAAATTACCTTTATTGGCCTTAATTGCCATTATTCACAACGCACTTTTGGCAACGTTTATAAAGCTTCTGTATACTGTCAGCAAAGATCTCTTTAGGAATCGACTGCAGAACTGCTGTCACACATTCTTGGATTGCCACCATGTCCGCAAAACGTGCGCCTTTCATGGCGCTCTCCAGGGGGGGAAACAGAAAGAAGTCTGCAGGTGCCAGATCAGGGTAGAACAGTGGATGATTAGGAACAGGTACACCGTGCTGAGCCAAGAATTGATGCACACAGATTGCACAGTTCAGTGATGCATTATCATGCAGTAACATCCAATCTTGTGCAGCTCTGACCGAACACGGCAGATGTGTTGTAGCAACTGTTTCAAAATGTCCTTGTAGAATGCGGCGTTCTCGGTTTGACTCACGGGAATTAATTCCTTGTGGTTGTTGCCATCGTTGTCGAAGAAAGTGATCAACATTGTCTTGACCTTGGACTTTTGTAGGTGCCTGCTTTTGAGTTTGCAGGGAAGACAGTGAATGACATTCCATCAATTGTCGCTTGGATTCAGGATTGAACTGGTAGCATCAGGGAACATCCCTTGTGACAATGGTTCGAAGAAAGAATGGATCGTGGTCACAAAATCTCCAAAGATTTCCATCTGTTTTGCTTTCTGTTTGTCTGTCAGCTTGTGCTGCACAAACCAGGAACAGGTCTTCCGCTTACCCAAATCTTCGGCGGACGATGGTGTGCACCGTGTCGTTGCTAATGCCCAATTCCTCTGCCATTAATTGTAGAGCCAGTCGCCGATATAATATTTGCCATCCTTCACCACACACTTTTTGCAACATAGTTACATAGTTAGTCAGGTTGAAAAAAGACACAAGTCCATCCAGTGCAACCACAAAAAATAATAATAATAGTATCATACAATCCCATATACCCAATTCTATACCCACAGTTGATCCAGAGGAAGGCAAAAAACCCCAGAAGAGCATGATCCAATTTGCTAAAGCAGGGGAAAAAATTCCTTCCCGATTCCCCGAGAGGCATTTTCCCCGGATCAACTTTACCTATAAATGTTAGTACCCAGTTATATTCTGTACACCTAGGAAATAATCCAGGCCCTTCTTAAAGCAATCCACTGAGCAGGCCAGAACCACCTTTGCAGGGAGTCTATTCCACATTTTCACAGCTCTTACTGTGAAGAAACCTTTCCGTATTTGGAGAGTGCCCCCTTGTCCTCTTTGTTGACTATAAAGTGAATAACTTGACACCAAGTTCACTAAATGTTCATAAAGCATCTGTAAACTGTCAGCAAAGCCCTCTTTAGGAATTGAACCGCAGAACCACTGTCACACATTCTTGGATTGCAGCCATGTCCGCAAAAAGTGCACCTTTCATTGCGCTCTTTTAGGCAGAGATACAGAAAGAAGTCAGCAGGTGCAGGATCTCGGGAGTACGGTGGATGATTGAGAACAGGTACGCTGCGTGTGAATTGGCACACACAGATTGGACAATGCGTAGGTGCATTATCGTGCAGCAACATCCACTGTCCAGTCCTTTGCAACTCTGGCCGAACACGTCAGATGTGTCGTAACAACCGTTTCAAAACTTCCTTGTAGAATGCGGAGTTCATGGGTTTGACCTGCTGGAACAAATTCCTTATGGATGCCATTGTTGTCAGAGAAGGTGATCAACATTGTCTGGACCTTGGACTTTTTCAGGTGGAGTCACCAATCTCGTGCCAACATTTGTTGCACTGGCTTGATCATGTCTGGGGTTCTACTTGTCAATGGCCGACTCAAACATGGCTCATCCTCAGTTGTTTCCTTCCCATTGTGACACCATTTGAACCATAAACACATTTTCTGCTCAAGGCTTCCGTCCCGTACACTTGCACCAACATTTCCTGCATTTCTGTCACCGTTTTCCCCAATTTGTAGCAGATGTTCATTCATTGCTCCATTGCACTGTGACCCTACCTCTCACACAAATCATGTTTGACTGCCTGCAGCTGGTTTATCCTGATGGTCAAGTACACTCCATGGTAGGTGGTGCTTCTCAATGTGTCCCTGGATAGCCATGTGCATGCGCATGCACCGGGCCCATGTTGTCATTGCAATATCGAACCATTCACCAAACTTTAATTTCTTACTTTCTGAATGAGGATGTTATTTATAACACCATCATTCCTGCATCATAAGGATATTAATATTAGTCAATAGCCTCAATGACAACATGTTCTGAACCTGATAAAAATTCCATTTTACCATATGGCCTTCTAAAACAGTAGCTATGCCAATAAAATTCTATTGACAGTAGACAATCAAAATTTTCATTTGTAGACAGTTTTGACTGTTCTACCTAGATTAGATTTGATGTTTGTGTGGAAGAAACCTCTGCATGGGCAACTAACATGCATGTGAACTTTCCATTTAGTTAACAAACGTGGGCTGCCATGCCCTAAAATACAGTTTTGGACTGGCACAACTCATTGTAAACACACCTACTGCTTGAGTTCAATCTCCCCAATGCCACAACTGGTGCTCATATGCAGGCAAGACTGTGGAGTTGAACTTTCAGTTTGTTTCAGTAGTTGTAAAGACTCAAGGTTTTTTACCTTCATGTCTTCTCTGCATGAAGGTAAAAAAACCTTCTGTGTGTAGCAGCCCCCCAACCATTCTAAGGCCCCATACACACTATCAGTTTTTCTGCTGAGTATTTCCTTCAGATTTACCAAAACCATGTAGTTCAAGGGTCTGCCTGATTGCATACAAATGGAAAAACTCCTAAGGTTTGACCTCATATTATAAGGTTTTGGTAAATCTGAGGGAAAAACTCAGCAGAAAAACTGATAGGGTGTATGGGGTTTAATACTTAAGCCCAATTCAGCGATGTGCACAAGAGCCTTGGCTCTCCTGGGTCTCTTCCTCTTCATTGGCTGAGACAGCAGCAGTAGCCTGAACCATTGAGAAGAAAGCAGGGGCGGGGCTGAGCCAAGCTTCCTTGTTTAATGGACACACAGAGCAACAGCTTACGGGCCCTCATAGCAAGCTGCTTGCTATGGGGGGGGGGGTGGGGGTAATAGGCAAGGGAGAGGGGCCAGGAGCGCTAATGAGAGACCCAAGAAGAGGAGGATTAGGGCTACTCTGTGCAAAACGAATGCACAGAGCAGGTAAGTGGGATATGTTTGTTATTTTTAACCCTTAAGGACCGGAAGGATTTGACCCCTTATTGACCAGGCCATACAGCACTGCATCGCTTTAACTGACAACGGTCCTGCAACATTGTACCCAAACAAAATTGATGTCCTTTTTTCCCACAAATAGAGCTTTCTTTTGGTGGTATTTGATCACCTCTGTGGTTTTTATTTTTTGCGCTATAAAAAAAAAAGCGTCAATTTTGAAAGAAAAAAAAAACTATATTTTTTACTTTTTGCTATAATAAATATCACCCCCAAAAAATTGAAAAAAAATTATTTATTCATCAGTTTAGGCCAATATGTATTCTTCTACATTTGGTTAAAAAAAAAAAGTCACAATAAGCATATATTGATTGGTTTGTGCAAAAGTTATAGCATCTACAAAACAGGGGATATCATTTTTATTATTATAATTTTTTTACTAGTTATGGTGGCGATCTGTGATTTTTAGCTGGACTGCAACACTGCAGCAGATAGATCGGACACTTTTTTGGGACCATTGACATTTATACAGCGATCAGAGCTAAAAAAAAATAGCCATTGGTTTCTGCATAAATGTCACTGGCAGGGAAAGAGTTAACACTAGGGGGTGATTAAGGGGTTAAATGTTCCCTAGGGAGGTATTTCTAACTGTGGGGGCAGTGTACTGACAGGGAGTAGAGAGAGCTGTTCCTGATCACTAGGAACAGCAGATCTCTCTCTTCTTCCCTGACAGAAAGGGGATCTGTTTACATTGACAGTTCCCTGCTCGGTCTCACTCTGGAAGGATCCCGGGTCGCCAGCAGAGATCGCGGCCGCTGGCCATGCGCATTGGCTCCTGCTTCGCATACGCGCACCATGGAGCTCTTAAAGCGGCCGATGTACAGCTAAGGCGATTCACGCAGCCATGCCAAGCTGCTGCAATATAACGACGGCAGCAGGTCAGCAAAAAAAAAAAATTGCCTTTAATATCCCTTTAAAAAAAAAAAAGAGGTCTGCCATGCCCTAAAATACAGTTTTGGACTGGTGCAACTCATTGTAAATGCAACTACTGCTTGTGTTTAATCTCCTCCATGCCACACCATGCACAAACAGAATAACAGCCTTTTTGAATTGTCACTTTTATACAGTACCCATATACTATACAGTACTAATGTATATATTACTGCTTGATTTAAAGTATGGCCACAAGCCACGCCACGTCACGTTATTACCAAGGTTACACTCATTTGAGCTAAAACTGGTACATGCACTGACCTACTAACCTACTCGCTATTTATTATATGTGAAACTTAGAACGAGACAATAAAATCAACACTCCTTTCAGTTCATTATTATCCCTTTGCATCATGTTGGCTCATGTACAAGTATTTCTTGTTACTATTAATTATTACAGTGAACCTTCTAGTATTACTTGTTATACGCAGAAACAAAACATTATTCTTAAATGAGACACACATAATTGCTAACACTGGGAGAAACAGTAAGTGGCTGGGACTGTACCTCCATAGACACATTGGTGTCCACATCCTGTATCACAGCATCTCAATTTCCCTGGGCAATCACTGTCACTGGAACAATTGTTATCACAGGGAGTTGTAAAATCTCTTATTACAACTGGCTTTGGACATAAGCCTTGTTTACCTGCAGATAAAAATAAAGAGAGAAAACGAACTCAAATTCTGAAAATTGTTACAATTGTTATAAATCAGCACTCAGTGTACAGGATACTATATCACATTTGTACCAGAAGAGGCAAGACTGGAATAATAACTTTGTACAGTTTATTATTTTATGAAGCTGTGTTTTTGCTTGATATGATTTGTAGTAATATTGTGTTATCTCCTGAGTTTAATGGTTTGTAGAATACATTTAAAACTAATCTTGTCACATGAGACTAGACTGTAGTGTTGTAAAAAAGTCAGAAGCAATCTGGAAATCTTTAAAAGATCCATGCTGCTTTGTTTCTAAGTAATTAGCAGAAACAGAAAATAAGTCTTGTGCCGCGTACACACGGCCGGACTTTCCAGCAGACTAGGTCCAACGGCCTTCCCGACGGACTTTCAGCGAAGTTCCGACTGACTTTCCGAACGAACGGACTTGGCCACACAGGAACGGACTAAGTCAGTTTGAAAGTCCGTTCATTTTGAACGTGATGATGTAAATGGGACTAAACAAGGAAGTTCAATAGCCAGTAGCCAATAGCTTCCCTTGCATTGTATTTGGTCAGTCGGACCAGCAAATAGACGAACGTTTTTCACGATTTTTAGTCCGTCAGAATTGAGTCTGTTGGATAGATTTGAAACACGTTCTATTTCTAGGGCCGTAGGATTTATTTTTTGAAAAACGTGTCTGACGGACTAATCCCTTTTGGACCTAGTCTGCTGGAAAGTCCGGTCGTGTGTATGCGGCATAAGAAACAGTTCAGTCCTATAAAACGAAACATTGAGTACTGAAAAGTTCAATGACACGGCCTGTATTTGGGCTAACAGTACAAAGGGGTCCTGAAAAATGTACTTTTAATCCAAATACAAAAGTTGCTGTTATTGAAAGTAGTAGTACTTGGCTTTTAAGGTCTTGGCAATCAGTTTTTTTTTCATTTCCAGTCCCCAGCCAAAATCTACATGTATTTAAAGACACTGGCACACCCTATGCCAGAAACTAAAGGTGATTACTTAAAGTGACTGTATACAATCACCTTGTAAAACAACTCATTCCGCTTAAAATAGAAATGAAACGCAAAACATTTTTATATAGCTATAAAAAAAATTATAAATACCCGTTTTTATAAGCGATCACATTCCCTCTGTTCTCAGTTGTATGGAGCATTTTACCCAGCCATTGCCTCCCCTTCCTGGTTTCTGGCCTGGTGCTCTTCTGGTCTTTTCTACCATTTGACTACTAACTCTACCTTCAAAACCTTTTTCACCCTGCAGGAAATGCATGGCCTGTCTAACTTGGAACAATTCCATTGCTTACAAATAAGACACCTCTTCTCCCTCTTTTTTGCCCTGTCTACCCTCTACCGTCACCTCACTTTCTTCGAAAGTGCCTATAAGAAGGATCCCCATGCCCCAGGCCTCATCTCACCAATTGCTGAACAAGCCAGATTCCCACCCACCCTCCTATACATCTTACTGGGAAAGAGACATGGAGATCTTCTCAAGCCGCGTACACACGGGCGGACTGTATTGCCTACTTAGTCCGTTGAAACACATTTCAGCGGACAGTCCGCTCGTGTGTGGGCTTCAGCGGACTTTTTCAGCGTGCAGTCTGGCGTACTAAGTATTTCGGAATTTTCGAAATACTGTCCGTCATACTTTGGTTTCAGCGGACAATCCGCTCGTCAGTAGGCTAGTTCGACGGACTAAGAATGGCGCATGCTCAGAAAGGATTTACACGGCGAAAGGTTGCATTGCTGTGTATTGGACTTCCTATTTCTAGTCCCGTCGTACGTGCTCTACACGTCATCGCGCAAGCTTTCGATGGACTGTTTGTGCATCCGTGTGTGGTCAAGTCCGTTCATTTGAAAGTAGGACGGACTGTCCATCGGATTGTATGACGGACTAAGTAGGCCATACAGTCCGCCCGTGTGTACGCGGCTTTAGAACACATAGCGTGGCCAGAGGTTTGGGCGGCCACCAAGTCTTCAGTTCTGAACATAGCAGCACTAGAAGCTAACTACAAAATCCTTACCTATTGGTATCTGGTCCCCCCTAGGCTTGCTAAATATGTACCAAATGATTCTCCCAAATGCTTTCAAGGCTGCGATGAAATAGGTACCCACCTCCACATATGGTGCACCTGTCCCATAGTGCAGAACTTCTAGGCTGATGTGTACCGGATCAACTCCACGTTAATGGCAGCTGAGCTGCCCCCAAATCCACTCTCAGCTGTATTGAACACATGACCTCTTAACTTAACACTGGTTGAACACAAACTATTTAAAGTGGCCACAGCTGCCAAACAAACTATTGCAAAAGCCTGGAACACTAGCACTCTTAAACATAGTGGAAACAAAAAAACAAAGTCACTAAGGCTATAATCCATGCTAATCTAGAGGCGGCTATATGAGACAGAGTCGAGCATTATACCAAATTATAACAACCCTGGGTGCCCCATTTTCTTCTCCCTCAATTTGCTGCTGTGACGGCAGAGCTATTTCCTTGAACCTAATCTGGCTCTTCTACAGGTATAGCCATGAGTAGACCCTCTAGACTTTCCCCATGCCCTTCTCTCCTATACTCTTCTGTTACTCTTCTCTGTTTACATTGCTTTATCAGTTGAGAGTGAACAATTGTCCAGTGCCCAAATCTCTAGGCAAACTACTGATTTCAAAGTGATGTGCAACCCCCCCCCCCCCCCCCCCCCACCAAAAGGCATACCTTACATTACCCTTATACAAGAAAGTGGTATTAAACCCAAAAGGAAACATTTATTATATTGCATCTTAAAGAAATGTGGTGGCTGCATTCGTTTTCTTTTTTAGGTTTTCTTTCCCTTTCATCTGGTGATCTGATCGGTGAGTCTGTTGTTTTCATCAGAACAAGCTCTAATGCAAATGTTTCAATTAGAGAGTTCACACAAAACCATTTACCACTGATAGGGATGCTTACAATGATCAGCTTTTATTTATTTCTGCAAAAACCCTTATCCCAAAAGAAAAACATGCTTTAACTGCTTGTGTAACTGCTGGGTGACCTGAAGGCTCGCTTCAATTTGTTAGTGTATTTAAATCTGCTAGTACAGATAACACACCCCTCCTCCTAGACTGACAATGCTGCTGTCCAACAGTGCCCCTGTGTTGCACTTCAATACAGGAGGTGTGTTACTGGCCAGATCACTGGGTGAAAACAGAAGGGAAAAAGCCTAAAAAAGGAAAACGAATGCAGCCACCACATATATGTGGATATAGGGTAAACTCCAATATATAATTATTATTTTTTTGTTTTGGGATTAATACCACTTTAGCTGTAGAAACTGCTTTGTGTACATGATTATTTAAACACAGAAAATAGCTGTTAAAACATGAAATTCTTTATTTGTTCTTTGTTACTTTTCTACTTAGTGTATAAAGATGGATATGTCTCTTACAGTAATTTCATTTATGCATTTTTTTCCTGTGTATAAAAGCAACAACGCACTAATGCAATCCTTTTAAAGTAATAATTCCGAAAAAAAAAAAGACTTCCAGTGTCACAAAGGCCTCAGCTGATAACGCTCTCTACATTACTTCCACCAAGCTCCTGTTTACAAAACCTATTCTTATAAATGGGGTGATGTATAACCTCTCTGCTAATGCATATTGCTGGATGTACAAATCAAACATACAGTATATATGTAAAATGATCATTGCTGTTATGCTTCTGCCATCTGTTTTGAAATTCTAAACTATGAACTTTTCTGAAAAGCAACAAAATTACAGGTCAAGGATTCCTACCAACAGCAGATATTTCAATTCTCTTATCACAACTTTGTTTTATCACTGACGTTTCAATATGGTAACTTTATTTTAAATCGGGTTAACAGAACGATTGTTTTTTTTTTTCTATTGATGGACTTAGAAATATCACATTAGGCTGATTCATATAGCTATGTCATAAAAGCAACAACAATGCTAATATTGCAGAGCTAAAAATAGAAACTTTTTTTGCACATAATGTCTATATTTATTTAGAATGTATCTAAGATTCATTTATTATTGTTTTTAATCTGTAAAACAAAGTTTGACTTATCACTGATGTGCATATAAATAGAGGCAACATTTACGCAGATGACAAATTAAAAAAACATACAAAAATAAATGTTAAATCTCATACTTATCCCAGTTTCATAATATAAAAAGTAGTTTGTCATTTTACTTACTCATTTTGCTTTTTGTAGTCATACATTTCACTTCCACCCAAAGAAGCAACAAAACAAACATGAAAAGACAATGATATGGTCTCATTTTGTTTTCCAGCACAGGACTTTCTGTAAGAACTGATTTCCAGTAAGATGCAACAATGTCAGCTTTCAGGAAGGGATAGACACACCTTATATATTATAGAGACACATCCCATATTTCTAGATTTACAACATATACACATTGTCCCTCCCATTCCAAATGAGGCTGGGAATAATTGCACACATTTACAGTCATAATACACATGCTAGAGCAATATACTATATTAATATATTATAATATTAAGGAAAATTGTTATCCATACTTACCGTAATTTTCCTTTCCTGGATCCTCCCCATGTCAGCCTACTATGGGTCAGCTCCACCCTCTCTGACCCCTCCAGGACCACCTCTTTCTTAGCCCATAAAGGGCAGCTGTCTGCCCACACCAGTGTTCAAAAATACCCGCCTTGCGATAGATAAACCGGGTGGAAATCTCCAGCTGACATGGGGAGGATCCAGGAAAGGAAAGTATGGATAACAATTTTCCTTATTCCTGGACCTCCCCATGTGAGCCTACCATGGGATGTACCAAGCAATATTAAGAAGGGAGGGAATACAAAAATAAAAAATAAGCCAAACCCTCAATGCAATGCTACTCACATTTTTTAATGGACAACAGCCACTGTAATAACCGTAGAGCCAAATATTTCCTCAGGCGGACAAGCCGAATTAAGCCTGTAATGCCTAATAAAAAGTGTTGGGCATGCTCCAGCTTGCTGCTCCACAAACTACCTCAGGGGCGACCTTCACGCATGCTGCCCAGGATGCTGCCATACCCCTCATCGAATGTGCTTTGATCTCTGAAGGAGGAGAAAGGCCCAGCATTCTGTATGCAATATGCCTGGTCTTGACAGTCCAGGAAGACGCAACTCTAAATGTTGCTGGCATACCCTTTTAAGGCCCCATTGGGAAAACATACAGCTGATCTTGTTTTGAAAGCTTTTAGTCCATTTCAGGTAGGTTGATACCGCAGAGACCAGGTCTAACCTACTCCACTCATCAGCAGTATCCGCTAGAAAGGCTGGGAGAATGATCTCCCAGTTCATACAAAATTATGTGGCCACCTTAGGTAGAAAGCTCGCTACAGGCCTAAGGACTATCTTGTCTGGGAGCACCAAACAATATGGTTCTTTAGATGAGAAGGTGCACGACTCTGAGACTCTTCTGACCAAGACAACGTCTAGCAAAAAACAAAAACAGAAAAACTGAAACGATGAACAAGAGAAAGATTGGTCAAACGGGTGAACCAGCAAAGTTCTCAAGACTAGCGTTAAGTCCCATTTTGGAAAAAAACGATTTCAATGGAGGTCTGATTTCTATGGCTGCCCCTAAAAATCAGATCACCAATGGATGTAGAGCACATCTTGTACATGACATAGCTGACAAGGCAGGGATTTGACCCTTCAGGGAATTATAAAAAAGAAAAAGCAGTAACACCCCACTAAAGGGTCAGAGGGCGCTGATCACCCCTAGTATGTATAAAAAACAAAGAAAAAGGAATATCCCCTAAATGGGGTTTTTTAGCAGCATATATTACCTGTAAAAGCTAATATACATACACAGTAGGAATAACTACTGAAATACAGCGAATAGTTTGTAGTACAAATATTTATTAATAAAAAAAGAGAATTAAATAGGTGACACAATGGTCAAGGATTGAACTCCACTTGGTGGATAAAATGTATAGTTGTACATATATGAACAAAAGTTAATTATGTCATATGAACCCTATATATCTGTATACACAGTAAAAAATAATAGATAATGATAACCCTGATGCGTTTCGACCCTCTCAGGGGTCTTCTTCAGAAGGTTTATCTATTATAAAAGAGAAAACAAACATAAATATATATCCATACACTGTACATTATGGTATACTAGAAACAACCTGCTGTAGGCAGAGTGTATATCTAATATAGTAATATTATATAGTTACCAATTAATATACATCACGGGTGATACCTATATGATCCACAGTGGAGATCCTCTTTAGAAGACATAGGTAATCTCAACCACTTCTCTCATATCCTTCATAGATGTGCTGAGACTTATATAGCTGGTATTAGTCGCTGTGCCCTACCATCAAGGGAGGGAAGGGAAAACGGAATCCAAAATGGGATGGCTTGCGAGGGATCACATCCCTAATTCCACCTCCAATGTGTTACATGGAGGGGAGTATAGACGTAGGCAGCCAAGGGTCAGAGGAGACACCCTGCAGTAGGATAGAATATAAAAAATATATAAAGTACGCTGATTAAGTACTGCCCACTCTATAGATAAAGGAGGGGGCTCCACCCAGATAGTGTGTAAAGGGGGGGTACTAGGAAACTTATACATTGGTGCTCAAAGAAGGAGAAGGTCCTTCTTTGAGCACCAACGTATAAGTTTCCTAGTACCCCCCCTTTTACACACTATCTGGGTGGAGCCCCCTCCTTTATCTATAGAGTGGGCAGTACTTAATCAGCGTACTTTATATATTTTTTATATTCTATCCTACTGCAGGGTGTCTCCTCTGACCCTTGGCTGCCTACGTCTATACTCCCCTCCATGTAACACATTGGAGGTGGAATTAGGGATGTGGTCCCTCACAAGCCATCCTGTTTTGGACTCCGTTTTCCCTTCCCTCCCTTGATGGTAGGGCACAGCGACTAATACCAGCTATATAAGTCTCGGCACATCTATGAAGGATATGAGAGAAGTGGTTGAGATTACCTATGTCTTCTAAAGAGGATCTCCACTGTGGATCATATAGGTATCACCCGTGATGTATATTAATTGGTAACTATATAATATTACTATATTAGATATACACTCTGCCTACAGCAGGTTGTTTCTAGTATACCATAATGTACAGTGTATGGATATATATTTATGTTTGTTTTCTCTTTTATAATAGATAAACCTTCTGAAGAAGACCCCTGAGAGGGTCGAAACGCATCAGGGTTATCATTATCTATTATTTTTTACTGTGTATACAGATATATAGGGTTCATATGACATAATTAACTTTTGTCCATATATGTACAACTATACATTTTATCCACCAAGTGGAGTTCAATCCTTGACCATTGTGTCACCTATTTAATTCTCTTTTTTTATTAATAAATATTTGTACTACAAACTATTCGCTGTATTTCAGTAGTTATTCCTACTGTGTATGTATATTAGCTTTTACAGGTAATATATGCTGCTAAAAAAAAACATTTAGGGGATATTCCTTTTTCTTTGTTCTTCAGGGAATTATAAGCTAACCCTTTATCGAGACCACTCTGCAGAAACTCCAAAATGTTTTATACTGAAGGAGATCCAAGGTCCCAACCCCTTTCTGTAGTATTCCAGATCCGGTGATAGGTTACATTCATGGACCTCTTACGAGCCTGTAATAATGACTCCACTACACAGCCCGAGAGATCCAAGCCAGTTAAAGCCCCCCTCTCACTTCCAAGTCATTAACTTCAACCTCCTGGGGTTCGGGTGTCAGGCCCCACTCTGCAGAAAGAGATTCTGATAAAGAGGCAGTGGGATTGGTGAGCCCGACTTTATCCTCCAAGCAAAAGGGAACCACGGCTTCCTGAGCCAGTAAGGTAGGACTACTATTGCTGTGACCCTTTCTCGCTGAATCTTCAGCAGGATTGAGAGCCAATGGAAGCAGCAAGAACACATACACCAAGAAGAAGTTCCAAGGCCTGGACAAAGCACCCTGACCCAACGCTTGTGGATGCCAGGTCCGGGAGAAGAAGCAAGGAAGTTGACAATTCTCCTTGCCATAAGATCTATCAAAGGCATCCCCCAGACCCTGAAGGTCTTGCATAGGTACTTGGAGTTGAGGCCCCATTTGCTGTGATCCCCAATACATGCACTCAAGCGATCTGCTAAAACATTCCCGGGCCCTGGGAGATCAGATGCTGTAAGAGAGCTGAGATTATTCTTCTGCCCATAGGAAGATTTGACATGCGACCTGAAGGAGAGAGCGACTTCTTGTGCCCCGTCGATGAGACACATAAGCCCCTGTAGTTTTGTTGTCCAAAAGAATCTTGACAGCTCAACCTCGCAACATAGTTTGGAGTGCTCAGAGAGCGCATCTGACAGAATCCAATCCCAGGAAATCTGAAATCTTCACCCCACAAAGGTTCCATTGGCCTTGAACCTGCTGTCCCAGGCAGCGTGCCTTCCAGACTGGCATTGGTCATCACCACTATTGGTTCTGAGGCCTTCAACGGAACTCTGTGGGAAAGATTGCGAGCTACTGACCACCAAACCAGGGACCAGATTATCGGAATCAACAGATTTTCCCTGAACAAAAAGTGACAAACCCGCTGAATTGCTGATTCTAAAGTATTCCCAAAGAGTAGCTTTGGTCAAGTGGAACCGAACACAGACTTTGCTTAGGAGCCTTACTGGCCGACCAATGCTTTAACCATAAGGCTTTGTAGGCTGTGATGGAATGAGCCATTATCTTTGCTGTCATCTTGTCCTGGTTGACAGCCACTTCCGCCACAAACTCTACAACAGTCTTGACAAACTGCAAAGGGGAAGAACTGCCTCTTCCCAAACTTTCATCCCAACATCCATCCACCAGCTCTGTTACCCACACCCGCTGGTATGTGCAAGATGCACATACCAGCTTTCCTGGGAGGATCTCAGCTGAGCAGGCCCAACAGGATCTTTCTTCTGCCTGGGCTGGTGATGAAGACCTATCCAAAGAAGAGGATCTTCTTCTGTGTCTGCTCCCGGATTTGCTCTTTCTAGAGGCTTTCCGATGTCTTGACCTCTCTTGGCTCGTGTCCTAGCGACTAAAGTGGGGTAAGGGCGAGGGAGATCTGGAATGCCGTGACGACAGGCGCCTATCCATCAGCATGCAACTCTGCGACTTATCATGTCTAGTCCCTTTTTTACTTCATTGAGGCTGGAATGCTGATTTGGAACCTCTTTGCGTTTACTAGGCCCTTCTCTGTTAAAAAAAAAAAAAGTTAATAAAATACAATCAAAATAAACTTCTCCATCTGAATCTTCAGTGTTTAGGCAGCTAGGCAGGCAATCACAATTTCCCAGACCTATAAGGCACAGGATAATATAAATATTCTGACAGACAACTAACACAGCAGTAAGCAATGAGAGTCCTGGAAGGAGGCTTTCCAGAGCAGAGCAGCAGATTGATCAGCTGGAGGCTGTGATTAGCGCAGTAGAACAGCAATTAGTCCTCCTGCACACAGAGGGGCTCAGAGGGTGCCCTGGCCCGCCCCTAGAGGACAGAGCCTGCTGCAAATCAGCAGTGAGCATTCTGGTGTTTGCTAGGCAACTCAAACAGGAAGAAGAGGAAGCTGCCTCTGACCTCACCTGCCCAACTCTGAGCTTCCTGAAAGGAATACATGTGGGGCGGTGATCTACAAGTCCCAGAGAGTCAAGCCACTGCCTGAACACAGAAAAATATGGAAGGAAAGAGTGCCAGCACCTGCCTCATGAAGGTATATACAGTAATTTATACTGGCAGTGACCTTTGCCAATAATACACAGTCATTTACACTGCACCTTACTATCCCAGCACCATGGGAACCCACCTCCTCAGGAGATTTACAGCCTATATGGGGGGGGGGGGGGGCTTCTGAAACTAGAGAGGCTGTACCCGAACAGGATGGATGGTGGATAGTGAAAAAAATAAAATAAAGAAAAATAATAATAATCTTTAAAAGGTGTCCGGAGCGAAGACAAAAAAAGAGCACTGGTGTGGGCAGACAGCCGCCCTTTATGGGCTAAGAAAGAGGTGGTCCTGGAGGGGTCAGAGAGGGTGGAGCTGACTTATAGTAGGCTGACATGGGGAGGTCCAGGAAATATAATATAAATGCTAGAGTTAAAAAGATATATTTTAATTTTCAGTTTTTTGCTCAAATACTACTAGATGCAGTGCCACGCTCTGCAGTATACGTTTCAAATCTCTCTGTTAAAATGATATATATATTGGACTGTCTATGCCATTCTCAAGGCAGTGCACTGTCGTGCATTGCCCTTTCTCTGCAAAACGTTAAAATGGAACTACCGAACTCCATCAATTCTTCATACTTTCATTCCTTCTACTTCAGATCGATGTTGGAGATGCCAGGAGCACAGGGGAGACCTTCTACATATATTTTTTGGGCTTGTCCGAAACGTACACAATTCTGGAGAGAAAAACCAAGGACCACTTATTTTCTTCTCCTACTTAAGTCAGAAATACTAATTACAACTTGCTAAAATTCCATCCTACGGCATTTGATCAATGCTGCTAAATCTTGTATCTCCTTGAAGTGGAGGAACCCACATCCACCCACACTATCACTATGGTTTTCCAAAGTTGAAAATAATAATAAAATGGAAAACCTAGTCCTATCCTTACAACCTACATGAAAATTACAATAAAACATGGCTCCTATTGAATGCTTTTAAAAATTCAGACGAGGGAAAAGCATTACACGTAACTAGCAGTTGATTTATGACATTCTGGTTGCTCAATGATTTCTTGTCCCTTACCACCTGTTCCCTAACCTACATCTCCCTTTTTCCCTTTTGTTTTCTCTATGTATACATTTTAGGAATAAATGCAAAGGAAGCAAATTTGGGTTTTCCTTTCTATTTCATCAACTTATTACTGATTTTATACATTATTTTTATTTATTAATTTATTATTTGTGACAATTGAGCTATATTGTTCATTATTTAGTTATGTATTCCATATACTGATACGGTGTACACTGCAGTCATATATGTATTTTATTGTCAAACCTGAATTCTTTACTTAATTAAAAAGAGTATACAAATGTAAAAAATAAATACAATGGAACTAAACTCTCTAAATCAGCATTAACAATGTTTATTTTATTTTTATTTTTTTATTTAAACTTTTTATTAAACCAGTTTTTGTACAAGTACAAATATGACAGGTGTACATTATTGACAATATCTTTAATAGAGAACAATATAATCATAGCTGAGTAGATTAGGTTCCTGAGATGAAACAAAAAAAAAAACAACTTGAAGTCTTTAATCTGAGTTGAAGTACCTGGAGAATTCGGTTAGGAAGATAGGATTATTATGAGGAGCCTGTCACCCCTATCGGGAACACACTGTGAGCAGGCTATCCGTATGCCTTTCCAGGAATTGTGAATGTGACCCAGGATTTGTTCACTTTGGGTTGATTACAATCTAATGTAAAAAGGGGGAGCACCTCAGAGACCCCTTTCTTGGGATGTCAGTCACCTAGCCCTAGTTAGGGGTTAATTGGTAGTGTTAGCTGTATAGGACCAGGGTGTTAGGTATAGGTGTACTGTCTTTTTAAATATTCCCAGTGCCTATAGGTGGTCCAATCGGAATGCAGGGATTGTTCTACAAACCCCCGAAGGTGTTAAAAGGGGCTGCTGGGGGTCTCTACTTCCTCTGGCAGCAGAAGACCTGAAGAAGAAGCAGCTCCCTCCCTCCCTCCCTTGCCGTGTTCTAAAAACAGGGCAAAAGTTTGCTTGTGTATATATTTGTTTTCTTTCAATATTTGGTTTAATATGTTTATGAGTGATTATGTTAAATCAATAAAGATACCGCGGCCAATTTTTAGCAAAATACAGTATGTGTGTGGGTTTTTTATTTAAGTTACAGAATGGTATCCGGGGAACTTGGTTGAGGGGCAATGTGTGGCCTGCTGTCCCATAACAACAGTGGTACCAGAACCTACTGTTATTGAAAATATTATCCTCATAGGTTAGAGTGTAGTAGTTGTAACACCAATTGTATAAACATTAATTAGTTAACCAAACTTAATAAACATATAACCAAATACAATGTTTCAGTATTGTTGGTACTTAGTTCCCTGCAATGGTGTTGATGTGACACCAATAGAAGCGGTCAGTTATCAATTAATCAGGTCCTCAACGTAAGTTATTACTATGTTTAGATATTTTCAAATATCCCAGAACTTCTGGTAGATATGTGCTCGACCTTCCTTGTATGCCAGCAAGCCTTCCATTAGGCTTTGTGAATGGACCCTATCAATAACTTCCTTTATATCTGGAGGGGCAGTACATTTCTATTTCGCTGTTATGGATATACGAGCCACATATAATATATGCACCACTACTTTCCTGTGTATATATGGGAAGGAGTCTATCCCCAGGCATAGTAGTGCTAATTCTGGAGAGGGGGTACATTGAGATTTAGTTGTGTCTGAGATAAGAGAGAAAACGTTTGTCCAAATTTTTTTCAGAATCTTATAGTGCCACATGATGTGTAGGAGATTACCGTTATTATGACAATTCCTCCAACATAGTGGGGATAAGGTGGAATTCATAGCATGTAGACACACGGGAGTAATGTACCACCTATGAAGGATTTTGTGGAAGATGTCCCAGTGGTCCACACAGGCTGAAGAATTACTATTATATTTTATAGCTGCTAGCCATTGTGGCAGAGTAAAGGACTTTTGTAGCTCTACTTCCCATTTATGCATGGTTGGTATTTTGGATTGTGTCATGTGGAGGTTGCAGTATATATAGCACAACAAAATACCCTTAATGGTAGGTTTATTCTTGTTCATTAAGAAATCCCAGATAGCTAGCAGGATTTTCATGGTTGTGGATGGATATTTCTTGTTATATTGCTTGGTTTGCTGAATTATAAAGGTGTCTACTGCTGTGGGGTTCACTAGATCTGCAATGTTGTAGTGGATGCCCTTTTGTTTCCAGTGGTGGGTCAAAAAATGTTGTATAAGGTATGCATAGGCTGTGAGAGGTATACCCAGTGTGTGGGATGGTTCATCTGTAATATGATTTTTAGTCAGTAGGGACCAAGCCTTGAGTGTTGCTTGTACCGTTGGTTAGTCTGGCATTGTGGACTTATGGTGAATGGTGGATGCCATTAGTAGTGCTGTTAGATTATGACCTGGAGTGATAGCTTGTTCTATGTGGGACCATAGATTGTGTTCCTGACAGGAGAACCAATATTTCAGTTGGTCCAGTAAGGAAGCTTGGAGGTAGGCATAGGCATTTGATAGTCCTCCCCCTACTCGTTTTCTGTGTTTATATAGCGTTGTTAGAGCAATTTAGGGTGTTTTATTTTGCCATATAAATTTATTCAGGAGCGATGCCAAGTCAGAAAAAATTTTAGGTGGGATGGAGGTGGGGATGGTCCTGAAAAGGTAGAGTATTTTGGGAAGAATTTGCATTTTATATGCAGCTATACGTCCAACCCAAGCTAAGTGAAATTTAGAGATTTGGGAGAATTCTGTCTGAATGTGTGCTAGAAGGGGAGGGAAATTTGTAGCATATAAGTTAGATATAGGGTTAGTCAATTCGATACCTAGATATGTGATAGAGGGAGCATACCAAGTGCAGGGGAATATTTATTTAAATTTAACTTTAACTTTACTTTTCTCCATTATATTTATAGGTAGGACATAGCATTTGGAAGTATTCATTTTGTAGTATGTTATTTCTCCAAAATTATGTAGAAGTTTCATAGCTTTGGGGAGGGATTTCTCAGGATTAGTCAGGGTGAGGATTATATCATCTGCAAAGAGCCCTAACTTGTGTTCTTTATGACCTATCTGGAATCCTTTAATGTCAGCTGTATTTCTGATAAGTTCTGCTAAGTGTTCTATTGCTAAGGAGAATACAATAGGGGACATCCTTGACGGGTGCCCTTTGTGAGGTTAAAGGGATCAGAAAGTATTCCTGATGTATATACTTTGGCCGAGGGGTTTGAGTAAAGTGACATGATGGCTGAGTGTAAGAAGCCATTTAATCCAAATTTGGTGAGCGTTTGAGATAAGTATTGCCAATGGATTCTATCAAATGCCTTTTCTGCATCTAAGGCTACAAATATACTGAGTTTCTGTGTGATTTCTGCATACCTCATTAAATTTATCATTCTTCTAGTGCTATCCGGGGCCTGCCTTCCTTTGACAAATCCTACCTGTTCCAATCCTATAAGGGTGGGGGTTATATTTAGTAATCTGTTTGCTAGCACTTGGGTGAAGATTTTTAAGTCCGAATTTAGTAATGAGATGGGCCTGTAATTTTGGGGTAAGGAGGGGTCTTTTCTGGGTTTTGGTATAGTCACTATAATAGCTTGGAGCATTTCACTTGGGAATGTACCTGTTTTTGCAGCTATGTTGAAGAGGTCTACAAGTTTGGGGGTGAGTGTTGAAGAGAATGCTTAGTAGTATTTAGCTGAAAAACCGTCTGCTCCAGGGGCTTTATGTTTAGGTAATCTTTTAATCACTTCTTATACTTCGACTTTAGTAAAAGGTTGGCTTAACAATTGTAGAGATTTTGCGTTTATTGAGGGGAGGTCAATGTTTCTAAAGCCCCATACACACTATCAGATTGTCTGCTGATTTTTTCCTTCAGATTTACCAAAACCATGTAGTAGAAGGGCCTGCCTGATTGCATACACATTGAAACCCCTAAGGTTTGACCTTATATTATATGGTTTTGGTAAATCTGATGGAAAAAATCAGCAGACAATCTGATAGTGTGTATGGGGCTTTAGAAACTCAGTAATTTCAGTCTCTGAGGGTTGGTGAATATTCTTGTCTAGTTTAAGATTATACAAAGATTCATAATAATCTTTAAAGGTATTAGCAATATCTTTTGGATTATGGTATGGTTGATTGTTATTGTGGTGTTTAATTACTGAGATGTTCGTGCAATTTTGCTTTTTCTTTAGTTGAGAGGCTAGTAGTTTCTCTGCTCTATTGTTCTGGGAGTAGTATGAAAGGTTGAGCATTTTAAAGTAGAGGTCGTAATCAGTTCTCATTGCTTGTCTTGGGTCTTCTCGACAGGAGTTTAGTTGATGTAATAGGGAGTGGTCATTGTTTTGTTTGTGCTTGTTTTCCAGGTCAGCAATGCATTTGTGAAGTTGCGAGATAAGCTGTGTTTTTTTCTTTTTTCCCTGGCTGCTATTTGAATTAGTGTGCCTCTATCAAAGGCCTTGTGAGCGCACCACAGTAGATGGGCGGGTTCCCGGATGCTCATTAAATGCAAAGTATTCCTCTAGCTTTTTATTGACTTCCTGCTGAATTTGGGGTTGGAAGAAGAGGTAGGTGTTGTTATGCCATAGGGTTGTGAGCCTAGTCTTAGTAGAGTCTAGTAATTTTATCATAATCTGGACGTGGTCGGACCAGGTGATATTGTGGATGTCTGCCTTTATCACCTTCTTTGAGGTGTATTTGTCTGTTGGAAAGAAATGTATCCTGGAATAGCTTCTATGGACTGATGAGAAATAGGTATAATCCCTCTCTGTGGTGCGGAGGCAGCACCAAGGATCATATAGTTCTTCTGCTAGGCAATAATTACCCAGGGATGGTCTGCTTCTCCGCCCCACAGAGGAGGAGTCTAGTGCATTATTTAAAAGCATATCAACAGGTTACCCTTTTTCAGTTCTTTCACTTTTTGTAGAATATTAAGTATAAATGTAATTGTTTTGCAGTTAGGCGCATACAGATTTACCAGTGTATAAAGGTTTTTTATTGATTTCAGCTATTAAGATAATATACCTACCATGGCTATCTAGCTGTTTATCTAGTAGTTTAAAAGAGACACAGTTCTTGACGGCTATTAGGACACCATTGTGTTTACCAGAGTCATTTGCTGTGAAGACATGTGGAAACTTGTTGTGGGAGCATCTAGGAGGGTTCCGATCCAAGAAATTAGTTTCTTGCACACAAAGAATGTTGCAGGTCTTTTCTAAGGCTGACTTCCATAGTGTTCGAGGCTTATATGGGCTGTTGAGATCTCCTGCGTTGATGGACATCAATTTAATGGACATTGTTGACTTAATGGTGCTTAATGGTATTTGATGTGAGCTACGTATTGAGTCCAGTGCAGTGGAGTGGGTTAGTACCTTTCTGTGCATGTTCCACAAGAATGACGGAGTAACCAAAACCAAAACAGCGAAAATCTGAAAAAAGAAATACAAAACCGTTAATTTCAACTGTATGGATTTGGGGATATCCCAAAAACAATAGTGGGGTAAAGTCATTAGGATATTTCCAGTGCAGCCGAACATCAGGCCACCTGCGTGGCATTATTCCTGTGTGTGTTCTCTTATGATGCTCCAAGGAGAGATTCCTTAGGAGAATTTACAGGCAATTGGGCTCTAATGGTAGGCATGGTGGTGACTAGCCGTCATGTTTCCCTTTAGTGCTGCAGTATGAATTAAGGCTTGACCTGGAGGTCGCCGGCCCTGAAGCTTCCGGGTGGGTCTCACGCAGAGAAGCCCCCATTTGCGCATGAGCTCCAGGCCTTTTTCCAGGGACAAAATGGTGTACCATTTGTTATCCTTTTCCAGAATGAGCTTAGCAGGGAAGCCCCATCTTTAAAGAATTGTATGACTCCTCAGTAGTTTCATGATTGGCGTCAGATTGTTCCTGGCCTTCATGGTGGCTTGGAAGAGGTCGGCATATACCGTTATCCCCGCATAGGGGTCTGGAAGTGTAATATTTTGTCTGGAGAATCTCACTTATGAGTTGGTCTTTAATGTGGAAAAAATGTATTCTAGCAATGATTTTCCTAGGTATCTTCTCAGGGAGATGAGGTAGTTTGTGCAGTTTGTGGGCCCTGTCAATAATGACATCAGCATGAGTAAGGGCTGGCATAGCTGTTATCATCAGTTTTTGGAGGAAGGTGCGCAGTTCAGCCGGTTTTACTGATTGGGGATCCCCCTAAATTTCATATTATTCCTGCGTGACCTGTGCTCGAGGCCTGAGACCTTTAGGCGGAGAGCTTTGACTTCATCTTCTAGATCCATGTGAGCATCCACAAGCTCATTGTGCGCCTCACAGAAATCCCCCATTTTGTTATCCACATAGCTAACTCTGTCCCCCAGGGCTGACAGCTCTCTATGTGTGGAGCGAGTAATATTATTTATGTCCTGCTGGATAGCCCCTCTCAGGGTGAGGCTCATCGCCTTCATGATAATATAAGTCAGGGCAGACCAGAAGCAGGCAGGGCATCCAGCTTTTGGGTATATATATCAGTTTGCTTCATGTCCTGTCCCTCTGTTTTATGCTGATTTGAATCCTCAGCAGGAAAGCTGAGTCTCCGTTTTTGATTCAGTGGACTGTTTGAGGCTGATGGGGGTGATAGGGGTGTATTGCCTGGTTCAGGCAACTCACTGTTGTCATTGCAGGCAACGCTGGTGTGAGGATGGCTGTGCTTTGGAGGGAGGTCTCCCATACCGGCGCCATCTTGGGATCTTCTGACTGGGACTGCAGTGTAAAAGTCAGTCAGTTTCCTGGGGCCTTCTCTCTCCTTGCGTTTTGCCTATGCTGTGGATCGGGATTCCCTTCTGTTCCGCAGCCTGTGTAGCCGTTTTTAGGGTGTCACACGCCGCTGTGGGTGGCTTAAAGTCCCCTGATGTGACGGAGCTCACCTCTCACCACACCATCCGCTCCGGCTGCCGGCTCCGCCTCAGTGTACTACAATGTTTATCTTTAAGCTGCTAGCTTTAGTAAATAGATAGGAAAGTATGTTTTATTATTATTATTATTGGACTAGACCAAAATTATTATTATTATTTTAATACAGGATTTATATCAATCAGTTTGTGCAGCACTTTAAAAGGTAGAGGGGGAATAGCACAATTACAAAACAGTTCAATACAGTAGGAATAGGAGGGCCCCACTCATGCAGCTTACAGTCTAATAGGAGGGGGAGGTGGTACAAGAGGTAATAGCTGTGGGGATGATTTGATGGAATTGACTCGGGTAAAGTTTTTAGGTGAAGGTGGGGTAGGCTTCCTTGAATAAGTGAGTTTTCAGGGATCGCCTAAAGGTGGAAATAGTGTAGAAGCTCAATGGAAATGTTGGGGTAGGGAGTTCCAGAAGATGTGAGAAGCTCTGGAAAAGTCCTAGAGGCGAGTGTGGGGGGAGGTAACAAAGGAGCGAGAGAGCAGGAGGTCTTAGAAGGAGCGGAGAGGACAATTTGGACGATATCTGCAGATGAGTTTGTTGATGTAGCTGGGGGTGATGTGGATGGCCTTGTACGTTGTGGTTAGTATTTAGAATTTTATACAGTGTGCTAGTGGAAGCAAGTGAAGGGATTGGCAGAAAGGATCACAGTTAGTAAGCTGTATTAGTCTAGCAGCAGCATTCATAATAGACTGGCTGTTATTAGCATTAGCAAGAAGCTACTGTAAGGGGTTCACGCCAAGACTAGAACTTCAAGGACACCTCCACTCGCTGTTTCTTCTTTTAAGGGCTTTGTTTGCCCATTTTTATTAAAAGAAAGTTCCGAAAACATAAACATAGGTTTCTCTCGCAGGGGTTTTCAGCATTCCTTCTCCTTCAACATAAACGTCATTCAGCCCTTTTGGCTCTCACTTGCAGCACTGCTGACTCTGGCCTTACACTCCAGGCCCTTGTCTGTCTCCTACAGACTGTTCACTGACCAACATGGTGCACACCAGTAGAAGCCTCTTGCTGCACTGGCTCTCACGTGCAGCCCTCCTGACTCCTGGACCAGACTTCCTGTCTGCTGGGGTAGAGCTCAGAACCATGGTCAGGTTACTACTAAAAGCACAGCACACACCTGACCAATCAGTATGCTGGCTGTTCTGAATATCTGGACCCAGGATTGTAGATTTTATCCCACCCAGATCACTTTGAAATGTCCAGGCTCCAGGTACCAAAACTAACTTTAACCCGTTAACGTTCTGCTCCACAGTTTGGTAGAGCACATTTTGAGTCACGCTAACTCATTGAAAAATGTGGACTTTAAAGGGTTAAGAAACACTGAGTTTCTTGGAGATTTTTTTCAGCAGAAAAAAACACAGAATGCTCCTAACTGCTTCTAAATGCTTCTAACTACTTCTAAATAATTCTACTAACAGCTTTTTTTGTTTGAAATCCCTCAGCTTTCTCTCCTCTTCTACAGTGCTAAGAGGATGGGCTAGGTAGGTCCTGATTGGTTGGCAACGTCCATGTGACAGCGCAACCAATTAGATTGCCTCCTATACGTACCTTTTGTGAGGTACATTTAGGAGATTAAGCCGCTTGGATTTCAAATCCCCTGACCGGTGAAGCGGCGACCTGATGTGTCACAGTGGGTGTTCACAGGACTCCAGGTCAGCAGGCCTGGGAGGGATGGGGAGGGGGTCCAGTGTAAGTTCACCTTACAGATTTTCTGTAAAGGTGAACTTACCCTTTAAAGAATAAGTTCACCTTTGGAACATGTTACATGTTCTACCTGTTTTTAGTGTGGAATATGTAACATTTCAGTATCTGCGACCCCCTCCCCAATCCCTGGGACAGTGGACAGGGGATCCTCTCTCTGCACCCACTATCACAATTTAGAAACAGTGCAGCTGTGCAGGGCCCCGCCCACATTGCTGTGTCCATTCCTTCAGAGTTTCCTGTGAACGAATGCATACAAGTACCGTCAGCAGCTGAAGGCTTGTAGTTATCGATGAACTATGAAGGTGCTGGTGAGCGCTCTGGTAGTTCATTGATCTTCCTGCTCTCAGGTAAATGCCTGCCCATAAGAGGCATGGGCAGATAACTATGCTGAGAAACTGCAGGAGCCTGAGATTGCACCCGCAATCTGCTCATTAGGGGTGTAATTCTTTGCAGGCTCCTTCGAATAAATAATAAATGCACATTTTTCATATGCAAAAAAAGTGCATTTATAATAATTTTTCAAAAGGTAAACTTAGCCTTTAAAACAAAACTAATTTATGAGCTACTTACAAGACAAAGTTATTCTGTAATTATACCAAGTAGTTGAAACTGTATATTCAAAATAAGGTCTAATGGACATTGGCAGAAAAAATGCTTTGTTTAAAGGCATTTTTCATTTTTTTTAATGCCTCTGAATTCAGGTCTATGTTAGCCAACCTTCTGGTGTTTAGATTTGTATTTTAGAGCAGTGTTCAAGGACATAAAAAAAAAAAATGCCCCAAACCTGCATTCATAGAGAAGCTTACTGGCATAATTTACGCACATGAATGCATTCTACTGGCAAGAATAAATTAATAGTCTAGCTGGCAGAATGAGTTTACGTGCATACGCTTCTAAACCCCATGCACCTGTAGATACAGATAATTGCCTCAAATTTTGCACCAAAATGAGCATTTTTAACCACTTGCCCTCCACCCACCATCAAATGATGGCTGGGCGCCGGGCGGTGCGACTCTCATTCTGGGTGGATGTCATATGACGGCCTCTCTCGCATGCCCCCAGGGGCGCGCAGCGAGGCAATTGTGGCTGTGCCGTGTTGCTAGGACACGGCGCGACCCTGATCTGTGTAAAGAGCCGTGGCCGTGGGTCTTTAACCATGTGATCGGCTGTGTCCAATCACAGACAGTCACATGTAAACACGGAGATGCCGGTCATCCGCTCTCCTCGCCTCACACTAACAGAGTGTGAGGAGAGGATAGCCAATCAGTGGCATCTCCTCACAGGGGACAGCTAGGTATGTAATCAGGCACTGATCATCAGTGCCATGATTACAATTAAGTGCCCACCACTGCCATCAATCAGTGTCAAACAGTGCCCACAACTGCCACCAATCTGTGCCCACAAGTGCCAGCAATCAGTGCCCACAAGTGCCAGCAATCAGTGGCCATTAGTGATGCTAGTCAGTATTGGCTATCAGTGCTGCCCATCAATGCCCATCACTGCTTCCCATCAATGCCACCCATCAGTGCCGCCTATCTGTGCCCAGTCTCCCCCATCAGTGCCGCCTATCAGTGTTCATCAGTGCCACATATCATTGCCACCTATCAGTGCCCATAAGTGCGGCATATTCGTGCCACCTCATCAGTGCCTATCAGTGCCACCTCATCAGCAACCAACAGGAGAAAAATTCCTTTTTTTACAAAATTTACTGACAAACTAATAGGAAAATCTTTTTTGTTTTTCTAAATTTTTGGTCTTTTTTCAGCAAAAAAAAAATTAACCCAGGAGCGATTAAATACCACCAAAAGAAAGCTCTATTTGTGTGAAGAAAATTATAACAATTTCACATGGTTACAGTGTAGCATGATCATGCCATTGTCACTCAAAGTGTGACAGCACTGAAAATTGGCTTGGGCAGGAAGGGGGTGTAAGTGTCCTGTATTGAGGTGGTTAATTTGAATGTTTCTTCCCTAATATGCACATGCGCATAAGTCCCAAGGTTTAAAATGAAATGTCAGATAAAAATGGTAAAGTGTTTGTTCAGTTCTATACATAAAGCAATGCAAAGAAGCATCCACTTCAAAGAGCTCCTAGCGTTCTGGTTGAAAATAGGTGTTGTTTTGTGACCGGCAAAGCCTATGTATCCAGTATAATAAGCAGCAGTGGTAAAGGGAAGGGCGGCTGTGGGTGGTGCGGCTCCCCTTCATGTTGTAGCCACAGTACACAGGATATATCAGTCTTTTTTACAAAAGTAATGTGAATGTTCAGTTAATGATCCAATTTGAAACAAAACAAGCTACAACAATAATGTGGAAGGAGAAAGAAATTCGAAGTGTTAAAGAAAGATGTGACAAAGGTCAGATAAACACCTTGTTTCTAGAGCCCATGCAAAGAAAAAAAAAATATTTTTTAAATCATCTTTCCATAGGGATAAAAAAAAAATTACTTTGATGTTAGATGAATTTGTTATATTGAAATGAATTCAAGAACATGCTACCAGACATAATACAGGACATCAAAAATACTAGGAGACCTGAAATCCTTAACAAGCAACCTTTCTTAGCAAATACTTCAAAGGTAAATAACAAAAGCTTTACTGCTCCTGTCAGACTTGTATGATAAATAGTTTTAACAATGAGAAGTGCTAAGAAATAAGTATTTTTCATACAAGCATATTACCAGTATTTAGAAGAATAGTTTAACTCTTAAAAAGTAATTTTGTAATCTATCTTGAAAAGTATTTTAAAGGAATGATTTTCACAAAAAGTTCACAAGTTCATTGACCATACATATTACGAAACATTAAATGTGACCTCTATTGATAGAAAACAGAAATAAAAGTATAGAGATTTGTACCATCATCCAGAAATCAGATAGTGTAAGGATTGGTAGCCTGATCCCCAACCAGGTTACCAGAAATGGAGGCAGTTTGGACTATTGCGGTACAATAAAAACAGTACAATGAATAATATAACAAAATAATAATAATAAAAATTTCTGGTAACCTGGTTGGGGATCAGGCTACCAATCCTTACATTATTGACCATACATAGTGATAAAATAAGGAAAAGTATTTAAACATGAATATTGTTGAGCCAAGTTGTGAAAACTTAATTTTGAAGCTTATCTGACAATAATTTGACCTAGGAATATAATGGGATCTAATGCAAAATATGAAACTGAGCCTGCAAAAGTTCCCAATTTTATAACCTACGGTATACATAAACGCATTTAGTAATATGATAAATTGTAAAAGTTAGGAAAATAAAAATGTAGGCAATGTCTTTTTATGTGGTTAAATAAGAGGATTGTTGCCTCATTATAGAATCATTTTCTTGTAGTTATTTAGGGGACAAATAAGAGTATTCAGAGAAGTAGGGTTCTGTAGCTACTTTCAGGGGATTTGACACTGGTAACCAGAATTTGGGAATAGTCCAACATAATCCCTTCCACCCCAGTCAGGCCTCAGTTTTGTAGCATGCAATAAGAGGAGTGGATTATAAGAATAGAGCAGGCAGGGATTTGGCCCACAGGCTGCAATTTGGAGACCTTTGATCTAGAAGACATTTTCTTCACACAAAACACATTGGATCTTTATTGAATGTGACTTTTAGTTTTAAAAAACTAATATATTTCAGTGCAAGACACATTTCATCTGATACTCTCCTCCATCCTCCGCGTACCTCTAGATGACTTAGGATATGAGCTGTCCCCAGTCCTTGTCCTCTGGGAATACACAGTAACTAAGTGGTTAGCACTTCCACGTGGAAGCACTAGGGTTGTTGGTTTGAATCCCAACCATGGCACTACCTGCCTGGAGTTTGCATATTCTCCCTGTACCTGCATGGGTTTCCTCCCACACTCCAAAGACTTGATCAAAGATTGTATGGCTCAGAACAGTGGGAAACAAAGTCTTACTTTGGAAGTTTTCAGTCAGGGTGTCCAAGCGGAGTTGTCCTCCTACACACCAATAGACAAACGGTCATAGAGTAAAAGATGCAGCCGGCAACTCCATAACATCAAGCGTATTTATTTACAAGCCTTCACAGTGAGTACAGTCAGCAGCAGACTAGTTTCGGTGATAAGCCTTGTTCAAACACCTTGATAAGCCTTGTTTACACACACAAATTCCTGTTCCTACTCTCGATCAAGCATGGCCGGCGGCGTTTGCGGCAGACTGCCACGTGCTACGGGTTCCCTGCCTCCCATGCCTGCTATTGCTCTTAAAGTTACAGACATATCAGTATGGAGATTTGCGGGAACTAACCACTTTGCCGATGTATATTGGTGTGGGCTCGTCAGCAAGTGGTTAAAGAAGTTGTAAACCTTTCTGTGTATTTGTGCCTATAAGTAAACCGAGAATAAGGCAATAGGTACTGTAAATATCTCCTAAACATGCACAGTTTAGGAGATATTTAGGAGATATTTAGGAGATATTTACTGTGTTTTGTGCCGATGATCTCATCGGCACATGCGCTGTGAAGAAACGGCTCCTGCGTGCATGTGTGGGAGTGACGTCACGTGGCTCCAGCCAGTCACAGAGCCAGAGTCCGCAGCCCCAAAAGGAAGGGGGGCAAACATGAATGCGGCCTGCAGTGGAGACAGGCTTCGTTTGCAGGTAAATGTCACATAATGTGCTAGTATGCAATGCATACTAGCACATTATGCTTTCACTTTGCAGGGGCAAATAAAGGAAAACCCCTCAGAGTTTACTTCCTTTTTAAGTAGCTGGGAAAATCTTTCACTAAAGTTGAAGCTGGTAATCAACCCATAAACCAATACACTCATTCAATGAGCCTATCCCAGCTACTATAAGTCTACCCATAAAGGGATCTAACCCCTTGTGGGTTTTGGGGAAATGGGGACAGGAGTAACTGGTGCTTGTGGAATCAAGGCCTCTCCTTCCTGTTTTGACAAAGCACCCAGATTTACCCCTTTACAGATAGAGTGGTCAAATTACCTCTAAATCTTACCGTAGGGTTCCCCTTTAATTTGAGGTAAGTATGCCCAGCAGACAATTGTCTGACAACTTCATCCCTATATGTTCTGGAAACTTGGATTACCCCCAGAGCATCCTTATCAGAGATTTTAATAACTATGTAAGGGTCTTCACTAAGAGTCTTCAAAGCCCGGCACTCACGTTCCTTAAGGTCATCAGTAATTGCACTGTACTATGTGCTAATCTAGTCAGATCTTTTTCTACCAGTTTTTAGAATTAATCTAATACTCTACCCTAGAAATTCACTAGGTAGAAGTCAGACCTCAGCCTGAAAGAAGCCTTCACAGTACAGTACACTGTGCGCCTTCCCCTAAGCCAACGTTAGACTCTCTTATAAGTTCCTCCAAGTCACATATAGCGCACTGGTCCTAAAAACCCAAATTCTGTTCTACTTCCATAACCTGTGGGTCTCCTACACCACCACCTATTGGATTGTAAATGCTTATGGAGCGTCAAATTCATTGCAACTGTATTTTATCTAATATAGTCTTAAATAAAATAAAATGTCTCACTGGGAAAAAGTGTAAGTCCTTGGAAAGTAAGGGAATGTCCGCCTCTGATAATTCCCTTTTTGACAGATTATGTACATTGCTTTTCATTTGTGATGATGTCCCCTTAGTTTGTCATGATTTACTCCCCCTACTCCTTCTCCCTCCTCATTTGGTTTTCTTGAATATCTTTTCCTGTTTTCATTCTCTTGTGTGTCACCGCTAGCTCCCTGTTTAAATCTGACTCCAGTACAATACAGATATTCTCCTTAATATTTATTATGGACTCCAAAGATGAGCATGATGCAGATGGAGCCATAGTATAATCCAGAGTCTCATTTTCTGCAATTGAGCATATTACACGTTTAGTGAGATTACCAGATTGGGAAGGTTTTCTAGGATTATGAAAGTTTATCAGGCTTTTTCCAAATATAGATGCTGTTTGATTCATAATTATATTTATCGGGTAATAGATTCCCTTTTTTTTATTGGCTGTAATCTCCTTTTCCATTTGATCAAGTTACTCATTCATCTTCACATCTAAATTGGCAAATAGTGGTGTATCTATGAAAGGAAGAACCTCTTTCTGAATACCTGCAATCTAATTTCGCTAATTCCTACGCCATGTACAATATAGGCTGTAAAACAACAAATGTACAGGAAACGTTTTTGCCAGTTGAGAACTCTCGAGGAAGCCCAGACTGCTAATCTTTGAAGCAGATAAGTCTGAAAGCTAAAGTTCCAAAACAAATGTATACTGCATTCACAAAAACCGAGATAGTATCCTTAAGTTTTTGAGTAAGCTTTGTAGACTGAGACTTCCCTGGCACCCAGTCATCTGCAATAGAATATGGTATTTCCTCTTTAATCCCTGCTGACTTTACAGAAGCAGCTGTAGAAAAATCAGAGCTGGACTGTGGAGGAGATGGTGTAGAAGAAATCATGTGGCCCCTGTGTTCTAAATTGGCTATTATGAATGAAAATGTTTCCATAAACATTGCACTGTCTGTCATCATGTTGTAAAGTGCTGTGCAAACTGTTAGCACTATATAAATCCTGTATAATAATAATATTAATAATACAATATATTTTCAAGAACCAGAATAATCCAACATAAATCAATGAAAAATATGTGTTTAAATTGGGAGTAGATGGTGGTAACTTTGCCACTTAACTCCACAGCCCCTTATTCCTCCTGCTATAGCTGAGTATGGCTTATCCTGCTTTAATCCCTGTAATATAAATGAGCTATCCAAGTAAATAAATTACACAAAAGACACAAACCACTACTGGAGGATGACTTACTGGATATTATGAAACTGATTGTTGTCAGAGATGCCATCTTGTTAATATTACCATGCCAGCACTTGGCTTCTGCTGCCTAAGGCTGGCCATACATTATACAATTTATTGTACAATTTTCCTTTGGATTAACCAAAACCATATAATATGAGGTCAAACCTAAACACTTTCGATTTCTATGCAATCATGCAGGCCCTTGTACTACATAGTTGAAGGTGAATCTGAAATGGAATAGGAAAATTGTAGCAAAAAACAGACTATAAGGTATGTTTTATTTGTGTGCTTTCTACTCTACATCAATGCCTTTAAAAGGTCTCTTACTTGTACATACCTATCTACAAACTAGACTTCTACAGCTAGCGCAGGATGAGTAGGTCTTAGCTGAGTACTTTCCTTCCATCACAACCCTTTCATTACACCCTGTACTTTCTCCACTAATTCACTACTCAGACTAAAAATAATTCTTCTTAACTCACTTTTCTCTACTTTAAAATGAAGGGCAGGACATTTATTCTGGTGCTGCAAATTCTACAGTATGGTTGCGTCTTCTGACAGAAGGTAGAACCAAGAATATGTTAGAAAGTTCTCGGGGGTGTGGCCTGGCTCTGTTCCATGATGGACGCTTGAACTTCATGGTCCGGTTCCCCGAGGTAAAGCAAGCTGCCTACAACTGCCAACACTCGAGCAAACACATGGAGCATTCTCCCCAAAGCCCCTCGGCAACTAGATCGAGGTCTCCCAGGTCTCAAACCTCGCAGCTGAGCCACCAAATCCCTGAGATCTTCCGGACAAAATCCAGAGAAGGCGCGCTCGATACACAGGCCTCATCCCGCGAGTCCCGATCCTCAAGTAGGAGCTCCCTACGGACCCAAAGCCCGTCTGCACCAGACATGCCTCCAACACCCGCTCTAAGCATGGCTGATCTCTGTGCGGTAGCAGCGGATATTAAAACCACACTCTCAGCAACAATAGCAGAAGCCATAGCGGACCTGGGCTCGGACATACAAGCCATCGCACTGAGGGTGGAGGAGACGCAAGCCCGCCATGACGCCTCAATTTGTAGAATGCAGTAAGTCACGGAATCGCATGCGATTTACCTAAGAGAAATCAATAGGCACATGGAGGACCTGGACAATCGGGGGAGACGACGCAACCTCCGGGTAAGAGACCTCTCCGAATCCATAGAAGCAAACCAGCTCCCCCATGCAATAGCAGCACTGTTCAATGATCTGCTGGAAAGAGCCCCTGACACACAGATTACGATGGAGCGCATGCACAGGGCCCTCCGCCTGAGAGGCAGGGACACAGATCCCCCGAGGGATGTGATCTGTTGCCTCACAGACTTCATCACCAAAGAAGAAATTCTAAGGAAGGCCAGGGGACGAATACACTTAACATATCAAGGGGCAGAAGTAAAGATCTTCCGGGATCTCTCCAACATAACACTGCAGAGAAGAAGAGAACTGAGACCCCTACTGGACGTGCTGAAAGCAAAAGCGATTGTCTACAGATGGAAGTTCCCCTTTTGTCTATCAGCTTCCATAAATGGTCGCACAGCAAATTTCAGACTCCCTTAGGATCTAGAACACTTCTGTACCACTCTCAACATCCCAATAGTCGAGATACCAGATTGGTACAGCAGCTTTCGCCTTCTGCCATTACGCAGAGCAACCTCCATGGAAGAAGTAATCGAAGCTGGAAACTTCAGCATAAGCCGCCGCAGACACGCCCTCCTCTCCTCACCAAGCCGCAGGACCCCTGAGGAACGAAAGTCCCACAGCCTCACCTGACCACCGCAAGGTTCACCACTCATAGAGCTCATCGATGGCTGCACAACTGGATTCCCTGCAGGGCCAAGAAACACACGACCTGCAAACCACAGCGAACCGCCAAAAACAACCACAAAGCAAACCAAAGAGACAACATGGACACCTTTGACCCAACGGTCTCTTCTGTACGACACCCTAACCCAGACCCAAAAGGTAAAAGGTAACTGCACTTTTGTTCCCCCCCCTTTTTTTTTTACCTACACTACCACATCCTGCCCAGCTCCATCACGAACCTCAATCCATTGTAACCCGTTAGACCCTGGCTACCAGTCTGGACAAAGAAAATATGCTGGGTTACTCAAAAGGGCTGAACAGAGAAATATAATACCCTTAGTCATAAGACACGAAAGACAACCATCCATAATGAGTCATTGTGGACTATTAGACCAGATAGGGATCAGAGGGTGACAACTGCACTTAAAAACAGACTACTGCGGGGAGCTCGCTCCCAACATCGCTCTTACTCTTATTCTCTTATAAATCCCAAACTAATGAGTACAGAGCAGACAACCGAGGGAGGCACAGGGCATCTAAAATATTGATTGACCTAAGACGGTTACACACTGTCGTCCAACACCCCCCTATACTCAAATGATGGTTTCTGAATACTCACATACGGGAACAACCCAATTTCAGGAGCACAGCTCCTAAGACTTACCACAGTGCCCCCCTCAGATATGTCTGCATAAGATACACATACAGTCATCACTACTAAGTAAAGTATGACCCAGTTATTGTTTATATAGTTTATCTACTATTGTTTTTGTTCCTTTTGTCTTCCAATGAATGTGTGTTTATAATACTAAGATTGCTACAGTTATCCCACTCAGGGAGCTGCACCCCCCGAGAATCACACCTCACGCGGAGGCCTTACATCCCAGCACCATAGGCATATTCATACTCCTCCTATTAGGATAACACTGAGGGATCAGCGTTAGTTTGAGTTCATATATTAAACCTTTTTCTAAGTTAAATATGCCGAAGGTACTCTAGATACTCAAGCAGAATGTACTAATGTAAGTATACAAGCAGTAACTTGAGAGAAACTACAGCACAATACAGGCCATAATATAACCTACTGATACGAGCCAATACACCTGGTATGCTGTGAAGACAAACTCCCTAACTCCCAATGGGAAACCCTAATATAGATCAACACGTTTAGCACCCCTAACGGGGGAAGACTCTCCTTTCAATCTCTACAATTCCCACTAGCTGGCACCTAACTAAGCTAACCAAACCCACTGGAATCTGAGACCACTATCCTTTGGGAACCTTAGCCAACCCCCCCACACACACACACACACAGTGGACCTAGTAAGAGTCCACTGACCCCTCCTGGAAAACACAAGTCGGGTGTGACCAGTGGTCTGCACCCGCTTCCAGTCAATCAATAACCCACTCCTCTACCTCTCGAGGAGTTCATACCCCACACCGGTCCCCACCCCTCAACAATTACCCTTCCCCCGATCTATTCCCGTTTTTCCCTCCCCACGTTGACCCTATACCCAACTATCCCTCTCCACCCCCTCCCCTCTACCCAGCCAACAGAACCCCTCCTGTCTCCCTCCTCAAACAGTTCTGACTTAGAACACTAACACTTTGCCCTATCATGCATTCTTCCAAGACTAAAGACATACATCCCACCCTTAAATTGCTCTCCCTCAATGCAAAAGGCCTCAACATCCCAGAAAACGTACACAAATTCTGTCCCAAATGCACAGCCTGAAGGCTGATGTAGTTTTCCTGCAGGAGACCCACTTTTGCGCACAAGCCATCCCTAAATTAACGAATCACTTCTACCCAAGAAGTTTCCACGCTACTTCTCCAACCTCTAAATCCAAAGGGGTCTCAATCCTCTTTTCAAAAAACACACCAATCCAAGTGATAGACAAGATGTTAGATGAACAAGGCAGATACATCTTTCTGAAAGGTACCTGGAAGGACAAACAGATCACCCTTGCCAACATTTACAGCCCTAATGCATCACAAGTACCATTTTTCCAAGACATCTCCCAACGACTCTCGTCCTTTCAAAAAGTCATACTTATAGTGGGGGGAGATTTCAACGTACCCCTGGAACCCCTAATTGACACGTCTACAGGCACATCTTACATACCCTATAGGGCAATACGTCAAATTAGGCTAAGCCTCCAAAATCTACTGCTACATGATACGTGGCTCACCCTACATCCCAAAGAAAAGGACTACACCTTCTTACACCTACCACACCTCCAAACCCGCACAAACGATACTCCCGACTGGACTACATATTCCTGACACAACGTGACCTCCCCTGCCTGACGAAAGCCACAATAGAACCAATGACACTATCCGATCACCATCCAATCTCTATCACACTTTCCCTACCTGAAAAGATATCCCACACCCATCTTTGGAAATTAGACCCTACTATCTTGACAGACACATCTCAAAAACAGAAATCTGCCAATGCCTGCAGAACAATTTAAAAGAAAACGATACGAGTGACATAAAAAATTTGACGCAATGGGCAGTGCATAAATGCGTAGTTAGGGGAAAGCTTATCGCCCTAGCAGCTAGAATTAAAAAGGAAAAATGCAAGAAATTGGCAGACTTATTCACAAACGCACCCTAGCACAACAAACGCATCAAGAACTAATTGAGATCCGCTCACAGCTAAACAGAGCTTCAAAGAAAAAATACATGCTTTCACAAAAGCTCTTTTATGAGTTTGGTAACAAAAGTGGCCGCCTCTTAGCCCAAGCGCTACAAACCAAAAACAACAATACACAGGGTCGACCCAAGCGACAAACGTAGCAATAGCGGAGGAATTCGTGAAATACTATGCGTCGCTTTACAACATTAAAAAATAAAGCCCCCCGAATCTGTCCAACATGGCCAAAACTAACAAAATCAAACAGTTTCCGGAGCAGCATTGGGGGAGGAAGCTGGCCCAAGACTTGACTGACAGCCTAGAAGGCCCAATCACCCAACAAGAATGGACAATGGCACTGTAACAACTAAAACCGGGCAAATGCCCAGGCCCAGAGGGGTTATCAGCCGTTTATTACAAAACTTTCGCAAAACACCTCGAGGCCCCATTCAGAAAGGCCTTTAACTCTATTACACCATCTAACCCACTTTCCCAGGAAATGCATAGTTGTAATTCTTAAAGAAGACAAAGACACCACACAAACTACAGGCCAATCTCATTGCTTAACGTAGACCTAAAAATATTCTCCAAAATACACACCAACAGAATCCTACCGATCCTCCCATCAATCATTCCCAATGACCAAGTGGGATTTGTCCCTGGACGAGAAGCCAGGGAAAATACTATCAAGGCCATAAATTTACACTACCATATCACATCATCCAACCAAAAAGGCTTTTTTCTATCCCTGGACGCAGAGAAGGCATTCGACAGGGTAGCATGGGATTGCATGGAGGCAGTACTCCAATCCATGGGCATAGGCCCTAACATGCTCAGCTTCATCCTATCCCTATACTCTAATCCCTCAGCAAGAGTTAGAGTGAACAATACCCTGTCCAGTGCCTTCTCCATCCACAACGGGACGAGACAGTGATGTCCCTTGTCCCCAATCCTATTTATATTGACCCTGGAACCTCTCCTAAACAGTATCAGACATAACCCTGACATCCAAGGCATTAAGGCTAAACACAGAGAGTTTAAGCTTTCCGCTTATACGGATGATATACTGCTGTCCCTCATAAATCCATATACCACGCTGCCATTTCTACTAAGGGAATTCCAACATTTCAACCAGATTTCCAACTTGAAAATCAATCTGTAAAAATCGTTTGCCCTCAATGTGTGTCCCTGCTCCAAACACTTGTGGCACAATGTAAAGAAAACTTCCCTTTCCAATGGAAAGTGGACGCAATCACTTAGGGCATCCTAAGACATCCAGTTACCATCTAATCTACAAGACCTATGCATAAAAAACTACATACCAATTTTGAACAAACTGAAGACAGACTTAAAAAAATGGAACAAGCCAATCTTTTCATGATTTGGTAGGTCAGCAATCCTAAAAATTAACGATCTACCGAGAATCTTATATATCCTACAAACCATACCCATCCATATCCCACCCAACTTCTTCAGCACATATAGGAACATCTGCTCCAAATTCTTATGGGGGGATCAAAGACCCAGAATTAGCTATACACACCTATCTCGACCTAAACACTTAAGCCCCATACACACTATCAGTTTTTCTGCTGAGTTTTTCCTTCAGATTTACCAAAACCATATAATATGAGGTCAAACCTTAGGAGTTTCAATGTGCATGCAATCAGGCAGGCCCTTGTACTACATGGTTTTGGTAAACCTGAAGGAAAAACTCAGCAGAAAAACTGATAGTGTGTATGGGGCTTTAGGAGGAATCGGCCTTTCAGATCTACTACAAAGCTGTACACCTGACCCGCATCATCAACTGGAATTGACACATATTATCGAAAGACTAGGTAGGTTTAGAAGCTTCGTTTACAGTCTTACCCCTTAAATCCATACCGTGGATGAAGAGTTACCCCACCGCCCAACATGTCGGCACACACCCACTAAACCCACCGTAAACTGCTTCCGCAGAACATGCAAGCAAAGCCAATTATCGTATACTCCAGTCCCTCTGACTCCGTTAAAAATTAACCCAGACTTCCCCCCCGGGCATGACACATGGCTTCCTCCAACAACACTGGTCCAGAGACCAGATTCTGGCACATCACTTCTATGAGCAGGGGAAAATAAAGCAACCTCTCGCCTCGCCACACTTATGGACAAACCCACAATCCCAACATGGACATACCTGTAAATAATGCACTTTCTGAAAACACTAGATAAAACAAGCTCCTGCTCAAGAGAATGGACACCCTTCGAAAGAATATGTACACAAATCTTGCCCCAAACCCATCTCATATCCACAATCCACTCTCATCTTCGTGAACCACCAACCAAATGATCTTACACAATGTAAAGCTTGAGGAAAAAGACCTATCTACCTCCCTAACATCAGAAGAGTGGGAAAATATACACCTCAATATACACAAAGGATCAGTTAGTGTTACAACACAGGAGAATGGTTATAAAATACAATCACGCTGGTATCACATTCCATCAGTACTTCACAAATTCAAACTCACCATACCGGACACGTGTTGTAGATGTCTAGAAGACAAGAGTACACTGTTACACATTTGCAAATTTCTGGAAAGAATTCCACCGCATTACCACTCACGTTACATCCCTAGACCTGAAAATGACCCCGTCCCAATACCTCCTCCACCATACCCATCTACCCCACAACACATATCACAAATCTCTTGCAATGCACAAGATCAATGCTGCAAAACAATGTGTCCCAATCCACTGGAATATACCAGTCACTCCATCACTTAGAGAATGGTTCGGAAAAGAATCAAGCACATAGTCGACATGGAAGAACTCATATACAGCGCACGAGATAACCCCCACAAACGGCATGAAGTGGGCCTGCTGGTCAAAGTTCCAGACAACAAGGGAATTCTCCAAACTCAACTAACCACCACAATAGACACAGGAATAGCAGTGAATCCGACAGCACGACCCAAGGACAGGCCCAAGTCCCGTCAAAATTGTAACAAAGACTGCTTGGACCCTCGACCCATTAGCAGACCGCTCACCTCCCCACCCACACAACGATCCCACAGAATTAACATCATACAAATCACCACCCCCCTGAGGAGGGAGGCAGGAACTAGGCAGGAACCCCACCCGGAAAAGTTGACACCCCCATACCCCCTCCTACACCACCCCGCTTTACCACCCCAATCTTCCCCACTAAGACACTCAGACATCCCCAACATCTACTTATTCAGCCTAACTAGGGTCCCCTCTATATATGCCCCTCTCCCCCAAAAGAGGTACCATTAACACTATCAATCAAGAGATGGCTCCCCAGTTGGCAAACCTCATGGAGAAAATCCACACTTCACAAGAAGCTATAATCCAGAAAGCCATGATTCAGAGTCCAAGGGAGAAAGAAGTCAAACGACTGTGAGTAGTTACTTATAAGTACCAAAAACCGATCACGAACACCCTGGTCTTGGTTCTCCCCTGAATCATGGCATTCAGCAACAAATGTCATACTCATGTGCCAACAAAGACCCAGCATACTGCAAGTGAACTTAAAAATTCCTATAAATTACAGTGCATGGTAATGTATCCCTTATCCAACTTCCCAACATACCACCTTCATTTCAAATATTTTATGATCATTTCTTGGCTCTATTACATTCTCAGTCATAAATGTTGTTTAAATTCAAACTGTATGCACTCTAGTTTATATAATTATGTTTAGTGACCTTAATTTTAAGGAGTACACATTTTCTTTTAAAATTACTTACTTCAATATAAATAAAAAAAAATAATATTTCTCAAGTGGAGCGTTTGGCTCCTGCTTTCCACTGTATCCTCTTCACCAGCTGTAAACTGCTTTTGGTGAACAAAGCTCAATGACTCAAGCTAACATTTGGAGAACATTGGAACTGCAAGTTAAGCATTCTCTAATAGAGTTTGTGTGTGAAAATCCTTGAGAAAAAAAAAAAGTATATCTACGCCCCCCTTCTTAGTTCCCATCTAGCAAACACACTGGTTTGCAATACATTGGAGAAATACTAAACATATATTAAACATAAATATTCACAGCCAAGTGTTTAGTGAGCAATTATAATTGTAACTATTTGTATGTGTCACTTGTCATCCATCTGACTAATTAACAATTTTAAGCTGTCAGAGTTATCACAAAATGTAAATCAGCAGAACTATCCTATGTGAATACTAAGCAGTTTTACACAAAAAAATACAAAAAGATTTGACAATACAGAACAAATAAATAAGTGGATATTCATTAGGAAGTATGCATATGTGGCTAGGTTGAAAATGTTTTTCTTTTTTATATTACTGTTGTAAAATGTAGAGTACCTTGTAAAGAGTACCTTGAAATTTCATTATATGTACACAATGACAATAAAGTATTATCATATTCTATAAAGTGTGGATCGGCAACCCATTGACCCCCGCCTTCTATGTGTGCCAATCCTGGTATCCCCAGGCTCCCCACCAGCCTCCTCCATGGCACCACTGCGCCATCCATGTCCTGGTCTCTCTTTCCCCCTCCATTCTCCTTCACTGCTGTGATCAGTGAACAGCGGAGACCAGGAGGAAGCATAGCCCAGGACGGAGGGCGGGAGGAGGAGCTGGCCAAATTAACTTTTTATGTTAAACAGCTGGTGATTGGTTGCTAGGACACAGGGTGATCCTAAGCAACCAATCACCAGCTTGCTAATATGAAAAGTCACTCTGCCAGCTCCTGCCCTCTGTCCAAAACTGTGCTGCCTCCCAGTCTCGGCTATAGAAACAGGTTGGACACTGTGATATGGGATGAGAGGGGAGGAGAGGGGAGGAGAGGGGAGGAGAGGAGAGGGGAAGGAAAGGGGGGGCAGGGTTACTGCTATAGGGGAAAGGGTGAGGGGCAGAAAACGCCACTGTGTGGGGGGGGAGGAGGTGATGTGAAAGGGGCAGTGGACACTTTTATGGACAAGGTCACCCCCATAGCAGTGTCCTCTACCACCCTTCACATCACCCCCACCTCTCCCCCTTGATCCCTGAATTCTGAGGGCAATGTACCCCTAAACCCTGCATTCTGAGCGCAATGCACCCTGATACTTGACTTCCGTTGAAGTGTCTTGCTGGGAAACCAGCATTTGTTTAGTGTATCCTGGTGAATACAAAATAATAAATAAAAAACACAGAGGGGGTTATTTACAAAAGGCAAATCCACTTTGCACTACAAGTGCACTTGGAAGTGCAGTTGCTGTAGATCCAAGAGGGGCATGTAAAGAAAATAAAAAACCTCATTGGATGATAAAATCAGCAGAGCTTCCTCTCATTTCAGATCTATCCCTCAGATTTACAGTGACTGCAATTCCAAGGGCACTTTTAGTGCAAAGTGGATTTGCCTTTCGTAAATAACTCCCAGAGTTTGCTAAAAAAAAAAAAAAAAGCAAGTTTTTGATGCCTGTAACACCAGTCAGCTTCTCCCCCTTTTTATTTGCATATATTCCATTGGGAACGTAAAGTGGAAAATCTGACTGGTTGCTCTGAGCACAAGTAATTGTTCAAGCAAATATTTTCAAGAATAAAGTCCAACGTCCTTGCAAAAGTGACCGGCAGGCTAAATAGTTCCTATATGCTGATGGGAAATAATCATATAGCTGAAGGTCTTGTGCTTACCAGCTTTACAACCATCACCTGAAATGACTCTAGCTTCTCTTTAGTATGATGTTCTAGAAATATCTAGCCTGAGAATCTGCATTTAGACATTGGAACGGTGTGTTCTAATGGCAAGATCAGTATGTTCTATCACATCTTTGGATTTCACCCAGATCATGTCTGCGAACCAGCCCTTTGACCTGAGTTTCATTTTTTATTTATGAATCTACTTCAGTTATGTGGTAGTTTTATACTCTTTACAGCTACTACAGTGTACTTTATAAATATTGATGCAAACTATAATTTATTTCTGTTTTTATTTTCTTTAAGTCAATGTTTCTTTCACAAGCTGTGCCTAAATGTATCATAAAAATGATAACGAAGCCAATTAAGCATGCATCTATCTGGATTTCACCAATAAAACTCACAAATGGAGAATAGCGTGTATCATCTATATTCCACGAACATAATTCATAAAAATAACAACATTTTACTTGGGTACTAGACTACTTCAAGGGAATTGTAATGCCTCAGTTCACCTATAAATGATATTTCATTATTATTTATTAGCTATGGATGATAATTGGAAATTCCAAACCTAAGACATCTTTGCTTGGGCTCTTTGATCTGTGCCTACAACATGGATTTTCACTCTTTATGCTGCATTTTACCAGGATTCCTGAACCATATACAAACTGATTGATGATTTAACTAAATTTAGAATATATATGACTCAGAACTCAAAAAACCACTAGCATTTTATACACAATAATGGAACACAACTTGGTGCTGTAAACTTCAGAGGGATACAGCATAGAGTAGTGCAGTGTTTCTCAACCTTTTTACCTTGGAGGAACCCCTGGCAAAAAGTTTGAGATCTCGAGGAACCCCTGAAATAATGTTCACATCTACAGCTCACGGAACATTGGTATGATCAGCGAGCTGTTGATAACAAAAATATTTGTAGAAATAGCATTAAGTAAAAGAATATTAAAAAACGTATCTATTTAATGTGAAACTGGTGCTGTCTTTTCCTGCAGAGCTGATCTATTCAGAGCATATTACAGGGGACATTACATGGGGCAGGGCACATGACAGAGGACCTTACATGGGGCAGAGCACATGACAGAGGACCTTACATGGGGCAGAGCACATGACAGAGGACCTTACATGGGGCAGAGCACATGACAGAGGACCTAACATGGGGCAGAGCACATGACAGAGGACCTTACATGGGACAGGGCACATTACATGGGACAGGGCACATTACACGGGACAGGCCACATTACATGGGGTGGGTGACAAGACAGGGGACATTACATGGGGCAAACTGTTGGGCACATTGTGGGGGGGGCACAGCTAGGCACAATACCGGCTCCTTCTTCTGGCTTCAGAGCACATTTAATTTCTCCTCCACTGGCGTGCTGTTCCCCCTCAGCCACTCCTCTTATCCTGTCCACCTCAGATGATGTCATGTACTCAGGAAGAAGAGGGGAGGAGGAGACTGCAGGGAACAGCGTGCTACAGCCAATAGGATGCCAGCCGCTTCCCTGCCTATCTCTGCCTGTGTCTGTGCGATCTTCCTGTCAGTTGCCTGACTGACAGTCAGATCGCCGCAGAACCCCTGGGGACCTCTCGCAGAATCCCGGTTGAGAACCACTGGAGTAGTGAGTAAACAGACAATTATTATGAAAGAACAAAGCACAGTATATAACTTTGGACTCAAAATTACAGTTTAGAGCCTGTGTTGAGGGACTTTTGTTCACTTCAAGTAAGTTTTTGAATTAGCTATACAAGCCAATGGGAATGAAAAGCCTGCTTATTCGGAATAATCTCAGAAGCTTCTTAACCACTTCAGCTCTGGAATGTTTTACTCCCTTCATGACCAGGCCATTTAACACTGCGTTACTTTAACTGACAATTGCGCGTTTCTTTATAAATTTTGCCCAAAATGTATCTGCTATATGTCTTTGGTAAGAAAAATCCCAATAAGTGCATAATGATTGACTTGCGTTAGAGATGGGCCCAATGTTAGAGTCAAAAGTAAATTCAACTCAAACATTGGGTGTTCGTTTGTTTGCTGAACAAACAAATGAGGCGCTCGCGGGATGTTCAACAGTTGCTGGGTACCCCATAATGCACTGAGATCTCGCAGTGCATTGATTGCTGCTGATTGGTCAAAAGAATGCACCCGACCTGTATGCTTTGGCCAATCACAGTGCGATGTTCTTTGAGAGCCATGATTGGCCAAAGGCAGGGTGCACACTCCACACGATATAAGGCTGCATACACGACAGCCAAGTGTGGTGGGTTTAGTGGAGAAGAGATTAGACAGTTAGTGGATTGTGCATTCAGTCAGTTTAGTGTATATAACACAGTGGGGGTTATTTACGAAAGTCAAATCCACGTTGCACTGCGAGTGCACTTGGAAATGCAGTTGCTCTAAATCTAAGGGGTAGATCTGAAATGAGTGGAAGCTCTGCTGATGTTATCATCCAATCATGTTTAAGCTAAAATTCTGTTTTTTATTTTCCTTGCATATTCCCCTCGGATCTACAGTGACTTTACTTCCAAGTGCACTTGCAGTGCAAAGTGGATTTGCCTTTAGTAAATAACCCTCAGTGCAGTGTATATAACACAGTGCAGTGTGTATAATACATTGCACTATATAGATCACAGTGTAGTGCATGATCCCATTTTTTTTCCATTAATATATTTTTTTTTTTTTTGCAGTATCAGGTTCTGTTGCTGCATTATTTATACTCCCCCCTTCTTTGTCACGGGTGTTTTTCCTTCTGCATCAGCACAGCAGTGGTATACTTTTTTTTGGGTGGCACAGCAGCACTAAGAATATTTAGGGCATAATTGCTGTCCCCTCTTTTGCGTTGCAGGCGCTCCTCTTCCTGCTTCAGAAGTGGCTCCATTGTTTTTTTGTTTTTTTGTTTTTTTGGTGGGCTTTTTGAATTTTTCTTTTCCAGCAGCAGCAAAAAAAAAAAATCTCTATAATTGCTGTTCCTTCTTCTGAGACACAGGTGGTCTTCCTTCTACGTCACCACTGTTTGTCTTTTTGACCTTTCTTAAAGTGAATCTAAACCCGAATCATGAAATTTGAGCTGGGCACATATATCTGCAGTGTTTTCTTATCTCTCTTCAAAGCACATGGCTTTCTCCTGCTCTGTTCTTCTGTTATCAGCATGATAACTTCTGACAAGTATTCCGTCAACTGAGCTAAAACCAAACTGAATTTTGTGTTGGGGAGGTTGCTATAAATAGATTAGCAGAGAGCTAAACTATTCGCAGAACCGTTCTGTGCCCAGATTCACCTCCAGTGCTGAACATTAAGAGAAAATTTCTAACACAAAAATATAAAAAGCTGAAGTCAGCAGATATACATGTAAAATGTACAGTGGTGTGAAAAAGTGTTTGCCCCCTTCCTCATTTCCTGTTCCTTTGCATGTTTGTCACACTTAAGTGTTTCGGAACATCAAACCAATTTAAACAATAGTCAAGGACAACACAAGTAAACACAAAATTCAATTTGTAAATGAAGGTGTTTATTATTAAAGGTGAAAAAAAATCCAAACCATCATGGCCCTGTGTGAAAAAGTGATTGCCCCCCTTGTTAAAACATACTATAACTGTGGTTGTCCACACCTGAGTTCAATTTCTCTAGCCACACCCAGGCCTGATTATTGCCACACCTGTTCACAATCAAGGCATCACTTAAATAGGAGCTGCTTGACACAGTAAGGTCCACCAGAAGATCCTTAAAAGCTACACATCATGCCGAGACCCAAAGAAATTCAGGAACAATTGAGAAAGAAAGTAATTGAGATCTATCAGTCTGGAAAGGGTTATAAAGCCATTTCCAAAGCTTTGGGAATCCAGCGAACCACAGTGAGAGCCATTATCCACAAATGGCGAAGACATGGAACAGTGGTGAACCTTCCCAGGAGTGTCCGGCCGCCCAAAATTACCCCAAGAGCGCAGCGACGACTCATCCAAGAGGTCACAAAAGACCCCACAACAACGTCCAAGGAACTGCAGGCCTCACTTGCCTCAGTTAAGGTCAGCGTTCATGCCTCCACCATCAGGAAAAGACTGGGCAAAAATGGCCTGCATGGCAGAGTTCCAAGGAGAAAACCACTGCTGAGCAAAAAGAACATCAAAGCTCGTCTCAATTTCTCCACAACACATCTTGATGATCCCCAAGACTTTTGGGACAACATTCTGTGGACCGATGAGACAAAAGTGGAACTCTTTGGAAGGTGTGTGTCCAAGTATATCTGGCGTAGAAGGAACACTGCATTTCATAAAAAGAACATTATACCAACAGTAAAATATGGTGGTGGTAGTGTGATGGTCTGGGGCTGTTTTGCTGCTTCAGGACCTGGAAGACTTGCCGTGATAAAAGGAACTATGAATTCTGCTGTCTACCAAGAGATCCTGAAGGAGAATGTCCGACCATCTGTTCGTGTACTCAAGCTGAAACGAACTTGGGTTCTGCAGCAGGACAATGATCCTAAACACACCAGCAAGTCCACCACCGAATGGCTGAAGAAAAACAAAATGAAGACTTTGGAGTGGCCTAGCCAAAGTCCTGACCTGAATCCTATTGAGATGTTGTGGTATGACCTTAAAAAGGCCGTTCATGCTCGAAAACCCTCTAATGTAACTGAATTAGGACAATTCTGCAAAGATGAGTGGGCCAAAATTCCTCTAGGACGCTGTAAAAGCCTCATTGCACATTATCGCAAACGCTTGGTTGCAGTTGTTGCTGCTAAGGGTGGCCCAACCAGTTATTAGGTTTAGGGGGCAATCACTTTTTCACACAGGGCCATGATGGTTTGGATTTTTTTTTCACCTTTAATAATAAACACCTTCATTTACAAATTGCATTTTGTGTTTACTTGTGTTGTCCTTGACTATTGTTTAAATTGGTTTGATGTTCCGAAACACTTAAGTGTGAAAAACATGCAAAGGAACAGGAAATGAGGGCAAACACTTTTTCACACCACTGTATGTAGGGAGATTTATTTAATCTCTGTGTATCATCTGAGGCTGTTCACTTCACTGGGTATATGTGAGGGTTTACATCCACTTACATTTTTTTACATTTAATTTATTTTAGTTTTTTTCAGCAGCAGTAAAAAAAAAAAAATGTTACAGTTGCTGCATCCTTATTTTCTTTATTAAAAAAAAAAAAAAAACTTTAATACAATGGTTAACAGTGCACCAAGCACAAAAGTATTGCACCAAAGCACCATATTCCCATTCAACACTCTATATAATAAAAAGTTATAAAACTCCCCCCAAAAAATCCCCATCATGTCCAAAAGGCCATTTAGGAGGCAGACGCTCACAGGCCACTAAGATAGGGCAAGCAGCCTCAGAGTCTACAGTGAAAAGTAGTGGCCACGGACATCCTCTGCAGGTGGAGCACGCTTGTCCTTTTTTTCCTGCTGTTGGCCATGTTATTGAGCCACAACATGCAGAAGAGTTGTGGAGTGGATAACTAAACTATTCTTATCCTCCACATACTCTGTCATCTAGGCTCATACTAGTTTGCCTTCTTTCATGGCGCACTGGGTAACTCAGCTGGCAGCTGGGAAGCATGCAGGACAGGGTTCAGTTCTGGAGCTTGTTCCGCCAACACGCCTCCAAAAATCTGGTGGTCTTTCTGGCACATCTGTCTGCTCCACCCCCTCCTTTTCTTCTTTCTCTATGGCCTCTTCTGCTGAATTGTCCTTTGAACCAGCAATGCCCCCTAAGCATTCAAGGGCTACGCAAGCAGTCAGGCTAAAAGATGTCATCACCGGGGCAGAGATTTTGTCAGCTCTGCAAGGGCAGGCTCAGAGGTGGTTGACGCCACAGCAGCTTGAAGCAGAAATGGTTGTATGTGACAATGGCACAATCTTCTCTCCGCCCTCCGACAGGGACACTTGACACATGTTCCATGCTTGGCACATGTCCTTAATTTGGTGGTGCAGCATTTCTTGAATAGGTACCCAGGCTCACAAGATCTTCTGAGGCAGGCCAGAAAAGTCTGTGGCCATTTTCACCGGTCCTACAATGCCAGTGCTTGACTGGCTTACATTCAACAGAAATTCAACCTGCCCACCAGCCGCCTCATTTGTGACATGCCCCCAAGGTGGAACTAAACATCTGCAATGCTGCAGTGGCTGCACACACCGCAGAGGGCCATCAATGAGTACCTGTGTGAGTATGGCACAAGAAAAGGCTAAGGGGAGCTTGGCTTCTTTTCGCCATGCCAGTGGCTGCTGACAATGCATGCATGCACTGTCTTGTCACCATTTGAGGAGGCCACAAGGATGGTGAGCCGTGACAAAAAACGCATCAGTGACACTGTCCCTCTAGTCTTCCTGCTGGAGCACATGTTTTGTGGAATCACAGACGGGGCACTTATGGCAGAACAGCGGGAAGAGGAGGATGTACTTTCCTCTCAAGGCCCCCTTTATGCAGATACCATTCCTGCGAGGCCGCCAAACACACAGGAGGAAAAGGAGGAGGAGGAGAATTGTGTCAGCATGGATGTAGAGGATAACATACAGCAGTCTTCAAGGGATGATTTTCAGTCCCCAGAAACCCCAGGAGTTGTACATGGCTGGGAGGAGGTAGTTTCTGAGAATGTCATCCTTAATGACCCAGAGGAATCAAAATCTCCTCCGTAAACTTACATTGCATGGGCATGAAAGGAAGGCCGCGTACAC